>NC_090022.1:270458925-271167675 GCF_037176765.1 Anolis sagrei
ATTCATATTTGAGCATTGCTGTGTTTGATGGTCCCTATGTAGACTTGTCCACAGCTGCATGGTATACAGTAGACTCCTGCAGAGGTGAGAGGATCCCTCTTGTCGTTTGCTAAACGTAGCATTTCTTGGATTTTCTTCAAGTGTCTGTAGATAGTTTGTAAGTTGTGTTTCTTCATCAGCTTCCCTGTGTGGTCAGTGATTCCCTTGATGTATGGTAAGAACACTTTTCTTCTGGGTGGATCTATATCCTTACTCTCATGGCTTGTCCTTGTCCTTGTAGCTCTTCTGATGTCTGTGGTAGAGTATCCATTGGCCTGTAAAGCCCTGTTTAGATGGTTCACTTCATCTTGGAGGAGGTGAGGTTCGCAGATTCTATTTGCACAGTCTGCCATGGCTTTAATTGTGCTTCAGTCAGGCCCTGAAGCTACAAGGCTTTGCAATGCTAATCAAGGTGATTAATTTCAACATTCCCACTTGACAAGAGTTCTTACTTTCACTCTGGACCTTCCACAGATATATAAGCCTCCCTTGCTTGGTTTCCAATATACCTCACAACCTTTGAGGATGCCTGTCATAGATGTGAGTGAAACGTCAGGAGAGAATGCTTCTGGAACATGGCCATACAGCCCAGAAAACTCACAGCAACCCAGTGATTCCAGCCATGAAAGCCTTCGACAACACTTTGTTTCCTTATTTGCCATTTTCTCTACTAATTTGCCTGGCTTTCTATTCAGTTTCTGTGCCCTCTTTAGGTCCCACTCTTACTCTTACTGTGATGTTTACCATTGGGAGACAATCATATTCTGCCATGAGAAATCATCTAGTAATAGTATAGCTTACTCTTGACATCACTCATGATGAGAAAGACAGAAAAGTATGAAGATTGGTTGAAGGTGAGGAATCAAACTAGATAATACATCTGGCAGTTGTTTTTTTTTCTCATGTTGTAGTCCACCTGGATGATGATATGTTTCTGTGTTGTTGCATGATATTTTCCCCCATTGTGTATTTTGAATTTAGCATGCATTGTTTTGTGAGTGGTCATTATGAGGTAAACATGGGCTTTATTTGAAAGTGTGACAGACTTCAGTAAATTCTGTTGAGGGGAGTAAAATAGTTGTAGCGATAACATCAAATCCTATCCTGGGTGCTTTGTGTGGTCTGTTCTCTGGCTTTGAGGCACTATGAAGTCATATGAATTTACCAGGTACATGAATCAATTGAGGCTAAACTCAATCTATAAACACTTACAAGTTGAGATTCATCTAAAATGCTGGGGACCAAAAGCTTTTTGAATTTTTGATTTTTATTCCAGATTTTGGAATATCTGTATTTGCATATACATAGTGAGTAAGGAAGAGGGCCTACGGACCCCTCTCTCCTGGTGTCTTCACGCAACTATTTCCAGAAATCTGATGGGGAAAAGACAAGAGGGAGAAAGGTGGAGGATGTAGCTTACTCAAGGCACTTGCAAAAAGCAGATGTCCTGGATGCTTTTCAGGCTGTCAGTACACTTTGTACCCTTTAACAAAATAATTGGGAACAGAGTGCATTCATTCTCTCTGGGCTGTGTGCAGGTGAGGCTCAATGGGGTTGCTTCATGCTCATTCTCATGGCCCATTTCCTTGGCACTTGCTGCAAATCAGCCTGTGGCCAGCACTAGACATGCGACTAGCCCCCTTTCCCCAAAGCTGCAAGTGGGTAGCGGATAGCAAAAAGTTTCTATATTTGGAATATTTCAGGTTTCTGAATTAAGGGACACTCAGCCTGTATTGTGTATATAACAGTTGTTTTCCTCTAGCTAGGTAGTGTCTGCAGTGGTCACTAGATGGCTATGTACAAAGCCACATTGGTGATTAAATAAGCAATATGAAATTGCCTGCCTCTTGCAGCACATAAAAAGGCAGCAACTTTCTGGTCATGTGCCTTAGGCAAAGCAATGACACCAAATAACTGCCCACTTACTTCCTAGATACTTTCTTATTGATTAGACTATAGCATGCTTCTTCTATTTTGCTACAAATAAAGAACTTACTGTATTTTCCAGCATAGTAGATGACTGGGGGTATAAGACAACCCCCAACTTTTCCATCTAAAATCGAGTGTTTAGGATATACTTGCCATATAAGTCCACTCCTCTTTTTGTAGTAGCTTGAGAGTAGTCTTCTGCTGGAGGTTCATGGTGAGGGAAAGCCAGCATAGGCCTGTGGTGGTGGCGGTGGCGGCGAGAACAACCCAGAAGTCTTCATGGCAATCCAGCTTGCCACTCCTCCTCCCCACACCCTCCCTCTCACCACTCTACTCCTCTCCCTCCCTCCTCCCTCCCTCTCTCTTTCCTTCCTTCCTTCCTTCCTTCCTTCCTTCCTTCCTTCCTTCCTTCTTTCCTTCCTTCCTTCCTTCCCTTCCTTCCTTCCTTCCTTCCTTCCTTCCTTCCTTCCTTCCTTCCTTCCTTTCCTTCCTCCTGCTGGAGCAGGGTACCTGAAGCAGCAGCAGCTGCTGCACCCCTCCAGCACGGCTTGGCTTGGCTCCCTCTGTCTGGCATCAGTCTCCCTGAGGGGCTCCTCCACTCCATGCCCACCTCGGTGGAAGAGGAGGAAGAGGCGACGTGAGGGAGCCACTGGGCGACGGAGAGGAGGAGGAGGAGGAGAAGCCACCAGGAAGACTTGAGGCTTTTGCTTGGCACCCTTGCCCACCCACTCTTTAAGCAACATTTACTCATCCCTTCCAAAATATTTAATATAATAAATTTTATACCCAGCATATTAGACAACCCCTGACTTCTGAGAGGATTTTTCAGGGTGAAAAATAATGTAGTATACCAGAAAATATGGTACGTTACAAGTGGGGTGGGATAGTGGCAGAAAGTTACTCACTACATGAGTTCCCGGTCAATTGCCTAATTCAAGCAATAGGGACAGCTCTATAGCAGCCGTTCCTGAGTTTACTATCCAGAATCCTTTAGATGGGGGTTGAACCTAGAACTTTTGTCATGCAAAACGTGTGCTCTACCACTCTGAATTGGTGCACACTGTTTCAGGGTTGCATTGGCTGTCCCTGAAGAATATAGAGCATTGAATAAAACATAACTAATTATTCAGGAGTGCTTACCTGCTCTTCTATATTCTAGGTGTTTAGAATGAGTAATGGCTTCTTTTATTCAATCATTTAGCCAGTTTTGTGTCATAAATATTAGATTTTTTAATTTTAAGTACCCAATTTATCTGTGGGATCTGTGTGCTCAGAGCTAGTGATCAGCTTACAAAATCAGGTCTCCAGTTTGCTTGTGTCATTGTGTACAAACTGAGAACCTAATTCATGCATATATTTCTTTTAATGGGAAAACTTTTGATCATTTTTATTCAGCAACTGCAAATGTTCAGCAACTCATTAAAAGCTAGCCCCAAATTAAAAGCTTTTTTTGAGATCTCAATGGAGATAACCCATATTCTGCTGTAGAAAAGTAATAATTCTTACTTGCTTAAAAAGACCAGATTAAGTTGTAAGACCGAATGCATGACTGAACTTGACTATTCAATTTACAAGTAAGACTTCTTTAAAATTAGTTTTTGAAGACATAATGCAGACATTTCTTTTCTGACTTTCAGTTTAGCTTGGAACATGTACAAATAATGAAAATGAGTAAAATGACATATTTCTTTCAATTAAGTCCTGAGGTGCTCCCATTAAGTGAATACAGTCATAATTTTCAAGTAGCTGGGAGTAGAGTTTATGTGTCCATTGATTAATCCTATAAACTAATCCTTTTATACTTGTTGCCATTTATATGTTCTTGTGTATGCATAGTTTGGCATTGTTCTAAATTACGGTTCAGGGTTGCCTTAAAACAGGAGTTCATGGGCCTAATGTGGTCTGTGGAGACTCATTATCTTACACAGAATAGTTATTGTTCCTCTATTCATCTATGTACAGTAGAGTCTCGCTTATCCAACATAAACGGGCTGGCAGAACGTTGGATAAGTGAAAATGTTAGATAATAAGGAGGGATTAAGGAAAAAGTCTATGAAATGTAAAATTAAGTTATGATTTTACAAATTAAGCACCCAAACATCTTGTTTTACAACAAATTGACATCAAAAGCAGTTCAATACATGGTAACACTATGTAGAAATTACTGTATTTTCAAATTTAGCACCAAAATATTGCAATGTATTGAAACAGCTGTGGATCCAGGCGGGAGTTAGACTGTTGGATGAGCGAAGGTTGGATAAGTAATGCAACATCACTTATCATGTTACATTGTCTCAGGCATCAACCCTAGTCACCATTGTCTGAGAGCAAGTCCCACTGAACTTAAAGGTCTTAGTTCAGGGTTGCCTAAAACTCGTAGTTTTAGACACATTTATCTGATCCTAAAGAAAAAAGAATTTCATCACAGGCTAAAACTGTGGTGAGAGAGGGGACCCTTACAAAACACATTAATCCCCTCACCCCAATTTGATTTCAGGATTTAGGAAAAAGATGGGATAAGAAAAAAAACAAAACCTTTTTCTCTAGGTATCAAAATAATAAGAAAGATAAATCATTGGAAGCAATGAAGATTTATTGGTGAGAAAGTTTCCAAATTGCCTGTCTTGTTAAGTTGACTTTAAAAATCTGGTTTAACTTTGGCCTCTCCTCATGCCCCCTTCCTCCCTATTCCTCCTCTGCTCTGGGCTTCTCTTTCTTTTACTTTCCAACTCTGTTACTTGAGCAATTAGGCATTTGTTTATGACTAAAATGTGTGATTTGTAGGGCTGTGCACGGATCCATTTTTCAAAATGGTCTCTGGCTGATTCGGCACTTTCGGACAGCTATAACAGCCATTTTATTTTTGGCTGCAACAGACCATGCAGCTACTGACAATGGCCACTTACAGTTTGATTCATCTACACATGGAGTGCAGAGAGGCAGCCGTGTGTTCACACGAGGTTTCCCTGTGAGCCCTGCCTGTTGAGCAATCAGAACACAAGAAAGCCATGATGTGTCTTTTAGCCAAGATGAGCCTCCATTTTTCTGTTGTGAGCAGGCTTCTGAGAGAGACAGATCATGCTCCAGACCACTGGTGATTTAAATTCTCAGTGCCACTCTCAGCTCTGCATGGCTTGCTTTGCGTTTTGACTCATATAGCAATAAATAAACATTTCCACACACTTAAAAAACTACAACCGATGGTGCCCTTCACACAACAATGCAAGCTTCAAATGTGGGGTAAAGGTATCTTGCCATTTGTAAAGACACAATAAAATGAGGAGGTAATTTATGTTTTTTTAAACAATGATTAATGTTCCTTCGGGTGGTGTGGCTCCCACTGAAATAAATGTTTAAAAAGGGTGCCTTATCTCAGCTTCATTGAAAGGGTGTTGAGGGCAAACAATCCCAGAAAGGGTGGCTTCTTAATTCTGATGCCTTAAAAATGACAAAAAGAGGAGCCTTGGAAGGTCTCCCATTGCCATCAATGGGCCGGATCTTCCCGGATTGAAAACAGATCTTTTGTCTGCTAGATCAAAAAATGAAATCTTGCCCACCCAAATTTGGGAGGCTCCCAAAAATGGATTGGGGGGACTGGACCAAAACCCAGGCACCAAACATATCACAGTGTTTTACAAAATTACACACTCCTAGCAATCTGCCACATTTTATGTCCTAAATAGCTCCAAGATACCAGATCCCCTCTGATCTTGTAAGACGAGTAGGATCAAACCTCGTTCATACCTGGAAGAGAGACCATAAATGAATATCTGGTATTATGGGTTATATGCGAGAGGGAGGGGCTGAAAAACACATATCTCAGTATTCTTCCTTGCTGAAGAAAACATTATAAAATCCATGGAGTCATCAACATAAGTTGACGTGGCTACACGCATGTGCTAGCAGTGACTTCATACCTTCAGCTCTTCCGGAGAAGGAATGGAGAGGATATTTTAACATATTCAACAAAATGGTAAAAAATACTTACATTTTTCAAGAATAAATTTTCAAGATGATGGGAATATTCACAGTTAAGATGTTATTCTGTGCACATATTTGCATGGAAAACTGCATTTTCTCAATAGAAAAGAGCAAACAGTATTATTTCCTGCAGATTTCAGTTTTGTACAGACTAAAACTCCAGCTAGATATTTTCTTTGCAGGAAACAATATTTTATGCACAAAAACAAATATTCCTGTGTAGAAAATGCTTTTTTTGGCTGCACAGAAAATGTAGTTTTCTGTGCAAAAATGCTATGCATGAATTCTGTGCTGAATAAGTCTCAGCATGCAAAGAATCTTTGAAAACTGCAAATTTTTCAAACATTTTAGAGCACTAGGAAGAAAAAAACGTGGAAACTGCTCAGTGCTTCTGTTGAGAATGAAATCAGTGAAGAATTACTTACTTAGTAAAAAAAAAAGCAGTGTTAGTCTCTCAGACTAAAAAGGAGGAAGGTAAGGAGAAATAAGGCATGTAGTAGCACCTTTAAGACTTTGAATCTAAACTGAATACTACCGTGATTAAATGTGGAATCTTTTGCATGCATATCAATTCTTTCTGAGCCATTTGAATAATTTAAAAAGAGGGTTTTTATCCACAAAGCCTCATGGTATTTTTTTTTAAAAAAACATCTGCTATGTTCCTTCCCCCCCAGGTGTCCTTTCTCCTTTTTATGCTTAGTCTAAACTCTGTTATATGGATTGACCTGTACCAACTTCATAGCTTCCTCAAAGCTTGGGAAAATTAGTTGTTCAGGTTATAGCTCCAAGAATTCCCCAGCCAGCATGGCCATCTTTACAGTATTATAGAAGTAATATTTGTACTCCATTATATAAAAGAAGCACATTTCTGGTAAATTATTTACTTTGTTTCTTGGAAAAATCATATAGTGAACAAGAAGAGCAAAGAAATGTACACATCCTGAATACCCATAAGCCATTCTACCAGTGTATTCTAGAGGTGGAATCATGTTCAGATGTTGGTGAAATGTGTAAATCTCATTCCCCATCATGTGCTATACTGGCTAGATCTGATGGGAGTTGTAGTTCACGATCATCTGTCAGATCTTGTCAGGTGAAGTTCAAACAACTATTTCAGCCTCTTTTCTTCCATTCCAAAGTTAGGGGTGAAGAAGTCTACTGTGATTCCAATATTGGACATGCCAGCATGCACACCAGGTGATCTTGAAGGAAGTCCTAGTAGTATGCTAGTTGAAAGAAGTATTATCTAATCCAGACTTTTGCATCACGGCAGTTCAGAGCAGTCACCTATATTTGCTATATGAGTATAATCTAGTTGGTTCTCCCCCCTCTAAACTATTATTCACTGTACCACATTTTCAAGACATTAAAGTTGAGAGTAATTTGCAGGAAATGGGTTTCTTTTGTATAATGGTGCATATAACTCTTGTAAGAATAATACCTGTATCACTCTGGAAGAATAAGAAGAAATAAATTTGAAGGAAGGAAACAAAATGTTCCAAAACATAGATTTTGTATGTTGCTACGAGTGCCGAGTAAAACAGCCTCATTATTCAGTCTATGAAAGCTCATACATTCATGCTGGAATCCCTTGTCCAAGACTCAAGGCATTTCTGTGTCTCATCAAAAATATACTACCAGTTGGAAAAGGAGGATAAACTACAAATCATGCACTAAAAGAATGGCAGTCCACTTTCTATTTTTCATCCTCTGCCAACACATCTACTCCGTTTGGAGGAAGATGACAGAATGATTGGTGATTTTCATTCTTCTATTGATGTCATCAAACAGTTATTTGTCAGTGCCAGCAACCAGATATAGATGCACGAACCAGTATGAGACAATTGTATCAATATAATTACTACTTGATGGCTCAGTTAGCTCATTAACTTTTCTAGACAGTAACTCAAATGAGAAGCATTCTTAAAGTTTCATGTGATAATGTAGCAGGCCCACACATCTTAATTTGGTTTATTCAGAGCAAGTAGACCACAGGAGTATCTACCACACCTCTTTCCTTCAGCAATCTTATAGAATTGGAACAAATGGAATACACATCAAGCTCCAAAGGAAATTTATGAGCATGGTTTCTGAGTTAACAAAGGTTTAGTAGAGAGTCGGGTGGGGGCCATTTTCTACTTTTGAGAAAAAAAGACCCCTTCACCCAAATAGAATCATAGAATCATTGAATAATTGAGTTGGAAGAGACCTCGTGGGCCATCCAGTCCAACCCCCTGCCAAGAAGCAGGAAAATCGCATTCAAATAATTATGCATGAGGGCTCAGTAAACTACATAAGATACCTTAGCAATCCCTGTATGAAATTTCAGCAAACATCACTGTGATTTTGTTTGTATTATTGGTTTGTTTAAATAATTGGTTTTAAGGTGTTATTATGTTTTAATGATTGCTTTGATGCTTATGTTTTTATTGTGTGTGCTATATGGCATCTAATTGTTGTCTATATAAGTAAGCCGCCTTGAGTCCCCTATGGGGTTGAGAAGGGCAAGGTGAAATACAGTAAATAAAATAAATAAATGAATAAATTCTGTATTTATAACTTCACAGCCTGTGATAGAAAGAAAATGTGTGCTTCAGATAATTTGAATTTTATTTGAATGCTTTTTTTCAGTTATATGGAAACAACTCTATAAATTTGTAGTACAATGTTCAATAGATCTTTTCAGAGACAAATACCATAGATTTTAATGGAACTTACTCTCAGGGGCAAGCTAGAGGTTAATGCATTTTCACTGTGGTTAATATTGTCCCCTCACAACTGGCTTTCTTCTGAGATCTGTGTTTCAATAATCAGAATTTCAAAATAATTATGTGTTTACCTTCCTGTGACTAATCACAATACAAAGCATGCTAAGTGCAGGATACATAGTTGAGGACAGACACATACTGTGACAATCAAATGACTTTCATCACCTGAAGTAATGTCTCTTCTGATTACATGCTAAACACATGCCTAGTTTGAATCTTGGGTAGTATGTGCACATATATGGACCCTCATTTGGAACACATAATGTGCTGTTTAGTATGATAGGAAAAATGACAAAGCTTATTGGAAATTTCTGAAAATAGATATTAACAATTGCTGTCAATTGCTGAGCAAATTTACTGCCTTTGTAAGTAACAGACAATAGTAAAAAAAAGTTTAACTCATAAGATTGTTGCATGTTCATTTGGATTTAGTATGCTGTACATTCAACTGTTCCAGTTTGGAACAGTTGATTTCTAGCTAATTTCTAGCTGATTCTTATAGATGAGTGATCTGCATGCAACATTTTCCATGTTTAATCACTGGAATATCCAAATTAGCTAAATTAAAATACATGGAAATTGAAGGGATGTGTGTATGTGTGAACACATTGAGACATCACATTGAGAAAATGGTCAACCATTAGGATTTTTTTTTATTTTGCAGGAAATAAATTGATTTTTGTGTGAACATAATCTTTTTTCACAAAAAAAGCAGTTGTGTGCACCCCCCCCCCCCACAAGATAATTGAAAAATGTGCAAAATCTCATACAATATTGCCTGTGAGCATTGGAAGTGAAACATTTTTAAATCCTTCATTCCTGAGTATAAGGACAACATGAGCAAAATTTCCATATTCCGGATATGTCTGGTGGAAAACCTGCCTATAATCCCAGAAGGCCATTGTGGGTAGATGACTTCAGCTAAATGGTGAAATGGATCAGTATAAGACAGATTCTAATATTGCTATTAGAATATAATTTTAGCTAGAACTATTTCTCAAAATGATACTATATAATGGGATTTGGGTGTGACCGTGTGTGGTATGCATTGAATGGTGTTGGGTGGGTTAGGAATAAGACAAAGTAAATGCAGAGCAGATAAACTTTATCATGACATTGAATAAATTAGTGGTTCTCAACCTTTGGACATCAACTCCCAGAAATCCCAGCCAGTTTACCAGTTAAGCCAGAAGCTGAAGTCCAAAACACCAGGAGGATGAAAGGTTGAAAACCGCTGATTTACTTATACAGTCAAAATCTCTAAAGTGCCATTTCTATCTTATTTTAATGGAACCTGTTGACGTTAAGATAGCAGCTGCCGGGCAGTACAGAAGAAATGAATTGTGAGCCCCCACTTGATAGCAAGCCAGATTTTTGTGATCAGAATGGATGTTTGTTTGTAGCATGGCTGGTAGAAAAATAAATGTCCTTGTCAGAAAGCTCAAGGCTAAGAAGCCTCTTAGAATGATAATGTTGACAGTCTTGGTGTTTGTCATGAATGTTTAAGCATTCAAAAAAAATAGCAAATCTTGTAACCTGAAGACATAAACTTTGTGTAGAAACTGCCAAGAAATTTTCCTGTAAATGTTTTCTGTCAGTATTCTATTAGGAAAGCAGGGAGGGGGGAAGGAAAGGTCAGAGCTTGGAATCCCAGCAACAACAAAGAATTTCACACTTGCCCCATTGACTTGATTTCAATGGGACTGTTTAGAATTCTCTGTATGGATCTGAAGATATTCAAGGCAGGGAGAGGAAGGATATATTGAGCTATTGTATTCACTGGGTTTTGATTTAGTATTCTTTGTTATGGATACTGTAATTGGTGGATGCTCGAGTCACACTATATACAATGGTATTCCTTATATAAATTCAATATGTGGATTTAGTGTCCATTGAAGACTGACTATATTCAAAAATATTCAAAGAAATGGTTGAAAAATGCGTTTTTTGGCTATAGAGCAAACCTGAAGGGAAAAAAAATCCCAAGGTTGTTGAGAATCATTGCACTTTGGGACTTATTCTACACAAAATTTTCCCAGGATGTTTTGCTCAGAAACAGCATTTTCTAGGTAAGAAAAAACATTCCCTTCACAAATGAGAAATATTGTCCTATTATTTTTTTTTTGCACAAAAATACCAGGTGTGAATTTTGCACAGAATAAGCCCAAATGAAAAATTGTCTTTGAAAACTATTTTTGAAGCTCTTTACGGACCTGAAGACATTCAAGGCAAGAGAGAAAGATCCATACAGAGTTTTTGAAGACTTTCTCACAGATGGAAAGTCTTCAAAAAGTCTGTTAAAATTAGTAGTTGCTTCCTTTGAGAATGGTATTATGGAAGCATTACACCTCTAATTCATGAACATCTGTTATTTCCCTATCTCCAATGACTTTTAAAAATAATGCTAACATCAGTTAAGGCTATTTATTTCCATGTATCATGCCAGTTTGAAACCTGGAGAGACAAGACTATATGCCCTTGCATTTGAAGTATGTATCTCCAAAGTTTATTTTAAAAGCAGACCAATATGTATTTACTAAAAATGCAAGTATTTCTCAACTGAATTATGAACCTTTTTTAAATCAAAAAGCTGATTTTTCTAAAGTCTAACTATGAAACTATATGCAGTATGCGCCAGATGGGGAGAATTTACTCCATCTGAATGTATAGAAATGATCCAAGGTTCAACAGAACAGGCATAGCTCAAGTCTTAGGAACTTGAAATTATGAAATCAAGATCTTCAGATTATACCAGTCCCTGTCAACATGACCAATGATGAAGAGTGATGTGGGTAGTGTTTTACACCAACTAGAGGGGCAGATGTTTAGTACCCAGAAGGTATGAGCTGAAGGAGGTAAAGCCAGATAAAGAATTTCAGAGCTCAGTAATTTATTGCAAGTCTCCTCTGAATAAGTTCTGCCAAGAAAACCCTAAGATAAGGTCACCGTATGTTGGGATCATGATGAAGGGACACAGCAATAATAAAAAATAAGCAGAATTACATTGTTAGTACAACAGTGGTGGTGGTTAACAAAATATGAAACATAGGGAGTACTTATATGTTCTTTGGTAGATTTTTAAATCACCTGTCAGACTGTATTATCCTTCAAATAGTCAGCAAACCAATCTGATAAGATCATGCAAAAGGGCAAAAACAATAAAATATGGGTATTGTTCCATTATCTGGGTGGAGGCCAAAAGAGGGCACTAGAAAGAGAAGGATAGTCCATTTTACATGAGGAGGGGGGGGGGACACGGGGGACAGGGACGGGACAAAAAAGTAAAACGATTTTTTCCTGTTTTCCTGTTATTTCCCCTACCCATGTTGCTGTCTTGGTAACAATTTTCATTTATGAGAAGGGGAGGAGGGAATAACCAGCAAAAACGGAGGAAATTGTTTTCCTCCTTCAAATCCCCCCCCATGAACTTTCTCTGTCTAGCGCCCCCTTTTGGCCTCTGCCTGGATAATGGAACAGTACCAAATTATGAAGATGTAGTCAGAGGTGGCCCTAGGTAATTTTCAACGGTAAGCAAACAGCATTTTGGTGCCCCCCTCCCCAACCAATCACTGATATATATTTTCTGTTCATCGTGGGAGTTCTGTGTGCCATATTTGGTTCAATTCCATCATTGGTGGAGTTCAGAAAGCTCTTTGATTGTAGGTGAACTATACATCCCAGTAACTACAACTCGTATATGTCAAGGTCTATTTTCCCCCCAGAGCACCTCAAGAGCGCCCCTGGGCAAAATCAAGTATACCGCAAATGCTTACTTTGCGTAATGGGTTGAGCCGCCCCTGGATGTAGTTAAGATCATACAGAAAAGTCAACAACCATACAGTAGACAAACTTGTCTTTCCTTCAGATGGCAACCAAACTGTTAAAAAGTCTGAAAGCCAAGCCCTATGAGACGCAGCTTAGGTAGCTGTGTATATTTCGCCTGCAGAAAAGAAGGCAGAGAGGGGACATGATAGCGATGTTTAAATATTTGAAAGGATGTTACACTACTGCTCTGGATACTAGGACACAGAGTAATGAATTCAAATTGCAGGATTTAGCCCTAAGTGCTGGATGTTGTTTACTGCTGTGCTGTGTGCACCAACATGTGTCTGTGTTTTGTTGACTTATGTTTTAACCTGATTTTTTAATTGTTTAATCATGTTTTATCTTTTCTATGTTGTGGATTTTTAACAATGTCCTTTTAAATTCTTGTGAGCTGCTTTGAGTCCCAATTTCAGAAAAACAGGGGGTAGAAATTTCAGAAACAATAACAATGTAGCAAAGGAAGAATAAAACAAACAAATAACTTTTCTGTCTCAGTGCAAGAGTGGGGGCTAAATTGTTTGGGGCTTCAATAGGAAACATAACTAATCAAAGCACAAGAAAGGGTAAGAAAGAAAGTATGACATGCTGGCCTAAGAGCATTGTGTATCCTTTAAATATTTTAGAAGGGTGTGGTGGTGGAGGAACCTTTTAAAGTTTCCCACTACGTTCATTATTGTTCTATATCTCCCATAAATCTCTAAACTTTAAAGTGTTCAGGATTCCCCACCTTCTATGGGTTCTGAGATATCATTAATCTTAGGCCTTCCTAATATGCTTGGCAGCAAATCATATTGAGTATTAACCTCAGTGAAAGGATAAGCATTAGGTATGTGTGATCCTCCAAAAAAAAAAAAAAGGTTCTAAACTGTGTTCAAAAGTAGGAGGCGCTGGTGCTTCATTTCTAAAGCCTTTCTGAATTTTGGAGGTAAAAATTTCTAAACTTTATGAAACTTCTGAATCTTTGTAAGTACCTTGTTAATGGCAGTCATGCATGCACATTAAGGGAAACATTACTGTCAGTGGGGAAGTTTGAGTGGCTTCTGTCTCCCTCATTTTTTGAGCTATCCTGATGAAACTTGCTACAGTGGAAGAACACACCACCGTGTTCAGAACGTCTAACTTATCCAAAGATATTGGCAAATTTTCAAAGTTTTTAAAAACAACATTTTTTAAAAAAAAATACAGGAGGAATCTCCACCGCCCCTCCCTCCCTCATTGGTGGAGAGACATGCCAACAGGTTTGACTTTGCTTCTCGGCGGGGCTTGGTTGCCCTGTGAATTTTAGATTGACTCTAAAGGTGTAGCCTAGTGCATTCTGGGAAATATAGTTTCGCACAGGCATATGGCTTAAATTACTATAAACAGGGACACTTCACGGGCTTCTATTTCCCTAATTTTTAAAGCAATTGGGGTGAAACTTGCTCCAATGGTAGAACACCCTTTTCACTCTTTGCCTATCAAGATTCATAATGTTTCACTCATCCACTGATGTTTTGGGAATTTTCAAAGTTTTTTTAAAAAAACAACAGCAATCTCTGCCTTTGCCTCCCCATCTCTCCTCCATCAGCCCTGATTGGCTGGAGAGGCATGTGAATTTTAGCTCTGTCATGGCTACATCCAAACATATCTTAAGATTAAGAATCAAAGGCTTGTTTTGATTCAAATTCTTAATATTTGGGGAGGGGGGGGGCAGCAAGTGTGTCGAAACTTGCTTCAAAAGTGCTAAACATCCGCACTAGATCCGAATCAAGGGTATTTCCAAATCAAACACACAAATCTAGTAAGCACAATAGCTTGAGGCATAGGAGAAATGTGTTTTATCACAGAGAGAGAGGTGAAGGAAAGCTCACTGAGAGGGAGAACCTGGCTACTATAAACTTGTCGGAATGCCTCAGCTGCTCTAATTTTCAATAAAATGCTAATTTCTACATGGATCACAGTAATATGAAGCATTACTGTCACCTTTAGCTCTCAATAATTATTGCAGGCTGTACATCTTGTAATTTTAGATAATCAAATAATCTTATGGCAACCACTTTTGTAGTAATTTTTGGAAATCAGGAATGGAGGAGGCATTAATTTTAACATGAAAATTAAACACTTTGAAATCAATATTAAGATAATGCCACTACAAAATGAACCTTTGAATTTTGCTTCTGTGCCGATCTAGGCTCTCAGCAACAACTTGGACACTTCAGAATGAATTTTGGGTAGTTCTGGGCCATATTAAGTCAAGGAGAAGCCTTTTAGACAATAGGAAGTAGTTTAGGGGTTCTTCTTGTTATGAAAACACTCTTTCCTGTTTATAAAATGACCTGAGATTTGCAAAAACTTTGCAAAAATGCCAGAAAGAGAAATGATCCACATTGTGACTGGATTCTGTTTGATTTCACCCCCCTTGTATCCTATGCTGGGAGCTTGGGAGAAAGGAAATATAATAAATTCATAAATATTTTGATGGGGTTGTGCCAAGGGAATGTAGTGCTCTAAGGTTTCTTGCAGAACCAATGAAGTTCTTCTATCTGTTGCCTATTCTGGACTTTATTGGTGGCAGAGTTTATGGTCCCAATTCAAGTTGCAGGTTATCACCTATAAAGCCCTAAACGGTTTGGGTCCTGCCTATCTTCGCAATCACATCTTCCCCTATGGATGTGTGCGGGCTTTAAGATCTGCTAGGGAGGCCCTTCTCTTTCTCCTGCCTCCATCACAAGTATGGTTGGTGGGGATGAGTGAGAGGGCCTTCTTGATGGTGGCCCCCTAGCTCTGGAACTCTCTTCCTAGGTAGATTAGATTAGCGCCCACCCTGCCCAACTTCAGTAAAGACCTGAAAACTTGGATGTTTCAATGTGAATTTGAATAATTGGTTCATCTATTGACTAGGCCCCCCAGTCCAAACTTATTGTCTGGCTTTGTAGCACTTTATTACCCAACCCACCCTTACAGCTGCATTGTAGTAACCCTTGCCCCATCCTCCTAGATCTCAACATGCCCATCGTTCTCAGCTACCGGTTGATGGTTATTGTTGTTCTTATGTTTTTATGATGTCCATTGTTCTGTTTTATTGTTTTAATTATTGAAATGCAATTTATTTTAATTGTGATATTTCTTCTATTTTTGCTGGGCTTGGTTTCCATGAAAGCCGCCCTGAGTCCCTTCGGGGAGATGGTGGCGAGATATAAGAATAAAAATATTATTTTTTATTATTAGAGTTTAGGGCAGAGCTTTCCAGACATTTGAAGTTGATGACACACGTTTTAGACATGCATCATTTTGAGGCACAGTAACTTAGTTTTACTAGCAAACCAGAGTGATGCACACATATAAATTTTAATAATAAAATACATATCTCATGAAAACCTTTCACTTATATAATTTAAAATATATGATTTGTAAGATAATATACATTTCCAAGATTTTTGTCGTTTCTTCTTATGTTTGTGTGCATGACACACAATTTAGAAAGCCCTGGTATAGGGAATAGTCAAGTCTGTTTGATAGATTGGGTAAATTTGGAGGTTAGAATTCAGTTTTCTGCATCCCAAAAGATCTTGCCTTTTGGAGTGAGCAGTGACCATAGAAGTTGACCAATCTTTGGCTTTCTTTGCCACTTTTTGTGCTGGGCTGTGGTACTAAACTGCTTGGAATGCTTGTGCCATATTTAGGCTTGCAAGACACTCGGCTGTCCACTGAGCAAGATGTAGGGCCCTTCTTTGATTTTATTCTCTGTGAAACAGAAAAATATAGTGAACTGTGCCAATGAGAAGGCTGTCATCATTATCTGTTTTCTCTAACAAATGAGATCTTCTGAAAGAAATTGTGCCTGATAATCTCACAGCTGAATTTGCTTCAAAGAAAAGATACAGCTTTTATAAGAGAGAATGAATCAGTGTATCTCCCAATGATTATTATCTAGTAGTAGGAAATGTTTTTGTCTTTCAGGTTTAGCCTCACAATAATATCTTATGATTTGTTTCTGATATAAAATATAATGAGAAAAAGGCCACTGCCATATAAACATTTGGCCCTGGTTTTCTCAGATTCATTGAAAGGACACACCACACAAGTATATTCCCTTATTTTTTTCCAAGTATTTAGAAATAATATGGCACATTATGACCCCTGTATCTCTGGTACCCAATGTTTCATTTATCCAGTCAGACAAAATATTTTCTCCATAGACATTTCTTAGGTACTCCCGTGTAATTCCCGAAGTCCTTTATTTCAACAGGTTTCACTGTTAACCTTAGTTTTTGATGTTTATTATTTTGATATTCACTCTACTCCATTGGCCACCCTGCCCGTTATTACAAAACCAAACATGAACCTTCAGGACCACTTCTGGGGTTTTCTCCCCCTGAAAGTGGTTTTTTAAAACATAAAACAATTACAGTGTGAAGTGTGCACAGGGGAGCAATTTGTGACTTCTGGGGAAGTGGCACTCCATTTTGTTTTGTTTTTTCTTATTGGCTTTCTCTCATTCTGTACTCTACTTTTAGTTTGATTGCACTATTAGGGTTGTCAGTGTGAAATGTGAGAACTGGTTCTGCACCTTTAATGATAGTGTAAGGCAGGGGTTCTCAAACTTTTCCAGCCATGCAGCCATTTTTGTAGCAAAAGTTTCTCACGGAGCTCCAATAAATGTTTATATATTATATATTACATTATATATAATGTGTCTGTGTGTGTGTGTGTGTATCTATCAGACATGAGCTGGGTCAGTGGCAGATGGATGGAAAACATTTGAGTAAACTAATTCACACAGTATAAAAATAATTTCAAATTACAATATTTAAAATGATGAATAATTTTAACCAATATAAACTTAACAGTATTTCAGTGGAAAACCCCAGGGCCATCCAGTCTAGACCGCTTTTGCCATTCAGAGAAATGCAATCAGAGCATCCCAGCAGTTGGCCCCTGGCTTTTGTAATAATGATTAATAATAATAATAGCAGAAACTCCAGAGGCCATCCAGTCCAACCCCTTTTTGCCATGCAGGAAAAACACACTAAAAGAAACCCAATAGTTGGCCATCTGGCTTTTGTAATAATAATAATAATAATAATAATAATAATAATAATAATAATAATAATAGAAACCCCATTTTGCCATGCAAGTGAGGCCTGCTAAGTCATGGTGGCGACGCACGGCAGCAGCGGGACTTTTGAGGCCATGCGTACTGTGGGGCTTGCCAGCCTGCATGCTTCATAATCAGGGCGGAGCGGGGGGGGGGGGGAACGGGACGACTTAAGGCTCCACGGAGCACAGTTTGAGAACCACTGGTGTAAAGAAGCAGATTTCAACAGGTGTCGTTTGTTATTTGTTGTGTGACCAGAAGCGCTTGCAGAAATGTATTCTTCCACACAAATATTAAAGGTACAGGAGCTGTCTACAGTTTTCGATCAAGAAACCATGTGTACTATTTAAGTTAAAAGCTTTCATAAATTGGGGAAAGGTGTGTGGGGACAACATATAAGCTGCTGTTCACACAGTCTTCACAGTTTTTATAGATGAAAATCACAATTACTTTGACTTGCAAAGTTATTCTTTTGATCTGGGAGCTCCCCCAAGTTGACTAAATTCTTGTGATAAAACTTGGTTTTTTCTGGTTGTTGTCACCACTTGTTCCCTTTGCATTTCTTGGATCTGCATTTGGGGATTTTCCAAAGGATTTAAAATAAAAACTAGGGCATGAATTTCCCCCTTAGAGTTATAATATTATAATTCAAAAGTACCATTATGCTGATAACAGTAATGCACTGTAGAACTATGACTCTAAAAGTAATAAAAGACAGAGAGGAAGAGAAGAGAACTGGTCTGACATATCTTGGAATTGTTAGAGAGAATAAGAAAAACTTAGGGCTCTTTTACACTGCCATATAATCCAGATTATAAAAGTAGATGATCCATGTTATCTGCTTTGAACTGGGTTATACGAGTCTATGCTGTCATATAATCAAGTTCAAAGCAGATAATCTGGATTTTATATGGCAGTGCAGATCCAGCCTTAGACTGAGCAAATTATCTTACAAATGTAAGCTACTGACAAAGTGCACATTTTGAATGGCATTTCCCAAACTTACTTTGCTATAGTTCTTAGATGCCCTCATGTGCATGCTCATGTTTGTGTTGAATGTGCTTTCATGTTAAAGAGATACTAAAATCATTGGAAGAGAATAAAAGTGGAACCCTGTGGAGGCCTTTCTAGCAGTCACTTTTCAGAACCAAGCTGTACTTTCCGTTTAATTTCTTTTTAATGAATTCATTTGAGCAAAAAGCACACAAGAGCATTCTCACTGTGAATGTTGCTTACAAGGCTTTCAGGGGAACTGTAGCATCAAATTAGGTATTCCTGTAACTACCAAAGTGTCTCAACCAAGCAAGTTTTTCAAATGTGTTGTTTTCACTTATTAGCTATACATTTTGTATTGGATATCCTGTTACCTTGGGCGACTTCTTTTAAAAGTCAAAATGGTACCAACACCCATGGTTTTAAAAATCTTTCAGATTAACATATATATTTTTAGCTGACCTTAATGAATAACTATTGCATATGCATTGGCTTCAACCGTCATTCATAATTTGAGATGCTATGGTTGCATAGGGAAATATTAAATTGACGATTTAAAAAGAATTTTCAAAAAGACAAATAGATCATAGAGCAAATCAGACCTGAACACTCCCTAAAAGTCAAAATGACTACACTGGGACGGTCATATTTTGGTCATATCATGAAAAGACAATAATTTTAAAAGTTAGAAGTCAAAAGGAAAAGAGGAAGACCATATTCCAGATGGATAGATTCAATTAAGGAAGACACAGCCCTAAGTCTACAAGACCTGAGCAAGGGCGTTGATGGCAGGGTGATTTGAAGGTCTCCCATCAATAGAGTTACCATAAATTGAGGTTCTCATGATGTCAGTTAACAACAACAACCTAAACCACTCAATGGGATACAGATATATTTCAGTTTTCTGATATGTCTCACTTATTTCCAATGCAAACATAGCTACTCCTTGGCTCTAGAGCAGTGGTTCTCAACCTGGGGTCCCCAGATGTTTTTGGCCTTCAACTCCCAGAAATCCTAGCAGCTGGTAAACTGGCCAGGATTTCTGGGAGTTGTAGGCCAAAAACATCTGGGGACTCCAGGTTGAGAACCACTGCTCTAGAGATACAGGAGACTCTTGGTGAAAAAGAGATGATAAAAACAGTTTAGGAAGAGAGCATGTGGCCCATGGATTTTGTCCCCCTCTACCAAAGATTAGTGAAACCACACTGACTGCCAAAGAGTGCCAAGGTAGACCTCTAGAGCTCCCCGAATGTCCACCCCCCCCCACTTCACCAGAATACTATTCTTTTGTATATTCCCAGCTTTGTATTCTCCACATCACCAATGACCAATTATTCACTATGGGTGAGGTGCCTCTCCTGCTTGGATCACTAGCTTACCTCTACATCTGGCCAAACCACTGGAATATATTCACCTGAGAGTTTTCTGAAGCAGAATGTGGTCTGCAGGCTCTATCTCTGTGACCTAAACCTTTTCATTTCAGCAATATATGCTCAAATTCAGAGGAGACTTCATTAACAAGTAGTTTGGCAGTCTTTGCCAGTGTACTGATATTCTTTCTTTTGAATATGTATATCCCACTCTTCAGTGGAATAAAAAGGCTCTTTGAGTGGCTTACAAATCAGTTATCTGCCCTTTAGCTTACAATTCAAGTAAGATGCAACAGAGAAAGAAAAAGCAATGGCAGTAAAGAAGGGGATTCAATCCACCAGGTAGGGTTTCTTCCTCGAAAGCCAGGGCAGTGGCTCTTGGGATGGAGGAAGGGTCTTTCATTTGCTTTTTAAATAATCCTTGAGATCTTCTCCCTTCCAGACTCACCACTGTTTCTCCATGTGTGCCACTCTCTGTTCAGTCCTAGGCAGTTCTTCTGTTTTTGTCTCCTGGTGATGACAGCAAACTAAATGATTCATATACTCTTTTATTTATAGTCTTGTGGACCATGACTTCAGAGAAGGAGGATTAAGTACATCTATATGCACCTTTACCTAGCTGCTAGCATCTACCCTGCTAAATTGCTGTTCACCATCTCAACAATTTTAGCCTAATTTTAGAGATGTCAAATGAGATTTTAAGGATTTAATATGTTAGTAATAATGTGGATTATATTATGTCTTGACATTTCTTATTATGTCTTGTTTACTTATGTTGTTTTATAATTTATTGAGTTGCTAGCAGCTATCTGCATTTTCTTTTGGAGCATATTTTAAAAGGTTTTAATATTATAATAGTTTGATTTGGTTTTCATGTTGACCATTATATCAACGAACTAGCCAGAAATACAGTAGAGTCTCACTTATCCAACCTTCGCTCATCCAACATTCTGTGTTATCCAGCATAGTTTGCCTCCCGCCTAGATGCACAGCTGTTTCAATACATTGCAATGTTTTGGTGCTAAATTCATAAATACAGTAATTACTACATAACATTACTATGTATTGAACTGCTTCTTCTGTTGATTTGTTGTAAAACATGATGTTTTGGTGCTTAATTTGTAAAATCATTATGTAATTTGTCGTTTAATAGGATTTTTCCTTAATCCTTCTTTATTATCCAACATTTTTGCTTATCCAGTGTTCTGCTGGCCCGTTTATGTTGGATAAGAGGGACTCTACTGTAATCCTAATGCTAATCTATCCCGCCAAAATATTTATTGTCAACGTGGGTTAATTTTTGATTTATATTTTTATTAGTATTTCATCATGGGAAATGTAGGAAAGTGTTCCATCAATATATCATAATAATATTAATATACATAACTAAATGAATACAGGGAAAAAGAGAGAAATGTGCCAAGAGGAAGGAGCATCAAG
The DNA here is from genome assembly GCF_037176765.1 of Anolis sagrei. NCBI lineage: Eukaryota > Metazoa > Chordata > Lepidosauria > Squamata > Anolidae > Anolis > Anolis sagrei. Next base: position 270,480,348 of record NC_090022.1, read on the forward strand.
CAAACCCTTGTAAGGACCACCTTCCATCTGGAAATGTATGTCTTCTCTGTGAAAGATCATGTGGATCCAGAGTAGGTTTCCAAGTCTTTGCCCTTGGAAGACAATTATACTCTGCCATGAGTGACAGCCTATTATATATATTTTTATATAAAAATAGTTCAAAATAGTTCAAAATAAAGTGAAAAGAACAAACAAGTCTGAAAAGAATATTCCCCACCCACCCTTTCCCTAATTTTGGAAAGAAAGAAATGATTTGTTTAAACCTCAGTTTCTCGCACTTCAAGCATGACAAAATACACAACTTTTGGGAAATTCTCTGAAATCAAACTGAATCAAAATGCTCATTAATCTGCTTTGGTCAAATTAAATAGATGTTATTCTGAATAGAAATAGGGACATAATTGTATTTTCCTGTTCTTTTGGCATCCTAAATGTGTTGAGGATCCTCTCAAGAGAAAAAAAAAAAGTACCATTTTTAACTTAGCACTTATCTGGTTTAAAACCGAGGGATTCAGACCAAGAAATTTAAGAATTGGAAAGGATATATATGTGAGTTGTCAGATTCAGATAAAAGAGTAGTTTTCTTTTTAATTTATAGCTTGCTGGGTGCTGAAATAACTTGTGCCAATGCAGTAGTAGATACAGAAGATAAATCTACAACCCATCCTTTCACCCCATTTACTGTATCAGAGAGGATCTGAATTTTAATACCTGCAACTTCTTCGTAATGTACTAAAAATGTAACAGTATACTTCAGGGGACAAGAATCTATATTTCATTGATTGAGCTCCTTCGGCCATCTTTCACAAAAAAAACTTACTCCCAGCTAAAATATTGACATTTCATCCCTGCTTCACCGTTTAAATAAATGCTTCAATTATCTTGAATGGATTATTCTCATTGCTTTCTTTTGTAAGGCAGCATTATTGGAAAGATATCACGACTGACAAACGGTTGCTTTTTATAGACTCTATTAATTCTGATGGTAAACTGTGAATGACTCTAGGTTTGCCCTACATTGCAAGAGGTTTTAACACTTCAAAGCAAAACAGTGTCTGTTCTGCTTATGCATGTGCACTGCATGTGATGCTGTCACAAATGTTTACTTCTCAAAGTCACAGATGATGCATACACAAATTTGCTTTGCACTCACTTATTTGTATTCCCATGGGCAAATTTAGTATTGTGTTGGGATCCAGCATAATACAGTGGTTTCAGAGTTGTTTTAGGATTCCAGGAGACCAGGGTTCCCCTCTTGAATATGAAAACCCAGTGGATAACCCTGGGAAAATCACTTCTCTCAGCCTTATAAGATTGCAATGGTAGCCCCTTCTGAATGAATCTTAGAGTCATCATAACTCAATCACTACTTGAGGATGCACAGTTAGGATAAATACATTGGGTTTGAGCTGGGAACAGAGCTTTAAAAGTTACATTTTCTGGCCGCCTCATAACCAGGTAGCCATACCAGCTAGAAAGGGCTCAGAACCGTATGGAAAAACTAGCAACTCCTGTCTCTAGCTAAGAAACACTTCAAATCAGACACAGTTCTGGGGTTCTTGCATACTGGGGTAAGTCATATTGAGAAAGAACTGTAGGCTGCTCAAGCTTGGACACGTGCAAAACTGGCCAGATCCTCCTAACCCATGAAATCAGGTGATCCCATTTTGGTGCTGTCCTATTCAGGTTTGAACATGAGATAGTCTTCTGCCCAGAAGTAACATAGCGTAGATCAATGAACTAAGTGTCAAAGCCCATCTTCATTACCAAATAAGCTTCAAAATGATGTTAGGCATTTGACCCATTGTGAAACAAGAAATTGGACCTGATGTTTTAATGCTGCCCACCTCCCTTTCTGGGAGGTTGAGCTTCATTCAGACATCTCTTAAAACTATTTAATATAGTTTTCTCCAACATGGTGTTCTCCAGTTATTTTGGCCTAAAACTTATATCAAACCAGCCATTATAGTTAGTCATTAGAAAATGTGGAAGTTTTAATGCAACATACCTGGAGGACACCATGTTGGCTTTTTAATACAATCTTGAGGGAGTAGCTTCCCCTCCCTTCTTCCTAGAGCAGTGGCTCTTAACCTGTCACCCTTTAATACAGTTCCTCATGCTGTGGTGGTGACCTCCAACCATAAAATTATGAGGAAGAAAGGACAGGGCCCACATAATGGAGACCATGAGGTACAGGATGAGGAAGGGGGAGCAAGAGAGAGAAGACTCCATTCAGGATGCAGGCAAACTGAAGGAAGGGAGTGAGGGAGCTGCTGCAACCCTTGGCAGTATCCCTTTGAGGGAGGCCTCCTCACCTTCTCTTTCTCCTGTGATTCAGTCATGGAGGGGCCACTCCAGCCCTCTCTTACACTTTTTAAGGATACAAGTGGCAATGGAAGCTACCTACCACAGCACTTTTTTTTTTGCAAAGTTAAAGCATTTCTGAATTGTTTTTAAAATCCAAGCAATCAATAGCTTAAACCAGCTGATCTTATGTGGTAGTGGTTTCTTCATGCTTGGCCAAGCTCAAAATCTCAAGGATATTTATCACTTAATACAATCTTCAAAGAGTAGCATTATGATACCTGAAGCAGAATGTGTACACAAGGGGGAATATTTTTTGTTCCCATGTTTTCACTTTGTCTAAAATAAGAGAGGAATAGCCATGATCCATGAATCCTTGTGCTAATGAAAATCGGGCTTTCTCAGTTGAACAAGAAGATAAATCTTTTAAAGCATAATTTGGCTATTATGGCCCACCTTAACTGTGATTAAAAGACTGTTTAAAAGCTAATGTTTATATACAAGCATTATTTATAGAGTACATATTGGGATATTCAGTATTTTGCACATTGTTCTTTTCCTTGTATTGTTTTTAATCTGCACTGAAAGCTAGAATAGAAAAGAATAAAAAATGAATAATTCTATCAGGCACAAAAGGCCAAGATCACAATGTACATCTCAGAATAGTTACATTTTTGACTACAGCTCACAGAATCTCATAGAATCATAGCTAGAAGTTAAATGGGAGACCAGAGTGATTTATCCAGGGCAGAGAAGTGATGGAAAGAACTACAAGGATCATCCAGCCCAACCTCTCGCCATGCAGGAGCACACAATAAATTACTCCAACTGATGACCATCCAGTCTCTATTTGAAGACCTCCATAGAAGAAGACTCAACCACACTGTGAGGCAACATATTCTACTGCTGAAATTGCCATCAGGAAGTTTTTCTAACAATTCATTGATTTGTATTCTATTCTCTAGAGCAGCTGAAAACAAGCCTGCTCCATTTTCAGTACGACATCCTTTCATGGCTATCATGTTGGTTCTTAACACTCTGTTTTTAAGCTAAACATACCCAGCTCCCTAAACTGCTCCACACAGAGGTTGGCTTTTATATCTTTCATGATTTTATCATCTTCCCCTAGACATACTTCCAGCTTGTCAATATCATTTCATAATTGTGGTGCTCAGAACATATCAAAGAACCTCTAAGCTCCCGTCAGCTTGCTGGTTTGGGATTCTGGGTGTTAACATCCAAAATGTAACATTTTAGAGCTTAGATCCCTGTGAATTAAAGCACAGGTCTTTCTGGAAGTCCTTCCAAAGCTCTCATGTAATGGGTGGCATTGTACAACCATACGTTTTTTGTTCAAAATGGCACATTAAATTATAAAAGGCCAGCTGCTGTATATTCTGCATCAGTTCAGCTTCCTCTGTCTGGAATACTGCTTGGTTATTTTTAACATGTGCTATGCCTGGACTTTAATTTGCAAATGGGGAAAATGCTTTTGTTAATACCATATTAGCTGTCAGACTATATTTTCATGGTGCATTACTAACAAGCATGTCAATGCATAACTTAACTCTTCTGGTCACAAGGAAAGCTATACTTGAAAGTTTCATAAGCTTCTGGCTTTTCTTAAAGATAAGTGTAATGAGTTATACATGTGAAAACCACTGAGCTGCTGAACTTGCTGACTGAATGGTCAGCAGTTCAAATAGGGGGAGCAGCGGGAGCTCCTGCTATTGGCTTCAGCTTCTGCCAACCTAGCAATTTGAAAACATGCAAATGTGAATAATTCAATAGGTACCGCTCTGGTAGGAAGATAATATTGCTCCATGCACTCATGTCGGCCACCTGACCCAGGAGGCGTCTACAGACAACGCCGGCTCTTAGACTTAGAAATGGAGATGAGCACCACCCCCCAGAGTTGGACTCGACTAGACTTAATGACAGGGGAAACCTTTACCTTTACTAAGATCAGTGAATATAACATTGTTTACTCATAGAGGTGCCTATGAGTTTATTTTTTGCCCAGTCTATGAATGTATTTCTTTCCTCCTCCATCACTTGATCTATTTTCACAGGATTTGTTCCACATTTCATTAATATCGGATATTGACTTACTTTTATTCCCTTATAACAAAACTAACATAGGACTCGATACACTAATGTACTCATCATGGCAGATCTTTTCCCCAGTTCTTGTTCTGATCTAGCCCCGTAGAATGCTATAAAAATAAATGTCCTGATATATTAAATCCATTTCAGTTGCCTTGTTTGTATTTATCACTCTAGTTTTAATCAGATCTAGTGCAACTATCTTTTCCCCATGTTTTATTACTGCCAGTGTTTCTGTGGTTCTTCTCTAACAGAAATAAATATTTTTCTTAGATCAGTTGTTTTCTACAATAAATGAACTAGGATGGTGAAGCATTTTTTATTCCACAGTCAGTGTATCCTCTATCAAGATTGCAGTTTGGCTATAAGGTAGTGCATTTTATCAACACTCCAACCACATATCAATTGCTGTCATTATTGTTATACATATATAATGTTGCTTACATAATGTTCATAGACTCCTGGATATTGCACGTTATTCATTTAGCAACCGCTACCTCTTATGCCTACACAATTTTGAATGTGTCAGAATTAACACTCATATCACCTTGAATTTCATTTAGTTTGTCTTTTGCAGAACTGACATTTGTCATATATATATATCTGCTCATAATTATGATCCTTTCATACTCATATTGCAGATTCATATCTTTGTTTTTCTTAATGAACCCTAAGTTTGTACACCCACTTTAATGAATTCCATTGAACACATGAGCACCAATGACCAAGATGGAGTTTCAGGGCATTTTAACTAGTGGGGCTACACAAATAACTTTATAAGGAATGCAGCTTCAGAAGTGGTCAAGGGCTCTGAAATCCTCATAGGCAGAAAGAGTTATGACAGTTTGCTGTGGTTGCCTTCCAGCCTTACTATCAGGTAGAGTTAGGTAACCTGCTTAGGCACACACACCATAGCCATTCTCTCTTGAAAGACAGCTCTATGAGTGCCCCTGAGTTTATCTTGCAAGCTTAAATTTGCCTTGAGTGGGGGATTCTGTCTCATTGGGGGCACATGTGTCTTCAAGTCACCTGTCAATTTGTGGTGACCCCATGAATTTCATAGGGTAGTCTTAGGCAAAGAATTTCAGCAGTTCTTTCTTCTGAAATATGGCCCTGACACCTGTTGTTTAATTTATAGTGACCCCATGAATTTCACAGTTTATTACTACTACTTGAAATAAAGTACTGCTTTCAGTACCACTTTGGTATGCTCAATTCAGTTAGGTAATATCCCTCTATTCTACATTTTAAAGATAGCTGGAAGAAAATCCCAAATGTTTTTGCCCTCTACTAGCAAAAGTGTGTTGGGTTGGACCTAGCCTATATATTACACTGTTTGTGTGAGCGAGCTGTTGATATAGTGGGCAGTTACCAATTTTAATTACATTTGGCCTACCCATAGATTTTGAAGTGTATTGTCCTATTGATAATGCTTATGTTATTGTTTTATTGTTTTGTTGTTTTTAAATTGCTTGTATTGTTATTGTTATTGCTTGTATTGTTGTATTTTGGGCTCGGCCTCATGTAAGCCGCACCGAATCCCCTGGGGGAGATGGTAGTGGGGTATAAATAAAGTGTTACTATTATTATTATTATTATTATTATTATTATTATTACTGATGGGAAAACCATTGGAATGTGATTGAATGTCATGGAGACACAAAGCTTGGAAAAGTTAGTGTTTTGAAGAGCATCTCTCAGTTCCCCATCTCTGCTATGGGATATGGGATCTTGGGAGTTGCTCTCCAAAATTGTAATTTTTCCAAAGTCTGTGCAGATACAAGACAGATGGTTATTGATTTCTTTGCACTTTCGTTATACTTGATGACTGACATCTGAACATATGAACTCGTTTTATTGGAAAGCTTTTAGGCTGAAAGCAATACAAAAATTCCCTCTGGAGTACTTTTGCTGTGATGGTCCAAAAACATGCATATGAAATGCTTACTTACTTACTTAGGTGATTCCTCATTGTCCGAGTAGAATTGTCTTCCAAGATGGCGGTGGATATGTAGGTGACTGTGAAGCACTATTCTTGACCTGCATTTTCTCCTGTAGTGAGAGCATTGGTTTCCAGGTGGAAAGCGGTCCTAGTTGAGGTTGGCTTGACGTGCCTTCCTCTTGACACGTTTCTCTCTTTCGTCCTCCATTTGTGCCTCTTCAAATTCTACAGCACTACTGGTTGCAGCTGACGTCCAGTTGGGGCGCTCAAGGGCCAGGGCTTCCCAGTTCTCAGTGTCTATGCCAGAGTTTTTAAGGTTGGCTTTGAACCCTTCTTTAAATATCTTTCTGTCCTCCAACTTTCCATTTTCTGTTCTTGAGTTTGGAGTAGAGCAACTGCTTTGGTAGATGGTGGTTGGGCATTTGGACAACGTGGCCGGTCTTGTGGAGTTGATGGCAGAGGAGCATCGCTTCAATGCTGGTGGTCTTTGCTTCTTCCAGCACAGTGACATTTGTCTGCTTCTCTTCCCAAGAGATTTGCGGGATTTTTCTGAGGCAGTGCTGATGGAATCGTTCCAGGAGTTGCATGTGACGTCTGTAGATAGTCCACGTCTCGCAGACATATAGCAGGGTTGGAAAGACAATAACTTTATAAACAAGCACCTTGGTATCCCTACAGATGTCCCATATGAGATGCATCCTTAAGTTAACAATAAGAGAGAGGAAAAATGAGACTGAAGGAGAAAAAGAAGGAGGAACCAAGACTGAAACATTGCTTTTTAATGGTGAATATTAAACTGAGCAAGTATTTGGAGGAATCAAGTGAAATATGATGAGACGCTTTTAATTGTAAGTAAAATAGATTGATAGATGATAACAGATCATTAACGTTTTAAAGGTGGGTGTAACTGACAGGTGAAAAGTGATTTATATTATCTCTGGCACTAATAATACATGTGTTATGCCAAGAAAACAAATGAAACTGCTAACTGGGAATTTGCTGTTCCAGAGGCTAAGATTAAGATTTTTTAGAGAGCTCTTTGTAAACAACCTGTGATTTTAACTACAAGGAGCTGGCAGCAATGCTTACTTGGAAAGACTGGTCTTGGCTGTCGCTGCTTCTTTGATGAATTTGAGCCATCTGATTTCTTGGTCAGTATCCAACAAAGGGTTATAATGGGCATGGGAAACCCTCACATCCATGGGGCAGTTTTGAAAGTCACCATGTTAGTTTCTTGCATCAAAGGAAAAAAGAAACAGAGATGTGGCAGCACCTTTAAAACTAACTGGTTTTTACAACTTTTGTGGATATAAATCCATTTCTTCCAATGCAGAACAGAATAATAGTAAGTATGCAAGTATATAGCATCTTTACACAATTGTGGTGGAAAGTTACAGATTCAGAAGGATGCCAATCATGACTCTTACCCCATCTGCATTTGTCTACCAATTCCTGGGGATCATGAGATCAAGGGTGCAATTGCAGTTATGCCCTGCTGGTGTCCTTTGGCATTTGCTGTGAACATAAAGACAGGCTACTAGTCTGATGCGGCATAGATCATTCTTAAATGGGTTTCTTTTTCTCATAGAAGCTGGGCTCACAGATATTATTGCATGTGGAATTGTATGTGCTCTTTCACCACAGGTTGTTCCTTTGTGCAGGCTTTACACAAGCTCAGTTTTGGATGTTCTAAACATGTGTTGGAAGAGAAAGTCCACATTTTTTGTCTTTTCTCTCCAAATGGAAGAACCTTTTCATGTTTCTCAATCATTTGCAATCAAAGAATGAAACAGTTGCTTTTCCCCATCCTCTTCTGCATTTAACTTGATTGCGTGTGATGTTTTGTTGGAACAATATTAAATTATTCATTGTTAGAATAATGGAAGAGTTACAAAACTTGTGTATCTAATCAGCCTTTACAATTAATCTTGCGAGATTGCTGATGTGAGCAGTGTTCTGCTACCGAAAGGATTTGTTTAAAGGTCATTCGCCCAGTGGCAGGGGGAGGACACTGTCTCTAGCATCTGCAAGATCAAAAGTAGTTCATATGCAAATATTGACACCACACCCCTCCCTACTAAATCAAACTAAAATGAAATATCTTGTGAAGGACAGAAACTGAATGGAATGCCATAGTCACTATGGTGCTTATAGTTACTGTGGTTGTTCCCTACTTTTGAAGATCAAAGTGCTTATGGGATATAAGTTTGGAAAGTAAGATAGGAATTCACTGTTACTGTAATGCCACTCCACATCTGCAGGTGATCAGAAATGCCCATATTGTCTCACCCTTGGAGATCCAGTTCTTCCTGAGAGACACACATTTTCCCATGCCTGTGTAAACCTGCAGGCATTTCATGCCTTCCCCCATCTGGACTCCTTCCTGCCCCCCATTTCTCTCTCAACATAATGAAGGAAGCCTTCCATGAAGGCTTGAGGCCTTTGCCTCTCTTCTTTCAACAGAAGATCCAAAAGAGGGGTCTTGAAGGAGAAACCCCTCACCCACCCAAAGCTCTCTTTCTGTTCTTCCAAGGGATGGGTGGAGGGAAGGAGGTTTCAGGCCTTGTGAAGTCTTCTCCTGGTAGGTGCGGGGGGGGGGGGGGGGGGGGGGAGGGGGGGGAGGGGGGGGAGGGGACTGTCAGTGTAAATAGGTGAAAAATATCACACACAATGCAGAAACAGGATGAAGTAGATATGTGGTTTGAAAAATTAAAAAACAAAACAACTGGGCCACACCAAAATTGGATAGATTCATCCATTCCTTTTCCCCCCCAACTTCAGCATTTACCAATTACAAGTGTTCTAGTAGAACAAGAGAAAATGCCCTGAAAGTGTTACAATAAATGAGATAGGCTCCAGGTGTTCTTATTACTCAAGCCCTATTCGTGATAAAAAGTTGCCCCATCTTTATGACTTTTCAAAATTGCCTTATCAAAATGTCTTATCTAACAGCATGAGCTGCGAGAGCTGCAATTGTTCCACCTTCATCCCACTCTCTTCTCCAGGTCTCTGGCAGTGGGATGAGTGAAAAGGGTACATTTTGTCCCCAACAAAAAGCCACATACTTGAACAAAAAGGCACTATGAAGCTTCAGCCTACTGTTTCACCCAATGGGATTGCTGAGCACCTGTAACTATATGCAGCAATGTGCTGCTGGTGCTCTCAGACTTTGAGTCATAGCACCTCTGTGGTCAGGAACACTCATAAGGAACTGTGTTGTATTTCCTTGAAGCATATGTAGTTTCCACTTAGCCAGATGCACACAGTTGTTCCTCATAAGCTTTGTGTTATGAAGTTACTGGATGCTGCTTTGTTTTACTGTAAGGTGACCTCCATCTTTGTGGGGTGGGAAGGCCCACCTCTGCCTTGAAATCATCACCATATTCTAGACACTTTACTTACTGATTATGCCAACTTTCCTTTCCAAATGAATTAAATTTATCTGTGCCTACTTAGCTGCCCTGCTCTCTATCCTAGGAGCCCTAATGGGTATAGCCATCACTGGAAGAACACACAGTTGAACAACAGAACACCAATGAACCTACAAGCGCACCTCCATTCAATTTCCCCACACAATGGAATTTCTTGCCCCGGCGGAGCTGGGATGAAAGAGGTTCTTGCCACCCCTGCTGCCCAAGAGGCATGCCCAAAAGTAGTCCCTCCGGAAGTCCTTTTGGAGGGGGCGGAGCCTGGCAAGTTTGCCGCCCCCTTCAGTTCCTTTGAGGATGGCAAAACCCGACACTCTCGTCCACTAACAGTATAATGGATTTGGTCGCCCCCTTCTCCTTGTGTGTGTGGGTGGGGGGGGGGGGGAGTGGTTCACCTACCCTGTACTGTTGCACAAGGGAAAATTGGGAGGGTAGGGAATTAAATAGGCATACCTGTAAGCAGGAGGGAAATTGAATTTGATGCACACCCAAGGCACCCATTTGGATAGTCCAGCAACTGAAACTGGGCCCCATTGAGGGTGGGGGGAGGGGAGAGGGAACTTTGAGTGGCCTAGGATTTAGAAGTTGGACATTAATAATTATGGGAACAAGTTTGCCTTCACCAAGTTCATGGCCAAGTCAAGATCAAGATCACTGCCAAATTCATGGTCAGGAAAGTTATTCTCAGTTATGGTATTGGGAGGTAGATATATTAATTTCTAATTAGGTAACAATAATAAAAGTTGCCCTTAGTTAACCCAATCATGTGTGGGGCCCCTTCATTTGTGGTGGTGGTGCGGCAATCAGCCTTAACCCAATAAATACAAACTAATCAAAACATAATAGAGCACTAACTATGGTGCAAACAAGCAAACGTCCTCCTAATCCTTTAAACAAATAGCCTTACTACTAGAGATGCAACAGCCTTTACCCAACCAAATCTTCCAAAAGCCTTTCCAGGGCTGATGATGTAGAACCCCACAGCCATGCGCTCACTTTATCCTGCCTCCTCCAGCACTCCCACCCAAGCCTCTTCCTCGCCTTCTGTGCTAGCCAAGCTTCTGTTCTCTCTGTTCATTTTCCCCAGATGCAGATAGATGGCAAACACTTGAAGATAGTCAGAGGGCATTAGCGGCATCTTCTCCTGTTGTATTTGTTTTATCTTTTACTATTTTTCAGTTTATTTTGTAAATACTAATGATGAACAGAGCCGTAGTCTGATGCCTGAAGGCTTCTAAGAGATATAAAAGCAATTGGAACAGATATGAAAATAAATGGATTTTCTTGTTTGTTTTTCAAGTGCACACATATCTGTGTGTGCATGAAAGACAGAGAGAGAATAAGAGTTTTGAGTAATGGATTTGCAGGGCAAGACATTTTTGTCTAGGTATTTACCCTTTGAATATGGATTCTGGTCTAGAGGACATTCAGAAATCCCCAAATGCTGATGTATAGAGGGCACCAAATTCTGCTTATGAGCCAATATTACACAGTGTTTTGAGTGTTTGACTATGACTTTGGAACAGTGAATTTCAATCCCTAATCCTCATTCAGATGTGGAAGTCCACTCCACAATCTGGAGAGGGCAGGCCAGGGCCCAATTTAGCCAGTAATAGGGACTGAATGGGATCACTGACTGAAGAGAACTAATTGTAGAAGAACCTGGTTCTACTATTGTCTGTGAAGAGATACGAGAATTCATCAGCAAAAGGACTGGAATTCTTTTCTGCATAAAAGCATCTTTTTTGCATTTACCACCAATAAATCATATTGCAGTAATAGGGTCTAAATAGCCCAAAGGCACCAGATCCTACCTGTTCTTGGAAGCTAAGCCCTTGTTATTACCACTTTTGAGTATTCCTTGCCTAAGAAAATTCTGGCACAGAAGATAAAGCTTGTTAGTTGGGGCCACAAGGAAGATCAAAAAAGACATGAGTCTTTCATGCTTGCTCTATTGTTGTGAGAACTTGTCATGGCAATTATAGTCATAGCTGCTTCCAGAAGACTGGCCTGTCATGAGTTAATCTGATTCTCTTTTGAACCTACATGACCTAAAAAGATAGTACCATTCCTTGTGGTAGTGAGTTCCACATATTGATCATGTGCTCTGAATAGTACTTCCTTTCATTTGTCCTGAATCTTCTGACAACAATGAGTATGCCAAAGGCAACAGAGCACAAAAAAGGGGAAGTGATGTTATCTTTCCTTTTCTGAAAGCTAGCACAAGAGTACCCCACCTGGAGTTGTTAATGTCTGATTAATTTGCGGGGAGCAAGAGGAATGGAAAAAAGAAAGGAGAAGTGAGTGAGGATAAGATATGAGATCAAGTCAATTTCTGTGTTCACCAGCTGGCTTCTGAAAATGATATTGTATGTACCTTGACATGGAAATGGTACATGGAAGAATAATTCCAGATTTTTCTTGTCACTGATATCTTAGATAATTCTTCAGTAATGTCTGTGTAAGCGTCATGCTTATTTTGGGCCCTACAATTTTACATTAAAAGCAGTTCAGTTATTAGGAAAACAACTCATGTCTACCTCTCTTTGTGTCCTGGAATTAGAAGAAAAGCTCATAGGGATGCACTTCAGTCAAGACATGACATTGTGGCTGGTTTTTCCTCAATCCTATTATGAATAGCAAATCTAGCAGATGTTGTTTTTGAGGTAAATCCAACTTGGACTTTGCGGATGACAAAGAAGTGAAGCCTCATCCCATATGCCATAATCCTCATGAGGTCACAGGGATGGGCATTGCCCTGGCTTTTGGGATTTAAAATAGAAGGCACAGAATTCCTAACTCTGTGGTATCTAGAACCAACTATTCATAACCCTTGTAGCTGAAATAAGAAGCAACTGTGCAAAACCCTCAGTGTTGAAATATGTTGGTGAATTGCCTGGGGGGGGGGGGGGGGGCATGGCTTCAAAATTACCTGTAAATTTATCTATTTGAAGCTCCTAAAACTCATTGATGCCTTTTGTCAGAAATCCTTCCCACAGAAATCTGTGCATTTTTGAGACTTGCAGAAATGTTTGATATGCCAGCTCATTCATAAAATAAATGGAAAGGGCTAAAATGCATGCAATTCCAAATATGGTGTTCCCTTGCTACTTTGCTGTTCACTTTTCGTGGGCTCGCTGTTTTGCGGGGAAGGAGGAGGGGGAAAAGGAGGAGGAGGGCTTGCTTCCTTTCCTTCCTTTCCTGAGCAAGTGGGGAAGGAGAAGGGAGAATAGGAGGAGAGCTTGCTTCCTTTCCTTTCTTTCCTGAGCAAGCAGGAAAGGGGAGGGGGAAAAGGAGGAGGAGGAGGACTTGCTTCCTTTCCTTCCTTCCCAGAGTGAGCAGGGGAGGGGGAGGGGGAAAAAGAGGAGGAGGAGGGCTTGCTTCCTTTTCCACGTGAGGGGAGGGGGAAACAGGAGCACCCCTACTTTGCTGATTTTCACTTATCACAGGTGGTCCTGGAACATAACATCCATGATAAGTGAGGGAACACTGTATTTACATTGTTGGCAATAGGCGCAGAACAATGGACATATTTTATAGAAACTGGAAGTGAAAAATGCATAAAAATTCCTTGTGTAGTTTAAAAAACCTAATATCTCACAATTTGACATGGGAAAAATGCACATGGGATTGAGGCAAAATTATAGGTTTTCACATCCCTGTTATTCTCTGTTGCTGTTTGAGAATGTTTTGTAAAGGAAGAGGAAAGCTGTAAAGACTTTCATAGGTACAGGCGGATGAATTATGGAGATGTTTATGAGCTAATGGTTCAGAAGCTTGTAATTAAATACCATAAAAGCAACCAATTCCATATTTTTCCATGGAAACCTTAAAATTGCCTGAGTCATTAGTGTCTTGAGTGTATCAACATCATCTAGAATATTTCTGTTCTCATTAAAATCTCATTCTGCCTAACACTAAACAAGCTTGAAACTTCCTATTTTAAAGACAAGTATGTACATTATCACAATCAGCAAGGGAAGGGCAGTAAGTACAACATCTAGAGGGAGATAGGATGTGAATATGATTCCTTGTTTCTCCATCTACTCTTAAACTTCCAGCTATTCTGTCTTTGTTGCATATCTACCCAGGATAAAGTTTGTGAAGAGTGGTTTTATCTGTGCTGCAAACATTCAGAATTAATTAGGGTGTTTTTAAGAAAATAATAATAATAATAATAATACATGAGGCCAAGCCCAAACACAAATTACAGCAACATAAAACTGAAAACGCAACCTGAAAATGCAGACAGTAAACAACAACATCGTAGTTACATAAAACATGTGAAAACATAATGGTATAAAATTACAATAAACACAATCACAGTGACAATGGGCGGGCTACATGTAAAATTTTTAAAAAAATTAAATTAAACTAATTAAAACTCGAGTGAGATAACGAAGGAGCTGGTTATTTGAGGAGGAGGGCTCATTATAGCAGAGGTTGTGGAATCAAGCTTTCCCACAAGGGGGGGGGGGGACTCCAATGACAGAATGTTGAGGCTGAGCAATAGTGTGAAGTTGTATACCTACTCACCAATAGTGCAGCGGAAGAGCCAGGGTTTAAGGTTCCTTTTAAAGGTTTCTAGAGTAGGGGCTTTCCTAATCTCTCAGGTAGTGAGTTCCAGAGTCGGGGGGCCACAGAGGAAAAAGCTCTCTACCTTGTACTTACAAGGCGAGCTTGAGAAACTGGCAGGGGCAAAAGAAGGGCCTCCCCAGAAGATTGGAGGGCCTGAGTTGGTTCATGGAGGGAGATACGGTCACAAAGGTAGGCGGTCCCAAACCATTTAGGGCTTTATAGGTGATAACCTGCACCTTGAATTGGGACCAGAAAATAAACGGCAGCCAGTGGAGCTCCTTAAACTAGCCCCAGTTATTAATCTGGCTGCTGAACGTTGGACAAGTGGTAGTTTCCGGGCCGTCTTCAAGGGTAGCCCCATGTAGAGTGCATTACAGTAGTCCAGTCTAGAGGTAACTAAGGCATGGACCACCATGGTCAAGTCAGACTTCATGAGGTAAGGTCGCAGTTGGCTCATGAGTTTTAGTTGTGCGAAGGCCCTCCTGGCCAACACCGACACCTGCGCATCAAGCATCAGCGCTGAGTCCAGGAGGAACCCCAAACTATGGACCTGTGACTTCAGGGGGAGTGTAACCCCATCCAGCACAGGTTGCCACCTAATACCCCGGTCAGACGAGCGACTGACCTGGAGGACCTCTGTCTTGTCAGGATTGATCCTCAGCTTGTTCTTCCTCATCCAGGTCATCACAGCAGCCAGGCACTGGTCCAGTATCTGAGGGGCTTCCTTGGGAAAGCCTTTTCCCCTTGTGGGAAAACTTGATTCCTCTCAGCGGTTTCATGTAGATGTTAAATAGCATGGGGGACAGAATAGAACCTTGCGGGACCCCACAAGTCAATGGCCAGGGGTCTGAGCAGGTGTCCTCCAGCTTCACCAACTGGGAACGACCCTCCAGGAAGGACCAGAGCCACAGTAAAACCATGCCCCCGAGTCCCATCCCAGCAAGTCTCCCCAGGAGGATACCATGGTCGATGGTATCGAAAGCCGCTGAGATATCCAAGAGAACCAGCAGGGCCACACTCCCCCTGTCCAGTTCCCTGCGGCGGTCATCCACCAAGGCGACCAAAGCCGTCTTGGTACTGTGCCCAGGCCTAAAGCCAGACTGCAAGCAATCTAGAAAATCAGTGTCATCGAGGAATCCCTGAAGAAAGGGGGTATTATGTGTCTGGTCATATTGTATTAATTGATTAACTGTTGTATTGTCTTATCAACTACTCCTGTTATTTTGGAGGAAAAGAATGTAACAAATTTAAACCTGTTGTTTATTTCAGTAGGTTGGCCTCAAATTATATCTGTTTAAAATCCAGCCAGTACTTACAAATCAGTCCATTTCTTAGTAAAGTAACAACTAGTTGAATTAGGTGCCCCTCAATTGTTTTTTAGAACATCAAGTTTTCTACCAAGCGAAATTAAACAATTAAGCCTAGTTTCCTCTATAGTTAAATCAGACTGTTCAGCACTTCCTAAATCAGATTTGAGCACTGGGGGAATAGAAAGGGAAAACATGACACTGCAGCTTCCAAGTTTATAGATTAGTATTTCTCCTTGTGCAAGGAGATGGTAGAATCAATGAGGACACCATAAACTACTAAATCATCAAATAAAGTTTTAATGATCAGATCTGTCTTTACTGAAGAGGCAAAAATCTTTCCAGCTATGAGAATGAACTTCTTGTTATACTGAAATCTCTGGAGAATAAACACAGAAAACAAGACATAGCATTTGGTTTTGATGCTGCCAGGGGATGGAAATGATTACTGGCTTGGAAACAGAGTAAAAAACATCAAACCCTCTGGGTGTTGTAGGACTGCAGTTCCCATCTTTCCTCGCCATTAGCTAATGATAGAGCTGTTGGGACTTACAATATAACATTTGGAGGCTACATGATTCTCGCTCCTGTCTGAAATTAGCTGTCAGACTCTGTGCTCTCTTTAGTCTGGAAGTCTAATAGGAAAATTTCTGTATTTAGTTCATAAAAATATAATTACCTAGAAAACAAAAACACCTTAGTCAGGAGGTGGCTGATCCTTGCTTCATGTTTCATATAAAGAATTATGACTTGGAAAGGGATAAGATGCTGAGATCTTTCTAATAGTCTGTTGGCTCCAGCTTTAGCAATCTTTACCTTTTAGAGATTCTCCTGAAGCTTTTTCACTATATATCCATTAAGGCTTCCACTTGAAGGACCACAGCTTGATCAATAATACTCAGTCCACCTTGCATCTTCTCATCTCAATGTATGCACCTCCTTTTCTCCCTGCCTACTGTTATATGACCTCCAACAGTCCCAATTTGGCTGGGAGAATCCCATTTAGTCTTATGACAGTTCACTTTCCCAGCTGTTTTTAATATGTTCCAATTTCTTTTCTTTATTCCTTTGTTCTCTGCCTACTTCAGTTGATGCAAACTTAGCTCAAAGTGTAAAAGTAGTTTGGACTCCATAACTCAATAGAGGGAGAGAAGAAGACTGGCTCCTCCCAGTGGAGTCAAGGAAAGGCAAACTGATGCAGTCTCTCCTAGTTTGTGTGCTTTTTCTCACTGGTAACTTGAACACATCCTGATTTTTCCTAGCTAGTTGCATCCTGGTTTTTATCTGTGAAATATTGGTGGGTATGCTGTTGGTCCCTTTGTTAAAGTGGGTGCATTTCACTGAATTAAGCCACTGTATTTTGTTGGGAACACGAGAGAAAGTCAAAGCCATGGTATTCCCTGTAGTAACCTACGGATGTGAGAGCTGGATCTTAGGGAAGGCTGAGCGAAGGAAGATCGATGCTTTTGAACTGTGGTGTTGGAGGAAAGTGCTGAGAGTGCCTTGGACTGCGAGAAGATCCAACCAGTCCATCCTCCAGGAAATAAAGCCCAACTGCTCACTGGAGGGAAGGATACTATAGACAAAGTTGAAGTACTTTGGCCACATCATGAGGAGACAGGAAAGCCTAGAGAAGACAATTATGCTGGGGAAAGTGGAAGGAAAAAGGAAGAGGGGCCGACCAAGGGCAAGATGGATGGATGGCATCCTTGAAGTGACTGGACTGACCTTGAAGGAGCTGGGGGTGGTGACGGCCAACAGGGAGCTCTGGCGTAGGCTGGTCCATGAGGTCACGAAGAGTCGGAGACGACTGAACGAATGAACAACAACAACAATGAGAGAAAGTCTTATTTGGCAACTGATATTTGTCTCCAATATTATTTTATTAAAGATTATTGATAATCTTCTGTTTCATCTGACTGTTTTTTTGGGGGGGGGGGGTAATGAACTCAATGGGGAAAGAGCCTTAATATAGTCTTATTCATTTTTTTTAAATGCTCTTAACTGCTTGTAATTTTATTAATATTTTAATTGTATTTTATCTTTTGTTTCATGCATTTTTAGCAGCCTTACATTTTGGAATAATGAAAAGGTGGGATATAAATAAATATCATCCCCCTCTCCTCCTCCTCCTCTTTCCACACACACATATAGCCCCAGGTAGTGCTGTGGCTTAATAATAATAATAATAATAATAATAATAACAACAACAACAACACTTTATTTGTACCCCGTTACCATCTCCCCAAGGGACTCGGTGCGGCTTACATGAGGCTGAGCCCAAATACAACAATACAAGCAATAATAAACCACCAAGCTGCTGGACTTGCTGACCAAAAGGTTGGTGGTTCAAATCCGGGGAGTGGGATGAGCTCTCCCTTAGGCCCAGCTTCTGCCAACCTAGCAGTTCGAAAACATGCAAATGTGAGTAAGGTAATGGCACTCCATGCAGTCATACTGGTCACATGACATAGGAAGCATCTATGGACAACACTGGCTCTTTGGCTTAGAAATGGAGATGAGCACCACCCCCAGAGTCAGACATGACTAGACTTAATGTCAAGGGAAACCTTCACCTTTATTTCACATATATATAGGAACACATCTTGAGTAATGAAGTCAGTAAACATGCTAGGAATAAAATTTCCAAGTTACGTTTATATTCCACATGGACTCAGGACAATAAAAATGATTTTTCTCTTCCCTGTTTTATCCTGATAGCAATCTTGTGAGGAAGTCTTGGCGACAGAAAGAGTGACTTGGTGCAAGCCCACCCCTTGAGTCTCCTCGCTCAGTGGGTATGTAAACCTGAGCCTCCACAATCCCCACATCTCCCAGAATCTTTCGCTCTTGGCCTGCTAGTTCTGGTTGCAGAGAGGGCCACATTTTGGTTGCCATGCTCTAACCATGACTCCACACTGACTCATAACACTGACTTTTTCATTCATTTTTTTCATGCAGCTGGAGTGGAGCAGGTTGTAAATTCAAGTAGTTTGTGGAATAAATTTCCTCTGAGAATGTTGATGGTCAAGATTGTGTGGATTTACTAATGATTTACAGTCCCCTCTTAGTCTTTTGACATTCAAAGTTTTTCCTCAGTATCACTTTTCATTTTTCAGGACTGGGAAGCTGACACACAGAAGCAGCCCAACACCAATGAAAAAAAAGCTGACATTGTTGCTACTTAGTCAATATTTTACAGCTGACCTGCAGAAGTTGTCAGGATATGACAAAACCTGACAGCTGGCATGCCAATCCAAGCAGGAATGCCTGACAATAAATATTTGAAGAGTATGTAGTAGCTGACTTACAGTATCATTTAGTGAACCATATATTAAGTGAGGTTATCAACCCACTCAAAGGAGATTTGGTTGCAATTTTTATTTTTTATTTTAATTCCCAACTACATGTTAAAATCTAATGTAGTTGGGAATAAAAATAAAAATTAGTGCTGAATGCTGAAATTTTCAATACAGTTCTAGAATCAAGTAAATAGAATTAAGGAACTAGAAGTTACACTGTGGGTTGTATATTAAGTGAGTTAACAACTCACTCAAAGGAGATTTGGTTGCAATTTTTATTTTTTATTTTAATTCCCAACTACATGTTACAATCTTGGGTCAGATTTTGACATTAGTTGTGAATGCTGAAATTTTCAATATAGTTCTAGAATCAAATAAATATCAATAGAATTAAGGAACTAGGAGTTACACTGTGGGTTGTTACATACACAAAATCATTACAAAATCATCAATAAGCATACCTTCATGGTATACATGTTGTGTATGAAACATAAATGAATTCTGTGTCTAGACTTGGGTTTCATCTCCAAGATATCTCATCATGTACATAGATAAGCGAATACTGGTATTCCAAAATCCAAAACAATCCAAAATTCAAAACACTTCTGATCCCAGGCATATCAGATACGGGATACCGAATGTATACAAGTGTTGTGTACAACATAACTGGGATTGAGATTAGAGTGAAACAGAATGCAAAAAATGACAATTAACAGGGTTCATAAGCCAAGGTAATTACCACAAACACCAGGACAATAATAATGGCAGCTAAATCATGAAAACTGTACAGAACTTTGCTAAGGAAATAGTTGCTTCTGAAGTGTTAAAACAGTGAGCTCTGCTTTCAAGAAAGTGGCTTTTTTGCTTCATGCTATGCACAAGGCTTGTTCTCCAAGGTCATGCTTGAAAAAATGGATTCATCATAAAAGTGTTGAAAGAGTATTTTTCCTATGTTGGAACAAAATGTTTATTTCTTTCCCTTTATAGCCTAGCTCTCTCCCATTATGGAATCCTAGGTAGCTCACAGTTTGAATTAAAATGAAAAAGAGTTGAAATTACAGATAGTACAGTTTGTTTTAAAAAGCAATTAAATACATAATCATACTAAAAAACATTAATTTTAAACAGGCAGATCAAGGGCTACATCACATTGGTAGCTCATATTCTGGGAGGAGTTGGATTGTGATTATTAGCTTTCAGATATCCTCTGAAATGTATTTTAGGAACTGCTAAGTATAAGTTATATACTGTTGCTAGTAATTCTGTTAATAAATAGCTTGTGCAAATTCATATGCAATATCTGCAAAATTAAGACATTATCCTGTTATGGCTGAGAAAACTTCTGCAATTTACTTAAAGATATCCATATTTATGTCAACAACATGTGCGGCTAGTTGGATGGGATAATTGCATGTACTGTTTTGCTCAAATGACAAATAAAACAAATCAAGCATTATGCTGTTGGATTTGAAAGAAGCCAGCTTGTCTTTCATCATGATTTCAAAAAAGTTTCCCATTTACTGTTAAGTCCTAAATTATTTTAATCCTCAAATTTTATTAAGAAGCCATGCCACCAGTTCTGAAGAGTTTTACAACTCTGGTTTCCTGGATATTGTTCATTCATCCCTCCCCTCAAAGAAGATTATTAGCAATTTTTCTCTTACTGGAGCACTGTCTGAAGGAATTGTTGCAATCTCATTAAAATGCTTGATCTTTGGGCTTTCAATTTCTTTAGCAGAGTGCTTTAGTGTTCTTAAACAGAAATTATCCAGTCATCTTCAGTTTTGCATATGTTCCTCAGCCTCAGACGTGGCAATCTGCATTCCTGTGCACTCATTCTTTCAGTTACCTGGCCTCGGTGCTCCTTCATTATTATTGTTTTTATTAAAAATGAAGTCAATGTTTTCATTAGATTTCCTTACACTTGCCATGGCTGAAATTTATTTAATACTTGCCTTTTCTATTTGTATTCACATTTTCTTTATGTGAAAGCTAAGGATACCTAGTTCCATGATTCTGAGCTGATGAACCTTAACATATAATGAATTATCATCTTACTCAGATTGGGTTTTCAAACCATTCATCTCATAATTGGTGTTGGCTGGTGGCTTTCATGCCAGAGGAGAGGTAAAAGCAAACCAGGTTGAAAGGAGCTGACCAAAGTACTGAAACCATTGCCAGGACTTTGGATAGTTCAATTGGGGCTCATAATAAAACTTCTGTTGAATTCATCACCCCAATGACACAAAAAACCAGCAAACACTGATTGTATTCTGGGAAGAGAAAAAGTGAGATATAAATTGATTTTTTAAAAGGAAAAGATAACACTCACAGTTGGGCAATATCTTTACTGTAGCACTGGAAATTGTATGGTCTTGTATGGTCCCTAAGGACTTTTCTCTGTACTCTGGCAGAGTCCCTTCCTCTGGAAAACTATCAATGATTTTTTAAAAGATAGATATCCTTGTAATCTTTCAAACACTATGATTCACCCTCTAAAGGTGGCATAATATCATCCCCATTTTTCAGGATAAAACAGCTTAACATATAAAAGAAGAAGTAGATCTTTGACCACCCTCATTTATGTTTTGGTTTTGCACAGGAGAGTTGGTACAGCCTCTTGCTTTTCTAATGGAGTAAAAGGGGGGTTGTGAAAAAACAACTGTTATTTTTCCATATTTGGGTGATTTTTTAATATTCTTTTTCTGGCCCACACTTCTAATTGAAATACTAGTAAGTTTATGTTGGTTAAGATTGTTCATCATTTTAAATATTGTTTTGCTCTTTTTTATTTTTTGCACTACAAATAAGATATGTGCAGTGTGTGTAGTGTGCATCATTTTTTTTTCAAACTATAATCTGACCCCCAACTGGCCCTTGGCTTTAAAAGTTCGAGGACCCTGCTTTAGTGCCTCAACAAACACCATGTTCCTGCTTAGGAGTCCTAGTGAAATCATTGTGCTATAAATAGGTAACCTGAAAGGGTCCTTGGAACAGTGATGGCTCAAGGATCTTGCTGTCTGATACAAAGGTCAGGTGGCAGCCCTTCTGTTCCAAGCCAATTGCTCTGACAATTAACCCTGAATATTGTATAAAGTTTTCCATCAGAACTGAAGGCCAGGGCTATATTAAGAGGAGGGGGGGGGGGGTGTTGCAGAACAAACTATGCAGCACACACAGTAGGATTCTTCATAAAAAATAAATAATGGCCAGGATGCTCAGAAGGAATGGTTGGAGAAGCTACCATTGCTGACTGCACAATTTGCCTCCTGAGATGGACATCACAACCTGCCTAATAGTAGGACCAGCTCTGATCTGAAATTTCCAATCCCGTTTGCACATTACCATAGTAGAGCAAGTACAACAACAACACTAGACTTCATGTCCACCAGCAACTATGTAGAATCATAGAATCAAAGAGTTGGAAAAAACCTCACAGGCCATCCAGTCCAACCCCCTGTCAAGAAGCAGGAATATTGCATTCAAATCACCCCTGACAGATGGCCATCCAGCCTCTGTTTAAAAGCTTCCAAAGAAGGATCCTCCACCACACTCCGGGGCAGAGAGTTCCACTGCTGAACGGCTCTCACAGTCAGGAAGTTCTTCCTCATGTTCAGATGGAATCTCCTCTCTTGTAGTTTGAAGCCATTGTTTCACGTCCTAGTCTCCAGGGAAGCAGAAAGGAAGCTTGCTCCCTCCTCCCTGTGGCTTCCTCTCACATATTTATACATGGCTATCATATCTCCTCTCAGCCTTCTCTTCTTCAGGCTAAACAGGCCCAGCTCCTTAAGCCGCTCCTCATAGGGCTTGTTCTCTATACTCGAAGACAAGCTGAGCTTTTCCAGACCCTTTCTTTTTGAGCTGAAAAAGCCTCCTTTGGCTTATAATGGGGTCAAGGTCAAACCCAGGCAGTGGAGCCTGGAGGCGATTGCTTACAATATATGATATATTTCTTTCTCCTCTTTGCCTCTTTTGACAGTGTGTCTTCTTTTCCAGTCAAAAGGGAGGGAAGGAGGGAGATATATTACATGTCCTCCTTGTTTGTATGGCTGTCTTTCAAACCCATCAAATTTCTGGCTTTTTGGTGTATATGGACAATGCTGGCTCTTCGACTTAGAAATGGAGATGAGCACCACACCCCAGAGTCAGACACTGCTGGACACTAATGTCAGGGGAAAACTGTTACCTTAAATGTATTAGCTTTATATGTGCATTTTTGTTCCAGTAGAAGCTTTCCCCTCATATGTCTGCAGATCTTTGCAAATCCTATCTAAATATAGATATCTAGAGATTTCCATGTACCTGTATGTCTATATCTACATTATTTTTTATACGAATTTTCCCCTCACATGTTTGCAAGTCTCTACAAATCCTATATAGACATAATTATTTATATAGAGAGAGATGTCTAGATAGATATATGAATGTAGATATATGAAGCTTGCAAACATTGCAGGAGGGAATGCATATGTGAAATTAGTATATATAATTATAGATCTATAGCTAGCTTTGCATTGCTTATATAGACATTGAATGTTTGCTTGTTACTATGTTGGAAGCCTGCCTGAGTTCCCATTGGGAGATAGAGTGGGATACAAAAAGGTTTTATTATTCTTATTCTTATTATTATAAAGTTATTGTGATAACCATATTGTTTTTGTTTATTTATTTATTATTTATTTACATCAATTATATCCTGCCCATATCAGCCCGCAGGCGACTCAGGGCGGTCTACATATTGACACAATTCGATGCCATCAATACAATACAAAAGCAAAAACAATTAAGTGCATTTAGATAAAAAAGACAGTGCAATAACAGTTTAAAAAGAGCTATATCCTCTCATTCCAATCCTCATCCATTTCATCGTCTTGGCCATTCCTGGGTCATTCTCCATCTCAAGCTTGACAGTGCAATAACAGTTTAAAAAGAGCTATATCCTCTCATTCCAATCCTCATCCGTTTCATCATCTTGGCCATTCCTGGGTCATTCTCCATCTCAAGCTTGACTATTCCGGGGTTCCAAATGCCTGCTCGAAGAGCCAGGTTTTCACTCTCTTACGAAAGGTCAGGAGGGAGGGGACTGATCTAATATCCCTAGGCAGGGAGTTCCACAGCCGAGGGGCCACCACAGAGAAGACCCTGTCTCTTGTTGACCTTACTTTTCCACTTAAAGAGCTAGTTTACTGTTTTTCTTTTAAATACGGTAAATCTTCAGAATCATTTAACCTACTGATGTCTCAATTAATGTAATTTTATAGGTATCTATTTTTATTTTGAAATTTACCAGCAGCTGCTGCATTTCCCACCCTTGGCTTATACTCCAATCAATAAGTTTTCTCAGTTTTTTGTGGTAAAATTAGGTGTCTCGGCTTATATTCAGATCGGCTTATACTCGAGTATGTACGATATTTCTGTTTTTAACATACTTGCCCTGTATTTCTGCATCATAAAGCTCCATTCTTTTAGTCAATGATTTGGGATCACACCTCACGGAACTCAGAACAATTCAACTTCCAATCAAACATGTATACTATCAAGGTGAAAGGCAAACATCTTTGAAATGTATTTATAATAATATATAAAGATGCATTTATTGTATTCTGAATGTCAAGGTCTTGCAATCCACATAGTTATTTATCCTCCAAATCATAGTTGCTCATGGGACTGAATAGTATAGATTCAAGGCTGAACAAACTAGAAGCTAGCGGGGAGCGGGGGGGGGGGGGGGATGTTGATTTATGAATTAAATCTAAGTTAAATGTGTGGGGTTTCCAGTATTAAATCCTAGTTCTCAGGATTTCCAGTATTAAAATTTCATTGCCAAGTCACATTGCCATGCTTCATTGGAAGAGGTGGACATTTGATGTTTTGTACAGTTACCTGCCAACATTGTTAATCTGGAAAGGATGGTAGAGTCGGCTTTTATGAAGCCCTTTTTTGTGGCTGGCAGTCAAACTCCTGTTTATTTGCAAAGGTGCCCACTTCAAACTATACTAAAAATATACCAAAAATATACCAATAAGCGGATGGAGTTTACTATAAATTTCAAGCATTGATGCAGAACTACAGCAACTTGTGAGCAAGACACAGCTCATTTTCCCTTGCTCTTTAGAGACTACATCATAGGCTGTGACTACGTTGCTTTCTCTCCTTATCTAGGGCATTGCCACATGATTTTTGTGAAAGGGATGCACTGAAGAATGGCTGAGGAAGACACAAAAAGAGAAGTAACCAATTTTATAATTAGTAAACGATCTAAAACAACAAAAAAATAATGACCCAGGGAAGACGAAGGTGGAAGTCAACATACAGACAGTATTTTCTATTTTTTCTTTTCTTTTTTCTCTCTTTCATTTCTCATCTTCCTCTCTTTTTTCTTGGTTTTATTTTTAAGTCCCCGCCCCCCTAGTCTTAATTATCCCAACCTATTCCATTTTCACCCTTAACCCTCCCCAACTAACCTATACCTTCCCCATCCCCCTTTTTACACACTTGTATGGAAAGTTCTAATAAAGATATTTTTTTTAAAGAACGGGTGAGGAGGCATGAAAAAAACAGGAAAATAAAAAACTCAATCTAACCCACCCCAGCCATTCCACAGATATATAAACCCATTGTCCTAATTCCAACAGACCTCACTACCTCTGAGGATGCTTGCCATAGATGCAGGCGAAACGTCAGGAGAAATGCCTCTAGAACATGGCCCTATAGCCCCAAAAAACCCACAAGAACCCAGTAATTCAATATATTTAATTCAAAATATTTTCGGAGATTCAGGAGTTTGATACCTGCACTTAAGGTAAAGGTAGTCCCCTGACATTAAGTCCAGTCATGTCTGACTCTGGGGTGTGGTGCTCATCTCCATTTCTAAGCCGAAGAGCCAGCGTTGTCCATAGACACCTCCAAGATCATGTGGCCGGCATGACTGCATGGAGCGCCGTTACCTTCCCGCCGGAACGGTACCTATTGGTCTACTCACATTTGCATGTTTTCGAACTGCTAGGTTGGCAGAAGCTAGGGCTGACAGCGGAAGCTCACGCCGCTCCCCGGAATCGAACCTGCAACCTTTCGATCAACAAGCTCAGCAGCTCAGTGCTTTAACCCACTGCACCACCGGGGGCTCCTGCACTTAGTAAGCTATTATGTGAAGAAAATATGCCAGAGATTACTTTCTTTCTTTTTTTAAACATGGAAATGCTGAATTCCAATTTTGATAAGAAAAGTGAGTCATAAATATGGCCAAAAATAGACAAAACCATTTTAAAATATACAAATCGCCCCTCCCCATCTGCATCCTGATATCTTATGCTCCGGGGCCATTTGAATATTATCTAAGCACATAAAAATGCAAGGATATAATCTGTGAAAGAATCCCCATGGGTATTACAATACAATAAGCCTTTATTGGCATAACATGGCAGAGAGTATAAAAAATAGTACACATAATAAAAAAGGGCTTCTCGTTTGCTACACATTCAGTTTGCAGACTTCATTCAGGAATCTTGCCACTGAAAGGCAGCAGCCAAAGTCCTGGCAATTTAAAAGCAAAATCACTTTGTCAGAATCGCTGCGGTTCTTCAGTGAGTCTAAAACTTGTGTTAGCAGACTGGATCTTAGCTCCTGGTAGAGTGGACAGTGCAGGAGAATATGCGGTATGGAGTCTAGCTGACCTGTGCTGCAGAGGCAGACCCTCTTGTCACTCGGGAGGCCATTGAGTCTTCCTCTATGGAGCGGCGATGGCATGATGTTAAATCTAGCCAGCATGTAGGCTCTTCTGTAAGAGGGGTTGGTGAGCTCTGTGATGTAAAAGGCTGGGTTTCCCTGTGTGAATGGAATTGCCAAGTTGATAGGTGAGCAGGATTTGTTTGCCAAGCTCAACAATTGGTTGTGGTCCCTATCTAGCAGCCTCCTTTTGATGAGGGTAAAAATCTCGGGAAAAGATAGTAGGGTCAGGAAATCGCTGTCGTAGCCCAATTCCCCGATCTTTGCTAGGACAGTTGAGCACCATTTGGAGTGGTGGAGTTCGCTCAAGGTGAGTTGAGTCAGAGAGTCTCTGGGACTTTGATAGTGTATAGATAGCCAAAATTTAATGACGATTAGCCAGATAGTAGCCTCAATAGAATATTGCCCAGATTCAAGACAAAGAACTGCATACGGGACACAGTTGGGGGCACCATATAGTTTGTGGAGGAATTTCGAATGAAAAGATCTGATGGCGCTGTTATTGGGGGTTAACCAGATGGGTATTAGAAAGCCTCTTTTCATACATTTGAGAACCTTCTTTTTCAGCGTTTCTAATTGTAGGTAGAGAAACCTCTTTGTGTTCTCTTCAACATCCCTGGAAATTACTTGGGATATAATACTGAATGCACATAGTTGGGTAATCTCTGCACTATGAGACTGTATTATAAGCATTTAAGAACTCCCCAAGTGATCTCATCTCTAGCACAAGACCAGGATGTCAAAATATATTGTTGTGGCTCTCATAATTCAAACAAAATATAATTTGCATAAGATCTTTTTTATCTGCAATGGAAACTTTTTTTCTTTTTACAAGCTTATCACATGGCAAGTACAATAGGACAGACAAATGCATTCCAAAGCCACAAACAATCCACCCAGTGCTATTACTTTTACTACAAGACAGCTGTTATTGCATTTTGTGTTGCTGCACATTTTACCGAAATGGGTATAAACCATTTACAACATTCCCAAACTTAAACCATAAAAAAGGATGTCAGATGGTGTCTGAAGGAAAGAATGAAATTTCCTGTGTACTGCGTAAAATCAATCAAGACAGGATTTACATTGCTACGTATCTATGGCTTGTTGTTATTATTGTCATATGTTATCAAGTTGGTTTCAAGTTATGGTGAGCCTATGAATGAGAAATGGCTAAGGCACATTCTTAACAGCCCTGCATTGGTTTTGCATACTGAGGGACACACCTTTTTTATTGTGTCTATAATATTTTTTTAAAAAAACTTTATTTGTATCCTGCCCTATCTCAACAGGCAAACATTCAATGCTTATATAAAACAAAAAAAAACATAAAAATTAATCAAAAAACAATACTAAACATTATACACTAAATTAAAATAAGCAATTATATTAAATAATAACCATTACAGGCCAGCCTAGAAAGAATATCATATCCGTTCCATTTCCATTCCGGTTAATCCGTTCCCTAAGATTTATTCCTCCTCCTCATTGTATGCTTGGGAGCATTAAAAAGTTTTAAGTTGTTTCTTAAAGGAGAATAAGGAGAGGGCCATTTTGATCTTCTTGGGGAGGGCATTCCACAGGTGGGGCAACCACCGAAAAGGGCCCCTCTCTTGTTCCCACCAGACATGCTTGAAATGGGGGTAGGTCCAAGAGCAGGGCCTCCCCAGCCAATTGAAGAGCCCAGACAGGCTTGTATAAGGAAATGTGGTGTTAGATAGTCTGGGCCCAAACTATTTAGGGCTTTAAAGGTAATGCCTAGCACTTTGCATTTAGCCCGGAAGTGAATTGTCAGTCAGTGGAGCTGCTGCAATGTGGGAGTGGTTCTCTCCCTATGCGGACCCCAGTTAAAAGTCTGGCTGCAAATCGCTGTACCAATTGAAGCTTTTGAACTATCTTTAAAGGCAACCCCATGTAGCGTGCATTCCAGTAATCCAAACAGGATGTGATTAAGGCCTGAACTACATTGGCCAGATCTGGCATCTAAAGGTACAGGTGGAGTTAGCACACAAGTTTTAATTATGCAAAGGCACTCCTGGTCACATTTAAATGTGGTCAGCTGTGATTTCAGTCTATCTAACTCTAGTGTAATGTAATATTTATCTTTTTCGAACTTCTACAACTTTACCATACATTTTCATGTTTTGTCCCATGTTATATAATCTAAGACTCATAAATTATCCAAAGTTGGAAAGGATTCCATGGACTATTGAGATCCTGCTCCAGCTAAAACATCATCAGAAGGTTCAGACTCTTTTTAAGGAAATTATGATGGGTAATCCTGCCATTGTTATTCAGTGTTAAGGATTTTGTCTAGTTCCTCCATAGTTGCCCATCCAGATCTTGGTCTTTCTTGATTGTATTCTTCATTATGTGTGGTCATTAATTTTGCAGTTTCTTCCTTGGTTTTCCTCAAAACTTCCATATTTACATCATGTGAATGTTTCTTAATTCCTTAACTTTGTAGCTCAGTGCTATTCCTTATTTTTTTTTTTACAAAGCAAACTTTTATTGAAGCATTATAATTTCTGGTACAGGTATATTTTCCTTATTAAGGTATATTCCTTATTTTAAGTATGGCACGTTGTCTAAAGTTCCTATGTACGAGAGTATGTGTGCGTGCTTCACAATAAATATCAAGTGTTGCTTTTCAGTATATGACTAGGGGCAAGACAGAAATATGAACAATTGTACAAATGAGGGATTAATGCTGCCTACTTTCATTGCAGGTGCTGAAAGCCTACTTAGGTGATCTGCTTGGCACAGATCAATGCACAATTTCATTTTGAATTAAATGAGTCAAAATGATGAAATCACACTGGAATTGGATGCAGAATGACAGAAAACATATTTCTAGAACAAAGACCCAGACATTGTTTCGCATTACAAGTTGGTTGTCAGGAAAAAGTTGGGAGAACAAATATAGGCATTAATTGCACAGGGAAGAATAAGAGTGTCCCTGTTCCATTTTAGGCAGAGCTTGAAAATATGTATTCTATTCACCACAGCTCTCAGGATCTCTGAGCCAGAATCGTTTGGGGTACAAATAGCTGGTTCTTCAAACTAACAGCAGGGAATTAAAATGGAATCTCTCTCTCTCCCCCCCCCCCCCCACTATTTTAGGGCACATCTACACTGACCATTTAATGCAGCTCCAAGATGAACTGAAAATGCAGGGGCCACAAAACGCATGCTGTCATTGCACACTGTAATACAGAATATAGTGTTATTTTAAAAGTCACAGGGAAGACCAAAACAAGCTCTATAATGTGCTGCATCAGATCCTAATATCTCCCAAATACAGGATGAAATTGGCTCTGCAAAATGCAGAGAGCATCGTAGACACCCAACCCTGCTGAAGCTCATTATAGAATCCAGAATGGGAACTGCCAAACAATCCCTAAAAGGAAAACTGGGCAGCAGGGGCTAAGTGACCCCCTGAAGAGGGTAATTGATTCACTACCTCCTAACTGTCACTTTCAATTTCTTTTCACCCCAAATGCCCCATGTGTTGTTGTGTATCTCAGCTGGAAATGGGAAAAAAGCACAGTGGTTTGAGGGCAGATTCCATGGTAAATGTAATCATCTTCCTGGTCTCAAACCAGTTCCAGGCATGGCTATCTAATCATCTGCACAGTGAAACTGATTCCTCCAAAACAGATTTCATCGGCCACTTTACCTTCCCTTTTATCACATAAGCCTGCTGGAAGTTGCAATGCGTCATGGGATGAGAGCTGGCTGACTCCATGGTAAAAGGGACGGAGAACCAGCGCATGCTGCAGATTACATCAGATGAGGTCACATATCTATGGTTCCTACTCCTTTACCCCTGAGAATGACAGCCCAAGAATTTACCTGAAACTAAATTTGAGACTTGGTCTGTAAGAGAGCTGCCATTTTTGTGGAAGAAGTAGGGCCTTTTCACTGTTGGCACCCTAGTTAAAAAGCACTCTTTCCAGAGAAGCTTACAAGTGAATGTTAATTTACATTGTGTTGAATTATTTGATTTGCGATGTAAATTAAGACTGAGTCAATTCCATTGGGATCAGAGTTGTGTGTTTGAATGAAAAAAAAATGCAAAGCTAGTCATTTTACTCAATACCACTAGTTTTACAATGAGTGAAAGCATGACATTCCAGAGTGTACCTTTTTTCAGCTACAGAAATTTGCCTTTCCAGATCATGACTTCAGTTGCTCTTCCAAGACCACTTGGACAGTGGTTCTCAACCTGTAGGTCCCTAGGTCATTTCGCTTACAACTCCCAGAAATCCCAACCTGTTTACCAGCTGTTAGGATTTATGGGAGCTAAAGTCCAAAACATCTGGGGGCCCACAGGTTGAGAACCACTGCACTAGAAGAGTCCCTTCCAGCTACAGTGTTTCTCAACCTTTGGTCCTCCAGGTGTTTTGGACTTCAACTCCCAGAAGTTCCAGCCAGCTTACCAGCTGTTAGGAATTGTGGGAGCTGAAATCCAAAACACCAGGAGGATCAAAGGTTGGGAATCACTGAACTGTCAAATGACAAATCCCAGTTTCTTCATTCTCTTCCACAGCGGCCTATAAGAAGGGGTTCAACCAAACATTGGTTTGGAACCCAGAATGTCAAAGAGGGGCCCATGTATTTCTGATACTAAAAGATGTCTATTTCGTTACTATATTATCAAAACTATGTTTTTCTACAGATTTTTTTGTTGAAAAAAGACTGATTTAATTGAGGATTTAAGGTTTTGAAGCCCCCTCCTCCCCAATCCACCTCCCGGATCCAAAAGCAATCTTGTTCTGCCTTGCAATTTTTATTTCAGAGACCCTGTTCTTTGCACACTCCACTTCTAAACAGGCAAAGACCACACATTTTGCTGTATGTGTCAGAGTCACAAATGACACCTTTCACCCACACAAGATGAGATTCACAGTTTCTAATGCCAGCCAAATTATTTTAGTACATAAAGGGGGGGGGGTGCACTCATGAATACTTCTCTACACTTGATAGTAGCACATGCAAATGCTACTATGATGTATTTATTATTACTACTTTTGTCTACCAGTTTGCTCTTTGGTTGCATCCTAAACCTGCTGTCTTCTGTTGGCTGTCTTCTGTTACCTAAATGGTAGGAAAATTCCTACCTCCAGCTCCTATATCCAATGCTCTTTTGTTCAATACCCCTACATGATTTTGCTGTCTGTTGAAGGGAAGATTGCCCAGTTTTAGGTTCAAAAGTGGAGGCACAGTGGGTTGAAGACAGTAGTTTATTTAACACCATGTTGCCTGCCAGTCCAGATGTCAGCACTGAATGTGAGCAATATCGTACGCAATCACTCTTACCATTCATAGCAGTTTTGGAAAATCTACCCAGCAACGGCATACAATATATAGCAAATCATAGAAAAATGTTGCAAATATATTTTAGCCAAGCATGAAACAGGAGTCATTTAATCATAATAGAAACTCGCAAAACTACTACCATGTAAAAATAATATTTATGTCGAACCTTTCTCTTGCTTTTCTGATTGTTAACAGATAGAGAAAGTTAGTCAATGAAAGGAGCAGAGTGCACTGATTTAATGGGCTTTTGTGATTCCTAAGAGCTTAATAACACTGTAGCTTCTAAATTCTTCCTTGATTCAGAATACAGGCAGTCCCCAAGTTACGAGCATGATGGGCATCTGATGCCAGCCACCGATACAGGCGAAATGTCAGGAGAAAATGCTGCTACAACATGACCATACAGGCCAGAAACCTCACAACACCCCAGTGATCCCATCCGTGAAAGTCTTTGACAATACATAGAATATCTCTTAAGTCTAAATTGATTTTCTGTTGACCAATGGAAAAATGAAGCACATGCACTAGCCATGTACTATAACATATACCTTTCACCACACAAAGAGGCACATTTTCCAAAGCAACAACAACAAACCATGAAATTAGCATCTAATTTGATGCTGGACATACAGATATAAACCTTTGAGAGGCATAGATAGATTGCCAAGCCATAAAATAGATATGAGGGGCTTATGCTCTCTGATCACTTTAAAATCAGCACTAGTACCCTTCTGTGCTTTTTGAAACCTTTCTTTATAGTCAAAGCTCCACATTTTCTCAAACAGGTGACATTACTTTTAGAGGAAGTCAGATTTTATTCTTTTTTTTTTTTTTTTTTTTGCTGGAGCATCTGCTTGCTTGGCAGTTCATTCTCACCCAGTTGCTTTAGCCTGAGGCTAACTCCTTTCTATAGATGTTTGAGGGCAAACTGTCCCTCTGTCACTGTGACTTTCTTTGATTCTGCTTGTCATTCTGAAATCCCACTTCCTGGCTTGACACTAGGAAACTCATCAGATGAGCTGTGAAAAATGGGGTCTTCTTAGTACGGTGTATTGTGGTGTTTAATTTAAAAACAGATCATTTTGTTTTAGATTCCCATCAGATGCATATATTATCCAGCCTTTCCCTTGTTATGTCCCACGTTCAGAAACATCACACAGGCAAGTGCAGTCCCTGCCCACTATGTATTCTTTTTTTTTTTAATGGGGACATCTTCAAAATCATAGAATTGTAGAGTTCGAACAGACCTCGTGGGCCATCCAGTTCAACCTCCTACCAAGAAGCAGGAAATCATGGAACTCCAAAACCTCATAGTACTTTAAAGGAGGAATTTCAGAATGCTCCAACCACCAGGGACCAGAAAATCTGCAGATTATTCATTTTACCTTCTGTAGTTATTATTACCAGTCATGGCCACAGAGATCCTCTGCCTTCTCTTCAGGGTGGCAATTGAAAGACAGAAGAGGAGAAATCCTATCCTTGGGCAAATTTTACTGGTTAAAAATAAGTTTAAAAAATAAAAAGTTTACAATAGCACTTTTGTGAAAGCACATCATAGTACCGAGGGAGAAAATACAGCTATATCACAGTGGGTCTTTCAATTGCATAATTTCTTCTAGTAAAATTGATTTTTTACTCGGGACAAGAATTGGATTATTGCTGCTTGCCATAGGAATGCCTGTTGCTCCATGTTATTGAACTGAAATGACACAGGCAAATCTGACAGATCCCATTCCACGAGTTTCTCCCCGCTTTCTCCCATTTCCAGTCACATCAGAAGATGATTTCTTTTTGTCTACTGTGCCCCCCCCCCCCGTTTCTCTACACTTCTACAATAAAATGCAATGGATTTCCAGTGTGTGAAGGGCTCCATGGCGTTTCATTCCTGAAATGTCTTAAAAGTATGTGGA
This sequence comes from Anolis sagrei, assembly GCF_037176765.1. Classification (NCBI taxonomy): domain Eukaryota; kingdom Metazoa; phylum Chordata; class Lepidosauria; order Squamata; family Anolidae; genus Anolis; species Anolis sagrei. Next base: position 270,514,272 of record NC_090022.1, read on the forward strand.
AATGGGAGGAAACTTGCATCTGATGAGGTCCCAAGTGCTATGCATGGATTTTCTTCCTGTTTTCTGACTTGGAAAGGGAAATAAATTGCATTGGCCTCACCTCAACATTCTTGGGTCCCTTCTACATTGCCATATAATGCAGTTTGAAATTGCATTATATGGCCGTGTAGGTAAAGATAAAGGGTTTCCCTTGACATTAAGTCTAGCTGTGTTTGACTCTGGGGGTTGGTGCTCATCTCCATTTTTAAGCTGAAGAGCTGGCGTTGTCCATAGACACCTCCAAGGTCATGTGGCTGGCATGACTGCATGGAGCATCATTACCTTGCTGCAGGAGCAATACCTATTGATCTTCTCACATTTTCAACTGCTAGGTTGGAAGAAGCTGGGGCTAATAGCAGGAGCTTAAGCCACTCCCCGGATTCAAACCTGCAACCTTTTGGTCAGCAAGTTCACCGGTTCATCAGTTTAACCCACTGTGCCACCTGGGGCTCCATATGGCAGTACAGATGGGGCCTTAATGAAAGCAATATCTTTACACACAGAGGTTTCTTGTTGTGAAAAAAATGTTTTAGTATTCATACATTTGTGTGGCTCACAGAGTTTATCTGAGAAAGAAAATGTGCTCACCATTATTATTGCTTTATGCAGTGCCATCAGTGTACATGGCATCTCACAAAATAAAACACTAAAAGAAACTGCCAGCAATATAGCAGTAGTACCACAGGTATAAAACCAGTAAAACACAATTGTACATCAAGCCATCCACATACACACACAAAGCCCAGCAGAATACAATACCAAGCAAACTAACAAATGTGCAACATCAAAATATACACAATTATACTAACTTAAACTGGAATTCCAAAAGCTTTAGAAAACATCGGTCCCATCTACACTGACCGTTTAATGCAGTTTCAAAATGGTATTGAAAAAGGTGGTTTCTCTGCAGATTATTACACAGGAAATACTGGAACCAGTTTGAGTTCAAGATTGTGACCTCACAATGTACTGAGGCGCATAAAGGGCATTCTATTGCATGCATTTGTGAGTGTTCATTGACTAGCCACTGCAGTTTGAATTTAGGTTCAAAATGCATTAAGTGGTCAATGAGATGTGAAAACAAGGCAGAAGCAGACTTCAGATTCTAGAAATAAAGAGCACTGGGAGAAAAGGGACAAAGCTGAGGTGAAACTCTTGTTTTGATCTGATTCACTTAACAAAGATCCTGAACTGGTCAGTGAAGAGAAATAAAAGCTGAAAGACTGAAAATACGTGAACATTTTAAAAAGCTGGTTAAAATGCACACAACCAGGTAAAATAAGCAGAAACATGCTTTACTTCCAGGACAGGCGATTTCATGGGTGAAGAAGCAATGGTTGAACCAAAAGCTAGATCTTGTTTAATGCATTGCTGTGCCCTCTAGCATTTGCTGCCTGAGTCAATGCATTCACTCTGTGCATTGATGCTCTCTCTCTATAGATAAAATAACAGTAAATAAAACTATAATTAAGTATATATTATATTATATTATATTATATAGATATATAATAATATAATATAATATATATTATATTATATTATTATATATCTATATTATATTATTATAAAATATAATAATTTAGATGTTTGATTTAAAATACATGAAGAAATAGATATTTTAGTGGTGATTAAGTCTATCTCTAGCTGGTTAAACAACTATACCCTTTTATGCCAGTGTGTAAATCTAGTTTTTAGGAATGCTTTGTGAATATTTATCTCATCTTGTAATAAAAAGCTATTAAAGAATCAGAGGAAGGTTATTGCAAGGCATTAAGAAAAGCGTGAGTGATCTGGAACATGAAAGAATTCACAAGACACAGTGTGGTTTATCTTTTTAACAAGACTAATTAAGAGAAGATGATCAAAGTGTGCATAAGTGAGAAAGATCTGAAGGCAGCAAATAAGCAGCTATGGCTTTTAATTTCTCTTAATAATGGAGCAGGAGAATATTAAGTAAAACTGGGGTAACTTCAGCAACACTGATAAAAATTTAAAATAGCACATAAGTTGAGCTTTGGCACGCAGAATGAACTTGAGTGTTAAAATTAAACAATCCCAGTCTAGTGAAGTTACACACACTGATTGACTGCATTCTGTTTTCTTGACTTGGTAGTTATTCAATCAACCTCTTTTGTCCCTTGGGTTAAAGTGTCTTCATACTGTTCATCAGTTTGAGCCTTACTTATCTGTCCTGACTTGAGTTCTCTTTAGATGGCTCCATAGCTTTCAGTTTTCAATCAATGCCATTCTAGCTACCAGGCATCTGTTACTCTAAGGCGAGCACCTGTCCATCTTAGAATTGAACATCTTAGAATTGCACCTGTGAACAGATAGGGAAGAAAACATTGAAAATGTGTCTCTTTTATTTATGTACCATCTTGGGGATCCAGCGATTCCCGGGTTGAGAAAGGCATTGTTTCTTTTGGGATATTTCTACATGTGGGTGAACTACAACTCCTACGCAGGTGGATCATTTCCCTCCCAAATCCCTCTGGTATGTTATGTTGGCCCGGGTTATTTGTAAAAAGCCCTTTTTGTTTTGGGATGTTAGGTAATATCAGTTTGGTAATTTGTAGCTCTATTTCTTTTTTTAAAAAAGCCAGTCTTTCCTGTTGTTTTTATTAATGCTCCCATTAGAAAATGCATAAGGATGTGGGTGAACTGCAGTTCCCAAAATCATGGGCCAGTCAACCCAAACCCCACCATTATTCAAAGTTGGCCATGTTGGGTGTGTGCCAGGTTTGGTTCAGATCCGACATCGGCTGCGCTCAGTGCTCTCTGGATAAGGGTAAACTACAACTCCAGATCAGAGGTCATTAACCCACAAACCTCGCCTGTATGCACAGATGGCCATATTGGGTCCTTGTGCTAGGTTTGGTCCAGATCCATATTCATCCAGGTTCAGTGCTCTCTGGATAAGGGTGAACTACCACTTCCAGAGTCAAGGACAATCACCCCCAAACCGGATCTATATGCACAGTTGGCCATGTTGGGTCTGTGTCCCAAGTATGGTTCAGATCCGTTGTTCGTTGGGTTCACACTACTCTCTGGATGCAGCACTACTCCTCTAAATCATGGTGAATTCTTCCCAAACCTCTTATTCAGTTGCTGATCAGTTCCTGTTTGCTGAATGCCATAGGAATGGGTAGGAAAGAGTTAAGTTAGAGGCAGTGGGTGGGTCATGCAAATTTGGAGAGACAAAGGAACCTTGGGATGTTCATTCTGGAGAGAAAAAAACAGATCTAGGATGAAATGGTCCCTGGATGAAAGCATTCCTTGGGTGGTTGATGTTTGCAAAGGACATTAGCAGGAGTTGGGCTACATGTTAATGGTGCTCACTATAACCTGAAATGTCAGTTGAGGGAGTGCCTTTGGAGACTTCTCAGCACTTGGAACTATAGCCTGTTTGTGGAGATGGGAGGCTGTCTGTGTAAAGGGACAACCCCTCTACATACACACATATACACATTTTCAGTTTTATTGTATGTATAGATATAGATAGATTAAGCTGACCTCTATACCTACTTACTTAGGTGATCCCTCATTGTCCAAGTATGAGGGTCCTCCAAGTGTAGTGTCCCGGTGGTGGGTCCATAGGTGACTTTGGAGCCCTATTTTTTATCCTCATGGGTTTTTTTCAACTACTTTTTTAAATGCTGAACTTTCTCTTTCTCCCACTTCTCCCTCCCCTTTTCCTTAACTTACTTATATTGCTGCAAACTAAATTCAAAAATTAATTCAGGTGGGGAGAGGACAGAATGGGATGGAAGTATGGCTTTCCCTGTAGACTCTGGGAAGAACAAGCTACTGCAGCTTTGCCTAGCTTTTGTGACTGAACTCTTATGTTCCTTTTCATCTATGAAATGGGCAACGTCCTTCCAGATGGCCAATTCTCTCACACCAGAAGCAACTTGCAGTTTCTCAAGTAGCTCCTGACATGAAAAAAAATCATACTGTGTTTTTGTTGCAGAATAATAATAATAATAATAATAATAATAATAATAATAATAATTTGCTGGAGCACATTGCATTAGTTTCAGCTGGTTCCTCTGAGAGAGGAATGCACAAGCTTTGGGACTGCCGAGAACTATATGCTCATGCACACATGCTTATTTTCCTGGTAAGGATTACAATTCCTTGCATCTATCCCTTTCCCAAATGATCCTCATAAAAATTGCTCCTTCCTTTGAGTTCCCTGTGTGATCAAATGGGAAAGAAGAGAGTGCTTTTTTTATCTCCCTCCCTCTTTCATCAGGTAGAAAAAAGTAGAAATCGGAAGCAATTGACTACAACTCTCTGAATTCAACAAAAAGCATGACCAATAGTAAGCCCAATAACAATACCAGTGGCAAGTGGGAAAGTAGATTCTAGATTCTGGGGGCTGTAGTCCTAAAGCTCTAGAAAAGAGCAATCTTTGTTAACTGGGAGGAACTGGGAACACAATACTCTTCCCAATCCAGCCTATTAGCCCTTGGAATTCTGGTGCTTTTATTGGTTATCTATTTTCAGGGGCGCATGGCATAAAATACTTCCTTGGGAGCATACTTTTATAAGAATGACAAACTTGCCAGTTTTTAAAAAAATCAAAAGCTTCATCCTTGTTTCCGATTCAAACCATGGTAACAATGGATTGGAATAGAGATATAGGAGTCTGCATGTTCAAGATCTATTATATTAACATGTCCATTTTTATATAAAAGTGTATTATGATTTTAGTTTGCCATTGCCAGGGGATCAACAGTGGAGTAAACCTTCTATGTAGTTAAAATATCTGGAAACTTTTCTTATATCTTGATGGGTTGAAAACTGATTGGGGAAGATGTGCTTAAAGTATTTTTCTTTTTTTTTTTCATTGCAGTCAGGAATGCATCATCACTCTTTATCCAGTTAATGTGCTGTGTAATTTAAGCAAGTGACCCTAAAAGAAGTAGAGTATCCATGGTACTGTTGAGAAGCAAGTTCCCACTGGGACCTGAGTCATACTTAGGCCATCAACACCCTGGCTGCCTCTTAGTTTCTCACTCATAGAATTGCATTTTAAGTGACAAGCTGTTTGTGTGAAACTACTCCCAGCAGAAGTGCAGCAATTTTCATCTATTCCTGTTTTCATGGGAGAACAGAACAGCATGATGGTTGTTGCTGCTACTGCAGGGAGTGGGTAGCATTTTACACAAATGGAAAGCCATGGGTGGTGCTACTAATCAGATCCTGCCCTGCCATTAGACAGAGGAAAGAGAATTCCTCAGGCAATGGGTTTCAAGGGTCATGAAAGCCCAACCAGTTCATGATTTTCAGCCAGTTCTTCATTATTTTAATTTGTTATTGCACTTTTGGGAGTGTGGAAACATAGTTGTGGTATTTTCTTCTTCATGTATCACCATAACTTGTTTGGCTTTTGATACTGTGACAGTAGATTGGGGAGGTGAATTCCTTTTTTAGTCTCAGGAAGCAAACTGTCTTGGAATGGCCTTGAAGCTAATACACTGGTACCTCAAATGACAACACATGTTACTGATTGGATGTATGCCATGGGCCTGAGTGTTTGTCATGTGGAAGTTCAAAAGCACCATCTCTTGCTGATAGTTGTAGTAACCAATAACTTTCATACATGAGTGCACAAACACAGATTAATGGCTGGCTATAAGTAGTTCTGTTGAATTTATCATCTGAATGATAACTCCAAAGTACACTTCTAGGAGTTATTTCACATGTTCACTAGGGAACAGTCCACATCCTGACCACGTGTTATCATTGTAGGATTGAAGAATCTTCCCTGTGGTTTATTCTGATGGTGTTTCAATAACATCTGGATGAGGAAAGTGCATGGATAAAGGACCAGCCTTCTTCCCAGTTGTATATTGCTCTTTGTACAAAGTGGGAAATGGGGGCTTGGGAAGGAGCTATATCAGTTTGTGCCAAACGCAGGGCTGGCCCTACCATTAGACAGAATGAGAGTACTTTTGGCAGCAGTTCTGGGAATCATGAAAGCAAATTGTTAATCATTTAAACAGTTATTATTTGTCTTACTGGCAGAGATAGAGAACAGTATTTGTAGGCATTTTTGTCTCATGTGCCAAGTAATTTGGCCAGCTGTGAATATTGTGAAAGCCTTGATGGTAGGGCCTATTTGCTGTTCTGGTGCAGGCAACAAAATGTCCCCACTGAAATGTGTGGTTCCTCAGCTGTGCTTTATTGGGAAGCAAGGTGGTTGCTTTTCATATAAAAAGGTCCTTACTTTTAGTAATGAGTGGTGCTCATTAAAGTGCAAATCATACTTCTGATTTCAGAACATTAGATTCTCTTTAAATGTTTTTGATGATGTTGTAGCAATATCGCTATTGTCTTCTAGGTAGACAGAAAAGTGACAGAGTCCTTCTGGTTTAGTACGATGTGCTTCTGTGGTTGGCAGCATTTGCCTTTGACTCGCCACTTCATCACACGAAGAAAGGGAAGTGTCCTAGGACACCTCCAGGACACTTCCTCAACAGAGCCCACTGGATGCCATCAAACAATGTAAGCCTACTTCCGGTGGGGCTTTGTAGAGGAAGCAACCTGGCAGCATGCTAGGATGCTTCCCAGAGAATATGGGAAGCTTCCTGTGTTCTTATTCTGAAGAATGGGGGAAAGCTGGATGGCAATGTTTTCCCCCATGTGATGGGGAAAGAGGACAATGCTTTCTCCCTGCTGCCCACGAATTCACCACACCACATGATGAATCCCCTCATCGCTTCTCAGCTTATTGACCTTAATGTGATGAGTTCCTCAGTCTGAGATCCTTTGTACCATCAACTAGCACTTTTTCAGTGAAGAATATCAGAGACTGAAACTGTGTTCCCTCAATATGCATTGTATGTTTTCTATCACTGTGATGCCACCCTTCTTTTCTGATAAAATAAGTGTTCAAAGGCTTACAAAACAAAGCTACCAGTGATCTGAATCTCTTACAGACCAGCAACTGATCTGTAACCTAGGGCTGAAGCATGACACCCTCAGATGTTTGGGTCTAACTTTTATCATCCCCACTCAGAATAGTCAGTAGTCAGAAGTGATGGGAAATGTAGGCCCACAGACTGCCCACTCCTGCTGAAAAACATTAGGATAATTAAAAATAAAGAACAGATGTGTCATTTTGCTACTAAAATAAAGAAAAGCAAATGTCGCTGCAAAAGGGCTTCATTTCTTTTCCTTTATCTAATGATGATTGCCCCTGCACATTTATTTGAAAATAAAGAAAGAGAGACTGAGCTGTGTGATCCATATAAACCGGAATGCTTGCTGAGATGGATTGTGATGTTGTCAGATTCTACACTTGTGTTCTTCACGAAATTCTGTCTCACTAAATCCCTCAGCTGATTATCTAAAAGTTCTCGTGTTATACTTTGTGCAATAGAGTGTGCATTGCATCTTAATGCCTGTACTCTTGATTTATTGCCTGCCATGTTTGTTTCCCTGTCTGATGAGGTTTGGTGGGATGTGGGGGCGAGCAGCTGTGTTGTTTTCTAGGAGCTGCTTTTGAGATCTCATCTAGAGAAGTCCTATTTGTTAGGCTGTCATTGAGATGCTCATATCGACAATCCGCTTTGGATTCTAGTTTGTGTGTGCTGGTTATCGTTTTCTATTTTCTCTCTGCCATTTCTGTTATTATCATTTTAATTTAATATTACATTTTTTGTATTATATTAAATCTTGAATTGTTTTTATTTACAGATAAATTTGGTTACAACTTTACCCAAGACTAGTTTAATATGGAATATTGTCACCATGTATACTGATTATTTTCAAATAAATCTTTGCTGAATTGGGATTTCCTGTTTTTTGTCTTTTCTTCTTCTTTTGGGTAGGGGAACATTCTCATTTCATTTTTGTCATAGAATCATAGAATTGGAAGAGACCACAAGAGTAATCTAGTCCAACCCAAATGTCATGTAGGAGTTTATTTTTGTGAGTGGTTCCTACTTTTTTAAAAACATGCATTGAAGCTTTAACGTTAACGCTTTCAAAGGATTAACCAGAAACATCTCTGCAAAATTAGAACAGTTGGAGGGCATGTTCTTCTGCTTTGCTTAGGCACTTGACTCTTTTATCCTTTTCTCTCCCACTCTTCCTTCTTCTACCCTCCCTTCTGACAATTCCTACCCTGCCTTAATAATCCATAGGGGCTATTCCTAGGTGACAGGTTTTGATTCTAAAATTTCAAGGCTGATGGTAGTCTTCCCTTAGCCATGATGGTAATGTGAAACAAAGAGAAAAACAACTCAGTGGGAAATTTATGTAAGCAAACATCACTTCTACCTTGTTGCCAGCAAACCAATTCACAGACGTTAACACCAGCTGTGCCAGTTAAAAAAGATGAAACGTGATACTCTGCCTAGGAAAATGTGACTTTAATCTACCACTTTCCTAGGATTAATACTAAGGGAGGGGAGCTGTTTTAGGCTTAGGTTAGGAATACATAGTATTCTAATGTGTGTCATGGAGGTGCTGTTAGGATTTTGGGGTCCAAAAAGGATGATGGGGTTTGGGAGGGGAGGGGAATCTGCCTCCTAAAATAGTTGTATAGGTTCCAGGAAAATCAAGCAGCCAGTCTCCATTTTTGAAAACGCACGACACTGGCTACAAATCATCATCATGGGCAAAATTTACAGGTAATTGAGTTGACATAGTGCATTGGCTTAGGCCTGCATGTTGCAGCCTCCCCCCCCCCCCATTCCCCGAGCAAGACTGCTTGAATCATTGGGCAGTTGATAGGGCAGCTCCAGTAAAATTGGATATGGATTGAGTCATTGAGGAAAAATATAGTTGGCACATAATTTAACACCAAATTAACTTGTGCCATTCACAGTTCAAGGACCAAGAGAGTCATCTCTTTTTAGCATATTCTTTTGCTGTGGGCCCCATGGCTTTCAGCCCCATTTGTGTCTGTGGCTGCAGTCAGTGCGGCTTAATGCTCAAAATGTGGGAATAGGATGTGTGGGGTGTTGTTTATTTACAATAATGACACAGTAAATATATTGAAAGAAATTAAATAGATTATATTTTAGTTAATCAGAGGTATCAAAATAATGTTACATCAATGAAAACATATCCTAGAGCTAACTTAAATTTAATTTGCAAAGAGATCTTGTAGCACCTTAGGAATTGTTTAAGGAATTGTCCACACAACTGTAGAAAATCCCACATTATCTGCTTTGAACTGGGTTATATGGCAGTGTGGATTCAGATAACCCAGTTCAAAGTTGATTTTGTGGATTATCTGCCTTGATATCCTGGGTTATATGGCTATATGGAAGGGCCCTAAGAGAACCAAGGCTATATATATACACAAACAAACACATAAACAAACAAACAAAGCAAACCCTACATTCCTCCCAAAGCTGGCAGACTTCATGTTACATGGTGACATCTGGTAAGAAGTCAGAATTTTTAGTTCTTTTCCAACATTTCTTTGCAATATGTCAGGAGATATTGAGGACTTTGTAGAAAACTCTGGAGTAGCCTTGTGGTTTATAGCATCTTGAACAACTGAATTTAGTCAATTTATGCCAGATCAATTGTTCACCACCATCACCCTTCCCATGCATTTCAAAGCAGGGAAGGAGATGGATTTTTCTTGTGTTGTTGCAGCCACTCCTCACTGACCACAGTGCTCCCTGTGAGAGCCTGGCTGTCACAATCAATCTGCCGAGGACATAACAGGATGCCCCCTTCATGCTCATTGTATGTGCATCCTGTTATGACCTCAGCAGACATGGTCATGATGGTCAGTCTTTTGCTGAGAACTCCATAACCACTAAGGAACAGTAGCAGTGACATATTGGTTCTAGGGGACGGGTCAGTGGGGCCAATAGATTTCAGCCAGTCTGGACTAGCTGGGCACTAACATGGTTTGGAGAGATTTCATCCCAGAGCATGTGGCCATCACCATGGTTGATCTGGGATTTGTCAGGAGCATAATGCTCAGAAAAGCATTGGATTAAGTGGCTGGTGTAGATACAGCCTAAGCATAAGCTTTCATAGACCAACCTTACACGAGGAATTGGGATTAGTCTATGAAAGCTTATTCTAGCAATTTTGTTTTACAAGATATCTTTGCATACAATATACCAGGCTAACATGGCTAATCGCAGATTTTAATCCTCTTGTTGCAGCAATTTGCCTCAAATAAAAAATAAACAAGAAAGTTAAAACAGGAACACATAGAAACTAAACAATTAGGTGATTTAGTTATATATTATATAGCTGTTGTTATATACACACAGTTGTAAAAAGCTGTTGTGGAAGATATTGGTAAAGATATCAAGATATCAAGGAAACTAACACATTTATTTAGCTTGGATATAAATGCAGGAACACATAGAAACTAAACAATTAGGTGATTTAATTATATATTATATAGCTGTTGTTATATACATACAGTTGTAAATAGCTGTTGTGGAAGATATTGGTGAAGATATCAAGGAAATTAACACATTTGTTTAGCTAGGATATAAATACTATTTGTTTTAAACTAACTGAAATATTAGTAAATATGATAAAAAAATTAAAGAAAGAAATATAAATTTTAAAAAGTAAACGAGAGAAAATAACATATTTTCCAAAAAAAGATCAGGAAAGCAAAAAAAAATGTGCAAAGATAAAAATGTACAAATCTATGACAATTTCAGTTTACATAAAAAGATCAAGGAAATAAAAAGTATATTCAAAAAACAGCATCTGATGGATGGGAACAATTTTCTGATATTTGACATCAGGGTTAAAATCACAGTGCAGAGCGATTCTGTTAAAGAGCTGAAGACAGTAGATCAGAATTTGTTTGGTTAGAAATCCAGCCTGAAAATACAGAAAAGTGAAATTTGGAATGCAATATTATTAATAAAATGCGACAGGGCTTCTGGAGGTGACAGTTTTTCCACAGAAATATAAAAGTAAATAGAAAAATATGATTTCGATGTTTAATGTATATGTTCAATCAAATCTACAGAACTGGAATCTTTAACCTAAGATTGATTTTTATTACTTTACTTAAGAAGGAAAATGTTAATGTTCAAAGAATTCAACTTGCTTCTGTAACAAACCAATGTGTACCAAATGCTGAAATGAGCAAAAACCATTGGTTGATTCCCAGTCTCCTATTGGGAAATGTTGACCTTAGAATATAACAGATGCAATGATTCCCCAAGGATACCGTGAATTTCACTCCAAACGCTGATTTTGATGATTTTTTTAAGCATATGTCTTCACAGCCCTTGCGGAACTGAAGGGGTTATACATACCTTAGAAAAAGATATTCATATTTCTGTTACTTGTGAAAAACAAGCCACCTACCTTTGCCATTAGGCACCTTAATGTACGCTGTCATTCATGACCCATTTACTTATCTGAGTGCTGCTAAAATAAATAGTACGTAGGTGAGTTATGGTTATGGGCAATATAATCTGTGGAGACGTGTGTGCATTATTCTGAATTGCTTTTAGCTCATTCTGTTGATTCTAGGAATATTTTTAGTTAACAACTGTAAAGAAGCTTTCTCTGAACATACATATTGGACTGGTCTTTGCATACTCTAGCTATGATTAAATAGCCTTTTCTGCAGTATGCTAAAAATGCAAGAGAAGGATAATTGAACTTCGTTTTCAATGACAGAAATTCACTGTTTCCAGCTTGCCCTCTCCTAATCAGCATTTTTGATTTATTGCAGCCTGCCCAACATCCTCCTGACTCAAATTATTTTCACATTTCCTTAAGGTTAAGCTAGATATTTGTTGTGAATGATGAATGTGACTGTTTTTGTTGCCACTTTTGTTGTTTTTACCATCTTCTGCATCATTATTAATGTTGTTACTGTTTAGTTTGAGCACATTTTAGAACACTGGGGTGTGGGGAACTATGAATGAGTCTGACACTTACAAATATGACCACAGCTGGCACATCACTTTGAGCAGAAAAAGTCATACCTTGTCATAATTGCAACCAGGGTTTCCCCCCCACTAGAAATAATGTTTATGATCTTTCAAGAGAAGCACAGCCACTTCTAGGATTGTGAACCAAGAGTTTTCCCCCATCCCTATCTCTTTAGACTGAGGAATGAAGGTTCCTTGCCTCTTGTCTGGATTCTGTTTGGAACAGAAGTGTCACTAGTGGAGTGCAAGATAATTGAACCAGTGACACCATACAAGACAGTGACATCTAAATGATTGTCTATACAATTTTGGTGCAATAATTCAGCATAAGTCTAGTTAGATAGAACCAATATTTTCCAGAAGACCAACTTCAGATCCTGCATTAATGAACCCAGTAGGCTAAATCTCTGTTACTGGATCTTTTGTAACTTCTGATACACGTGTGGCCTTGCCAGTGTTGTCTTTATCATCCAAATACGATGACACTTCAAATCATGTGGCTTTGTCTGCACACCTTAGAAACATGCATTGTTGTTGTTTTTGTTGTTGTTATATTGTTTTGATCCTGAAGTTAATTTTTTTAATAGTTGCTGGTCTTTTAAATGACACTTTTTTGATATTTTACTACACTACAAATTCTGATACAGAGGGACATTTCGTATACCGTGAGCTACATGGTATTGGGTAGCAACTATCCTAGTGATGTCACTGGTCTGGTGTCCCATTCTGAAAGCAATCAAAGTAGTTTATTCATAATAATGGTCCCATTTCAAAGATACCTACTTATGTATGCATATGCAAATATAGCTATTCCAAAAAAAAAATTAAAATAGAAAAACAAACACTTCTAGCCCCAAGTGTTTTTGATGAAAAAAATACTCAACCTGTTGCTGATTTCTTCTTTCTTGCTACCATTGTAGAAAACAGCTCAATCAAAACATATTGGATATATCTACATATCTACATATAAAGTCATCTATGATTAATTTCTCCAGTAATTCCATGCATTTGTGACTGTCTAGTTGTTTCTGTTTATTTCTTACTTATAAGACAACCAGTATTTTTTTTAGAATTTGTCTATATACATGTTAATGTACGTTGTTGTTGTGGTTTTTCTGTTCATTTATATCTTACCTTTCCTCCAATATTATGACTCAAGGCACCTTACAGAATATTAAAACCAGAACAAATTAAAAATATCAATAAAATATATAAATGTTGTTTTGAAAAAAGCAAATAAACAATATATAGAAGGAAAACCAATCTTTGTGAGCCTTCCTTTTAATAACTATATCCCTATAGTCATTTCCCCCTGAACTTGATTGTTTCTTTGATGAAGACTCAAGTGGAGCCATGAAATTCTCTTTGGTTCCTTGGTGCAGCATATTTTGGAGTTGGTGATAATGGAGTGGATGGGTACATGATGCTGCTCTAACCAGAATTGTTAAATGGAACAAAATAACGGAAGTCTTTCCTGCCTCACCCACTAATGATTTAATTAAATTGCATTTTAATACTTTTTAAATAAAATATAAGGTCATACCAAGAATAATTGGTGCAATTTAGCAATGAATTTATAGGAAATGCCTAACCAATATATCTCATTCTTTATGTTGCTGTAGGTATCAGAAGAAATATTATACCCTCATAATGAAGAGGAGGGGGCTCTCCAGGGAATGGAACAGTATCGTGTTAGGAGACTCTCTTGCCGTAATCTCCAGCTTCCCCCCTTGGCATTCAGGCAACTGGAGCAAGCCGATTGGGACAGAAAGGGGGAGACAGAGTCCATATCAAGGCCCACCAGCCTTTCACTGAGAACTCTCCCACTAATTGCTATTACTGCTGCAGAATCTTCAAGGTAAGCATTGATTTGGCACCTGCTTCCTTCATTCTGTATGACTATCAAGAGCATCTGATATCCTGGAGGTTGTGATTAAAACATTTGACCCTTAAGTGAAGAAAAAAGTGGCAGCTCAGGCAGAAGGTGTTGCAATATCAGATTAATGGAACTAGTGAGTTGGTTCTGGTGCTTTGATGGTAGTGGAAGTGGAAGCAGCTATATATATATATATATATATATATATATATATATATATATATATAAAACTTACTTGGGCGATCCCTCATTGTTCGAGTAAGATTGTCCTCCAAGTGTGGTGTCCCAGCGGTGGGTACATAGGTGACTGTGGAGCCCTATTCTTGACCTGCATGTTCTCCTTCAGTGAAAACAATGGTTTCCAGGTAGAAAGCAGTTGGGGTTGGCTTGACGTGCATTCCTCTTGGCACATTTCTCTTTTTCACCCTCCATTCATGCCTCTGCAAACTCTATAGCACTGTTGGTCTCAGCTGACCTCCAGCTAGAGTGCTCAAGGGCCAGAGCTTCCCAGTTCTCGGTGTCTATTCTACAGTTTTTAAGGTTGGCTTTGAGCCAATCTTTAAATCTCTTTTCTTGTCCTCTAACATTCTGTTTTCCGTTCTTGAGTTTGGAGTAGAGTAACTGCTTTGGGAGATGGTGATCGGACCTTCTGACAATGTAGCTGTTCCAGTGGAGTTGATGGTGGAGGAGCATCACTTCAATGCTAGTGATCTTTGCTTCTTCCAGCATGCTGACACTTGTCCACTTGTCTTCCCAAGAGATTTGCAGGATTTTTCAGAGGCATTGCTGATGCAATAGTTCCAGGAGTTGCATGTGACATCTGTAGATAGTCCATGTTTTGCAGACATATAGCAGGGTTGGGAGGACAATAGCTTTATAAACAGGCACCTTGGTATCCCTATGGATTTCCCAGTCCTCAAACACACTCTGCTTCATTCAGAAAAATGCTGCACTTGCAGAGCTCAGGCGGTGTTGAATTTCAGTGTCAATGTTGACTTTTGTGGAGAGGTGGCTGTCAAGGTAGTGGAAATGGTCAACATTTTCTAATGTTACACCATTAAGCTGTATTTCTGGCATTGGAGAGGGATTGGCTGGTGACTGCTGGAAGAGCACTTTGCTTTTCTCGATGTTCAATGACAGGCCAAGCTTTTCGTATGCATCTGCAAAGGTGTTTAGAGAGGCTTATAGGTCTTCTTCTGAATGTGCACAGATGGGTTTATAGGTTCAGGTGTGAGTAGTTGTGGTTTCAGATGGTCTTATAAATCAAGGAAGTGTTTGTGACATTTGGAGCAGCACTGGCAGCATCCTTTCTGAACTTCTTAATGGCTTACATGCTTCCTAGTCTTGGTAATTTGGGATGAGGAAAGAGGGGAATGCCAATTCCGCAGAGTAAACTTATCCATCGTACCTGAAGATTCCTGAAAACCATGACATGCATGAGCGAATTTAAATTTGAAAATACTTATCTAAGAGACTTGGTCTCATGCATTACATATGAGACAGCTACATCCACCGATCAATATAGCACTGAAAATGCCAAATAAAACGTCATACTTTTAGTGACATATTTTGGTGCCCTGATGGATGTCTTGGTGCTTGCTTTAGCTATAGAAAAGTATGTGAGGAAAGGTAGCATAAAACTGAAATGCTTCAACAGAGTATGTTGTGTTAATAGTGGACAAGCTGATGCTCAGTACTCCTATGCACCATTGTGTGCTGGGATAGTGGATGTATTGACTTAAAATAATAATTACAACTTCAGCTGTTGTAATCAACCTGGTTAACTCCATTTTGACAATCGCTGACATATTACCTATGGCCTGTATTGTTTTGATATGCTTTTTGTTGTTTATTCGTTCAGTCACTTCCGACTCTTTGTGACCTCATGGACCAGTCCATGCCAGAGTTCCTTGTCGGCCGTCACCACCCGCAGATCCTTCAGAGTCGAGCCAGTTACTTCAAGGATACCATCCATCCATCTTGCCCTTGGTCATCCCCTTTCCTTCCATTTTGCCCAGCATAATTGTCTTCTCTAAGTTTTCCTGTCTTCTCATGATGTGGCCAAAGTACTTCATCTTTGCCTCTAATATCCTTCCCTCCAATGAGCAGTCGGGCTCTATTTCCTGAAGTATGGACTGGTTGGATCTTTTTGCGGTTCAAGACACTCTCTGAATTTTCTTCCAACTCCACAGTTCAAAAGCATCTATCTTCCTTCACACAGTCTTCCTTATGGTCCAGCTCTCATATCCATAGGTTACTATGGGGAATTCCATTGCTTTAACTATGCAGATCTTCGTTGCCAGTGTGCTGCCTCTATTTTTTGCTATTTTATTAAGATTTTTTTATTAAGTGGTTTTTCTGTTCATTTATATCTTACCTTTCCTCCAATATTATGACTCAAGGCAGTTTACAGAATATTAAAACCAGAACAAATTAAAAATATCAATAAAATATATAAATTGCGGTTCTCCTTCTTGGGAGGTCATTGCTCTCCTCCCAAGAAGTAAGTGTCTTCTGATTTCCTGTCTGCCATAATCTTTGCGCCTAGAAATACAAAGTCTGTCACAGCCTCCACGTTTTCTCCCTCTATTTGCCAGTTATCAATCAGTCCGGTTGCCAGAATTGTGTTTTTTTATGTTTAACTGCAACCCAGCTTTTGCACTTTCTTCTTTCACCTTGATTGGAAGACTCCTCAGCTCCTCCTCACTTTTGGCCATCAAAGTGGTATCATCTGCATATCTAAGGTTGTTAAGGTTCCTTCCAGCAATTTTAACCCCAGCCTTGCATTTGTCAAGCCCCGCATATTGCATGACGTGTTCTGCA
The DNA here is from genome assembly GCF_037176765.1 of Anolis sagrei. NCBI lineage: Eukaryota > Metazoa > Chordata > Lepidosauria > Squamata > Anolidae > Anolis > Anolis sagrei. Next base: position 270,530,910 of record NC_090022.1, read on the forward strand.
TACAAATGCTATTCTAGTAATACTGTAACTGTATCTCCATTCTGCGGGTCACATAAACATTAGAAAAGAATTAATATATAAGTGTTAGACAAATGTTCATCCACATATTGTTTTTATTTAAGTAGCTCCAAAGTTCTTTAAACCATTGGTTCTTGAAATAAACTGTTAGTATGTTGGACTGAAAACAGCATAGTGCTTGGTAACTCCTTTGGACAAAGTTATTATTTGTTGTCTGCTTGCCTCACTAAGCAGGAAGGAAAACAAACAATAACCTTGGGTTCCTAGCTTCATGTTCCTCCTGAAAGGATATTTGAGGGCTGATATTCCAGTTCTATCTTACACTATTATAGTAGGAAATCTTAGACCCCTTCTACACTGTCGTATAAAATCCATATTATCTGCTTTGAATTGAATTATATAGCAGTGTAGCATCATATAATCCAGTTCAAAGCAGATAATGTGGATAGATATATGCTTTGATAATCTGGATTATATGGCAGTGTTGAAGGGGCCTTCCTTAACCATTAAAAATCCTGTATACTCTATATTCAAACTCTTTCAGTTTAGCCTTGATTTCTGGGAGATGTTTATAGCAGAGAAGGAGGAGGCAACCCAGTGTATATTATTACATGGCAACATTTTAAAATCAGCATACCAACAAAAATTGCACAGATCTCTCTTCAAAATCTAATAGGTTTCATTCTTACTGTAGAACATTAGATTTTAACATCTCTCCAGCAGATTCAGGTTTTCTTGGCCTTTGGAAGGAAACACAGGCATACAGTATATATTTGAGATGCAGAGACAGATATCCTCCATGGTACAAATGTGTATCTATAATCTGAAATTCTCTATTTGACCATCATCTCAGGAGTTCTGAAAAATCCATATACTGTTTGGAAATTTGCGGGCTTTGAAGGCTACAAAGAACTTTGTCTCTTTGATGTTGTAAAAGAAAACCTAATGCTTGGGTGAAAAGTTGTGTTAGAAACTTGAAATACTAAGGGACTCATTGGATTTTTTTTTTTAAAAAAATCCATTACAATGAGTACACAGTATGTGGGATAGAATATGATCTGGTTTGTGATAGTTCTCCCTAATGGAATTTTTCATCTAACTGTATATGACACATATGACTTTTGGCAATGAGCAGAAATCCTATGAAGTTGTGACGCCTGCCACTATACCTAATGATAGTATAAAAAAATAGCCCTTTGAAGAACAGGATAGGTTTCTTATGGCCATTTTTCTGCCCTCTTTAATGCACAAAGGGCTTTGCCTCACCCTGGTCATTTCACAGATATATAAACCCCTTTTTCCCCAGTTCCAGCAGACCTCACCTCTGAGGATGCTTGCCATAGATGCAGGCGAAATGTCAGGAGAGATGCCTCTAGAACATGGCCATATAGCCCGAAAAAACCCACAAGAACTGTATGTTTTTAATGATGGAAAATATGTTTTTGAGTGTTGAGTGACATTGACAAGACAAATTCTGGACTGACAAAAGCTTTACATTAAAAAACTTATTCTGTGCAAAATTTGCATATGTTTTACATGAACACCAGCTTTTTCTATAAAGGTTTTTTTTCCCTGTGGAAACAATATTTCTGCGCATAATGTTTTTGTTTCTTTCAAAGAAAATACTGCAGTTGGGACTCGTTCTGCACAAAATTAGCACCTGGTTTTTTTGTACAGCAAATAACATTTTTTGCACAAAAAATATTTCTTCACATAAATCTTATTTTCTGCAAAAATAAAAAGGGAGTTGAAATTGTTGTCAGTCCAGGATTATTATGTTTTTTGCCAAGGTTTCTCAATACTAAAAAAAAAGTTGTTTTACCATTTAAAAAAAATGGTTGTGGCAACTTTATGAGAATTTTGCATAGAATAAATCCCAAACTGCAAATTGACTTCAAAAACTGCATGGTGGGGGAAAATCATAGTGAAGAGAAAATTACTGAAATTATTTATTGCTTGCTTCAAAAAACAGTAAAGAATTACATAATACTAGTAGAAATAAATGAGTGTTCAGTTTCAGACTGCCCTACAAAATAAGATCCCAGGTACATAATTTCTACAGAGGAAAAGCATGTCTTGTATTGGTAGTGTTTGCACATAATAACCCATACAAATTTAGCACATAATAAGTCCTGAGCTACAAATGGCAGTTTTTCAATATTTCTTCACCACAAGGAAACAATTGTTCAAATCACTTACTGGTTCCTTTAAGAACAAGATGAGCAAGATCAAATGCTGGGTGTTGCAAGCCAATATCATGTGGGCGTCCCTTTGCTACTCCTTAATTTATGTTGCATCTACACTGTAGAAGTAATGCAGTTTGATACTACTTTAATCAGTAGTAGTATGGAATGCTGGGTGTTGTGGTTTGGTGAGACACCAGCACTCTTTGGGCAGGAAGGCTGGGAACATCGTAAAACTACATTTCTCATAATTCTATTGCATTAAGCCATGGCAGTTAAAATGCCATGGCAATTAAACTGCAATTATTCTACAATGTAGATGCAGCCTTAGCACAATGGTAGCCATATTTCATTTTATTTCACTTTTTCACACAAATAGTTGCTAAGTCTTCAAGGGTAGCCCTTTATATAGCACATAAAACTGGAGGCAACCATTTCACTCATGACAGTGATAAAATTTGAATTGCACAAACGTGAAATGCTGAAGATAGTAAACAAATAAAACCCATTCTTCTTCAACTCATTTCCAATCCTCAAGCAGCTGTTATCTTGTAAATTCATTGCTGTCTGAATTTAAAAAAAAATGTGTGGCAAGGCATATTAATAAAACTGCCATGCTTTAATTTACTTTGAATGCTTTTTTTTTTAAAAAAAGGAGGACAAAAGCAGAGACTGCGTGCTATCAGGTTGCCTCCAAAGTTTTTTCTTTGGCACGGAACTAAGGCTAGTGTTTACTCTGATCTTTCTCTTCAAGCACAGTGTGATTGATTTAATCTGATGTGAAATGTCTCGATAATGAGATGTTAGCTGAAACAACAGGAGAAGTTGAAAGTATGTTTGGAAACAAGTAAGATGTGGAGAAAACACTTGCATAAACTTGTTCCTGTATTGGTGAGGGGTGATGCATTATAAGCCTAACTAGAGTTTGTTTTAAATCTAGATACCAATCAATAAGATGATTTCTGTGATTCAAATACAAACCTAGATTTATGTCTTTTATCATTGGCCCTTTGTATCCAAAATTCTAAAATGTTACAAAAGCAGCTAACATTAAAAGGATCACCAAACGCAAAAATAACCCAAATGTTAAATACAGTAAGAGAAACACAGGCAACATTAATAGGATGTCATTTTGTGATATCCTCACTAGAGCTTAATGATGTTACTATTTGACTGGGGGATTCTGGGAGTTATCATTCAGAAATATTAATGTTTCTTAGTTCTCTCTGTGACATTACTCCAAAATGGCAGCATATGCATACAGAAGAAGCCCATAGTTATGTCACTTTGTACTTAAGTTGACATGGGGATTCTGTGTGTTGCAGGCCAAAAACATTCTCTGCATCTTGGAAATGTTCTGCCAAGTGAAATGTCTCTGGTAGAACTGTTATCTTTACACCTTTAGGCCAGTGAAGGGCAACTTCTTGGATAGCAACTCCAAAGTCCTAATTAGTAATGGATGATGAGCATTGCAGTCCAATAAATATTTGGTTGAATATATGATTCTACTTTTGTCCTAAGCCTTTCAGTACAGTTAGGAGTAAATTCTGTGCTTTATTTGTATGTGATTGTGTTCGAGCTCCTGATCAGACAGACCCCTGTAAGTTTTTAAATTATGTGTTGTTTTGAACCTTCAATCTCTGGCAACCCCAACACAAACCTATTGTGTGGGTTTGTGGATAAGATTCATCGCAAGGAAGTTTGTTTTTGCTTACCTCTGAAGTTGAGAGTGTGTGACTTGCCCAAGGGGACCCAGTGGGTTTCCATTACACCATCCTGTCTCGCTTCTAAATTTATACCTGGCTTAGTTCGGTATTACTAAATGTATTGCTGCTGTGACTGTTTGTTACTGCTGATTTCTACTGCTAAAGTGTGTTGTTTAATATTTTCTGGGATAGCTTTTTGTTTTCTGGGATAAAATAAACAAACAAGCAGTAGACTTCATTTGAAAAAGTTCAAAACATAAGCATATCTCAAATCCACTAGAAACGTACAGTTCACTCAGGATTGATGAGCTTTCTATGCTCATCAGAATTTCTTTGCTACCTTACAGTCATATTTTTTCTTTTTCTTTTGAAGATAATCAAGATTTCAACTGAGTAACCAAAATGTGAAATACATTATGCTCCTGAATTGTTATGCATGCTATATTTGATTTGCCCATCTTGTTACAAGTTCATTCTTGTGTGTGTGTGTGTATACACACATAGATAAAAGAAATATAACACAGTGTGTGTGCTGAAGCTTCAAAATATATTCTAATTTGAAATACCATACTAGCTTAGCCAATTCGTCTTTCTCTCTGAAAACTGTGTTGTCTCCCCCTGTGTAAGAGGCAGCAGCGTGGGTTGAGGAAGAGGCCAATTCCATCCAAACTGAATCCCTTCAGTCAGTTTTGATTGCCAGTTAGTCACCTGGAAAGCAGCCACAGACTTGTTGGCAGAGAGGAATGAATGAAAACTTCATGTTGGTTTTGGACTTAGTTGATAAAGGAGCTTGGAGAAGAAGTTAATTTTTTTTAAGCTGCTAGGTTGGCTGGATGTTTGGGAGCTTGGTGTTCTTCTATTCCTTCCTGCACTCATATGAATATGATTCCCTTCCCAACTTAGTGCATTTGTAGATAAGCAAAATGTTTTAAACAAGAGCAATCTCTGGTACTGTCTGTCTCCTGCTGAGCTAATGTACTCTTCAAAGGCTACTCTAAGCATCCAGTTATTACCTGGAGTAAGAAAAGAGAGAAAACATGCTGTATTGTTTTATATTTTAAAGGGGTAGATACAGTTTTGACTGGGGCTATGTACAACTCCTCCAGAAACTGAGTTGGCAGTTTGAATTCCACAGTGACATCATTAGCTGGGGTGTAGTAGGTACAGACCACATTGGGTGACACTATAATATTGTCTATAATTTTTTGTCATCTTTCAGATGGACTTGATGCAGAACTAGGTGGGTAGATCAGGATGCTTGGAGATCGGATCTCCTAAAGGTAAACTGGGATCCCGAAATCTCAACTAGATAAAGAAAGGGTTTCCATGTGCATGACACTAGAAGTTACTACTCTGGACAACATCAGTTCCAGTGGTACCTAGAATCCATTCTTGATTTGGGCAAAAAATCCAAAGCAATCTTTGGAAATCTGGGAATTCCTTCACTGATATGCACTGGGAAAACAAAAAGGCTATAACATCTTTTTGCTTTTTCTCCCATATCTGCATAAAATTGGAAACTGAGATAGGTCCCAAAAAGGATTAATTCTGCTTAATTGCAAACAGGTAACTTCAGTAATTTTTATTTATTTACTACATTTACATGCAGGTGTTGCTATGGCCGGCAGCAGGCAGTTAAGCCGTTGAAGTACTCTCACTGAGAGGCTGTGGGGCCATGGAGGCATCTTGCCCAGGAGTTGTAAGGCAGCAGGGCCGAAGAGATGTTGCTATGGCGCTGTGCAGGTGTTGCTATGGCCAGCAGTGGGCAGTTAGGCTGTTAAAGTACTCTCACTTCACATGCTAGACTTCCTCAAAATTTAATTTTTCCCCAAAAGAAAAAGATAAAATTTAAAGACCTGTACGCTCAGTCTTGCCATATTGAAAACTGGAGGGGCCCCTGCATCTTTAATGATGGGAATTTCAGCAAGTCTTGTCTTCATGCAACCACATAATGATCAACACCTGCTGAAATTCACTCTTGCATAACCATTAAAGAAACATGTGTTCTCTCTATAGTTTTTACTTGAACGATGCTAGCCCCATTTGAGGGAACCTTCCTATAGCTATTAGATCATGGTCAGGAAATATGTGGGTCTCCAGATGTTGTTGGGCATCTGTTTCAAGTCCCTATATAGACTTAGCCAACAGAAGCAATGACCAGAAATGATGGCAGCTGAAATTTAGCATCTGGAAGGCCACACAATTCCCACTTCTGTTTTAGAGAATATTAACATGTTTGACAATACACAGCAAACTATAAAATAGATGTGCCTCGTGGTTAAAATAAATATGCTTGTGAATGTAACAGAAAAGTATAGTCTAAAAAATGCAGAGAAGAACTAAAGGCACATTAATCACACTGAGAATGGGAAACAGATGCCTAGTAGGTACTTGGACCAATTAGGGAAGGAATGAGGAAAGAATATATTTCAGTACCTAGAGATTTGGGCACAACGAATGGATTACAAATCAATTTAACAATTAATCAAAAATGGAAAAGAAGAGATTAACCCAGGCTACTGAACTTTACAAACAAAATGTCTTGAGATAGGAGAGAGACTGAGAAACCAATGTGTGAGAAAAATCAACACAGATGCTCCAGGTTATGATCAGCTCCATAACAGTTAAATCTAACAGGTTAACCATGAAATAATTGAGTACATAACTCAAATAATCCCACAAACTAGGTGTTTGGTGAATGCTGGTGAGGTTAATGCCCATTTTTGCTCTATGAGCTAAGCCTAATTTCCTTTCTCTTTTGCCAGTTTTAATCTGCCTTGTTAATTTGTTAATTTGTTTAATGTGTTTCTAATTTTTTGAAATCAATGTTATTGGTTTCCATATTTTAAATTAGATTTAGTTTTAATACCTCAGGATCTTTAGACAGAAGGTGGGATAGAAATATTTTACTATAAATATAAAGACCCAAATGAGGCCTCATCTAAAGACTATGAATGTGAATTAAGCTGATCAGTGATTTATTCCTGATTTTGCTGTATGACCATGTTGAGGATTAGATATGACTTTTAATGTTTGTAGTCTACAATGCATCTCAGTCTTAACCAGCACAGCCAAAGTCAGTAGATTATTGCAGGTGGAATGCCATAGTTACCCATACTGAGAAGAGAAATCCACCTTTCATTGAAAATTTTAATCTCCCCTCTCCCAACCAAAAAGGTGCAAGGAAAATATCACGTTCTTGCATTTATTGGAGTGTGCTGGTGGGACTCACATCCCATTGTCCTATCCTTGACCTCCTTATATTTATAGATATGGCTGCCTATATCCCTGATCTGTTGCATGAGAAATAAAGATTTCCACCATATGCATATTTTCACATATATCAAGGAATCCCATGTACCTTTTATGTACTTATTATATATATATACCTCCATTTTTTTCCTCTAATCAGTGTCAGGAGACATCTCTAGGTCTATGTAACAAAATTTGAAGAAAAAAATCAGTTCTTCATTTGAAAGTGTTATTCGTGTTTAACTCTGAGATACCTGCACTTGAAAGTAGTTGCTATACTCTAGAAACTGCATTTTTGTGGCTGCCACAAACTACATTGATTCGGTTGAGACTCAAGATATTCATTGAAAAACTATAGCAAAATGTGCTGCAAGACCTTCTGCAAAAAGGTTTTTGTAGTTTAATAAACGTTTTTCATGTTTTAATGATAGAATGAATTAGGAAATAACATTCATAATGCAGGAACATAGTGTAATCTACTAAGGATCTGCTTCATTCTTGAAGGAACCAATGAGTGATAGTTAGCTATTTTCTTCCAAAAAAAATCTCAAATTTCAACTGTATTTACAGTTAAGCATTAAAATTTGCAAATTAAATTTTGTGCATTAACACTTTTCTGTGTAGAAAATCATTAGAAAATATGCACCTTTTTAAATAAATGGAATTTTCTGCACAAGAAATCGTTTGTTCTCTATAGAAAGTAATATCCCTGTGGATAAAATTTTATGTATAGAAAATACTGTTTTCTATACAAAAATTAAGATTTTGGTGTAAAGAACCATGTGCTAATAATGTGAAGAACTCTGAATATTCTTATCAGGTTTTGCCTTGTAAGGTTTCCTGACACTTAAGAAACATTTTTAAAAACCACTTTAAATATATTTACACGTATCTTTCTATTTCTAGTGAGTTCCATAGTTCTTTTCTCATCACAAGTTGCCAGAATTCTTTTGCACTGGAGCTCATGAAGTGGCTTTGGGCCAGTCAGTATCTCATGCTGATAGGTACTGCTGAGTTACTGACTGGCCCAAGGCCACCTCATGAGCTCCATTGCTGAGCAGGGCTTTGAAGCTGGTTCCCCTTTTAGCTGATGAAGTGATTGTGACAGATGCAGTCCAACACACCAGGAGAACAACGGAGCACAAATCTGTAATCATAAGTGAGAGAGAGAGATCTTCAAGATAAGGGGGCAGGTGGTGGGTGGGTGGGGGTATTGGACATATGGTGCTAATGAAAGATTTGTGCTTCTGTGCCTCTGGCTGTCTCTAATATTATTTACTTATATGAAAGCCCATAGCAATAAATAAATAAAATAAAATCGGGGGAGGGGAGTTGATACATTTTTAATTTTTTTTAGCAAACCACAAAGAGTTGGTCCATCCTACAAAATAATTTAAATTCAATGAGTCATTATATATTTAATTAAATGAAATTTCTATTTTAGTTACAAAGTTTCAAGTTCTAAAACACCTGTAATGGTTCTCAACTTGATACCTTCTTGGTTTTCAATATTTGGCCTTTTCTTTTTTACCATGAACTCAAAAACATTCCGTTGCTTTGATGGATGCTTAGGCATCTTTTGGAAAGAAACACTAACAGCAGCTAACAGGGCTTTAAGTCTCAGAACGGCAACTCAAGCTAGCATGATGGATAATGAACAACGAGTTAGTGTGACGACTGACCATTGTAGTTTTTGAATGTAATTACTGTTTTAATGTTTTAGTGTAAAATGAATTATTATGGTTTTAACTGTATGTGATATTATGGTTGGAAACCGGTCTGAGTCCCTCAAGAGAGGTGAGAAGGTCGGTATATAAAACTTTTAAATAAATAATAAATATAATAAATAATAAATAGCAGGCACTTGCACAGTAAGACAGCTGTGTTTGGAGTAACCAGCATCTGCTTTCATCCCTTCATTTTATACCCCAGTGGGAGGAGCAAGAAGACGTATGTAAGAGAGAGCTCTGAAAGGGTGAAAAGCAAGAAAGCAGTGACATGACTACTTTCAGGAGTTTAAATAAAATAATATTTAAAAAACAATTAAAGGTAGTTACATGGGATAAATAACAAATGAAACTACATAATAAAATCCATAATTGTGTTCAGATTTCATGAAAAAAATTGATTAGCATCAATGATAACAGCATTTTGAAAGGTGTCTTATACTTATATTTTCACTTTCAATTGGAAAATCAAGATCTATGACTACACATATTACTACATTTTTTAGAAACTACATAAAATACTTTTAATCTGGCACCTAGTTATTCAAAAACTACTTGATAGTTTAGAATAAATTAAAATATAATCTTGTAAAGCAAGCATAAATTTTCATATTTGCTGTATACCTGGAAATATCATAAGTTTTATTTAAACTTAATTTTTCCGCATGGAGTTTAACCTGGGGAATCTGATTCTGATGTCATTTTCGATGGATTACATTATGAGAACATGTGTTGATTACACATCCACGATGTCAAAACTTGGTCACTTCCACTGTGTTGGCTATTGCAGTGTGAATAAATTATCAAAATTAGGTTGATATAGTGCTTGCAGTTCTGGAGGAACTTTAATGTTTGCTTCTTATAGACTTAGCATGGGGATTTGGTTAACCAGTTAAAATTCACGAGTAAACCAGGTTTCTTTTTTAATTTGAAACATTTCCAGAGGTGGTGGGTTGAACCAGTAAAACCACTTTTTTGGCTACAGACTTGTCCACAAGTCAGTTTCACTTCAGGTACACCACCAAGGTATCTTTAGGCAATGCCACAGTGAGGTTGTTTCTGTTAAGTTTTATGATGCACTGTACAGTCATGCAAAGTAGCATACACCAGGTGGATTGGATAGAAACATTTATTTGAACCTGCCCTTTGGCTTCTTGTGTACTACCTTAGAACAAACCCTAAAGGAGAGCATATCATTTATGGTGTTCTTTTATACTTTTGAGTTTATTTTTATTTTTTGTCCCAATACCAATGAATTGCCACTGAAAACACCAAGCACACCCAAAGATACTCCAGTGACACAAATAGATAAATAAATTAATTTGAAAGGATTTATATATTTTCCTAGATTTCTTTTTGGTTAAAAATGTACAAATATATAGAAATGATTTAGAATTGTTCAGGTGATGTTATGTATCTAGTTCTGTGTGAATTCTCCAACAATGTGTGACTACTGGGGATTAACATATTTAATTCTGGCACATAAGGATGAACAAATAGGACCACTTTTATTATATGTCCACTTCACTTCTCACTTTTAAGTTAAAAAGTTCTACAAAGAGCTTTCAACACAGCACCAAACCCCAAACTTCCTACTGCCAAATAATATATGCAAGGATATGGCTCACCATTATGAATCTATTTCCAGTATCTTAAAAATCCTAAAAACTTTCTTCCTGTTGTTGTTGTTGTGTGTGTGTCTTTAAGTTGTTTCCAAGTTATGCAACCCCAAGACAAACTTATCAGAGGTCTTTCTTGGGAAGAGTTATTTGTCCTCTATAGGTCTTGCACAGGCATGTAGCCGGGGGGGGGGGGGGGGGCTTCAGGGGCTTCAGCCCCCCCCCCCCCCTGAAATTCTCATGGTGGTTCACGAAAAGGCCTTACTGGTGCATTAGTTAAACTGTTATGTTTATTCATATCATGATCTGATCACCATACTCAATATATCCCATATACATGGGGGTATTGGGGTAATGATACAAAAGGTTTGCTAGGGTAGACCCTCTTTCACTCAGACTCAGCCCCCCCCCCCCCGAAACAAACTCACTCCCCCCCATATCGAAATCCTGGCTACGGGCCTGGTCTTGCAGGACCGGTGTTACATGGTTTCTAAAATGCATACTTGATACTAGTCTGGTTGAGAGTGTGACTTGCCCATGGTCAGCCTTTTATTCCCAGATCCTTAAATCTAGACAGCTGGGATTCATTACACTAGACAGATGAATGAAAGTACAAAACAAGACAGCCAGTTGTATCCAAGTACTGAAACCTATTATACATATTGTATGCTTGACAGGGAAATATATCCTGTTATGAAAAATAATACTTCTGCCTGAATGCTGTGTGAATCTTAATTGAGTCAGACTAAACACAGAGATTTCAAATAACTTGTCACAAAATTCCTACTTAATCTCAGATACCAAGTAACTACATTCTACAAAACCCACAGAAATAATGCTGCAAACAATTTCTGCTCCCACCCCCTTCCTTTTACTAAAGTTTAATAGGATAATGCCAGTTCTGGGTTACTTGTTTATCTTGGAAATGGAAACTGTATGAATAATTGGAATGCACATAAAGTAAGGAAAAATATCCCAATAAACCCTCAGTTTCTTGAATCAAAGCTCTTATGAAAGACGTCCTTTCTGTCTCCCAGAAAGGATATGCCTTGAGTTCCCAGTATAGAACCCAAGGCAACTTACAGGATACATTTAAGTTTTGTTTTATTATCTATTTATTTAAAGCAGTGGTTCCCAACATTTTTTTGACCAGGGATCATTTGATTATGGACCACGTTGACCACTCTCCAACATTAGTATCAAAGGGGTTACAAAACAGTTTTTGGTCAACTTTAGTTTTGGTTTGGTTATATGAGGTTCTGATTCAGAAAACTGCATTGGATAGACCATGCCAGCTCTATTTTCTGATACAGAACATATGCCATCCAGTAGTCACCATCTGCTCACCCACAGAAAACCATATTTAATAAGCCTTAGCACTATAAGAGGGTTTTGCGAGACCAATTGCTCTTGTTGCAACGGTATAGTAACGGTGAGGCTGTGGACCATGTTTTAGTTCTTGCAGGCAATAGATTGGGAACCACTGATTTAAAGTATTTCTGTATTGCCTTTCAGACCACAAGAGGTCATAAGGAGATGGACCATTAAAAACCAATTAAAACATTACAAACAGTTTAAAACACATTAATTTATCCTTTAAAACTCCATGAAAGCAGTCTAAAAACAATATTAAAGTCTTGTTTTGAAACAGTTCAAACAGCAATTTCAAACACTGACTGCCGTGTGGAACAGTACTGTTTGGTTGCTCACCCAAAGCTGCTACTTATGTGTCTTCTGCCCCCCTCCCCTCCCCTCACTTTTCCCTCAAGACACAAAGTGCTCACAATTGAAAAAAAATTAACCTACAAAATAAAAATTGAATGAAATACAGAATTATTAAAACAAGTCAGCTAAAATTTCATTAAACAAGTTTAAACTGTCAAAAAGTGGAAACACCATTTTAAAAACCCTCTGCTCATTCTTAATTTTTTTCTTCTTTAAAAGCTTTCCTGAATACAAAGCTTTTAGCCTCTCATTGGAAGTACAACAGGAAGGTACTTCCAGAGACTAGAATCAGCCACTGAGAAGGCAACTTGTTTGCCCTCACCAGTCTAACTTCCTTGGGTAGGGAGTCCCACAGTCAAGGCATTGCCAATCTAATTTCATGAGGAGTTGAGACACAAATCAAGGTCTCCTCAGAAGACCTCACATTTATGACAGGCTTATATGGGAGGAGGTGATTTTTCTGATATCTTGGGCCCAGGTAATTTAGTACTTCGTAGATAAACACTTTGAAAACCCAGTTTAGGTCTTGCAAGACCAATGTTATATGGTTTCTAAAATGTATACCTGATACCAGTCTGGATGCTGCATTTTGTACTTCCTTCGGTTTTCAAGGGCAGTCCCACATAGAGTGCATTACAGTAGTCTAATTAAGAGGTAACTGCCATCAGATCTGCTTTCCTCAAGAAGGTCACAACTTTATTTATTTGTCGTGTCAGGGCAACCAGTCAATTATATTACATTTCTAACAGAACAAAGCAAACAAACATACAAAATACAAAATTTGTGAGTTTGGTAGTAGATTAAATGTCCTTTGACCAGTATCTGGCCACTTGGAGTGCTTCTGGTGTTGCTGCAAGAAGGTCCTCCATTGTGCATGTGGCAGGGCTCAGGTTGCATTGCAGCAGGTGGTCAGTGGTTTGCTCTTCTCCACACTCGCATGTCGAGGATTCTACTTTGTAGCCCCATTTCTGAAGGTTGGCTCTGCATCTCGTGGTGTCAGAGCGCAGTCGGTTCAGCGCCTTCCAAGTCGCCCAGTCCTCTGTGTGCCCAGAGGGGAGTCTCTCATTTGGTATCAGCCATTGGTTGAGGTTCTGGGTTTGAGCTTGCCAGGTCACAGCTGATATATCAAGTGAAGTTGAGGAAGGATGCTCCTAGCCACTGCAGCAATCTGGTTTTTCAGGAGTGCGCTGAATTCAAGAGCACCCCAAGCTACAAACCTGACCTTTCAGAGGGACAACAACCCTATCCAGAACTGACTGATTGGTTTGCCTACTGACCAGAAGCACTTCCATCTCGTGTAGAGCCTCAGTGTATTTTAGAATTCTCCTTCTCACTGCCATGGGAGCTAGCAGCCTCCATTGCTCTTCCCAACCCCAAAGATGGAAGAGTACTATTGATTCTTCTGTACTCCAAATTGATTGGATGGAGGTGGGGGGGGGGGAAGAAATCTAGCACAATAATAATTATCATTAAATTGGGAAGAAGGGAGCAAGAAAGACACAAACATATGTGTATGAATATCCAACAAATAATTCATGTTTACCAAAATGAACAAATAAATCTTTAGGAAAGAATTCTCAGAGAGTGCACTTTTGAAGATACCATGTCATCACATTAAATATATATTCAAAGCAGACAAATAATCAGTTGTAAACAAGTACAACACATCTTACATACTGTGTCGTGCTCAAGGGTAGCAACTGACATGAATGCAAAATCATATTCCAAAGTATGGTTTTGGATTTTTACAACAAAATCTATGTTCCATCAGTGCCTGTTCTTGCAATAATCTTAGTGCTCAAATGAAATTGCCCTTTTTGTAATGTATGAATTTCATAATGCCTTTAATTAAAAGTCTTCATATGAAGAGTCCTGCTGGATCAGACCAAAGGGCTCTATTTAGTGGCCAACCGGTTACTCATCGGAGGCTCACAAATATAAGCAAATTGCACCCTCCCAATCATGTTCCCTAGCAACTAGTAGTGGATAGTACTTCCTCTGATAGTGGAGGTATTTGTATGAACTCTATGCAGATGTAATGGGTAAATCATTATCAGAGTAATTTTCTAAATCTATAGATAGATGCACAAGTTTACAAAGGGAAGCAAAAGTGATCTGAGGTTTTATATATGTGTTTCATATCTTTTTAATTATGTCACAGAAACTAGCCAGTAAATGCTTGCAGCAATAGCTTTTAGTGCAAGGTAAGAGCACATTATATTAATATTACTCTCGGGTGTGTTTCTAAACCTCTGGGTTCACTATTGATCTGTTGCTTTGTATCTGATTTTTTTAACCTGGTACTTATTTTTGCACATGCTTAAAAGTGTTCATTTTTGACCTGCTTATTATTTAAATTTATTCAATTTATTTAAAAGCTACTTTAACTGAAAAGAATAAAAAAACACACATGACCTCCATCAACTTTCTAGGTAACTGGTTCCCCTGCAAAACAGTTCCTAATATCTACAACGTTGTTGCAAATACAAATGTTCATCCAAAACCCACCCTGCTGTAACTTAAGTCCATTTGGTTTCTCTGATATTATAAAGTTCCAAAGTCCTGTTGAGGGAGTTTAAAGTCATCTAAAATAAATATGAAATTTCTGTATTCATACCTCTTAAGGAGAAGTTCCTCAAACAAATTGCTAATCATAGCTCTTTTACTGATGATTGGATTGACTGAAAATTACACAGTTCCAGTTTTCTGTAATAAATCAGCCTTTCAAACAAAATGTGTCCATGCAAATGACAAGGTAGGTACAACATTTTTAGAAAGGGATAAGGCTTTAAGAATCTTATTCCCACCTTTGCTAACCATTTGAAGATTATCATTGGGCAACTTGGTTTCGCTTCTTGAGTTCTACAGTCTCCCTCCCTAAAAGCAATAATTTTCTTTTATTTTAGCCATTGGGCCGATACGATGTCAACAATGTTAGAAAGAAATTGCCAGCAGCAAAATATTCCAGGTGATTGTCATATTTTTCTGTTCGGCTTTCCATTTTCTTATTGAGTCACTGAGTTCAATCACTGCCAAAAAGACTGAGAGGTGGGGTAGGGGGACTCAAATCCACATGAAGCTGTTGAAGAGACAGATGTGACTAGGAATGGCCCTTGGAGCTTAAAAATAAATGAAATGGCAAGGCTCCCTGATCTTTAACTTTCCACACTATACTCGTCTGACTTCCCACTTATTTTCAGAGCAGATGCTATCCTGCTGAGCTGCAAAGACACAAACCCAGAAAACAGTTTTCCCTTTGAATTCATTTGTAGTACATTTTGTTATGGCCCCAAACACACGTTCTGCACTTCTGTCTTTCTGCAGCTGTGAGAAGCAGCATCACATCAAGCTTAGTGGCAGAACCAGAAATACGAAAAATATCTACTCATTTTGAAAATTCTGTATCTGCTTAACTTTTTGTTTAAGTTTTGTGTGTAATATCAGTGTATGGCTTCTGATGCTCAATTTATGGTATGGTTCATTTGAGGCAGTCTTCCAGATGAGTAATACTCAAACGACAAAGAACACTGGAATTAGCAACAGGAAATTACAATTAGAACAACTGAAGTGGGAAGGCGAAGGGGAGGAAGAGGGAGTACTGCAGAAGTTAAAAATATTTTTTAACCTTACTAAATTTGTCATGCACTTGCATGCGTTTGTGACATCCATTTCCTAAAATGCCGTTAGCAGCAGTTTCAAGAAAAACCCTATCTCATTATTCCAAAATGAATAGGCCCTCATAGGAACTACCACCTTCTCAGAAAAACCTTTTTTGGGGGCCAGGCACTTAGCATGTGGGTAATGTCAGACATTCTCAAAAATTTAAAATATTCTGCAGAATGGAAAAAAGAAGCTCTTGAAAAAAGTTTCTAAGTTGGCATTTTTTCCTAAGGTACAGTGATATGAACAGGAATGTTTAACCTTGTGTATTTACATAAAAGGTCTGTTGATTGGCTTTGACAATCAGTATTACATCATTGAACATAATTTTTTTATGCATATTCATCAAGAAATTAACATAAAAGTGTGAGAAAGGTAGGGATGCTGGTTTGAACCAGACAGAAGTCTTTTACTAATTCATGTGAAAGAAATGTCTTATCAGGGTCCATCCAATCTTCTTTGCTCATAAATCTCTGTGCTTTCCTAATTGCCCTGACAGATTGAGAAAACCACTTTCACTTCTGTGCTTTCCTTTCTAAATGGGGAACCCCTTGGATCATCCAGACTCACCATCTTTTTATCAAACAATGTAAACTCACAAGTGATATCAGTGTCTATTGGAAACTGCTGTGTAAGGTCATTAAGGGTTTTTGGAGTCGAATGCCCTCAGTATACTGATGACACTCAGCTCAATTTCCTCTAGTTTTGAAATTCAGCTGAGCCTGTACAGCTGTTGATCCTATAATGGACTAGTTGAAGGCTAATACACAGAAACCAAATCCTGATAAGTTGGAGACACTATGGATTTGTCATTCTTAGGCCATGGAACTGGGTAAACAGCTTATCCTGTATTGGATTTCACTTCCACTAAGGGAGCAGGTGCACAGCTTGAGTGTCCTGCTGGATCCATCGCTAGAGGCCCAAGTGGACTGTGTAGCTCAAAGTGCCAGGTACAACTGCTGCTCTAGCTCAGTTCTTTCCTAGATAGAGACAGGAAGCTACTGGCCATGGTAATTCATGCACTACCCACTGCCCAATTAAACTACTTTAATGTGCTCAGCATGGATTTATTTATTTATTTAGAGGATTTCTATACCGGCCTTCTCAACCTCAACGAGGGACTCAGGTCGGTTTACAGTACATATCAAATACAATCAGATAAAACAGCAAATACAACTCATTACATATTAAAATAGTACAACTCAGTACAATAAAAACCTCATCATTACATCCTTACAGTTTCCTACGCCAAATCGTCAATCCAGTCATGGTCATAATCATATTCATAGTCGCAGTTCATCATAATCCATCACAGGGAAGGTTCCAGGTTCAGTCTTTGAATGCCGCATTCCAGAGCCATGTTTTTAACGATTTCCTGAACGTCAGGAGGGAGGGGGCAGATCTAACCTCTAGTGGGAGGGAGTTCCAAAGCCGGGGAGCCACCACCGAGAAGGCCCTGTCTCTCGTCCCCACCAACCGTGATTGTGAGGGTGGTGGGACCGAGAGCAGGGCCCCCCCCAGAAGATCTTAGTAGTCTTGATGGCTCATAGGGGAGAATCCGTTCGGACAGGTAAACTGGGCCAGAGCCGTTTAGGGCTTTATAGGTCAACACCAGCACTTTGAATTGTGCCCGGAAGCTGATCGGCAGCCAGTGGAGCTGGCGTAACAGAGGGGTCGTGTGGTCTCTGTACCCTGCTCCTGTTAACAATCTGGCTGCCACGTGTTGGACTGATTGAAGCTTCCGGGCAGTCTTCAGAGGCAACCCCACGTAGAGAGCGTTGCAGTAGTCTAAACGGGATGTAACCAGAGCATGGACTACCGTGGCCAAGTCAGACTTCCCAAGGTACGGGCGCAGCTGGCGCACGAGTTTTAATTGTGCAAAAGCTCCCCTGACCACCGCCGAGACCTGGGGTTCCAGGCTCAGCGATGAGTCCAGGGTCACTCCCAAGCTGCGAACATGTGCCTTCAGGGGGAGTGTAACTCCGCCCAGCACAGGCTGTAACCCTATACCCTGTTCGGCCTTTCGACTGACCAGGAGTACCTCTGTCTTGTCTGGATTTAGTTTCAATCTGTTGTCCCTCATCCAGTCCGTTACAGCGGCCAAGCACCGGTTCAGGACTTCAACAGACTCCTTAGTAGCAGGTGGAAAGGAGTGACAGAGTTGGACATCATCTGCGTACAGGTGACACTGTACCCCGAAACTCCGGATGATCTCTCCCAACGGCTTCATGTATATGTTGAATAACATAGGGGACAGTACAGAGCCCTGCGGGACCCCACAGTACAACGGCCGCGGAGTTGAGCAGGTGTCCCCTAATGACACCATCTGGGAACGCCCCTCGAGAAAGGACTGGAGCCACTGCAGAGCAGTACCCCCAAGGCCCATTCCCGTGAGACGTCCCAGAAGGATACCGTGATCGACGGTATCGAAGGCCGAAGAGAGGTCCAGCAGAACCAACAGGGACACACTCCCCCTGTCCAGTTCCCTGCGCAGATCATCCACTAAGGCGACCAAGACTGTCTCCGTACCATGCCCCGGCCTAAAACCAGACTGCGCAGGATCTAGATAATCCGTGTCTACCAGGAACTCCTGGAGTTGCGAGGCCACCACACGTTCCAGGACTTTGCCCAAATAGGGGAGATTGGATACTGGCCGATAGTTGACGAATTGAGTGGGGTCCAGTGATGGTTTTTTCAACAGCGGTTTTATAACAGCTTGTTTTAAGCTGGCTGGAATGATGCCTTCCCGAAGGGAGGCATTAACCACCACCTTTACCCACTCTGCCAAACCCCCTCTGGCTTCCTTTACCAGCCAGGATGGGCAGGGGTCTAGGATGCATGTGGTTGGCCTCGCTTCCCCAAGAATCCTGTCGACATCCTCGAGTTGAACAGATTGAAACGAATCCATCAAAATTGGACAAGCAGGTGCTCGTGTTACATCCTCAGAGACTGCCGTTAATATGGTGTCAAAGCCCGAACGGATCAAAGCGACTTTGTCCGTAAAGTACTGAGCAAAAGCTTCACAGTACGCTGCCGAGTCGTCAGGAGACCCACTCGAGGTGGGATTCAACAACCCTCTGACTACTCGAAACAGCTCTGCCAGACGGTTCTTTGCGGACGCAATATTGGCTGAATAGAAAGACTTTTGAGCAGCCTCTATTGCCACGCCATATGCCCTTAAATAAAGGCATAGGCGTGTTCGGTTTGACTCGTTAGGCTCTTTCCGCCACACGCTCTCTAGCCACCTCTTCATTCGCTTCCTTGCTGCCAACTCCTCGGTGAACCAAGGGGATGGTTTAGCTCGGTTGCTTAGGAGGGGGCGCTCCGGAGCGATCATGTCTATTGCCCTAGTCAGCTCACTATTCCAATGAGCGACCAGAGCATCGACAGAATCACCTACCAAGGTAGCGGGAAAATCCCCAAGAGCCGTCAGGAATCCATCTGGATCCATAAGCCTCCTGGGGCGGACCATCCTAGTGGGTCCACCACCCCTGCGAAGGTTAGGAGTTGCGGAAAGTCTAAACCTGATCAGGTGGTGGTCGGTCCATGACAAAGGAGCGATGGACAGCTCCTCCACACCGCCACTATCTTCCCAACCCTAACAGAAAACCAGGTCAAGATGCCTTGGACGCTGCAGAATGCAGTGTCTCAAATACCATACAGACATCATAGAATGCCAGTCACGGAAGAATTGCTCTTGCAGTCCATATGCATCTGGCCTGAATTCAAAGTAATTGTGATAACATTTCAAATTTTCTATGGCTTTGAATTTTGATAATTGAAGAAGGATCTCTTCCTATATATATGCCTTCCTAATGCATTGAAGTCTGCTAGAGAAGGTGATGGTGTTCTGTGTGTGTGTATATACACACACAGAATGATTTAGTCTGTTGTGTAGTTCAAGGATGCAGATAGGATCCCTGCAAAGGTGAGTGCCACCAAATGTGTACTAGAGCCTTGCTCTTTTTGGTTTATTAAACAGACCAAATAAGGATGGCTGAATGGGTAACCTAAATGATCAAAGTCTCTTTACAACAAAGCAGAGTGCCAATTCATCCAAAGGAGATTGCTGTAAGGTAATTTTTTAAAAACTCACCTGAATCTTACTATGCTGGATAACTATAGACAAGGTCTGCTTGTGGGATAGGAACAGCTTTGGTCACCCTGGTGTATGCTAGAAACTGTTGCTTCCATTGGAACTCTCAGAAGATTCTCATACCATCAATCATAAAATGCTTCTGGGTCATTTTGCTGGCATAGGGCTTAGAGGTGGTGTTTTGCAGTTGCTCCATTCTTTCCTGAAGTGGTGCTTTCAGAGGATGGTACTGGAAGATTCTATACTGACTACTTGATTATTGGTCATCAGTGTTCAGTCTTGTCCTCTATGCTATTTAACATCTGCATGAAATTGCTGGTGGAGGTTGGCCGGAGTTTTGAGCTGAGCATCATCATCAGTATGTTGCTGATATCCAACTCTCTTACTTCTTTTCACCTGATTTCAAGGAAGCTCCTCTCATGCTAAATCAGTGCCAAACACCTGCAATTGACTAGATGACTGTGAATAAACTGAAGCTTAAAGCAGGTAATTTCCTGGTCAATCAAAAAACATATAGGAATAGAAGATGAAAGTTTGCAGTCAACTCCAAGCCCAGAGACCCATACTTCAGTGATGACCAATAGTATATTTGCATAGTTAATACCAGTACACCAAATGCATCTATTCCTGAAAAAGTAACACATGCTATTGGAATTATTGTAAAAATGTTCAGAAACTTCAGCTGGATCAGAGTTAAAGCCAGGGTGCTATTTGGGCCTGGCTACAGAAATCACACAATTCCATTGTTGCAACAGTTCCACTGGCTGTTGAGTCCATTTTGAACACAAAACAAAGTGCTGGTGAAAAATTACTACATGGCCTGGGTCCAGGTTATTTAAGGATCATATGAAGAGCCCATTTTTTTTTCTGACTCACCACCTTCTCAGACTTTTTTGGATGGGAACAAGGGAGTTGGGCCATCTCAGGGGTTGCTCCAAGTGCATGGAATTTCCTTCTTTGGGAGGCCAGGATGTCTCTGTCTTTGCTCTCTTTTTGTGATGAATTGAAAAGACCCAGTTTTTGAAACTGAACAAGATGGGCTTTCAGTTAGGTGTTGTGTCATCTGTGGTTTGTATAATCTGTTGATTATTTGCAATGGTTTTCATGTTTAATCCTTTATCTTAAAGCATTTAATTGCTTTTCAAATATATTATTTTTATATTTTATCAATTTAATATAGTCTTTAATCTGTATTTAAATAGGCTGTTAGCCACCTTGAGTACTATTTCTGAGAGAAATAAATGAATTGATGATGAATATTAAATGATTGTGATAATATATTATTTTATTGTTTTAACTTATTATAAGATGCTAACTGTATTTCATCATGTAATAATTGCACTTTTTAAGCCCCTTTTGTTGGAAAATGGGGTGTGTGACTATTATGTGAGGAAAAATTGTGCTTTTTTTTTATTTAAAAAAAAGCTGCATAACCTCCAAGACAAAAAGGAGAAGGGAGAGTTCTATGTTAATTATACCGTCTCTGAGTGGGGTAGGAACCTGGGAGAACTGGGTGTTTGTTTAAACTGTTTGAAGGGGAAAGGAAGCAGGGAAGAGCTTGCCATTTGTTTGTCTTTGAGGAGAGCTCTAGCTTGTTTGCATTTTGTTTATCTGTTTAATTATGTGAAGAATGGGGGGGGGGGATTTAGCATGTCTGGTGCAAGTTTTATAGTTGTTGTTTGTTTTATCACACCAACAGTCAACAACAGAGGGAGAGGGAAGCTTCAGAAGTTCCCCCTGTCCCATTTGGAGGTTTTTTTTAGCATATTGCGCAATCGCATCCGCCATTAACGAATTGATTCGTAATTATACAAAATTTCGTATATTTTGAAATTTTTAAAAGGAAAATTTTGGAATTATTAAAAAAAAACGAAACGCAAGGGCCCCCTAAAAACAAAAAGAGTTTAGAATGAATTTTTTCCATGGTTACCCAAGCCTATTGTACACTGCTCTGAGAATTTGTGATATAGGGTGGGAGAGAAATTCAAAAGAAAGCAAAAAAGATTATTTCTGCTACAACTTCCCACTACTTTCCTCTTTTGATTCCCTCTGGTTGAATTTTAGAGTGCTATGTTCGCCAGGGCAGGGAACTTCCCTTTCACTCTCTGTAAAGCACCATTTATACTTATTGACTCAATCTGTTTCTTAGCTTTCTTTCAAGGCCATCATATCCGAGAGTTGAGAAGCATTACAGCATTTAGATGATAGAATTTGGCTTTGAAAAACAAATTTATATTATCACGTTAAACATGACTAACTTTTTAAAGTAAACAATTTCTAATAAAGTGTTGTATTAAAATATCTATCAGTGGCAAACCATTTTATGAAAAATATTTCAAGTAAAATCCAGAGAGAAGAAATGGCTATATTGTGAGGGGAAAAAAGAGTGCTAACATAGGCACTTGTGGCAAAATTATTAAGGCCTCATAATGCAAACTTACAGCAAACAGCCTTTAATCTATTTCACATAAACATTCCAGTTTAAAATTCATTCTCTTTCTTCTGGTTCATATAAATAAGCCCATAGCTTGGAGGAGGGTGGGATTACTTGTGAATTTTAACTGGTTAACCAAATCCCCATGCTAAGTCTATGAAAAACAAAAAACAGAGTTCCTCCACAACTGCAAGCATTATATCAACCAAACTTTAATAATTTATTCATACTATCATTGCCTACATTTCTGCCAATTTACATAGCAATAGCAGCAGTAGCTGGCATAGTGGAAGTGACCAAGTTTCAAACAGGTGTTGTGGTATTGTTTTGGAACCAAGTTACCAATTAAGAGTCATTTTCAGGGTTTTTTAGAAACTTGAAATTTTGTATCTAAAATAGAAATTTGATTTTATTAAGTCTACATAAAATATAGAATGAGTCATATAATTTAAATTATTTTGTGTTATGGACTTACTCTAATTATTTGCCTCAGCGTTATAAGAGCATTTTGTGAGACCAGTCGCTCTCATTGTTGCATGGTTTTGAGGCAACAGTGTGATAATGGTGAGGCCACGGACCATATTTCTGTTCTTAGAGACCACTAGTGGTCCACAGGCCACAGATTGAGAGCCACTGGCTTAAAAAAATTGTATCAACCCCTTCCCCCCCCCCCCCCCATTTTTTTCTGGCTATGTGCCTGCTTGTTGACCAAACCAGAATTGGCAGAATATATTATAAAATCTGATTATGAAGAGCATGGCTTTCAAGGTAGCAGTGAATTGTATAGCAATGCCACAAAAGGCATGTTGGAAGTAGTTGGCATGTTCTGCAACAAGACAAGATCTCATGACAAATACTTAAAAAAATATTTAGGATGTGAAAAGTTTCTTCCAATGTTTGTCCATATTTTTATATGGACAAACATATACATTTTTCATTCCTATTTGTGTCATTATTTAAAAATATTTGTCAGCTCTATTGTGTGCCAAAAATTATAAGCTTCCATGGATTTGATTTTATCATATGAAGAGAGGTTCTAAATGACTCCGATTTATCTCTCACAAAAACAATATAGCCTGCTAACATTCCTCTTGTTTTCAAAAACTGCCGCGAGATCACCTCCAAAAAGACAACCTGGATTTTGAAAATATTTTTTTTCAAAATTGTGCCTTCACCTGTAGATTTAAGGGCATGCTTTATATTTTGCCAGCCTCATCTCAAGCTAGTTTAAAAGGCCAACATTTTTGTTTAATTAAAGTGTGCATAAATATAATAACCAAAATGGAGTTTGCCTCCAATAAAAGTGAACCTTCTACCTGTGCCTTAAGCTAACAGTGGATAACAAATGGGTTCTTGCTCCCATTTTGCAAAGGGCAACTTTCAATTAATCTTGTAGAAGTCCCTGTCACACCATTTTCCTTGTGAAGAATAAGTCATTTATGCTTAGGCACTATAAATATTAAATGGCACCAAAGTAAAAAGCAGTTATAGTGAATTCTCCTTCTCTTCTTACATGGGGCTGCCTTTAAAGAGTGCTCGGAAGCTTCAGCTGGTGCAGAAATCAGTAGCCAGGTTACTAATGGGAGCACCGTACAGGGAGAGAACAACTCCCATGCTATGGCAGCTCCACTGGCTCCCAGTTTGTTACCGTGCAACATCTAAAGTGCCAATCATTACCTTTAACACCCTAAATTGTTTGGGTCCAGACTACCTGACCAATTGCCTCTCCTCATTAGAACCTGCCTAGTCACTGTGATGTGAATGGTTAAAGATCCGGTCTTATGAAATAAGAATGTAATTTGGAAATAGATTTTAATCCTGTTTTATTGATATTGTTTTTAATTTGTTATTGTTGTTTTTCTTGTGATTTGCATTATTGTTGAACTGCTGTATTGTCCACTGGAATTTTGATAATGTATTGTATTTTTATGGCATTCAATGTTTGCGTATTATGCTGTGAAACATCCTGAGGCCCCATGGGGAGATAGGGTAAAATAGAAACAAAGTTTTACTTGTTTACTTATCCTTCTTCTGCTCTTTCCCTGAATTAGTCTGAATAGATTTTACTTGGAGTTCAAAACAAATTTCTACCTTATTTAAACTTCTTCAGAAATATAATTGCACTGAACCAAACCATTATAAATAACGCATTATCAAAAAAATACAATGTGGACCTAAATGAGGGATGGTAAACTGGAGTCTAGTGGGAGGGCACACTAACATTTTGGGTTCTTTTCTAGCTCTAAAAGGAGCCTTGGTGGTACAATGGGTTAAATCCTTGTGCTGCTGAACTGCTGACCTGAAGGATGGCAGTTAGAAACCTCAGAATGCAATGAGCTCCTGTTAGCCCTAGGTCCTGCCAACCTAACAGTTTGGTATAAACATGCAAATGTGAATAGATAAATAGGTACTGCTTTGGCGGGAAATGCATAAGACGTTCCAAGCAGCCATGCCAGTCACACAACCAGAAGGTGACAACGCAGGGTCCTCAGCTTGGAAATTGAGAACAGCACCTCCCCCAGAGACAGAGATGAGTACCACCTCCAAATCTGGAAATGAAAGGAGAAGCCTTTGCTTTTGTTTGTGTGTCTTATTGTAATGTAACAAGGCACTGAATGTTTGCTGGTATCTGTTTACACTGTAATCTGCTCTGAGACCCCATGGGAAGAGGGGCAGAATATAAATAAAGTGTTATATTGTTGTTGTATTACTATTGCCACCATTTGGAGTGATGCTGTGATACTTCCAACTACCTCACTACCTCTGAGGATGCCTGCCAGAGATACAGGTGAAATGTCAGGAGAGAATGCTTCTAGAATATGGCCGTACAGTCCGAAAAACCTACAACAATCCAGTGATTCCAGCCATGAAAGCCTTCGACAATACATCTTCCAACTACTTCTTGTAGTGACAGCATCCCCTATGCCCGGAATAAAGCACAACCTCCAGGACATCAATGCTGACATAATACCTCTATCTGTTATCTGTCTTGTCTGCTCAATGGCATTGAATGTTTGCCATGTATGAGTTCTGTGATCTGCTCTGAGTCTCTTTTGGGTGAGAAGGGCAGAAAATAAATGCTGTAAAAAAAGAAAGAGAAAGAAAGAATAATAGAGCTTATTATTATTTTTTCTAGTTTTAGTTTTATTGTTTTATTAGGGAGTTCCCAAAATGTGGAAGCAGCATAAGAATTTTTTTCAAATTGTTTACTAGCTGAAAAATGGCTTTTTTTCCTCCAGCCAAAATGTCCCCATGGTCTTCGGGATAGTCACTGAGATCCCAAAGGCCGTATCTGCCCTCCTTAAAGGCTATATGTGAACTCAGGCTTATGATCCCTGCCATGGCCTAAACGCAAAACGGGATCCAATAGCCTCTTTGAATGAGTTATAATACTATGATACAACTCTATCATATGGAATCTTGCATTAATGGGGCATTAAAGCTCTTTTCCAGAGAATTGTACAAAGACTCCAGAGGATAGAGTCAGGGTCAATGAATCGGTATCAAAATGTTTTCATTGTGTGATGTCAAAAAAGACCTCAATCAGCTGTCAAGTGATAATGCAATATATATTTAGATTTCATTTATGCAATGAGTTAACTTTACTTAATTGTTTGATTTGGTTTATGACTATAGTTTACTAAATTGACTGCTTGTTCTCAAGTAGGGATAAATATTCAATAGGAACTAGTAGCTAGATGTATTTTTCTGAATATAAATATGTGAAGCTGTCTCGTAATGGTTTATTTAATCATTTGATATTCTGGCAGCTGGCAATCAATCAGGCATGACACCAAATACAAGGTTGCATTTAACATACCCCTTAAAAATGGAAATAGCATCTGCTCAAGGAGTTGATAATTATTGGAGTGGGGCAGACAGGGAAGGGAATATTTGCCCTTTCCTTCCATTCTGTATTCTTGGAGAATGTTCCACCTTCAAAGCTTCTCTTATCTTTTGGAGGAAAACTATCATTTAAACCCATCATGTTGGAAATGACAGTGTTTTATAAATTCTGATGCGTTCATAGATCTGAGTCCAGATTATTTTGTGTAGTGAATTACCAACATCCTTCCAGCATGGAAAATTTACTTGTTTGACTACCACTCCTAAAATTCACCAGGCTGTTTTCCAAGCTGTGTTCAAGTATTTTTGTGTTTGATTATATGTCTGGTAGCATCTGTGTCTAATACAATTTGATTTTGCATTCTTGCATAAGATGCCAGTGAAGTGGAGTTGTCCACCTTATATTGCATGTGATGCCACACATTTAAAATAGATATAACAAATGCATGCAGATAAAATGCAGCTTAAGAGTTACTGATAAAATGCAGGTTAAAATTCACAAGTTAAAATTGACTGGGTAGATCTACTGGAAGAGATAGGTATTAATATGTGTCTTAAATTCTGACAGCTGATTTAGGTATTGGATTTCTTCTGGCTAATATTTCCACAGTCTTGGGGCAGCCAATGAAAAGGTCCTCTGGGTTATAGTTGCCTTGCAGCTTCTGGATGGATGGAGTAGCCATCCCCCAGAAGACCTAAGAGTCTTGGGCAGATTGTATGGGAGAAGGCAATCCTGTAGGTAACCTGGACCCAAATGACATGAGGTTTTAAAAGTCAAAACCAAACCTTCATACTTTGCTAGGAAACTATTTATTTAGTTAGTTATTGGCTGCATTTTTACTCCACTCTATCTCATCCCTAAGGGGACTCCACTAATTGACAACCAGTGGAATGAGTAGTATAAGTGTGATATGTTTACTGTTGGATGTTCCTGTAACTAATCTGTCTCCCATGTTTTGAACTAATTTGAGATTTTGGCTTTATTATAAAAAAATTATACCCCACCTTTCTCCCCATGGGAACTCAAGGGGGCTAACAATCCTACACTTTGATCATAGTTTAAAAAGTTAAAAAACAAATAATACAATGTGGATTAAAGTGGAAAACAGACTAAATATAATAAATACACTTAAAATAGCCTTTAGAACCTATCCCCCCCACCCCCAAGAGTCCTACCCACACTTCCCCTTCATTCTTCTCCAAATGTCTGCTGGCACAGAAAGGTTTTGACTTGCTTGTGGAAGGCAAGAAGGGATGGGGTCATCCTCTTTTTCTTTTTTCTTCTTCTTTTTTAAAAGAAAGGAGTTTCACAGTCTGGGAGCAGCCACTGAAAGGGCCCTCTCCTGTGTTTCCAGCAAACATGCTTGAGTGGGTAGTGCGACAGAGAAAAGGTCCTCCCCAGTAGAGTGTAGTTGTCTAAAATGTTCATTGAAAGAGATATGGCTCTTCAGATAACCCGGATCAGAGCTGTAGAGGGCTTTGTAGGTCAAAACCAGAACTTTGAATAGTGCCCAGAAATGTTTTGACAGCCAGTGGAACTGTTGCAACAGAGGAGTTGTATGTGCCCTGTAATCAACACTAGTTAGCAGTCTGATGGTTGCCCTTTGGACCAACAGAAGTTTCTGAGCACTTTTCAAAGGGAACCCCACATAGAGCTTTATTTATTTATTTATTTATTTATTTATTTACTGTATTTGTATACCGCCTTTCTCAGCCAATCAGCGACTCAAGACTGTTTCCAAAAAATCAGTACATATAAAAACATAATACAGATTAAAACATTAAACAATATAAAACACCACAAAAGCAATAAAAACAACATCATTAGCGTCTCATTATTATCAAGCATTGTCCAGTTCCATTGTCAAATCGTTCGATTTCCTATATTAACTGCTCTGCATTTGTAAACGCTTGCTTGAACAGCCATGTTTTAACTTGCCTCCAAAATGTTAAGAGGGAGGGAGCAGATCAAATTTCTCTAGGGAGGGTGTTCCATAGCCAAGGGGCCACCACTGAGAAGGCCCTGTCTCTCACAGTAGCCCAACTGTGATGTAGTCAAGGCATGTACCACCACGGCCAAAGATAAAGAGGTAGCCCAATGTAAAATGCACTGCAGAAGTCCAACTTTGAGGTTACCACTGCATGCACTACCATCTTTAGGTCTTTCAAATCTAGGAAGGGAGCAGGTGGCATATCAGCTGAAACTGGTAGTAAGCACTCCTGACCATTGATCTTCCTGGACTGACATTTGAAGAGATGGATCTAGGAGCACTCCCAAGCTGTGAACACAATCTTTCAGGGGGAGTGTAGTTCCATCCAGAACTGATTGACACACCTCCATCTCCAGGTTAAGACCCTTAATTGTCATCTAAAACTTCTGGAAAGCACCAAGTTTCCCATTCCTTCTTTAGTGGAATTAGATTGCAAATGTTTCTTTCTATCAGCTTCTTTCTGTCATCTTGCATCAGTTTGACTGAGTGTATTTTAAAAAATAATTTAAAACAATGGAGCAAAAGGGATGGGGCAAATTTAACATCACAAGAGCAGAATTCTGCTTGAGTGATAGAATTTTCTACCTTATTTTCCTCCATGCATAATACAGTTTTTCAGTACTTTCCCCCCTGAACTATATCCAACTTTCCCAACACATTTAGACTCTAATCCTATTCAAGAAAATAAACCAGGCTCCTTGGGAATGTTTCTTCTTGGTAGATTTCATTATAAAGGCCATTGAAAAATCACTCTGCATGTTTCCTGCACCTGAACAACACAAGAGGAATCACAGTTTCTGCAAAAAGGTGTTTGAACTACAGTGTGGTAGGAAAGAAATACACACAGCTTGCCTCCAGAGACATGCCTCCAGATGTTCTAGACTCAAACTCTGCCAAATGCTTGTGCTTACTTTCCTTTGCCTGACCAGACAAATGCTGATCTGCAGTGCCAGCCTTTTGAGCAAGAGGTGATAGATCCTGCCTTCAGCCAGGTGACATCCCATTTATTTGAAGTTTTTCCCTTGATACACATAGTTGAAATATTCATCAGAACAGATCTGCTCTAATCTCCTATTCTGTATCTTATTAAACCCATAAATAATTAATGCCAACTTTTTACTGAGACATCTCTTTCTGCTATATATGTATATGTACAGACACACAAACACACAAGGGTGTGTCAAAATGTTTTGTCTCCTGTGTCATAAAACCGTTATGAATGAACATATAACAGCTGAAGTTGCTACAGATCATAGTCTGAACTATCCTCTACACAAGACTCCCATTCAACATAGTCACTATCAATTTGTACACATGTGTGGCATTGTTTAACCCAGCTATTTTAATATAATTCAAGTCATTGAATCTGAAACCACCTAGGTTGTCTTTCAGATGTCCAAACAGTTAAAAGTCAGCAGGAACCTAATCATAAGAATTCTTCAAGTGATTATGGGTTTCCTTAGGGCACAACCTCCTTTTGCCAAAAATTAAATGATGACTCTTTCTTTTAGATTCATGGTTCTAATCAGTCAATTGGAAAAAGAAGAGACTATATCAGTAGAGTAAGGTTACCTCTATCATATCATGCATAGATAGTACAGTAGCTGTGAAAGAAATAAAAGTGAGAGCCATGGAGGCATTACCTTTTGACCCATCCTTGTGTGTGTATACACACACAAACACACATATATAACAGCCACATCACCACCATTTTTTTCTACTTCTCTCAGCATGTGAAAAATCACTGTGGTTATTTTTTTAATGAGTGGGAAGTTGAGCATAGGCAAAAGGAACCCACTTCTTAGCATAACACCCAGTCAGCAATAACTGGATGGCTTTAAAAGAGGCACAAGGATGGCTGTCATTTTCTGAAAAGCAATTTGATCAATTTTCATACCAGAGATGACAAAACTGGCTGTTGAATTCTATGTAGTGACAGATGATGGCTGATTTATTTATTGATTGATTTCAAACATTTGTACCCTGTCCTTCTCAACCCCAAAGGGGGACTCAGGGCAGATTATAACAGCAACAATTTGATGCCACAATACAACATGACATAACAGAGTAGATAAAAACATTAGTTTAAAATCCATTTAAAACATTATTATCAACCATATTGCCATATCCGAGTTTGATTCAGCGACCAATGACCCAGTCCAAAGCCTGTCCATTGTCCGTTTTAAAACATTGTGATTGCTGTCAAGCCTGTTACCCAAATGTCTGGTCCCCAAATCATGTTTTGAGCTTCTCCTAAAGTAAAGGATGGATGGAGTGACCTAATTTCACTGCCTAGTTCCACAGGCAGGGGGCCACCACTGAGAAGGCCCTGTCTCTCGGCCCCACCAAATGTGTTTGCAAAGAAGGCAGGATTGAGAGATGGGCCTCCCCAGACGATCTTAAATTCCGAGGTGGGACGTAGAGGGAGATATGTTTGGATGAGTAAACTGGGCTGGAACTGTATAGGGCTTTATAGACCAAGACCAGCACTTTGAATTGTGCTTGAAAGTGGACCAGTAGCCAGTGGAGCTGACACACCGGGGGGGGGGGGGGGTGCTACCTGTATGTCACTCCAGTGAGTAATCTGGATGCCGCCTGTTGGACTAGTTGGGGTTTCCGAACAGTCTTCAAAGGCAACCCCATGTAGAATGTGTTGCAATAATCTATTTCCATCTCTGTAAGGCTTTTTGTCCCGGAATCAAAAGAACAATTTATGATGCTAAACCCTACATCCAAAATAGTTTTAGCACCATAATAGCTCCTTTCAAAAACCTGTAGCAGATTCACCAACCTTGGTATGAGAGCTTCTCACCACCACTACTTCTACAGGCTAATTTGCAGGCTCATTCTCCGAAAGAGGGAAAGTCCTTCTCCCTGTTCCTATGCACTTGGATTTCTGACCTGATATTCCCAATCCTTGGATCAAAGTCCCTAACCATTAAGGCTGAAATCAGTAGATACAGCATGTGTCTGACTGAACTCAGTGGGATTTACGTCTGCATAAGCTTGCATTCAGGAACTAATGCTGAGTCACTTGACATTTATCTTAAATGTTCTTGGAAGCTTTTTATGAACTCCCTATGCCCACCACACCTGCGGTGTCTAAAGAAGAGCACGCCTCTTTCTTATCATCTTCTCTAATAACACACATTTACACGGAAAGCAACACCAAGCCTGGTTCTGATGGTGGAGTATCACACAAATAGTGTGGCCAGAATGTGCAAGTAACTAGTTACAAATGACTTGTGAATAATTAAATAGTGCAACAATTAAGCCATAACTCAGTTCCATTAGAATTTTGACTTGAGGGATGCATTACTTGATTTGTGGTATAACTGTAACTTGTTACTTTGACTCACATGGAAGTGTGGTCTTGCAAAATATTGGGCGGGGGTGGGGGATGTTACATGCTGCAAGTGTTGTGTGTCTCATGTTGCTTCCTTTCTATAGTGTTTTTGATATTGAGGGAGTGAAGATGTGAGTGGGAGGATGGTGCATTTTGTATCATATTTATTTGTTTACCGCATTTATACCCCACTCTTCTCACTCCAAAAGGGACTCAGAGTGGCCTTACAGATGGCTTGTAGCATTTTAAATGAACGATAAGTTTTGAGAAATAAGAAAAGCAATAATTATTCTTAAAATCTATAATGATAACATTACATAACTAATTACTTAAAAATATTCCACACTCTTGGTGTGTTTGCATGTTTGGGCAGGTCCAAGGTATTCTGCTGCTTGTGAAAAGGACAAATTGGTGCCCCATCCTCATGCCTTTCAAAGGAGCTATTTGGACTGGTAGTAAATAGGATAGCATCCTCTATAGTACTTTAGGAGTCCTGGTCAGACTTCGAGCATCAAAAGTTGGTCCTCTATATTTGCATATTTGACTTTTGTGGATTTGATTATTCATAGATTTGATTAAAATGTTATCTCTAGGAATCTCTAGGTCTTTCAGTGTGTTTCTATGGTGGGTCTAGAAAATGTTCTTTCAGGTAAAACAAAACACATACAAAAAGAAACATTTTATTTTAAGTTTTTCACTTTCGCAAGGGTCTTGTGCCCCTAAACCCAGTGAATGTGAAGGGTTTACTTTATAGTTCCATTCACTGGTAGATGAGAATACTGGGGAAATCAGGAGCAGCAGCAAGGAAAGGTGTGCTCCTGGCCCCAGAACAATTAGTACTTGAAGCAATAATTTCATTTTGTCTAATAGTACTGCTGGGCCAGCTGAGTGAATGCGTATGATAACTATGACATGGACCAATGAACTAATATATTTAAATCACAATTTAGATACTATAATGTTCTTGATATGTGTATCAGCATATGCTCAACTTGCAGACATACCTTTTTAATGGAAAACTGGGTGGTTTATAGCCCTGCAGATGTTATGGACTATAGCTTTCCTCACACCTAGCCAACAATTGGAGAATCCAGAAGCAATACATTACAGTCCAGTAATATCTCAGATGCTGAAGTTGTTGTTGTTGGGTTTTTTTTGCTTTAATGTAACTTATAGCTGTAATATTATGTATTAGAAAAGGTAAAGGTAAAGGTTTCCCCTGACATTAAGTCTAGTTGTATCCAACTTTGGGGGATGATGCTCATCTCTATTTCTAAGCCAAAGAGCTGGCGTTGTCCGTAGACACTTCCAAGGTCATGTAGCCAGCATGACTGCATGGAGTTTCGTTACCTTCCCAAAGAAGCAGTACCTATTGACCTACTCACATTTGCATGTTTTCAAACTACTAGGTTGCGAGAAGCTGGACCTAACAGTGGGAGCTCACTCAGCTCCTCGTATTTGAACTACCAATCTTTTGGTCAGCAAGTTCAGCAGTTCAGAGGTTTTACCCGCTGTGCCACTGGGGCCCCTACCAATTTACCAGAGCAACATATACCGTAGACACACTTGTTACTCAAGCTCATTCACAAGAAGGCTTCCTCTGGAAGTTTCACCAAAATCATACCGGAAACTAGAGATTACATTTCTCTAGACATCTCTGTATCTCTTTGTCTGATTCTACCTCAGCTGGAAGCTATTGATATAACTAATTTCAATTAATAAAAATAGAGTTCAAGATTAGACATGAAAAATCATATTCTACAAAACCATATTCTACAAAAAGGCCAGAAATTGATATTTTGTGTAATACATGGTGCTACTGCAAATCAAATTGTTTATTTAAACGTGAGCATCTTCTATGCTAAAGTATAACTAATCAGCAATAATTGTATTTAATGTTTGCTTGCATAACATGCTTGATCTTATGCTGTGGCATATTAAAGAAGAAAACGGTGTCCCCTGGCCACAATCCAGAGAGTTACTTTAGATGTGTCCAAGTGTTTCTGTGTACTCAGTGGCCTTTATGAGTTTTCCCCTCTTTAGAATAGCAAACTCTGTGTTATATCAGAAGCAGCTTCCAAAATAACTGATTTCAAAGGTGAGCTGGCATGCTGTATTAGAAGACCTGCTGTTCAGGAAACTGAAGTCCAGATCCAAATCATTGCCAAAAATAACATCATTATAATAGCTCATACTAACTTTCATCGTTCAGGAACATTTTAATTGGTTAGCATTTCTTTGTGTTCATGCCTCTCCTGCCCCCATTACTTAGTATAGTGATATTCAGAGGGATGATTTGTGACTGGTGGTCATCATGAGGTTTCCAGGAAAGAAAGAGTTGTAGCCAGCAGGAACAAATATTGTGCTGGTCCCCAACAAATTAGATAGATCCACCTCATTACGCTTACCTTGGAGGGGCTTTCACAGGAAGCTCCTTGCATCATCTGATGGGCAGTGAGCCCATCAGTCCTCTAGCTGCAGTGGGAGTATTGTAGGATGCTTCCACTCCAGCTAGAGGACTGATGGGCTCATTGCCCATCAGACGATGCAAGGGAGCTTACTGTGAAAGCTCTCCAACTGGTGGGAAAGTGCTATACAATGCTTCCCTCTCAACTTGGGAGACTTCCCATGTTGTGCTGGCTCCAGTGAAACCAGCATGGGGCATCCCCGCAATAGCGATGCTATTGTGCAGGGTGAGAGATTTGCCCCACTGCTCTCTCTTTCCTCCTGGATGCCAGGTGAACACTTCACCTGGCTAACATAATGAGCTCACAAGAAGCTTTGGGTTAAAAGACCAAATACCTTTTCCTGTAGTATCTTGACAAGAAGTATTCAGCCATAATTTTGATGCATGTCAGCTTTTGATTTGACAGCAGAGTGTCAAGAGAAGGGCGACTAAAATGGCAAAAGGCCCAGAAGACAAGCCCTGTGAAGAACAGCATAGGAGATGGGTATGTTTAGTCTGGAGAGAGAGAGAACTTAGGAGGGGACATGACAGCCATGTTTAAATATTTGGGGGCACAATATTTGTTTTCTGCCTCTGCAGATTAGGACACAGAGCAATGGACCCAAACTACTGAATCCAAACTACTGGAAAAGAGATTCTACCTAAACATTGAGAATTTTTTCCTGATAGTAAGGTCTGTTAGATCTAAATGAGAAGTCAGGAAAGCTTGGAGAAGATAATGATGCTGGGGAAAATGGAAGGAAAAAGGAAGAGGTCCAACCAAGGGCAAGATGGATGGTATCCTTGAAATGACTGGCTTGACCTTGAAGAAACTGGGGATGTTGTCAGCCGACAGGGAGCCCTGGGGTGGACTGGGCCATGAGGTCACGAAGAGTCGGCAGTAACTGAATGAATAAACAACAAGATCTGTTAGACAGTGGAATATGTTGCCTTGAAATGTGGTGAAGATTCTTTTTCCTGAGGTTTTTAAACAGAGTCTAGATGGCCATCTGTCACGTATGCTTTGATTGTGTTTTACCTGGATCTGATTGTCCTTGTTGTCTCTTCCAACTCTGTGATTTTATGATTGTACTATGCCATCTTTCTCCTGAAGCAGGACCCGAGATACCTCAGCCTTTTCACTGTCTTGTTCAGACTTATTCTCCTTCTGTACCGGGTGACTGAAATAGATGGGAGAGGTAGGAGTGATGCATTTCCCCCTTCATGCATTGTTTCTGGCAAAGTAATTGTTCCCTGATTTCATTCTTGAGGGGAGTAATAATTATTTTTTGCAATTTTCTTCCAGCTGTGAAAAAGTGCAATTTTTAAAGATTATCTCAAGTTTTAACCTATTATGCATATGATATTTTTGTGCAGAAAGCAGTTTTTTTGTATGCAGAAAATAATAGATTTGGACAAAAGTATTATTTTCTGCCCTGAAAATGCTGTTTTCTGCACATGGAAAACCTTCCCACATGTGAATTTTGTGCAGAAGGATCCCCAAATTGTGAAGGTTCTCACCTTCCTGGTTTCTTCTCTTCAAGAAGAAGAAACATGTTATTCAACAATTCTGATATTAAAAATATTATTCTCATCATTTTCCAAATGTTTTAATATTCTTTCCATTTCTAGTTGATAAAACCAACATAATTTAAGATTGCAGGTGGAACATATCTTCTTATCTTTAAACTGTTTGGTTCTGAACTTCCTCACTACTTAACATCACCTCATATATATTCCTTGAAAGGCTCTAAATGCTTGCAAACTTGCACAGAGCACTAACAGACCTTGACCTTCTGCCCAGGGAAACAAATTGTTCATCCCATAATAGGGGATTGTTGAGCTGGAAAAATCATAGCAAAGTTTGATAAGAGAAGACTAAGTGGTTTTAAAATGGAAAGATAAGAAATGTCACAAACCCATGGCCTTTTATGTTTATTAAACTGTCTGGACAGTTAATCTGTGGCTTTGTCTCTGATAAACACACAAAACTTAATTCAGCGGCACTCCATCTCAATGTTTGAGAAAAGAGAGATTGTGTTGATGCTTAATGAAAGTGGTGACTGCTTAATAGAACTAATAAATTCTACAGAACGTGGATACCGACAAATTGTTCCGTTAGGTGTTTTGTGGTGTATTTGTGTTCATTCTGTGTGATGAACATGTTTGATTTTTAATAAGTGGGCGTGTGGTGCCGAATCTTAAAGCATTGTATAGTTATAGCTTCCTGCTGTGATTTTTTTTGTCTGATTTTGCTCTGACTACAGCACAGTTGTGCAATGCATCACTGTTGGAGTCTTTTGCTAGCAGCAGCAGGAGAGCATGCAATGGAAACATATTTTTCTCCTTCAGCACTGGCCCCTCTTCATGATATAGGCTACGTTTTCCCAACCTGGGGAATGGTGTAATTCCCCAGGTTGAAGTCCCACAAAGAAAGACAAATGCCTCTCTATTCAGACACCCATTTTAAGAAGATTCCGCCACCTCCTCCTTCTAATTACAACAACCTATCCTTTCAGTGTTTTGATGAGGGAAAAAAACATAATTTAATTTAGAGGATGGTCCCATTAGTACATTTTTTCATTACTTTGCAACATTGTTACCTTTCATTGAATGTAATTCAGAGGAAGGCAGAAGAATGAGTCTCTGGATAAGAGACTTAGTTGGAACAGGATTTACAAGAAGGCTTTAGCTGGTATCTAGGGGGATAACCTTGAGTACAAAAAGTGAATGAGACTTTTCAGTGTGGGATGAAAGAAAAGATTGGAGACTAATCCAGAAAGAGCCAAATGTTCTTGTAATTTGTTGAAAGCAGCAAAACGTATGGACAGGTGTGATTTTTGATAATAAACTATAGATTGACTTAATTGGATGCTTTGATGGCATTGATTTTGAAATGTACTTTAGCAAAAAAACTCTTTCATTATGGTATCATTATGGTGTTCAAAGGGTAACTCTGGAGCCATATGCAACCCTAATGCCGGCAATTCACTTTTTAAAGAGGTTGCAGGACTGTCCTGCACTGTTTGATAGCAAAACCCAATCTGGCTTTACAAGTCCACAGTGGATGTGTATCTTTGGTTTTGGCTGAGGGCTTTTTTGGGAATAGAGTGGAATTCTAGGCAGTACGTGTGACTCCTGAGGGATCCAGGGACATGAAATGAATATGGACTATCATCTCATTTCCAACTCTTCATGACCTCATGGACCAGCCCACATCAGAGCTCCCTGTCGGCCGTTACCACCCCCAGCTCCTTCAAGGTCAATCCAGTCACTTCAAATGAAGAACAATTTAACCAACATAAACTTAACAGTATTTCAGTAGAAGACTCCTGGTGCCATTCAGTCTAACCCCCTTCTGCAGTGCAGGAAAAACACAATCAAAGCACCTCAACAGTTGGCCATCCACCCTTTGTAATAGTAATAGTAATAATAGCAGATACACCAGAGAAGGTGGGGCATCTGCAGATCCCCTAAGCACCTCTAGTGGAACCCCAGGGGCTCCCCAGAGCAAAGTTTGAGAACTGCTGGCCTAAAGCATGTGGGCATGGGTACAGTGAAAATTCCAAAGTAATAAATGTGTGTGTTGATATCGCTGTGTTGTCCAATTAATCAGAAAAGATGAAAATGAAACTTTGATTTCCTTTGTATTTGATTGCCACTTAATCTTTTTCCAGGATTTTATTCCTTCTCTCATTTAAACATGCAAGTAAAACAAGGCAGTGAAAAGTGGTTGGGGGTAGGGAGGTTAATTCATTTTGTTGCTTACACTGAATGAGTGATAATACATTGATTCAAATAATACACTTCCTTAACAATGTGGTATTTTGATTGTTTACTGTTTGACACAGTTTTGTCAAAAGATAATTGAAATTAATGATGGAGAGATTGATATCCCCTATACTTTATGAAGTTCATTCTTTTTATAGTGTTCAAGAATGAGGCAAAGCACTTTAAACCCTTTGCAGCTTGTTATCTCTGGCAATAAATACTCAAATTTCCCTTTAATAAAGAATTCCAGCTTATTAAGAAACCTGCAATCCAACCTGAGAACAATCTTCTCTTATTTTCATGGTTTCCTTTGTACCAAATTTTAGGGTGGTTCCTTTCCCTTCTTGGTTCTCCGTATCTTCAGTGTTGAGTATCCAAAGACTTGATACATGGTCATTGGCAACTCTCTGAAGTTTTTAAAATCTGTTTACCATATTCAGCTGTTTTTCAAACCAATCATATGGGCATATGGTAAAAAATGAAGAGAGGAAAGAAGTGTTTAGGATGGAATGTGAAGACAGAACATGATAAGTATAGCACTATAAACTATGATATGTGCAAACATATAGTTGTGATGTGTTGCTCTGTATTGTATCCTTGCACTTGGGGAAATTCACCATTAGCACTTTTGCCCCACATCAAGGTGCTTACAAATGAATTGCTCCTGATTGTACTAAAGAGGAGAAGTAAACAACTTAATTGTAAAGCTAACTTAATCAAATAAGAAAGGCAGAGCTAGATGATTGTCAAGTCAGTGAGTTGAAGAACAGCATACATCCAAATACTTGATTCTTGTATTCTGAGATCTTGCAGCATGGAATTGGGAGAGTACATCACTCCCTCCTTCAGATGAGAGGGTCAGGCAAGTGGAGTTGCAGTGTTTCATCCCTCTGAACAATTACTCCACCCCAAAGTGTTCCAATTTGAAGTGAACATATATATGCACCCGGGGGGGGGGGGGGGGGTAGGATCCTGTTGGAGCAATAATTCCCAGGCTTTGGTCCTTTTGATGTTTTAGATTTCAATTCCCAGAAGTCCTGGCTATCTTGGTCAACCATCAGGAATTCTGAAAGCTGTGGTTCAAAACACCTGGAGGACCAAAGGTTGGAAACCACCATGTTAGTGCATTTCAAGGAAATCCTGAAAAGGATGACCCACATCCCACTTGGAACCCGCAATACCATTTTTGCAAATATTACTGTTTTCCCCTCCTGTTTACTGGGGTCACATAAATACTGAGGCCACCTCATCAGGATGGGTGTTTGTCAAACTACAACTTTGCTTTACTCACATATTGGAATACTCACACATCAGAACACACTTTGTATCTAGTATTCCATATTGGGTGTTGAGGTATCTCCAGTTAAAGGAATTTTCTATGGTTCTCAAACTGTGCTCCTCCAGAAGTTTTGGACACCAGCTCCTACAATTCCTAACAGCAGGCAAACTAGAATTTCTGGGAGCTGAAGTTCAAAACACCTGGAGGAGCACAGTTTGAGAAACACTGTCCTAGGATATAAGCCTCTGCAAGGAAGTGAGAGGATTCAAGATTGGGTGCCCAAGAAGGCTCATAGATCTTGATAGTTTTCTAATAGTGTTCTTATAGCCTCAGCTGTAAAGCTCTAGTTTACCTATAAAATAGAGAAGTAGCTGATGCCATTGCTTTTAGGCCTCCTCTCTCAGTGAAAAGTGTCAAATGAGCTTCCCATATTTTCCAGGGAAAGAAAATTCAGACTAAAGATAGAGTATTTGAAAGCTGTGATTGTGGAAAATATATAATTTTTCAATTCATAATTTTACCCAAGAGAGCTCTTTTGGGTGGCTAACGACCTTGTTTATCTTCTGATCAATGGGAAGAATCAATATAGGCTTTAGAACTGTCACTAAAAGGTTCTTGCACAAATAGCAATACAGTTACAGGAGAGGCTGTGACTTGCCTGCCATTTCCTCCACATGAAAGTAAACCTATAATTCCTCAGAGAATCTTTATTGAGAACCTTAGGCTACAATTACAAGCAACTTAATTTTAACATACCTTTAACCTTTCCCATCCATAAATGAGTTAAACCACCTTTGGCAAAACAGGTATTAACAGAATGCAATATTCTAAAACTTTCTGCTGAAGAAAGATAGGCTCTTCCATCAGCAGGGAAAGGTGTCTTTATTCATACAGGTATTGGACTTGCATGTTGGTCTTCTGGAAAAAAAAAAGTAAATTGGATGTATTTTTAATTATATATTTTATATTTATCATATCAGAATCAAACCAAGGGTACAATTGTAATGTTTTTAAAGAAAAAACAAAGTTTAAAACTTGACATATTAAACGTCCTTTGATCAGTGGCCACTTAGGGTGCCTCTGGTGTTACAATAAGAAGGTCCTCCATTGTGCATGTGGCAGGGCTCAGGCTGCATTGTAATAGGTGGGCTGTAGTTTGCTCTTCTCCCCACTCACATGTTGTGGACTCCACTTTGTGGCCCCATTTCTTAAGGTTGGCTCTGCATCTCGTGGTGCCAGAGCATAGTCTGTTCAGCGCCTTCCAAGTCACCCAGTCTTCTGTGTGCCCAGGGAGAAGTCTCTCATTGGGTATCAGCCATGGTTTGAGGTTCTGGATTTTTGCCTGCCACCTTTGGACTTTCGTTTGCTGAGGTGTTATTGTGCATATCTCTGTAGATCTTAGAAAACTATTTCTTGATTGAAGGCGTTGGTGTGCTGGCTGCTATCCAAACAGAGGATGGGTCGCAGATGTCACTGCCTTGGTCCTTTCATTATTGGCTGCTACTTCCCGGCGGATGTCAGGTGGTGCAATACTGGCTAAACAGTATAATTTCTTCAGTGGTGTAGGGAGTAGACATCCTGTGATAATACGGCATGTCTCATTAAGAGCCACATCCATTGTTTTGTGTGGTAAGATGCGTTCCACACTGGGCATGTGTACTCAGCAGCAGAGTAGAAAGGCACAAGGCCAAAAAATAAAATATTATTTATTATTGTGTTGCTAATTTTTAGTTAATGTTAAAAATAAACCATTTGTTTTTAATTTGTATTTTATTGTTAGCCATCTGGAGATGCACTCCCTCCACCCTTTGGGCTGGATACAGGAGTGAAATTAGCAAGTTCCTAGGGTCTGATGCCTAAAGTCCTACTTCCTTACAAATGCCATCTCAGTCCTGACAGTGACAAACATATGGATTACTGAAGCGGTTTCTACAGTTAGTTAGTCATAAAAAGCTTTCATTACTATATATCAAAAAGTTTTAGATTCTGTACTTCTAGTCATTACTCACAAAAGTTCAACAGTTCAACCATTTTAACTAACAACTATGTGGGAGATAAATTCTGAATCCTAAGGAAACGTTTTTCTGCTTCTGGAAATTACGTTGGATTTTTTCATAACTGGAAAGACAGAAAACTAATTAAAGATTTATAATGTAAATTAGAATTATCCACTCTATTTTTGAAAATGGGTTAGTATTTCACACTGGTAAAGGTAAATTTGTTTACTTTAAACTTACAGACACAAGGCTGCAAAATGGTGTCAGAGTTTCCTTCTTAAAGAAAAGCCATTTCCTTGATAGGTTTTCACGGCTGCCTTGATAGGAGTGAAATATTTCTTTTTCTTGGCTAACGCGAACCACTAAAGTGCAAACCTGACTGGCCAAGATTTTCAGGGACCAGTTGAACTAACACTACAGAAACTATACAGAATCCAAAACCTGCCACTGTCTACACATGTTGGAAGACTTACCTTTAATTTGGCCTAAATTTGTGCTGACATTATGAATGCATCATTAGGGATGGAGATTTGGATCTAATATCACTTTGCTTCTACCCAGTTTCCCCTTTTTATTCTTCTGTTACCAAATGTCATTCAGCAGAGCAGTTATGCCAACAGATCCCTGTGTCATCACATCCCTGAGATCACTTGGCAGAAATAGTGTTTGCTGGTAGAAGAGCATTTGTTCTGGCAGAAGGAGATTGCTGCTGGCAGAGAGAGCTTGTGCCTACTAATTCTAACCACCTACAGCTGGTGCTGCTTTGACTAGAGCCCATCCTAGCTTTGTGTTTTTTTGAAAAGATTTGTTTCTAGTCATTGACTAATTTTCATGTTATGGGTATAACTTCCAAGCCCAATTCAAAGTGATGGTCTTGACCCAAAAAACTAAATGATTTGGACTCAACCGCCCACAGAATCACACTATTCCCCCAAAAATGTGTCAGGCAAATGGCACAATGCCTCCTTGTTGCATTTCTGGAAGCTGGCTATTGAGCTATTGAGCCTTACTTCAACGGGTTGCCTTTGGAGAAACATGCCAGATTTGATGGCAAACATGCAATTCTGTCTTATGACCAGCTTGATGGTAAGAGGCCATGAGTTGTTATGGCTTCCTCTCACCACACATCTTGTCAAGAAAATCCTGTGAATATACGACTAATATGTTACTGTGTATTTTGGGAGACAATATTCCATTCCACAATTAACAAATGTTTAATCTAATA
Organism: Anolis sagrei; assembly: GCF_037176765.1. NCBI lineage: Eukaryota > Metazoa > Chordata > Lepidosauria > Squamata > Anolidae > Anolis > Anolis sagrei. The sequence goes on from NC_090022.1 coordinate 270,573,231, forward strand.
AATAAATGACAACTAGGCTATAAGGCAGACCATATCACCCCTTGTGAGGCTGTATGGGCTCTGTGATCCTCAGAAAAAAATCCATCCTTCAGTCTCATGATTGTCACAGTCATGGTTGGTGGGGACGTAAGAGAGGGCCTTCTCTTTTGCTGCCCATATATTCTGGAACTCCCCTCTGAATGTCAGAATTGGCTCCTTCATGATGTTCTTCCATCATTTTCCATGATGTCCTTTTTATTCTGACATCTTTAAAAAAGTTTTTAAAGCAGAGCCTAAGAAGTGCTGTATTGTTTTAAGATACATTATTTTTTACTTCTTTTAATCTTAATTGCATTTGATTCTTTTAACTTGAGGCTTGTACTTTTTAATACTATGAATAGTTAAAGTCTGTTTTAATGTGCATTTTTGTGTGTTTTTAACTGTGCTATTCTTTTGAACTTGTAAGCCTCTTTCTGCTCCAAATTTATGAAAAAGCTGGGATACAGATAAATATCACCACCACCACCATCATCATTATTATCTTCCAACAATTTTCTGCTTCTCTGTGCCCTCTGGCTCCAGAGAGCTGTCATCTCAGGTAGCTGCTTTGTTCATCTTAATAATAGGGCTGGTCCTGCTCATTCCAGAGGATTCCTCCCAACCTTCTTAAGGTGCTCAATTGAGTTAGTGCTCCAATAAAAACTTTGGATTGAGGCAGGATGTGTGTTGTTAAGGAAGGAAGGCTCCTTATGGATTTTTTTTACACATCGGTCTTTGACCTGGCTCCTAAATGGGCTGTAGCTAAGTGCTGATTTGTGTGCAAATTAATGAAGTCCAAGGACCTATAGAACATCAAAGAGTTGGAAGAGACCTCATGGGCCATCCAGTCCAACCCCCTGCCAAGAAGCTTCTGGAGCGAGAGAATCAGCCGTCTATGAAGACGTTGCCCAGGGGATGCCCGGATGTCTTGCAATCCTGCGAGGAGGCTTCTCTCATGTCCCCCTAAGAAGCAGTTTATATACATTTCATATTCAAGAAATAGATGCAGTACACAGTTGAAAGATACACAAAATCATAAAGTAGATGCAATTTATTAAAGGGTTAGATATGGGGGTACAATTGCTGCTGGGATTGTTCTTGATTTTCTGAAGCCTTGAACCTGTGCAACCCCCGACTTCCAGAAAAGGCTTTTTTTAAATAAAAAAGGCAGAAATCACATATTTAATTGTGAGCTCTTGGTGAACTATAAATCATGGGGGGTGGGGGGAGTAATTGTGGTTCGATAACAAAATCATGGCCATGAAGGCTTGAATACAAGGCAACCATAGAGAGCTGGAAGAGGACAAAATAGTTGAAAAGGGCAAAAAATGAAAGGGGAAAATAGTCTATGATAACAGCCAGAGGTTGGCAGGGGAGTAAGAAGGAGAGTAACAGGTGCTAGTTCATTGTGCCTTTTCAAAAGCACATACATTTAACTGCTTCTTGTATTAGAAAAGATTTGAAAGACCAAGTAATTCTGACATGATTTTTCTTGCTGTTTCTGGTTTTTTGTTTGTTTTTGTGTGTTTGTCTTTTTTTGTGATTTCTACAATTTGGTATTGTAATTTATTGAATCTGCTATGAAAGCCATTTTTTGCAGGTCAATGACATGTATATGTTAAAATAAAATAAAAATAAGTGGATGATGTCCTAGATTTATCAGGAGGTATGCCATTTCTATTTTGCTAGTGTTTTGCTTGCATTGTCATCTAGGAAGATTATCCTTGACTTAGATCTGCTGCATATTGTTTCAGCTTCTCAAACTCACCACTTAGCCGCCCATCCCTGTAGCTCATGTGGTAAAACGCTTTTTTGAAATTTTGAATTGCTCATCTTATGCTAACTGCTTAACCTTCATTCAACACTCCCGGTAAACAAATCAAGACGCAGAGTTCTTTATATTCCCAGTTGGCTTATCTTCAATTTATATAGCAGGCATCACTTTGCTCTCTGCACCTGACTCCAATAAGTAGACAGCTTATCAGTTCAAGCCATCATGATTTTGCACGGACAATTAAGGTAGCCAGTTAGCAGAAGAAGAGTTTGTCAAACTCCTCGATACTAAAATCACTGGCATACATAAATGGTAGAAAATGAGAGCCAGACAGAGAGTTCTTCTGATTTTATGTTTTATTATAATGTATTTATTACTATTTCTGCAAATTGCTGTTGAAATGTAAGACCACATGGGCCTATTAAGAAACATTTCCAAGAAAAAAATTGCAGGATCCTTTCAGAGTACTATATGTATAAATATAGGGAAGCGATGAGGGTTGGCTAGGAACAGCATTAGATCATTAGTGCATAATGCTATAATATGTTTTAATGAGTACTTGAGCAAATACGCAAATATTAGAACAGAAGTTTTATTGCAAGCAGAAGCAAGCATTATAAAGTTTCCAATTTAGATCTCGAATAAATGCACTTTTAATATGAATCTACAACAGAAGAAAATTGCACAACAGAAGTGGAGTTAGATTAGTGTTAATATTCAGAACCCCTGACTATGCTAATCCTCATTATGGAACACATTTGTTTGTGTAACCCGCATAAAAGATTACATTATAAGCATAGTTTTCAAGCCACAGTACAAAGGTCTTTTAATTCTTCTCATTCCTCATCTTGTCATATTTTGCAACATTGTAGAAGACACCAAGCATGTGTGACAACAGGAATTTCTCTTTTCTATACCAGTTGTTCTTGAACTCTGTTCTTCCATATCTAACAGATGTAAACTCCATTTTTTTGGCTATTAGCCATGCTGACTGAGACATCTGGGAGTTGGTCCAAAACATCTGGACAATTGAAGTTTTAGAGTCATTGTGCAAGACTGAGAACAGTCTTCATATGCACATTCAGATGTACACAGATCTGACCTTGAAATAAAAGACACAGATGCCACAAACAACCATCAGGGAGTCCCATTTATGTTAGCTGAATGGAACTTACTATTAACAAACAAAAGAATGGGGTTATTTGTGGACAAAGGGTGACTAGAGGGATGTTGTATATTATCGAGTGAAAATGTATTGTTGTTGTTGTTCATTCGTTCAGTTGTTTCTGACTCTTTGTGACCTCATGGACCAGTTCACGCCAGACCTCCCTGTCAGCCGTCATCACCCCCAGCTCCTTCAAGGTCAATCCAGTCACTTCAAGGGTGCCATCCATTCATCTTGCCCTTGGTCGGCCCCTCTTCCTTTTTCCTTCCATTTTCCCCAGCATAATTGTCTTCTCCAAGCTTTCCTTTCTTATCATGATGTAGCCAAATTACTTCATCTTTGCCTCTATTATGTATTATGAATAACTAATTTTTATCGTGTCAGAAGCAACTTGAGAAACTGCAAGTTGCTTCTGGTGTAAGAGAATTGGCTGTCTGCAGAGACGTTGCCCAGGGGATGCCCAGATGTGTTACCATCCTGTGGGAGGCTTCTCTCATGTCCCTGCATGGGAAGCTGGAGCTGACAGATGGGAGGTTACCCCATCTCACAGAATCAAACCGCCAACTTTCAGGTCAGCAGTTCAGTCGGCACAAGGGTTTAACCCATTGCACCACCACAACTCCTAATAACTGATTAAAACTTTAGATTATGAACTGTCAGATCATTTTATACATGAGACAGGTCTGCTTGTAAAAAATCATTAGAAATTTTGCAATTTATTGATTGAGCTTGTCTTTAGGTGAGCTGAAAGGAAGTTGGTAAGATTAGGAATCGACACTCATGAACATAACAAGAGAATGCCAAATATTAACAAACTACTGGCACTAATTAATCCTTTAGAAAGTTTGATTTGGCAGAACAGATTTTCTCTGAGATCCATTGTCCAGGAGCTGTTGAGCCAACTGGCAATATAATGTCTTTCTAGTATGTTCCAGTGATTTTATAGGCATATATAATTATATTTTACTTCTTATCTCAGACTCTGTGAAGAGGCAAGTAAGAATTATCATCATCATCATCATCAATTCTTTCATCTTTCAGGAGAATTGAAATTAAGATGTCACCCCAAGTCCCTCATGCTTTCACTCACTTCTGAAAATAAAAGCCATAAAAAGGCAAATGGTCTTGTCGCCTCAAAGTATATTCTAGACAAGATGGGGTGGATTTTTTTTCACAGGAAGCAGTTTTTCACCCTGAAATGTACATGAATACCCACACACATGTGCATTTTGTGGTGGGAGTAGATATAAATAAATAGAAGCTTTATCACAGTTTCTGAACCCAAATAAGCCCTGCAGTATAATAAAGTGTCACTTCGGCTTGTGTAACAAGTAACAGTATCTTTACTTCCATTTAAAAGATCAAACAGGGCAACAATATGTACAACATATCTGAATTCACACAAAGAATAGAGGGAATAAACAGTCCCTTTAAACAGTCTTTAAAAACATGCTTCATACTTTAGAAATCACCAGTCATCAGAGAGTTGGCAGCCATTCCTTCTTAGCTGTTTCCAGTCAGCACTCTCTTCACTCTCCAAGGTGAAAGTGGCAGTTAAAACTGTTTGTCCCAGCAGGAAGCCAGAGACAGTAGCCAATCAGAATTCTGGCTCCCTGCATGCTGTCAATCAGCTGCTGACACATGCCTCTCCAAATCCCCACACATTTTATGGTGTCAGATGCTGCAGAAGAAGGCAAAATCCATTCATCCAAAATTTAGGTGGGCTGAAAGGAAACTGGTAAGATGAGGTAAGAAAGTTGGTAAAATGAGGAATCTACACTCGTGAACATAACAAAATAATTCCAAATATGAACAAAAATTACTTTGTTTTTGCTCCCATCCCAGGGTTCTCCAATCTCTGACATTTGTCCTATTTACTTTAAATCATAGTATAGATGGTTAGGGAGTAAATTTGTAATGATATCAAGGTGGGGCAGAAGCAGCAGCAGCAGCAAAGAAACATGGCTACAATCCTCCTAAAATTAGAAACATCAACAGAATCTCAGCTTTCTTGATTTTTGTCTATTGCCTCTGAAAGACAGATTTGAAAGTGCAAATTAATCCAAGACAATTTTCCATCAACACTACAATTAAGAAGGACAGCCATCTGGGGCTCTAATTATTCAACAAAGAAATGTAGACACCCCTTCCTGTCAGCTATTTTTATGACCCTTCAGAGAGTGGAATTCAAACCATTTTGCAGGAAGCACATCTTTTGTGTGTTTTTTGACAACTGCTATTTCTGTCATCACAGTCTTTTTTTCTATTTGACACTGACCAATTTTCACAGCTATTTGATCTACCTTGCCTGTCATCCCACATTCATTCTCATGAGAGCAATGTGCAATGTACACTTCATGTATCTATTGCTCCATAAGCAAATGTGCAGCCTAACACATCTTCATCTTTGCTTCCATGAACAGTACCGATGAGATGAATAAAATAAAATCCTGTTCTCCCCAGCAAGTATCAAACAACAACAAAGCAATGAGAAGTGCACCAAGATGTAACAAGTTATTTTTCCAACCGATAAAACAGAGGATTATTTTTAGAGTATATAACAGGAAAGGTTTTTAAAAATAAGTATTCAAGTCATGAGACAACAATGAGTATAGTATATAACCAGGTTTGGGGAATAGTGTAGAAGGGTAACTTCTGGTGTGATTCCTCTTTTCCTGTTCCCTTTCCCTTGCTATGGACCAAGGGGCAGTACCTGTGTCTGGACATACCCTGTCATTTTGTCATTCCCACAGCACTCCAGAGTAACACTGCTTTGGGACTATATGATGCTATTAAATAAATTAAAATGGGTGATGTCATTCCATCCATAAATATGATCCAGATGAGCTATGAGTGACAACAGCAACTGTTGGAACTGGATCCTGGCCACTAACTATCTCCAGAATCCTATTGTGGCTTTATGTTGGCATAAAAACTGTTATAATAGGCATTATCATAGGCAATCACTCATGGTCGAGTATAGTAGTCTTCCAAAGGTAGAGTCTGGGCAGTGGGATTGTAAATGACTGAGAAGATCTGTTCTGGGTCCACATAGTCTTTCACATTGAGGACATAGATTTCCAAGTGGAAGGCGATCACATCAATGGTCTTCTTGGCACGTTTCTTCCTGTCACCCTGTTTCATTCTTCTTCAAAATACACATAGCACTGTTAGTAACAGCTGCATAAAAGATGTGTTGTTGAAGGCTTGACTGTGGAGCAGAGCAGACAACTCCACATCTGTATCCTTGTCCACTACGCCCTGCCTCATGTACAGAGGAAGAATTGTTGGAGGCTACAGACAATGCCATTGCTGTTGCCGGTGTTTGCTCAAAAGAGATTTAGCCGCCTGTGGTCCTTCTATTTTTATCAGTTTTATACTAATTTATGCAATGCTCTTGATACAAAATAAATAAATGGTCAGAATCACTGGGTTGCTGTGAGTTTTCGGAGTTGTGTGGCCATGTTCCAGAAGCATTCACTCTTGACGTTTTACCCACATCTATGGCACACATCCTCAGAGGTGTGAGGTCTATTGGAAAGTAGGCAAGTGAGATTTTTATATCCGTGGAATGTCCAGGGTGGGAGAAAGAACTCTTGTCTGCTTGAGGTATATGTGAATGTTGCAATCAATAACCTTGATTAACATTTAATGGCAAAAAACAGGGGAAATCCAGGCAAGAATCAATCAAGGCCAGCTAACACCTCCCAATAAAGGATCCCCAGGCAGCAACCAGCCAGGCTTTGAAGATACAAGGCCATTATTATTATTCTCCTTTAATTGCTATGATAACATTTCATGGAATCCTGGAGTTTGTAGTTTGATGAGGCAGAGAATTCTAAACGTGCTTCCTAAATTGAAAATCCTCAAATCCCATACTGTGTTGCTATGGCAGTAAAGGTAGAATAATTGTATTATAATGGTGTAGTGTGGCCAAAAGTTCCAAGTATATGTGTGTATGATTTCAGTATAATAGGAAATTGTGCTTGATTCAAATAATTGTCTAGACCAGTGTTTCTCAACCTGGGGGACGGAACCCCGGGGGGGGGGGGGTCATGAGGGAGTGTCAGAGGGGTCACAAAAGACCATCAGAAAACACAGTATTTTATGTTTGTCATGGGGGTTCTGTGTGCCAAGTTTGGTTCAATTCCATTGTTGGTGGAGTTCAAAATGCTCTTTGATTGTAGGTGAACTATCAATCCCAGCAACTACAACTTCCAAATGTCAAGGTCTATCTTCCCCAAACTCCACCAGTGTTAACATTTGGGCATATTGCATATCTGTGCCAAGTTTGGTCCAGATTCATCATTGTTTGAGTTCACAGTGCTCTCTGGATGTAGGTGAACTACAACTCCAGAACCCAAGGTCAATGCCCACCAAACACTTCCTGTATTTTCTGTTGGTCATGGGAATTCTGTGTGCCAAGTTTGGTTCAATTCCATTGTTGGTGGAGTTCAGAATGCTCTTTGATTTTAGGTGAACTAGAAATCCCAGCAACTACAACCCCCAAATGGCAAAATCAATCTTCCCCCCAACCCCACCAGTATTCAAAATTGGGCGTATTGGGGATTTGTGCCGAATGTGGTCCAGTGAATGAAAATACATCCTGCATATCAAATATTTACATTAACGATTCATAACAGCAGCAGAATTACAGTTATGAAGTAGCAACAAAAATAATTCTATGGTTTGGGGTCACCACAACACGAGGAACTGCATTAAGGGTTTTGGGGCATTAGGAAGGCTGAGAAACACTGGTCTAGACAATCATAGGCATCAATTCTTGGTGCAAAATTTTCATTATTCATACAGTTTTATTAAACAAAAGTGTTCAGAGTTCTATTTATGATTCATTCACATTCTGCAAGTTTTGATTTAATAAAAGCTGTCCTATAAGGCTGTATCTTTTCTGAAATGATCCACTTGACTATGTCAAAAGTCCTCTTTATTAAATGCTTACCACTGATTTGCACTCTAATCTCAAACTGGATGATTTGCATCTCCAGTTCATATTAGAACATTCAAAGTGAGTGAACATATTAAAACTGAGTTTTGCTAGCAGGTTTACTGCAGACTGAAGCTTGGTTAAAGTGCTGAATAATAATGCAATGTTAATATAAAGAATGTCATTGTCTTAATGCAGTGTTCAAGAAGAAATTGAATTTATTAGAAGTGAATTGATTTTCCATTCCTACCCGAGTCTAGTCTTCTAGCCTCTTTTTATAACAAAGCAGCATGGAAATCGTATTACAAGGGAAGGGGCAGAACTAACTGAATTGGGCTTATTTTAAAGCACTACCTGTATGAATTTACCTCTCAAGCAGTCTTTGCAGAAAGATTTTTAAATGGTTTGATTGATTTCTCCTACTAGATTGTTGTGAATGAAGTGGTAATTTTCCACAAGGAAGGTAAAAGCAAACCCCCTATGGACAAATTCTGCCATTAAAACCCTGTGATAGGTTTGCCTTAGGGTCTTAAGTGACTTGAAGGCAGGTATTCATTTTTTTAAAAAAATCCAGATTTCAGGTTCTACCAGCTGGAAGACAAAAGAGTGATTTTGGCAGAAAGAGCCAGCCCAGATATTAGGGAGAATGAGGTGATCTCTCTGGCAGCAGATTTATGGGTTTCATGAATTGGGCTGCAATGATTATTTGTTTATTTTTTTATATTTGTATTGACACGGAGAATGTGATCTTTCAAATAGTGTGATCCCAGGTTGTATAGGGCTCTATACATCACAGCCTGTTTGTAACAATAGGGAAACATTATGAGTGTTCTCAAGGTTTACGTGAATAGGGCAAATGTCCTTTTGAGAATGCAGCATTTGGAAAAAAGTACTGTATATACTTGAATATATGCCTAGTTTTTCAGGCCCCTTTTTAGGCTGAAAAAGCTCGCCTCGGCTTTTACTCGAGTCAGTTATTTATTATTTTACTCTATTATTATTACATGTATTATTTTTCTCTGATTATTATTAGTATTATTATTATTACATTTATTATTTTACTCTATTGCTTTAGTACATTTACTATTTTACTCCATTATTATTATTACATTTATTATTTTATTCTATTATTACTGTTATTATTACATTTCCATTATTTTACTCTATTATTTTTATTACATTTATTATTTTACTCTCTTTATCATTATTGGAAGGATACATAAGCAGATTTGCATTGAAGAAGGTTAGAATAATGGTTTAATCAGAGTTGGACAGTCTTATCTTAAATTACAGTTTTATGTAAATATTCAAACAATTTAACCTACTGATGCCTCAATTAATGTCATGTATTAGTATCTATTTTTATTTTGAAATTTACCAGTAGCTGCTGTATTTCGCACCCTTGGCTTAGACTCAAGTCAAGACATTTTCCAAGTTTTTTGTGGTAAAATTAGGTGCCTCGGCTTATATTCGGGTTGGTTTATACAAGAGTATAAATGGTAGTTCTTGTATGACAGCTCTAGAATTTCCTGGCCATTATTGCTAGTGGCCATACAGACTAAGGGATTTTGAGAACTTTATTTACGAAAACAACCTTTTACAAACTCTGGAGGAGAAGGATAGGCTAGGGAAAATGGCGGCAATTGGATGTGTACTCTGGCCCCTCCCTCCACTTTTTGTCACTGTGGTCTAAATCAATGTAGGTGGCTTGAGGAAAAACAACTGCCTTTGCATTCCTATGAATACTTATTAGATAATGAAACCCATCCAATTCAACTGTACATATTTCCAAGTACATGTGACTAGAATTGGTCTGTGTGATCTTGCATAATTTGGCTCAGAATTAGGTCTCACTGAGTTCAAAATAACTGAATATAGTATTGCAGCGTGACTTGTGTGCTTGTATAGGCTGTAAAGCCACAAGCATATTTCTGGTGTTGACTTTCGAAATCATAATTTGAGCAGCGAGAAAAAGAGTCTGGGTAGCAAGGGAGGTGTGAGGAGAAATGGATGCTGCTGCTGTTTCTAGCAGCTCAAAACTTTAATTTACCTGCGTTTTTCAGGAAGATGAAAGAGGAGGAGGCGGGGATGCAGCATGGCAAGGGCTCTCTGGAACACAGTTTGAAAACCTCTGCTCTATTTAAATATACATGTCAATATTGAAAGCCTGAATTATCTTGCCACGATATAGGGTTTACACATGTAGTTACATATTTTATTTTTATATCAGATATCTGTGATCAAAAGATCTTGCTTTCTTCTGTTTATTAATGCATGTGTTTGGTGGATGGATTTATGGAGTTATTATATTGGGAATTTAATTTCCACTATTGGAGAAGGAAGTTGCTGCTGTAAGTCTGATAAAGTGAGAAATCTGAAAATTACAATCCCAAAATTCATTAAGCTAGCAAGCTTGAGGTTTTCAATAAATATTCAGTGGGCTTTATTGTAAAAAGGAACTGAATATGGTTTTGCAAGATATTTCATTCCTACTTTGGTGGAAAGGTTTGGTTGCTACTTTCATGAGGCCATTTCCCACTTTTAGGATGTAAAAAAGAAAAAGAAAGAAAAATCAAGGTGGAGGGAAAAGTTCGTGAGCTTGGAAATGTTCTCTTCTACAACTTTTTATCTATGTTAAATCTTTCTCATAATATTAAATAAGAAAAGCATTGAAAAGTACGTATATCCCTCTGTTTCTAGCAGTTCTCTTGATTTAATGTTGTATTTTCTCTGACATCACTCAACATATATTAGCAATCTGTATTTGACTGTTGTTTCTTTTCTATAAAAAGCTTTTTGTTGTGCTGAGACTCATGAAGGCATTCTTGGGCACAGCCTGGGTTTGTATCTATTCCATATTCTCAAGAGAGCACATCTCACAAAATGATTTTTAAAATCAACATTAACTTTGAGTGTATTATACCATGAATACCCATTCCATCTAAACCAGATTGTCTCAACCCATTATCTATGCTTTCACTTTAATACCTTCTCATAGGTATATATGTTATTGCTATGTTTTATCTATTTTTTAAAAATAGTTTATACAACTGCATTGGGTTCCTAATCCCAGAGCTATTCAACATTTTTATTGATGACTTGGATGATGGAATGGATGGCTTGCCTATCAAATTTGCAGATGATACCAAATTAGAAGGGGAAGCTAATAACCCAGAGGAAAGAATCAGAATTCAAAATGACATTAACAGATTAGAGAGCTGGACCAAAAGTAACAAAAATAATTTAAATTAATTTTAACACAGAGAAATGTAAATTACTACAATTAGGTGAATAATACTAATAATGATACTTATTATAATTATTAAAAATAAAAAGCATAGATGTAGGATGGATGACACCTGGCTTGATAGCAATATGTGTGAAAGGGATCTAAGGAGCCTTTGTAGACCACAATTTGAAGATGGGTTAGAGGTATGATACAGCTAAAAAGCCAATGCAATTCTAGGTTTCATCAATAGTAGCACAGTGCCTAGATCAAGGAAAGTCATAGTATCAAAAGGATCACTAGTCTGCTTTCATCAGACCACACCTGGAATACTGTGTCCAATTATGGGCACATAGTTCAGGAAATAAGTTGACATGCTAGAACATGTCCAGAGGAGGACAATCAAAATGATTAAACATGTAAAAGTCAACCTCTATGAGGAGTGTGTTAAGGAGCTGAGAGTGTGTAGTATGAAGAAGGTTAAGAGGACATGATTGCCATGGGTAATTATTGGAAAGGATGTCATATAAAGGATGGAGGTTTGTTTTCTGCTGCTCTAGAGACTATGAGCAGGAAAAAAAATCTTTATGACTATTAGTAAGAACATCCTGCTGGTAAAATACTGCCTCAGAATGTGGTGGAGTCCCCTTCATTGGATGCTTTTAAATAGAGGCTATATGGCCATCTATCAGGAGTGCTTTGATTGTGTGTACCTGAATAGAAGGTGGCTGGGCTCGATGTTTTTGCCATTGTTATGATTCTACATTCTAATTATGTGATCCATTACATCAGAGCTTAGTAATGCCTATTAAATCATATTTGCCTTCCAATGCTAAGATCTTAAGTTCACGTTATTTATTTCCCATTCTCTGTGCATTAATGAAGAGATTTTTAAAATCATGGATTATTATATCCAGCTTCCCACCCCCATTTGTGGATTCTTCTGTTGTTGCCCCTTTATCATTGAGACCATTGTTTGCAGTATTTAATGCCCTCTTTTCTCTGGAATTCTCTGTAATTCAGTTTAGAGTCCACCTAATCAAGTCTGCAAGTGAGATTCCTAACAACTTACTAACTTGTTCTTACTAACTGATGTGTCCAATCCAACTCTTTATCAGAAGTCCTTCTTTGTGAAAGTGCAGAGTATAGTCCAAGAAGCCTATTTCCCTCCAATGGCACCACTTCACTTTCCACTTTCTCCTCTTCTTTATGATGTATTTCAATAAGAAGGAATGATGAAATAACAGTATGTGGTCCAAGGTCTGTCAGCTTCTTACTCAGAGTTTCATAGTCCTTTGCAATATGTTGAAGCCTATTATCTTGCAACTCCATTTGTTTTGATGTGGATTAAAAGGAAAGGATAATGGTTGATGAACTTGATGAGTTTTTGATACTGTTACATCATGGATTTTCACCCCAGAAAACACTATACCTTTCCAAACATCTTGTCAGAACTGCATGCCACTGTTTTGTTCCTCTCAGGAATTAGCCAACTACCAAATGTCTTTTTCCCTCTAGGATCTGGCAGAAATCCACCCAAAGAGCTCTTCAAGGCCAGCTCCATGCTCTCTGACAACTGATACTGTTGTCTCTATCCATTTGCTTTGTTATCAATGATCACTGAAAGCTTGAAATTGATTTTGAAGCTCCAAATGCAAAACATGGTTCCTGATCATTTTTCATCTGTGTGACACATTCTCTCAGGTGTCAGCCTCCTCTATTTGGCAACTGTCTTCCCTGGAGTGTGGATTGCTTTTCCAAAAGAGTCTCTTCTGCTCTATCAAAAATCTTACTCTCCCTGATAAGTTCATTGTAAACATGTGAGACTCAAGCAGTTGACATCTTTCTTCTAGCAGGGCAGCTAGGAAGCTGTTGTTACAGGTATACCTCTCCTCAATCTTCAGAAAACAACGCAGTTCAGATGCTTCAGTTCAAAGCAGTAGAACCATCACCAATCATATATAGGAAATGTGACAGGCCTTCCAATTTCCTCACAAAGCCCCTCTATAAAATGATTTCTTCCTCCAAGATTCCAGGGATTGACAAACAGCTACAGAAAAAGTTAGTAGTCTCTCCTCCAACCCAGTCAATGGTTCTTCCATCTTGCGTGCCTTTTCCTTACAGTTCCCTTTGTTCCTATGGTACAATGTCATGGGATGAAACTGAATGAAAGAGGCAAACCTGGTGTTCTAATTTATGAATCCACCTTTTTGCTGCTTCTATTTTTTTGTACAGCAGGCTATATCCTACTCCTCATAAGCAGGGACTTATTCAGAAGTGATACAAGAGGATATTATCTTCTAAGGGAAAATAATCCAGTAGTTTATTTGTAGGTACAAACCTTTCAGCTCTCTTTGCTTTCTGTGTTGTGACTGATAGCTTGAGTGTGGCACGGTCATTGTGGAACAATGATAACTTAATCTATTTTGATCTATGAGACACTTAGCCATTAACCCTTAGATTAAATTGTGAAATACATTTCCCATTCAAGCCATTTGCGATTCATTCATTATTGATAGCACATATAATCTGTGAAGAGAGTTTGTGGTTTTTTGCTTGCTCACAGCCTTGCTTTCTCTGCCTTTTGAATTCTAACTACATGTCTTTTGTTTTCCTCCACCTCTGGCTCCTTGAGCTATTGAGGCAGAACATGAGAGCCTTGACCAAATTTGGAGCAGTCTCTTCTGTTGCTTTTCCACTTCTCTTACATCTCTTTGGAGGAGAAATCAGAATTGTGTACCCAGAGGTGCAAGCAATATTTCAAATGGAAAGTTAGCATCAAAGTCAATTGAGAATTTTCCTTTTCACTTTTTGCTCTTTGTCTTCTACCTCCCACTAGCCTGAATAGTGCTTTGAAGTTTGCTAAGTAAGAGTAATAGTGGGAATGCACTAAACCCAACATTTTTGTTTTGCACTTTGCATGAAGCTGCAGTGTGTTGTGCAAACATTTTTTTGCATGCAAAATGCAGTCACTTGGGTTCATCCAGATGGGATTTGGTGGGAGAGGTTCCTGTGGAAATTGCTTTGTGTTTTTGTTGTTTATTTTGAATATCCAAATGCCATGACTCCTATTCCAGTCTATTTCTGGTGACGTCCTGAAATCATCTTTAACTTTTGAAACAGAGCATGAGATACTTCCTTTTTAAAAAACCGAGGAGGCTTCTGAGCATCCATTGCTTTGTTTTTTGAAGTGACTCTGGCTGGTCACTGATAGTTTTGCATGAGGGAGGAGAGGAAGGGAAGGAAACTCTCACCATATCGTAGTATCCACAGGTCAACACAGCCTGGTATATTTAAGCAATGATGGATCCTAGATCCTGGATCTAGGAACAATAACTATGGGATTCAACTAAAGAAGAGAGTAACCTGGTTTCAATTGGTTTGAGGAGCCCATTGCTGATTTGAATGGACTCCTTAACTTGAGGCCAAATTACATGTTTCAGTAGAGGTACACCAATAAGCAAGATTTGAATTCTTACTCAAATGTCCCTATTTGATATTACATTAAAAGGTAAAGGCTTCCCCTTGACATTTAGTTCCCCTTGACAACTTGGCTGTTCCAACGTGCCTTCTCAGATTAGGAACCCCACTACCAAAGCCCAGAAGCACTTTAGTAGACTCAAGATCACCTTCCCCTCACACTGCACTTATATCTTAATCCCATATCCCTCCGACACTTCAGCACTTTTAACCCTGTACCCCACTCCGGCCGGCTCAGTTATTAATAATGTCCTGTTGTATTGCTATTGTTATTGTTTTTCTGCTTTAACTGTTTTATTTGCTATGTATTGTGTTGTTGTATTGTGTTGGGCTCCGGCCTATTGTAAGCCGCATCGAATCCCTTGGGAGATGCTAGCGGGGTACAAATAAAAGTTATAATAATTTAGTTGTGTCCCACTCTGGGGATGGTGCTCATCTCCATTTCTAAGCCAAAGAGCCAACATTGTCTGTAGATGCCTCCAAGCTCATGTGAAGGACTGCATAGAGCACTGTTACTTTTCCACCAGAGCGGTACCTATTGATCTACAAACATATGCATGTTTTTGAACTGCTAGGTTGGCAGAAACTGGGCCTAACAGCAGGAACTCATCCCTCTCCCTGGATTTGAACCACCGATCTTTTGGACAGCAAGTTCAGCAGCTCCATGGTTTAACCTGCTGTGCCACCGGAGGCTATAGATATTACATCACAGAGGTTTTTAAATTAAGAAAATAATTAAACAATTTTAAAAGGATGATGGGTTTGTGTATGCTTCTTCCTATAGCCTCTAGTTGAATAATATATGCTGTGATCACTGCTGGTGCACAGTTCCCATTACTGACCTTGTCTTGACTGACAGTGGTGATAGGATAGTATCCTTCACTGAAACTCGGCAGAAGGAGGGAGCAAACCTTGCTGAGTGTTTTCCAAGTTGTTCTCCAGCTCTGGTGGCTTTATTATAGGGTTTTATTTGCAGGGTTTGTTCACTTTAAGCTTCAGGCCCTTTGAAAGTCAAATCTCTGCCATTTGAAATATGGGAACAGTCAGGGATTGCTCCTCCTCAGCATCTGCTGCCTGATCTCCTAACAGGGGGGTGGCCTTTCTCTTCCAAAACACAGAGAGGAAGCAGTTGTTTCACTTGCTCTTTCTAAATAACAGAAGATCCAGCCCTCTACCTTCACTGGGGTTAGAAGCACAGGACCATGTCAATTAAAAATCGCTATTTTTTTCACCTGCAAGAACTTCTCCCAAGGGTTTTCTAGCTCTTGTAAAACAGCCAAGATCCTATAGTTAACATCTTCATCATAAGACCTAGAGATTCCTAGAGAGGCATTCTCCATAGAAATTTCTAGGGCTCCCAGCATGACCAAAATAAGTTGGACATTGAGTTGCACTGCAGGACCTAGAGATTGCCAGAGAGAACAAAACCATTAATAATTAAATCTCCAAAAGACAAAAGTGGACAGAGCACTCTACTCTCCTTTCATAGAATCATTCTTATCATTACTAGAATCATCGAATCATAGAGTTGGAAGAGACCTCATGGGCCATCTAGTCCAACCCTCTGCCAAGACACAGGAAAATCACACTCAAAGCACTCCAACACATGGCCAGCCAGCCTCTTCTTAAAAGCCTTCAAAGGAGTCTCCACCACACTCCAGGGCAGAGAGTTCCACTGCTGACCAGCTCTCACAGTGAGGAAGTTCTTCCCAATGTTCAGATGGAATCTCCTTTCCTGTAGTTTGGACCGATTCTCCTGCGTCATAGTCTCCAGGGCAGCAGAAAGCAGGCCTGCTTCCTCCTCCCTATGACTTCCCTTCACCATGTCTCCTCTCAGCCTTCTGTTTTGCAGGCCAAACATGCCCAGCTCTTTAAGCCACTCCTCATAGGGCTTGTTCTCCAGACCCTTGATCATTTTAGTCATTGTCCTCTGGACACATTCCAGCTTGTCAACGTCTCCCTTCAATTGCAGTGCCCAGAGTTGGACACAGTATTGTGTGTGGTCTAACCAAGGCAGGCATGTAGTCAGGGGGGAGGGGGGCTTGGGGGGCTTGGGGGGCTGAAATTCTCATGGTGGTCCGCGAGAAGGCCTTACTGGTACATTGTTTAAACTGTTATGTTTATTCATATCATGATCTGATCACCATGCTCAATATATCCCATATGCATGGGGGTATTGGGGTAACGATACAAAAGGTTTGCTAGGGTAGACCCTCTTTCACTCAGACTCAGCCCCCCCTCCCCCGAATCAAACTCAGCTCCCCCCGAAACAAAATCCTGGCTACGAGCCTGAACCAAGGCAGAATAGAGGGGTAGCACAATTTCCCTGAATCTAGACACTATTGCTGTTTATTTGTTCATTCGCTTCAGACTCTTTGTGACCTCATACTCCTCTTTATGCAGGCCAAAATCCCATTGGCTTTTTAAGCCACCACATGACACTGTTGGCTCATGTTTAACTTGTTTTCCAAAGATCTTTTTTTACAAGTACTGCTGTCAAGCCAGGCATCACCCCCTCCCCATTCTGTATCTTTGCAGTTCATTTTTTTCCTGCCTAACTGGAGTACTGTATCTTGCATTTATCCCTGTTGAACTTCATTTTGTTAGCTTTAGCCCATCTCTCTAATCTGTTCAGATAGTTTTGAATTCTGCTCCTGTCCTCTGGAGTATTGGCTATCCCTCCCAATTTGGTGTCATCTGCAAACTTGATGATCATGCCTTCTAGTCCTTCATCTAAGTCATTAATAAAGATGTTGAACAGGACCGGGCCCAGGACTGAACCCTGCCTATGACACTCCACTCCTCACTTCTTTCCATGATGAAGAGGAGGCATTAGTGAGCACTCTCTGGGTTCGTTTGCTTAACCAATTACAGATCCATCTAACTAGTTTTGTCTAGTCCACGTTGGACTAGTTTGTTTGCCAGGTGGTCATAGGGGACCTTGTGGAAGGCCTTCCTGGAATCCAGATAATCTCCATCCAGGGTGCATCTACCGAGCTTGTAACTCTATTGGAAAAAAAAAGAGATCAGATTAGTCTGGCATGACTTGTTTTTGATAAATCCGTGTTGACTATTAGCAATGGCTACATTCCTTTCTATGTTATTCGTTTTAGTTCATTCAATCAGGTTCCTTTTAAAACAGGAGGATACTTCTTGAGATGAAATCCACTAGTTTCTGTCCCATTTTGGGAGAAACGTGGGACATAAATCCAAACAAACCCTCCAAAGCATCCTTTTTTTTTTTTTGAGGAGGGGGAAGGCGTGTTTTCCTAACTCTCCCCTGTCTCCCATCCTTCAGCCTCCACAGACGCCTTCAAGGGGAGAGAGAGCAGGGCCCAGGCATGGCTGGAAGGGCTCCCTTCGCCCCGGGATTTTCCTGGGAGAAAGAGGGAGGAAAGAAAGAAAGAGCACGCCTGGGTGAAGAAGCCTTTGAGCGCGGTAGCTGAAGCAGCCCTGGGGACAATGCAGCTCGGTGGCGAGCCTGTCCTCCTCGGAGACACCGCAGAAAGAGAGCCCCCTCCCCCGGGTCCCCGTCGCGCAATTCCCTCCAAGACACCAGTGAGGAGCGGAGGGAGGCTTTCCTTTTATCGCCGAGTGCGACTTCCTCCCCTCTCTCTGCCTCACCGACTTTGGGCCACTTTGCCGCCTGCAGCCGAGGCTCAACAGCTGTCAGTCCGGAGGGAGGGGAGGGCGCCTGCGTGCCTGGGAAGGGAGGGAGCCGTGGCTCAGAAGGCGGAGTCCTCCCGCCGTGGCACCTGCGGGATGCCGGAGGGGACAGCCAGGGAGAGGCCGAGGAGGGGGAGCTCCGCCGGGACACGGAAAGATTCCCCTCCGAAGCCGCCCCAGCTTTCCGTTTGCCCCGTCCGTCCGTCCGTTTTCCTTCCCTCGCCTCCCCTTCTTTCCTCGCTCTTTAAGTCGCCTCCACCTCCCTCCGCCCCGACCGCCAGTCTTGGAAGGGACCCCGAGAGCCATGCGGTTCCAGCCTCTTCTGCCCGAGACGAAGCTTGCCTCCTTCTAGCCTAGGGGACCGTCTTTCCCTGCTTGGCTTCTTCGTTGGCCCGCTCTCCCTGCGGGGACTGGCTGGTCTTGGTCACCCTCGGAGGCAACTCCCCGTTCCTCTGCCCTCCACGAAGCCGGGAAACGACGCCTCCTCCTCTTCCTCCTTCTCTTCTTCCTCTTTCACAGTCTCTTTCCTCTTCCTCATTCTTAATCCTATTCCTCCTCCTCTTCTTCCTTTTCCTCTTCCCCAACTTCCTCCTGGCTGGTCTTGGCCACCTTCGGAGGCAACTCCCCGTTCCTCTGCCCTCCACGAAGCCGGGAAAAGACGCCTCCTCCTCTTCCCCTTCTTCCTCTTTCACAGTCTCTTTCCTCTTCCTCATTCTTCATCTTCTTCCTCCTCCTTCCTCTCTTTCCTTTTCCTCTTCCCAAACTTCCTCCTTCCTCTTCCTCCTCCTTCCTTCTCTTCATCCTCCTCCTTACTTCTTCCTCCTCCTCCTCTTCCTTTTCCTTTTCCTTTTCTTGCTCTACCTCCGTCTTCCTTTTCCTCCTTTTTCCTCCTTCCTTCTCTTCATCCCCTTCCTTACTTCTTCCTCCTCCTTCTTCTCCTCCTTTTCCTTTTCTTCCTCTACCTCCTTCTTCCTTTTTCCTCCTTTTTCCTCCTTTCTCCTCCTTCTCTTCCTCTTCTTCTTCCTCCTCCTTCCTCCCCCTCCTCCTTCTCTTCTTCTTCCTCTTCTTCCTCCTTCTCCTCCGCTTCTTCCTCCTCTTCTTCTTCCTCTTCCTCCTCGAGCCCAGCTGAGGGAGGAGTCCTTCTCTTGCCCGCCCTCCCTCCTTCCCTCCCTCCCTCCCTCCCTCCCGCGGGGCTCCTTGGGCGAGGAGCTGTCCAACTTTTTCAGGAGCACGCTTTCCCTTTGGGCTCCAGCCGAGGCGGAATCCGAGGGGCCTGGCCCGCCTTAAAGGCGGAGGAAAGGAGAGAGAGAAACACACACACCATCACACACAGAGAGAGTCAACGGAGCGGGTTGACGAGGAGCCTCCACCACCACCACCACCACCACCACGAGGACGACGAGGAGCTCTTTCTTTCTTTCCTTCCTTCCTTCGGGATTTTCGGGCTGCGGTGAGGAAGCAGAGCGGCGGGAGACGGAGACGGAGAGGGAGCAGACGCCCTCCGCCCGCCGGCCCGCCCGCCCTTTGCCCGGCATGGAGGCGGAGGAGAACGGCCCCAGGCTGGCGGAAGCAGCGGCGGCGGCGGGGAGCGGGGCGGGGAGCCTCCCCGCGCCGAAGCACCTCTGGCGCCACGAGCACCGCTGCCGCCTCCTGCTCCGGACGCAGCCCCACTTCCTGGCCCACCAGCAGGGGCCCCCCGCCACCCCTTCTCCTCCTCCTCCTCCTCCACCGCCGCCTCCCTCCCCGCCCCCTCCGCCGCCGCCGCCGCCTCCCGCTTCGCCGCCGGTTTCCTCCCGGGCACGCGGGGCGGTGGGGGCGCGGGTGCGGCACCGGGGCTTCTCGGACACGGAGCGCTACCTGGCCTGCCGCGCCATGGACCGCGCCTCCTTCGCCCTGGAGACCGGGCACCGGCCCGGGCTGAAGAAGTCGCGGATGTCGTGGCCCTCCTCCTTCCAGGGATACCGACGGTAGGTAGGCGGGAGGGGAAGGAAGGAAGCAAGGCAGGGGCGCCCACCCACGCCGCTCTCCCCGGGCTTCAAGGCTTCGGAAAGGAAGCCGGGGAGAGGCCGCTCAAGGGTCCCAGTGGAAGGAGGAGGGCTTCAGGGTCAGGCGCAAGGAGACTCAGCCCTTCTCCTCCCAATACAAAACATTGTGGAGTCTTGTCGAAGGCTTTCATGCCCGAATCACTGGGTTGTTGTAAGTTTTTCGGGCTGTGTGGCAATATTCCAGAAGCATTCTCTCCTGACGTTTCGTATGCATCTATGATCCTTGCTTTCGCCTCCATAGATGCAGGCGAAACATCAGGAAAGAATGCTTCTGGAACATGGCCATATAGCCCAAAAAACTTACAGCAACCCATTGTGGAGTCTACTTCTCTGAAGGATTTGTAGCAGAGGCTGGGTGGCCATCTGTTAAGAGTGTTTTAATTGTGGTGGAATGAGGTTGGACTGGATGGCCCTTATGGCCTTTTCCAATTCTATGACTTGGGTGCCAGAGACAGGGATTGGACACCTTTGCCTCTTGATGGTTCAACGTACACAATGTATGACCCAACTTGGGCCCTCCCTCCAGGTGTTTTGGACTTCAACTCCCACCATTCCTAACAGCCTCAGGCCTTTTCCTTTCCCCCCTCAGTCTGTGGCTGTTAGAAAACACCCAGAGGACCCAAATTGGCCCATGCCTGATGTACACAGACTGCTCCTTACATAGCATTATTGCGCTTTGTGTATAAAGTTGTACACCAGACATATAATGAATTTCATGTTTAGACTCAGGTCTCACTTCCAAGACATTACATACATAACAACATTCTGAAATCCAAAACTAGAATAAGATGGATGAGAGAGGGGAACAAAGTCATGATCTGAGTCCAGATATTCTCAACCAGTAGGATGGATGAGAGAGGGGAGCAGAGTCGTGAGTCCACCAGGTTCAGGTCAGGTGAGGATCTCAAACCTTTAGCCTGATTTGGCCTTATAGTTGTACTATCCTGCTTGGACTTTATGGTCAGCACTAGGCTCAGTCTGAAGGGGGAGTGAAATGGAAGGAGATCCAAGGCAGGAAGAAGAAACTAAGGAACTATGTGCTGCAAGTTCAGAAAGGTGTACCTTCAAAAGACAAAACAAAGCAGAAACCATACAGGTGGTGATGGAATCTGACAGTGGAGGGACACTTTTATTCCTCATCCCCTAACATTTCAAAGTATATCGTACAGGGTTGCTGTGAGTTTTCCAGGCTGGATGGCCATGTTCCAGAAGCATTCTCACCAGGCATGCTCAGAGGTTGAGGGGTCTGTTGGAAACTAGGCAAGGGAGGTTTATATGTATACCTGTAGAATGTCCAGGGTGGAAGAAAGAACTCTTGTCTGCTTGAGGCAAGTGTGAATGTTGCAAATGGCCTCCTTGATTAGCATTTAATGGCCTTGCAGCTGGTTGGTGCCTGGGGGAATCCATTGTTGGGAGGTATTAGCTGGCTTAGCACAGGTTTACAGGTTTAGCAGAGTTTCTTGGTGGGGCAGCTAAGCCAACATTCTACTTCTTCACTCCCCCTGCTTCTCTCATATCTCTCTCTCTCTCTCTATTTATCTATCTATCAGAGGGAGTGAAGAGGGAGAATTGAGAAGCAGTGATGGGTCCCTTGCCAAGACACTGTGTGTGGTGATATATATTGGGTTAAACCGCTGAGCTGCTAAACTTGTTGACCGAAAGGTCACAGGTTTGAATCTGGGGAGCAGCATGAGCTTCTGCTGTCAGCCCCAGCTTCTGTCAACCTAGCAGTTCGAAAACATGCAAATGTGAGTAGATCAATAGGTACCGCTCTGGTGGGAAGGTAACAGCGCTCCTTGAAGTCATGCTGGCCACATGACCTTGGTCGGCTCTTCAGCTTAGAAATGGAGATGAGCACCAACATGACTGGACTCAATGTCAGGGGAAAATCTTTACCTTTACCAGGTGTGTGTGTGTATAATTACCTCTGAAAACATTTTGATAAAGTTACATATGTGTGTATCTCTATGTGGATAGATAGATAGATACGCACACACATACACACATACACTACTACTACTACTACTACTACTATGACAACAACTGCTCCTACTATAGTACACACAGTCTTTGGTATTTAAAACCCAGGAGAGGAGGAGCACTTGCTATGATCCCAAATAGTGTTAACATGAGCTTGGTGGGCAAGTGGTGTAGTAACTGGCCCCTGGTGAGATGCAATGACTTGGTCTGTAGGAACAAACATGAGGGAGACAGAAGGAAAGCAGGTTATTCTTTTGCTCCCTGTCAGCTGAGCTGTAAGTTGTGTCTTTGCTGGCACGGAGTGGCTGGAGGATCATAGAGTGACATCATCACTCTCTGGGAGAACAACTTCCTTTCGCAATCAGCAGAGAGCTGCTCCAGGCAGGAAATGATAGTTTTATGTATGATTTTTAAAAAGACGTCCTTTGCAGCAGAAGAGGGTCATTTTGAAGTCTGGATGTTGTGAAGAAGGAGGCCGTGGCAGACATTTTTTTCACTTGGGCAGTTGCTTTGATTTATTTGTCGTCTGGGTTAATGCACTCATCTAGCATCCTATATATTGCATAGCAGACATCACATTTCAAATTGCATTACATGACACATATCTCTATGACATGACCTTGTCCGTGATGGTGTCATTCTGCCCCTGTAGTAAAGAGGCAAGCAGCACTCCAAACCGCTCTTGTGCTCTCTTTTTTCTACAATGCTGCTTGCTGACTGAAAGATGAGACATTCAGTGATACAAAGTCCTTGCAGTTATTATGAATAACAGCTAATATTTGGGTTGCTAAATTGCTAATATCGTTAGCAATCATAAATATATTAATCAATAGCTAGTGCAGTCTCATAGTTATTAATAACTACTATCATGATTTATTATTCCCTTGCCCAACTGTAATTTCATGTACACATCACTGTCATGATTTTGTGCTTTTTTGTGGCTCTCATGCTGCTTGATGGAAAATAAGTGTAAAATAAGGCTGAAACAACCTTTGTTAGAATATTAATTGTGTGGGTTTCAAATCTTTTGGAGACAAGGTAGATTGCTAGTAAAATGCTTACAAGGCAGTGCTTTCAAGAGAAATACATTTACATTACATACACTAGTTCAGTAAGTGGAAAGAAATTTGGAAACAGAAAATGAAATACACGTATGCAATTGAATTAAAGGAAGATTGGATTAAGATGTCACATAGGTGGTTTATGATCCCACAGAAATTAGGAAAATGCTATAAAATATAAATACAAAGTGTTGGAAATGTGGGGAAATGGAAGGATCATATTTCCACATGTGGTAATCTTGTGAGAAGTCGAAGATATATTGAAAAAAAATACAAACCACATTACAAAGAATGTTAAATATAAAAATCCCTCTGAAACTGGAAATATTCCTGCCTGGTATAACAGATCAGAAGTTAGATAAAAATACAGACAAACTATTATTTTTACTAAATACGACAGCAAGAATTTTCTATGCAAAGATTTGGAAAAAGGAAGAGATGCCAGAAGTAGAAGATTGGATGGAGAAAAGCGCAGATATTAGAAATATGAACAGATTAACATATTTAGCCCGATAAAGGAAGCTGACTGGTTGAAAGTTACAGACTATTTGATACTTAAAAAAAGAAACATACTAATATAGAAAGAAGGGAAAATCATACGCAAGTTTTATTCATCCATGCGATTATATTAGATTGCCCTCTTGGTTCTTTCTAATCCAGTGATTCTCAACCTTCCGAATGCTGTGACCCCTTCATACAGTTCCTCATATTGTGGTGACCCCCAACCATAACATTCGTTTCATTGCTACTTCATAACTGTAATTTTGCTACTGTTAAACTCAATATGTCCAAATGTGAACACTGGTGGAGTCTGGGGAAAATAGAACTTGATATTTGGGAGTTGTAGTTGCTGGGATATATAGTTCACCTACAATCAAAGAGCCTTCTGAACTCCACCAACAATAGAATTGGGCCAAAATTCCCACACAGAGACCCCCATGATCAATAGACTGGGGGGATTTGGGATGAATTGACAGTGATTTAGGGGAGCTCTAGTTCACTTACATCCAGAGAGCATTGTGAACCCAAACAACTATGCCAAAGGGATTCCTAAGACCATCAGAAATATGTGTTTTCTGATGGTCTTTGGCGACCCAACTGAAGCCCCCTCATGACCCCCCCCCAGGGGTCCCAACCCCCAGGTTGAGAAACACTGTTCTAATCTACCTGATTTTAGTGAGTTTCTAAGCATAACTAACTTTGGATCCATTCATCAGTTTCTTTTCAGCTAGGTCTTGAGATATGCTAAAAATGCTTGTGATCCAATCAGTGAATAATAAACTTCACCTTACTTTGCAACTCCATTGTCAGTGATGTTACTGTAGACATATATGTTGTTCAAGAAGTTATATGCAGAGTATTGTGCCATGATACAAAAGGGAAAATTCTTCTGAAGTGACATTTCCAAATGTGAAAACCCACACACAACATATCCATGATCATCTAAAAATAATACACAGCTTTTCTTCAGGCTGAGACATTTTAAAAATGAACGTAAGACAGAGGGGATATTTGATTTCTCAGATTTGTTACCAGCAAAGGGACATTTTGAAATATGCTATGAATGGCTTGCTTTATAGAGCCTTGTTTAATCTTTCCTCAGATAGCATATAGACATACCTCAGGTAATAAAGCTTCTGAAAATGAAGCTCCTTTTTACAAAGTCTTTTTATACCTGTCCAGCAGTGTAGACATGAGTCTGCTCTCAGCAATTCAATAAAACTTGAGCTAAGAAAGAATGGGATTTTGGGTTGCTGTTAAGTTTTCCAGGCTGTATGGCCATGTTCCGGAAGCATTCTCTCCTGATGTTTTGCCCACATCTATGGCAGGCATCCTCAGAGGTTGTGAGGTCTGTTGGAAACTAGACAAGTGAGGTTCATATATTTGTGGAATGTCCAGGGTGGGAGAAAGAACTCTTATCTGTTTGAGGCAAGTGTGAATGTTTCAGTTGGCCAGCTTGATCAGCATTGAATAGCCTTGTAGCTTCAAAGCCTGGCTGCTTCCAGCCTGGAGGCATTCGCTGGCCCTGATTGTTTCCTGTCTGGAATTCCCCTGCTTTTTAGGTGTTGCTCTTTATTTACTGTCCTGATTTTGAATTTTTTAAAAAAATACTGTTCGTTCTTATAGTGTTGTTCATTTTCATGGTTTTCTCCTTTTTGTTTAAATTGTTCACATGCTTTTGCCTCAAACAGACAAGAGTTCTTTCTCCTATCCTGGACATTCCACAGATATATAAACCCCACTTGCCTAGTTTCCAACAGACCTCACAACTTCTGAGGATGCCTGCCGTAGATGTGGGCAAAACATCAGGAAAGAAGTCTTCTGGAACATGGCCATACAGCCTGGAAAACTCAGCAACCCAGTGATTTTGGCCATGAAAGCCTTTGACAACCCAATAGTATTTTGCTCTAAGCTGATCGATTGCAGCCAAGTGCCCTATTTTACAATAGTCAAGTTACACAGCAGTGCCTTCCAGGATCCCTTACTGAGTAAGCATAACATGAAAGATGATAAGCCTCCCTCACCAGCTAATCATAACACATTAAAGTTTTTTAGATCTATATTATTGACCAACATTATGCAAATCATAATAAGAATGAAGGCTTTTTAAAAATGTCATCCTTGAATCCCTGTTTGGAATAAGCTTTCAAATGGTCTTTGGAAAGTTCCAATTTTTGTGAATGACTTATTCAAGGCTTATCTGATCTGGTTGTTTCGTTTCACATGTGTGTATTGTTAGCTGAGAATTAGAAAATGTACTGAAACACATTGAAGTGTTTTTCCCCCTTTGTCACACAGGAACCTATCTCTATTCTTTCCATGTTACTTCCTCCTCTGGAACCAACATTTCTGTTGAATAATTAGCCTGTAGGAATACCTTTCCTTCATCAACTGAGTTTTTTTTTCATGTCAGGAGCAACTTGATAAACTGCAAGTGGCTTCCAGCGTGAGAGAATTGGCCGTCTGGAAGGATAGTAAAACACCTGGATGTTTTACTATCCTGTGGGAGGCTTCTCTCATGTCTTTGCATGAGAAGGTGGAGCTGACAGATGGGAGCTCACCCTGTTCCCTGGATTCAAACCATTGACATTTCGGTCAGCGGTCCTGCTGGCACAAGGGTTTAACCCATTGTGCCGTCAGAGGCTCCAGAGATATGCCTCACCTAAAAATCTTAACTAGCAAACTTTTAAGAAGTTTAGCATTTTAAAAAAAGACACCTCACTGTTTTTAAACCAATTGCACTCTTTAGGACAAATGATTAAACAAAGTAAAAAGGGTGTTTCAGATCTGTTCGGAAAAGAGTAACGACATCATTTTTCCCCCATAATTACCTCAGAGTAACTTAAAACAAAACAAATACAACGAAAAAGAAATGACTAAAATCATGAATATTTAAAGCACATGTTAAAAACACATGTTCACTCCAGAGCTCATTTTGCATTAAGTTATATCAGTTGCCAAAGGCCTGCCCAAATTAAGAGGCATTGGCCTGTTAGTAGAAAAATCAGAAGACCAATCTGACTACCACAAACAAGAGTTTTCAGTATCTGGGAGCAGATACTGAGAAATTTTGTTTGTTGTCTTTATAGCCCATGCCTCAGAAGACAATAAGATGGAGGGAATGGCCTCTCCCAAAGATATCAATGTGTATGCAGGCTCATATAGGAGGTGTAAGGTTTTTAAACTGTGCTTTTAAAGGTTCTAGCCACAAGACTTTGAATTGTTCCTAGAAACAAATGAGTGATCAGTGAAGCTTTAAAGACTCAAATAATGAAAGCTTTAGTACACATAGAGAAGTACTAGAAAGCTTGGTTGATGTGGATAAATAGGGCCCTCCTACACATTTTAGAAGTGTGAACCCAACTATTCAAATGTGAATATCAGAAAGAGGTGTTAGAAAACAAACATGCATATAAAACAGACACACCTGAATGATCAGAAAAGCTAGGTACGGTGTAAGGACTGGGTTAGAGAGGTAGCAGAGTTAGTTTTTTTTCCTATGCAAAGAGTGGAAAAGCTTGTAAAACAAACAATTGCAGGCTAAGTCTAGAGAAGTACACATTTTGGTCTATATTTCATCTGCAGAGTGTTCATTCCTGTACAAAACTGCTCTCAATAAATATGGATATTGAAAGCTGTTGAAATCCAAAGAAAATTTAACAGTAATGGATTTAGATGTATAGTAGAGTCTCGTTGATCCAATCTTCGCTCACCCAACACTTTGTATTATCCAGTGCAGTCTGCCTCGCACTCGGATCCACAGCTGTTTCAATACATTGCGATATTTTGGTGCTAAATTCATAAATACAGTAATTACTACATAACGTTACCATGTATTGAACTGCTTTTTCTGTTGATTTGTTGTAAAACATGATGTTTTGGTTGTGATGGCACGCCCAAGCCCTTGGGCGAACTGTAGTGTCTGGCTTTACTCAGGGGCTATCTAATACCTTCTGTTAAGATTAAGATCCTTAGCAGACAAGGTGAAAAGATAACCAAATGAGTTTACTAAAACAAGGTGACTAAAGGGTTAACTCCACCTGGGACTATCTTACAATAACTTAAAACAATACATTACAAAAGGAGAACTTGCTGGTTGCAGGCCTCTTTCTAGGGTCTTTGAAAGTCTCTTTTGCCTCTGGTGCCAAAGCAATGGTTATAAACTGCCTTAATCTTCTTTCCTGTGAAGCTTGGCTGGCCAAAAGCTTCTATTGTCCTTTGGACTGATGGTATAAAATACTGATAAATGCAACAGCAAGAGAAAGTGCTAAGAATGCCTGTTTGGACTGCTAGGCTAGGATTCCAGACAGTATCAAAGCCAATATAGCTCTAAGGTAGAAAAGAAGGAGAAGTCCAGCAAAGAGCTCTGTGCAGGGAAAAGGACTAGACCAGTGGTTCTCAACCTGGAGTCCCCAGATGTTTTTGGCCTTCAACACCCAGAAATCTTAACAGCTGGTAAACTGGCTGGGATTTCTGGGAGTTGTAGGCCAAAAACATCTGGGGATCCCAGGTTGAGAACCACTGGACTAGACCAACTGAGACTCTGAGGGGTGTTTAAGCTCTACCCAAAAACTAATACAGAGGAAGTTATTTACACTATTGGAAAGGCCTATAAACAGGGGGAACTAAAGCAGAGGAGAGGAGAAGGCAGTGCCAAGACTTAACATGCTTAATTTGTAAAATCATAATGTAATTTGAGGTTTAATAGGCTTTTCCTTAATTCCTCCAACATTTTTGCGTATCCAATGTTCTGCCGGCCTGTTTATGTTGGATAACTGAGACTCTACTGTATGGTCAAAACATAGAGGAATGTTAAGTTACAACGACTGAAATTACATATCCAGAGATCTTTTTGTAATGTTCTGAGCCTTGTTCATTTTGTAAGGATTCTTTTTGATTAAGCAGAATTTCTTAACTGAGGAAATACTCTTAGTGTCAAGATCCGTGATGGCCTGAAGTCAAGCATATAGTAATGTTAGAGAGGGAAACCTAGCCCATTGGTTATTACTTACTAAAATGGGAATAAAGGAATATGGGTCTCTTTCTGCTTCTGCTTCAGTGACACTGTCTTGAACAAGTAGATTAATCTCTTCATGTCTATTATTTTCTCACTCGTGAAACCTAAGTGGCTAAAGTGGAAGTTCAATTTGTATGTGCCTCATGTGGATTGTAAAACGTATCAGTGCAACTTAGCCTTTGATCGAACAGGCTTAGAGCTGTGTGCATCCTATATTGGGAGAGACTATTTTCAGGATTTAAAAGCATTGAGTGAAAATGGAGGGAATGGGCTTAAAGGAATGCACAAGGCTTGAGTCCTGATCCTCAATGATGATGTCTCACCATAGCCTTATCAAAACAGGAGCTACAAAGGCAAGATCTTTTCTTCCTTTGGGTAATTTGAACACTGGCTATTTCATCCCATTCATCAAGAGAAGTCCTTCCTTTTTCAGAAGAGAATGAGAAGGTCATGGATCATTCTCCCTGTGCTATAGCTCACCAATTCTGATTTTATTCCAGCCCAACCTTCCCACAACAGATTCAGGGAGATGGAAGGGTTGGAAGGGCTAGAGAGGGACATAGGCTGAACAGAATTCATACTTCTATGCAAGAGTGTTCTATGAATGGAACTTCACCTTGAGATATCTAGATATCTCAACACATGGCTGGGGGCCATTGCATCTGGAGGCCAATTTCATTCTCCTGGGACCGTCTTCCTGGTTTTGTTCACCTCCTTTTGTTGCATGCCAATGGAGCATCAGATATGTCTTTCATTAATACCATATATACTCTAGTATAAGCCAAGTTTTTCAGCCCTTTTTTGGCTGAACCCCCCCTTGACTCAACCCCCCCCCCCTTGACTCAAGTCAAGGTTATTTATTATTTTACTCTGTTATTATTCTTGTTATTATTACATTTATTATTTTACTCTGTTTATTATTATTACTACATTTATTATTTTTCTCTACTTATTGTTAATATTATATTTATTTTACTCTACTGATCCCTCAGTTAATGTAATTTTATTGGTACCTATTTTTATTTTGAAATTTACCAGTAGCTGCTGCATTTCCCACCTTCGGCTTATACTCAAACATATACGGTATACCACGGTATAACATGAGGCATAGAGGGAGTGTATCTTTTAAACAAAATTGCACTTCTGATGGGATTTCAGGAGCATGAGTTTTCTTGAAAATGAAATATGTAGTCTTTGCTTTGGGTCAAAAATGCAGTCATGGACAGTGGACTGCAAATATAGGAAAAATGCATGGATGAATATTGCTCACTCCTATGATAAGGTTTTTGTTGGTTACAATCCCCACTGTGTTTTTAAAAGGAGATCTAGAGTGCAGTTTCCACTCACTTACACTCACTTCAGGGAGACTTAGAGTGCAGTCTCCACTCACTTACAAAGTGCATTCATTATCTCTCACTATCACTATCTCTCAGCTGTTAGTTTAATCAGAGGAAAAATGGGATATAACAGCATCTACTTGGATATGAAAGTTCATTATGGTCAAAGGCCAGCAAGGGTGTGAATTAGGTCCTTGGAGAAATAGTGGGGTAAAAATCAGACAGTAAGATTGGACTAAAAATTCTATGTGCAAAACTTCAGTGTTGTTTCATGCTTGAAAATAAGTTTGGCTGCAGTTTACACAGTTTCACATGTTTTAAAACCAAGCAAAATAATATGCATTTGAATTTTGAATTTCCTCTTGCTCGAATTGGAGATTTGTGGAATAATTCAAGCCCTATTTGATAAGTTATTTTAAATTGTCATTTTACCTGAGCAAGGACCCCTAATTTTAAGACAATTTGACTGAAAAATAAAATGGTGTGTTTCTTAATGGTATAGAATCCCACCCACATTATTAGCGTTAACTAAATGGAGTCATGGCAATTCTAGGTTTGCTTCTGTTTATTAGTCTTATTTTTTTCAAATTGTTTTTCTTTTTTTTTGCTCTCTGCAGTGGTGGTAAGTTCTTCTGTATCCCTGGGTGTTAAGTTTGCTCTGGGTTTGAGCCTGGATTTCACAGGCACTGTTGAACTCTATCCCCCAACTGCATTCAGTACAATACTTTGGATAACACTTTGAATCCTGGAACAGAATTGTTGTCTCATTTTGCCATGGAAATTGATGCTGTCTCTTTGATTCATCTCTACCTAAGCTTAGATGTAACATACTACAAATATCTAATTGCTTACAAGTAGTTCATTTTTCTCAGAAGGTAAAGAGCAATTCATTTTTCTTTATATTATATTGCAAATGTATCATAACAAGGCTAATCTATTTTTTGCACTATTACTAAAATATAGTTATTTTTATATGGAGAGAAGTACAGCTTTGATGAATGTGAAAACTGGAATATCACGTGGAATATTAGAAGTACTGCCTTGAGCTATGCCTTGGATTACTGCTTTGTGTGTGTGTGTGTGTTTTTTTTTTTGCAGCTGTTGAGATGATGTTGAGGTGGACAGAAGGGCAGTGAGTTTTGTATGTGGAAGAGCTTAGGCTTGCTTTTCTTGATTACTCTTTTATTTGTTGTTTTAGCATTCAGCTGTATCTTTAGAATGCTTCTCCAGCACCATGTTTCATAGGATTTATTTTCTTCCTTTCAGTTTTCTTCATTGTCCAGAAATGGGAAATATGAAGGCATTCACAATCCTAATTTTAGTATTGTCAAAGGCTTTAATGGCTGGAATCACTGAGTTTCTGTGAGTTTTCCAGACAGGCTGGCCATGTGCCAGAAGCATTCTCTCCTGACGTTTTGCCCATGTCTGTGGCAGGCCTTCTCAGAAGTTGTGAGATTCTCACAACCTCTGAGGATGCCTGCCATAGATGTGGGCAAAACATCAGGAGAGAATGCTTCAGGAATATGGCTATATTGCCTGGAAAACTCACAGCTACCCATTAACTTTCGTATTCTGGGATATATTATTCCATTTCAGGATCTTATCTAGTGTTTTCATACTGTCCTTCCAAGTCCTGAACTTCTGATTTCTTGTCTGAAGTCTTCATTCTGATTAATTACTTAGCCAAGCTACAGAAAATCTTGAATTATTTCAGGACCTTCATAGTTTACCTTAAAGTTATCAAAATAATCTTCTCATCATTATTTTTGTTTTCTTAGTGTTCAACTGTGAACATACCTTGTCCCTTTTCCTTGACTATTCAAGTAATAATTCCAAATTTCCGTTAGTTTCTGCTAGTAATATCATGTCACCTGCCTATCGTAAATCACTGATGGGTCTTCTTCCAGTATTTATGTCTCCTACCTCCTAGTCTATTTCTCCTTTGCTTATGATGTTCAAAATATGAGTGAAACATATATGATGATGAAATGCAGCCCTGTCTAACCCCTTGCCTATTGAGAACAACTCTATTTGTATTTTATCCTGAAGGTAACCTCTTGTCCTGAGTACAGGTTATGCATCAGGACAATCAAATGTGGTGGTATACCTAGTTCTTAAAGGTCTGTAGAATCAAAAGTTTTTACTGTAACCTATAAAACTTAATCTGATTTTCTTTTAAAATTTATTCATGTGCACCATTATGCAAAATATGATTGTATTATGATTTCCAATACCGCTTTCTTTTCCTGACGAAGCTTTGATGTTTGTTGTTTCTTACTTCACATTTGGTAAATGTCTTTATTGTAGAATTTTAAGCATCACTGTGCTTGCATGGAAAATGGCAATTCCTGGTGCTCTTTTTCTTGTGCATTGGAATAACTATTGAATATTTGCTATCTGGGCTATACTATTGTTTTCCATACTTGTCGACTGTTAGAACTCTAGTTAGAATTAGGCTAGATTCTGTCTCTGTAGCTTGAAGCATATTTTCCATATTTTCCTGGTGATTTATTTCTCCCAAGTGGTCTGAGTGCAGCTTCCACTTCACTTTCTAAAATTGGAAGTTCATCTTCATATGGTTTTTGCTTGAATGACTCTGTCATATCTTTTATATATTTCTTCCATATATTGTTTCCCTCATTTTTTATTTTTCTGTGATCCCTTGATAGTCGTAGAGTATCCCCACTCT
The DNA here is from genome assembly GCF_037176765.1 of Anolis sagrei. Lineage (NCBI taxonomy): Eukaryota > Metazoa > Chordata > Lepidosauria > Squamata > Anolidae > Anolis > Anolis sagrei. The sequence goes on from NC_090022.1 coordinate 270,606,135, forward strand.
TGGTTTACATAATCCTAAATATTGCTTAGTATTCAAAGACACTGCCATATTACACCACCTCAGCATAAAATATATAAACATTTAGCATCTAGAGGGATGGAATCCATAAAATGTTGTCTTAGAATTATACTTTTCTCTGTTAGTCTCAAAAGTGCTATCTCTTTATGCTAAATTAAGAACCATCAAGGTAAAGGAACAGATGAGAGAACTCTTATTCTGGCATTCCAGAATGTGAATGTGCTATCAGAGCAGTATACATTTCTTCAGTTACAGATTTTCTGCGCTGACAGTAGGGAGGACGATAATTTAATAATTTCTGATACCAATACAGAAAACTCTTGATTCTCTTTGTGGTTTGGATATAGTTTTGTGACCTAGCCATGGATATGTATTTTTTCCAGAAATAAGTCCTATGAAGTTTAGGGCAACCTAATTCCACATAGAAATGCATCCAAAAGTGTAAAGTAGACATATTGACAATGGCCATAGCCACATCCTCAGGAGAATTCAATAGTTCAACAGAAACAGAGTTATAAACCACTTCTAGCCAGTTTTATCCAGGTCAAGCCTCTTGATCTTTTCACATTTCCAAACCTTTTTGACTACCTTGAAGCATTCATCAGAAGTTGGTAATAGAACTTGTTAGTGCTTTTAGCAGATCTGGACAACTTGTGGCTGTTCAGATGTGGTTGGAAGGCAGTTCTCACCTGCCCTAGTTGTCATGACCATTTCTGAAAGGTCTTGAGATTTGCAGCCCAGTAACTTGTGAAGGACCATATTTTCCATCTATGTCTTCTTATAGTGTGAGCAGTGGCATATTATCCAAGTTGTTAGCTTGACCAGAGACAAAGGCCTCTTTAAACATTAGACAATAGGTTGAAAAGTTAATCATCTTTTTGTTGTGGATGTCCCACTCCCCTTCGTCTCCTGGCAACCAGTATTTTTAGACCCAGCCCACCGGTGAGTGTAAGCTTTAGAATTTTTTTGTTGTTGTGTCAGGAGAGACTTGAGAAACTGCAAGTCGCTTCTGGTGTGAGAGAATTGGCCACCTGCAAGGACGTTGCCCAGGGGACTCCCGGATGTTTTATCATTCTTGTGGGAGGCTTCTCTCATGTCCCTGCATGAGGAGCTGGAGCTGATAGAGGGAGCTCATCCACGCTCTCCCTGGATTCGAACCTGCAGCCTGTTGGTTTTCAGTCCTGCCGGCACAAGGGTTTAACACACTGCGCCACTTGGGGCTCCTATATAGCTTTAGATTAACACCTTTGTGGCACATAAGGCATGGGGTGTGTGTCATACATATGGCTGGTGCTATGGCTACACAATGCCAAGAAAGGTGTGATTTTATTACAGAATGGCTTTCTTCATTCATAAATCCTTTCTGTGATTTTACAAATCCTGATTGCAATTGTGTGCCTTCAAATAATTTCCGATATGTGGCAACTCTAAAACAATCTTTCTACAGGGGTTCCTTGGCAAGATTTGTAATTGGCATGGACTTCCTCTGAGGCTGAGAAAGTGTGACTTATTCAGTATCACCAGTGGGTTTCTATACCTGATCAGGCATTTGAACCCAGTCTCCAAAGTTTCCGTCCAACACCCAAACCACTCAATCAGAATAGCTCTCATGCCAGTCCTGATACTGTTATGCATTATTTATTCCTTCATTAATTAAAAGATTTCTGGACTAAAAGGCAGAGCCTACATACAATAAGTGTGTAGGATAAAACACAATACAAATGTCTTTCTTTAAAAATACACGCAGCCTTAAAATGAATGGTATAAAGTAATTTGCAGAAGTTCAAACGAAGATTGAAAATATCTTAAATTTCAAAAGACTGGTCATGACTTAACCACACAGTTTTTTAGAAGTGAAATCTGTAACTGTGGGATCCCTCCTGAAAAAAAGCCAAGTAGGTAAACTATCTGATCAGCTAATTGCCTGCCAACTGTTTTGTTATTTATCTTGTATTTATCAATTGTTCGCATTCAGATTCTGAAATAAATGACATGTCCCAAACTGTGGCTCCACAAGTGCTTTTTAAAATCCTTTGTCAGACTCACAAGTTACTGAGAATCTTAGTTTATTTTCTGTTTAATGTCAAGCTTAATTTGTTAATTCTTCTGTTCACTAAATCTTTAAATACAAAATAATTTAAAATGGAAAAGTATTACAAATTGGCAATCATAAATTGAAACATTGGTTATTACTCAAAAGTGTCATTGATGGCATTTAATGACTAAATAATGAATCTGAAAATCGTTGTTGAAAATGTTAACTAATGGGGCAATGAGTTAATTTTAATGTATTATTTCCAGAGTGAGAGGTAATAATGGAGTAACACCCATGATTGTTAAGTAATAGACTTCAATTTCTTTTCATTAATAAAACTCTTTTAGTTCGTAGGTTGTTCATGAATTATATTTGCAGAAGATTTTCAAGATTACAGATACTGAAACAGTCCCTGGGAGCAAAGTCTTAATGAAAAGTAGGTGTGCCCTGAAATGGCTGTGATAGTTGCCTGACTGGTTATAGACAGCTGAGTTCACAGGCAGGATAGTGATGTCGTTCAATTTTCATTTCCTGGCTCGGTATTGCACCCTTTGGTGCAATTCTTTGTCTCAGACAGAAGGGCTGAGCTTTACAGTCCTTTGACTTATATATTTTTTTCTGAGATGGAGGAGAATTCATTTTCTACTTCTTCCCCACTCACTCAACTTCATTCCTTCCTATTGAGATATTCCAGAATATTTTACTACCTGAACCAAAGGGCAAGATGGCACTTCACCTCTACTTTATTAAAGTAGAAAATGAGTTGACTTATTGTTGAAAAATATTTCAGCATCATTGATAGTGCAGTGTCCTCCAATGTAAGGTTACTGAGAGGACATGGGCAAATGTTGTGGCTTGTACAGTTATATATTTTTTGACATATCTGATGCCCAGGATGGTGGATTTGCCCAACTTAAAGGTAGAACTAACCTTGTTTCTACCCATCCATAATTCCCAGTCTTGCCCATTTTGCTGTCATCCTTCCCTTGGTAGGTCGCCACAATAGTAGTGCCACTTTTTAATTAATTAATTTTAATTTTGTATTAAGTTTGCACATTGTATAAAATACCACAATACGGTTAAAATAATTACCATATTTAGAATTTTTCATACTTCATTCTCCATGCCTTTTTTAAAAAGACAGAGCATTTTGGGACAAAGTGCTCATTAGAAACACCTTCCTTGTGGTGAATGGACAAATGCTGTATTGAGATTTGTGAAATCAACATTCTAGGTTTCTCTGCAAAGCCATGAAATAAATCAGCGCAAGTCTTGCACTAATCTTTTCCACTGGCTTGCTCTGAATATGTAATGAAGAGGAATGGTGGCACCAAATAGCCTTGTGAGGGTCCTTGGAAGAATAAAGGAGAGATGTAAATGCAATAGTAACAAAAGAGTATCTGAGTGTGGTTGAGTTGAGCTGTTATTTTAAGCACAGCCTGGGGCTGTAACCATCTTGATTATGCTGCTACAACAAATGCCCCTGCCACCTAAGGATGGAGATAATCTTTACCATTTTTCATTTTGCAATCAAAACATTGGGTTTCCTGAGAATAGGAAACACTAACCACGAAGAATAGCACAGTGGTCAAAACTTTGCACAGTTCTTGCCGAGGATTTGCATATTGTATGTTTTGGTTTACCCAGGATGTGCAAATTGAAGGCAAGATCTGTACAAAAATATTTTCCTTTTAGTGCAAGCTGTGGAAATTATTTTGAAGCTAAAATAAACTTACTGTCTCCAGTAGAATTTGTTTTGTGATTCCCTCCCTCTCTATTAGGCTTATGGACATGCCTTCATGGACTAAACAGTTGTGCTCATCTCGTAGGGGACACAAGCAAATTTTGACAATTCACTTGGCGTGGAACTCTTTGGGCTTTAATCTATTAAAAAAACAACAACACCTTGCCTTTTTACCCCACAGATTTACAGAAAATTCAGTTTTATTTGTGTATGGCTGGCTCTCCAGGCTGCACTGCTTCACTGTGAAGTGTGGGGAGGAAGATGGATGGGAGGTGATCATTCAGATGTGAAGCCCCCCTCATATTTAAACTCTGGGGCAGATAATAATAATAATAATTTTATTTCTTACCCACTTCTTGTGGCTCGAGGTAGGTTACAACATAGCTAAAAACATAATAATCATAAACATTATATAAAATGCACATATTAAAATGTATTTCTATATGGAGTTGCCTCCATAGTGTCAATGCAATGGACGACAGAACAATAAGTGTCAGGTGGCTTTTCCCCCTGCCCTCGACTTGTTGCTTTTCAAATCAAGTTGTGAATGGTGTCTGCTTGATTGATTTTCTTTCATTTTCTTTATTTTTATCTCCAATTTCTCCCAATATAGGGACTGATTGTAAATGCTGAAAAACAATTCAATCAGCCAATCACTTGAGTCATCACTCCAATAGTGTTGGTGATGGTGGGTCTTGTCATTTTCCTGAGACCGCTCTATGGTGGCAGAAGAAAGTTCATTTACAAAGTCATGCAACTGTGTGTGTTGCTATAGACAATGGCTTTTGCAAGAAAACCTAGCAGCAATCCTGGATTCCCGTAGGCACTAATGACAATCATAGCATTCTTACTATTGCAGCAACCATAACAGTAGGGCTGACAGGTCAGGGTTCTCCCCAGCCGTGAGATCTAGGGACAATCCCATTAGAGATGTCATGGAACAGATCACAGGGATGTCACAGACAGCAGATGCAGATGTTACCATTAAGCATTATGGATCAAGCTTCAATTGCATATGTGAATAGTGTGCCATTCACAAAGACAGGGAGAGAAAGAGATATATCTTTGGGCTGAAAACTAAAATAAGAATTCTAGCTATAGGGGTTGTTCACAGATGCAGCCGCACTCCCTGGACCTGCTTTGTACATTTACATACCCAAACCTCAGGCTATAAACTTGGAAGTAGTGGGAATTATATGCCAGCTACAAGGAAAAAGCAAAAATTCAAGAAAGAGGAAGAGATTGTCAAAACAGCAGCATTCAAAATTTATCTCCCATTGGCATCAGAGCGGGTGGTTACAGGTGATACCATCAATAATGATACATTAACATCAACCACAGTTGCTTAGAGCATGTAAGTCAAATAAGAATGATAAAGTTTAGCAAAAAAGTACAGGAATGCCTCAGTAAACAACATTTCTGACACCAATGATCCTTGTCAAAAATGCTCTGTTGGTTAGATAATGAAGGAGGTCTGGAAAAACAGAGGCTGGATCTACACTGCTATATAATAGTTTCAAACTACAGTAGAATCTTGCTTATCCAACATAAATGGGCCGGCAGAACGTTGGATAAGCAAAAATGTTGGATAATAAGGAGGGATTAAGGAAAAGCCTATTAAACATCAAATTTCATTATGATTTTACAAATTAAGCACCAAAACAAGTTTTACAGCAAATCAACAGAAAAAGAAGTTCAATACACAGTAATGTTATGGAGTAATTACTGTGTTTACAAATTTAGCACCAAAACATCACAATGTATTGAAACAGCTGTGGATCCGGATGGGAGGCAGACTGCATTGGATAATACAGAACGTTAGATAAGTGAAACTCTACAGTACATTATATAGTTAGCTTATACACATATAATGCAGAGTCTTGTTGCAGCAGCAAATCAATAAAGTCTGAGATAGAAAGAATGGGATTCTCCTTTAACTGATCCAACTGAAGCTGTATGTTACTTTGTCCATAGCAGACAACATAAACAGTACTTTCCTGAAAAATCTCTTGCTGTTTATATATGAATCCCAAAATAGAAAGGAAAGGGGATAACCAATAAGACTGCTACAGGTTTCTTCAGCATGTTAAAAAAGTACAAAACTGTAAGTTTAGTCTGAAAAATGGAGATCATATGAAAAATGAGATTTCTTGACACAAAAAATAAATCCTGAATGTATTTCGGAAAATACTTCAAGTAGTCTCTAGAAGAGTCAAAATCTTTTTGTTTATTTATGAAGGCTTAACTGACCAGATTTTATTATTCACATGCACATATTATTATTATTATTATTTGGGAGGGAGAAGATTGTTGAAACATTTTGAAATGATATTTTTTGTAGTGTGGGAACTTATTTCCAAGTTGTTTCAGCCTCTGGCACCTAATATTTTGTTAAAGAGGTAATCCCCAAGAACACATCTACTTTGTTAACTGAGGTATCCCTATTGAAATTTGTATAGCTGCAAACTGCATTTACAAGCCTTGCATTGAAACCATAACCTCAACCCTGTTTTGAACACTTGTGGAAGCACTACTTTTAACAATATAAGTAATTTAAAAATTCCAAGTTGTGTTTTGAAAAGAAAAGAGTCAGAATTGAATGTATAGCTAAACCAAACCATTTTGAAAACATTGGCAGGGAACAAATCCTGTTTCCTAAGTCTAATTACAAGCCTAACAAGGTGTTACTAGTTGAATCCAGTCTATTTTCCTCTTTTAGGATTGATCTTCTGAACAATGCTTCTATGATATGGATAATAAAGGATTATAATTTTGCAAGATGTAATGGAAACAACTGAAATAGTATTCTTGTTGGTTTTTCATGGATAGGAATCATGTTGACTCATGATTATAATCATACACAAACTCAGCAACATCGCTCAAACATGCACTTAGATTTTCTTGGAATTTCTTGGAAAAATCAGTTGGTTCATATCTCTATGAGTGAGAAAGAGAGATCATTAGTCATGTGAGGACAGAAAAGCCTTTAAACATTCCACCTACATCGTGTATCTGTGACCAATTCACATAATTTGTTTTTAATTTCAGATTTGAATCTCAATAATTCCATTTGGGAATACCTAGGCAGAAGAAAACATTTCATACAGCTAGTTATATGTAGAGTAAAAAGAGATAATAGTGTACGTGATAGTTACCAGCATTCAAATAGCAGACTCTCTTTCCCTTGAAGTTTTTAAGGGATTGAATTATTATCTCTCTGAGATGCTTTAGGTGTGACTTCTTACACTGGCAGAAACTGATTAGATGACTCTTGGATTCCCTTTGAGTTTTCTGATTCTGCATTTGTTTCAAGCAGGTGAGAATATGTATTCAAATGCTATGAACCTCAAAAAAATTGCCAGATGCACTTGTGAACTGATGTGCACCTTTATCTCATTTATTCATGTTGGGTGTCTCATTCATCCACAGTAGTGTCTATCGTTGACTTTTGTGTCTATTCTACTGAGCAATGCCTAACAGTTCCCACTGTGTGTTTGTGCACATAAAGCAATTACTCCAGCTATGCAGGGTTTATAGTTGGTAGACAGATCAATAGATTATAAAAAAGGAATTTTCTCGGGATTTTTTAAAAATTGGCCCTCATGCGGAAAGATAGAATGCTTTCATGTCAGAGAAAATACAGAATAACTAGAGTAGATTAGCCCCCATGTGCATCTGTCAGCTTGCATAAGGGGTGCCACTGAAATAACTGTGCAAGCAATATGGGGCTCCTTTATGTGAAAGCAGTGTTTGTGAGACCAGAATAGAGAATGAAACAGATTCATAGATTGAGAGACATCATGTTTTTGGATGACAGTTCTTCGAGTTCATAAACCAGCATAGCCATAGTCATACTGACTTGGAGTCTGGGGAGTTGTAGTTCAAAACAGTAATTGGTTCAGCCACTGACATGGAGATTAGATGAACCTATTTTTGACATGGAACTTTAATTTAGTGAACATTTGATTTTCTCTTGGAGGAACGTTATGAAATGAAGAAACATTCTAACAAATGTTCTATGACTTTATGGTAAAGGACTTTTATGTCTTTTAAAACACAATATATGATTTATTCCATGTGTGTTAGATAATTTGTAAGTAGTCTATTGATGCACACAGAAGTAAAACAGACACAGCTCCATGGTGTATTAATGGGTTGGATCCATCCATTATTACAGCTAAATAGAATAGAACTGTTGAAACCACTAGGAGACACATTAGTCACAACTAATTTAAGCTTCATGACTCAGTTAAGTCACTTTGATTTCAATAGATCTGCTCTATGTATGGATAAATCTGGATCCAATTCATTAGACCACTGTGTGTATATGCAAATAAGTATCGGTCAGAATTATCCTCTTTTTTTGAGAAAGTTCTTGCTCATAGTTCCACTCTGAATAACAACTTTACTATTTAGTCAAACAGGAACCATCTAATAAACTGATTTTTACTGTTTACCGCCCAAGGCCTTGCCATCATTCATCATTTCCAGTCAATGACGACTTCGATGTAAATGTGCTAAGTGAATCACAAGTGAAATCCATAAATCTAGGTCTCATTTCTTTAATGAGTTTCTATCGCTCAGTGGTTCACTGTAAAACTGGAGCAGATGTAAGAAAGAAACACATCATTATGAGAGAGGGTTTGGGGAAGATGATCCCACAGGATCTCTTCTAGCTGTTTTGAATTCTTGAATTCTCAGAATGGGCAATGCACAACTCATAGGCTATATGTACCCCTCACCTGGTTTTGCAGGCCCTGGAAGGTTGCTCCATCTCAGAATGCTTTTTAGATTTTTTTTAAAAAAGAAAACAATGAGGAATACCTTCTAGAGATATATTTTTTCATGTCAGGAGAGACTTGAGAAACTGCAAGTTGCTTCTGGTGTGAGAGAGTTGGTTGTCTGCAAGGACACCTGGATGTTTTGATGTTTTACACCATCCTTGTGGGAGGCTTCTCTCATGTCCCCACATGGAGAGCTGGAACTACAAAGGAAGCTCATCTGCACTCTCCCCTGATTTGAACCTGTGACCTGTTGGTCTTCAGTCCTGCCAGCACAAGAGTTTAGTCCATTGTGCTACCGAGGGCTCCTTCTAGAGATAATGATATCTATCTATACCAAGAGACATGGAGCCTCACATGATTTTTTGAGCAAAAAAAAAAAACACTGCAAAAAATGAAAAAGGAACCAAACCAGCTATGTCTGACATATCAAGCTTTGATTGTCAACATTTTTGTGTGTCAGCAGAAATAGAGTGTAGCCCACAATGGATCCTAACTTTAGGAATGGCACCAAGATGAGTTGAAGTCAACTACACACCTCTTAAGGTTTTTGCAAAACAAACTCAGTGTGGATGCATTTAGATAATATCTGCTAGAGAACAGGTTGACATCCAGTATAGTGATGTGTTTTAGGGGTAGCTGGGAAGGCCTACAGATGTATAATTCAATATGCTATAGACCTACATCTCCCACTCCCTAATGTGGTGACTTCCAGTCTCCATTATTTAAGTTGTTATTCAGTGCAACCTGAGGGCAGTAGCTTGAGGAAGGCTGACGTAAATGGTGGATTGGAGGTTTAGAAAGTTGGGAAAGGAAGTAAAAGAAGTCTGTGTATAACAGGGAATTAGTCTTTAATAGTGGAAACACTTTTCGGCGGCTTGCTCCAGTTCCAGTTCCCTATACATTTATGACGGAGCCCACTCGCTCTCATCCCATGATGTAGAGTAGCTACAGAGTAGCAACGGGACTCTGTTGTAAAAGTATAGGTGATCCAGTATAGGCGAACCATGCTGCCATGGTGGCAATAGAAGTCAATGCGGAGAAGCTGGGTGGGTGATGCTCCCTCCCATGGAATGGGGATTTGGGTGAGTCAGGCAATGCAGGGCATGGGGTAATGGGTTCCCCATATATCCCAATGGGGACTGCTGGATTTGCTAAGATGCGTGGCGATTCTGGTGGCCTATCTGATGAGGTTGTCAGACTCTTTCCCAACAGCAATGCAATCCTACATACTGGATGATCATGGGATATAAGTTGAATACACACAACAATAAGTGGAAATGAGTGTAATAGGAGAAAAGAGATTACTCTTTTTGGGCAGGAAATCTAATTGTGCTATGAGTTGCAACAGGGGAGCTAATACTGTGATTTTCCATTTCAGGGCACATCAACACAGACCAAATGAGTTGGTTCAGGAGTATATCCATAACATAGGAGAAGGCCACTTAGTGAAGCTCTTGAGCTTATTCATGTTTCGGACCAATGTAAACTTTTGTTCCACTTCCTAATTGGGAAGTGGTTATGGCTGTTTATACTCCCATCCCACTTTTTGCCTGATCTCAGGCAAGCTTGGAATAGGGGATGGCATGTACTTTGCTCTAGGCTTTGCAGTGCCCAGTGGGAACTAAAATGGCACCTGGAACAAAATGAGCCAGAAAGACAAATTAATCATAGAAGGGAGAGGCAAAAGATCATTCTGGCTACAGTTATTACAAGTGGAAGTGTTCAGCAGTCCCAATTACATGTCCTGTGCCTCTGGGCCATTCAGATGCCATTCAGCCACTAGGCCAGATTGGGGAAGTGCAACACGGACACCTTCCAGTCCCTGAGGTGGCTTGATGGCTGGCCGTGCAGTCCATGGTGGCACTGATACAGAGAACCCAACTCAAGATCTGAATCACAGTTTCTGGCATGTGCGGATGTCTCCCTATTCTCGTCCTATATAAATGTACAGGCAGTTCCCAAGGTACAAAAAAGATCAGTTCTGTAAGTTTTTTCTTGAGGTGATTTTTTTGTAAGTTGGAACAGGTACATTTTTATTGTAACTCTAGCCAGATACTCACATTGGATATCATAGGAAAGAGTTAACACCCCCGGGCAGGCCCGTAGCCAGGATTTCATTTCGGGGGGGGGGGGGGGGGTTGAATTTTTTTCGGGGGGGAGTTTGGGGGGGCTGAGTTTTGGGGAGGGCTGAGTCTGAATGAAAGAGGGTCTACCCTAGCAAACCTTTTGTATCATTACCCCAATACCCCCATGCATATGGGATATATTGAGTATGGTGATCAGATCATGATATGAATAAACATAACAGTTTAAATAATGCACCAGTAAGGCCTTTTCGCGAACCACCATGAGAATTTCGAGGGGGGGGGGGCTGAAGCCCCTCAGGCCCCCCCCCCCAGCTACATGCCTGCCCCCGGGGTGTTTGTTTTGCTGTCTGTGCCCCTGCTCAGAAGATTTCACCCCACTTTTTGTCTCTATAGTAATTGGATTTTGAAAAAGTTGACTTTTTGTGGAAACAAGGATTGGTGAGGAAGCTTCAGTTGAGACACTTTCCCCCCAAGATAATAACTCTTTCAGGAGTGAATTTCCGTTCCAAGGGGCGGATTTCTCACACTTCCTGTAGTTTTGCCTCTTTATTAATTATGGAGCTCCCAGTGGCACAGTGGCTTAAAGCACTGAGCTGCTGAATTTGCTTACTGCAAGTTTGTAGGTTTGAATCCGGGGAGTGGCGTGAGCTCCCGCTGTTAGCCCCAGCTTCTGCCAACCTAGTAGATCGAAATCATGCAAATGTGAGTAGATCGATAGGTACTGCTCTGGTGGGAAGGTAACAGCGTTTCATACAGTCATGCCGGCCACATGACCTTGGAGGTGTCTATGGGCAACTCTTGCTCTTCAGCTTATAAATGGAGATGAACACCAACCCCCCAGAGTCAGACATGACTGGACTTAATGACAGGGGAAAACCTTTACCTTTATCTATTAATTATGAGTAATTTGTAAGTTGGATGTTTGTAACTCGGGGATTACCTGTATAAATATTCCTTTTGTATTAGACATGTTCTAGGCTTACACTGACTACCTTCTAAGAAACCTGAACCTGGATCAAGCATTGGGCCTGTTGAAATGTCTCATCACACATAGTATTGCACTGAAAGAAGATTGGGTTTTTCATTTGATTTTGTTGTCTCTTTCAGACAACATCTTATGGCTTCTCCAATGCTCTTTTTTATTTTCCCAAGAATGGAAGCCTGTTTGAAATGGTGCATTACATTTGAATCTCATTCCCATTTGAATGTTTTGCCATCGTTTTACAAGCACATATGGTACTGAGATGGATCATCTTGTGTTACGACTTCAGAATCTCTCTCAGTTTACACAGATAACATCTGAAGCTTCAGTTTTCAGTTCCATAAAGAGCAATGTTTTCTTTAAAGTACGGAACTCACACTTTCTTTATATTTTGAACTTGATAAAAATGGAGGAATGCTATTTTATTTCATTATAATTATATCATCACTATCATCTATAGGAGCCCCCTGTGGCACAATGGATTAAACCCTTGGGCCAGCAGGACTGAAGACTGACAGGTCAGAGGTTCGAACCTGGGGAGAGTGCAGATGAGCTCCCTCTGTCAGCTCCAGCCCCCTATGTGCGGACATGAGAGAAGCCACCCACAAGGATGATAAAACATCAAATATCCAGGCGTCCCCTGGGCAACGTCCTCTCACACCAGGAACAACTTGCAGTTTTTCAAGTCGCTCCTGATGCGGAAACAACAACAACAAAAATCCCCCTACCAACCATTTTAAAACAGATCATAGCTGTAGGACACAAGCAAAATACATATGTGCAGGGAAAATATAACATCAATCTACCATTTAACAGGCAGCTGTTTATATCATAAATCTGTCTGACTTTTAAAGCCCCAAGAGGAATTATTTGGTCCTTGAAAATAAGTAATTTGGTGAAAACTCACCTTTAACTAGTTGCTTTTATTTTGTAATACTGAGGTAAACACCTTAAATTGCTTTTTCTTCCTGGGCATCTCAAATGGATGACTAAGTACTGTTTTGTTTGGGAATTTCCCCGCAAATATTTACAACCGAATCCTTTGTGTATCTATTAAGTTCTACTATGTTTACACACACACACACACTATGGTTATATCAGTTCTGTTCTTATTGCGTTATTGCCCTGTATCTAGAGAAAATTATATCACTCACAATATCACATGGAGGGAAACTGGCTGCAACTGCTACAAAAAGTATAGTTTTTATTTATATTAAGAGAGAGTAATAGGAACTATTTAAGCAGTGTGCACATCTGAATTCTGTCGTCATCGTCATCATCATCATCTATTTTCCTAGTCCTCAAAAGGATTCAAGACAATTTACAAAATTATTTTTGAAAAAACAGTTGAAAACATTTTAAAAAGCAGAAGTTAAAATAGACAAATCTTTATTGCTAAAATGCAATTGAACTACTCATAGAATTCAAATCATTTAAACAAATCCATAGAAGACAAAAGATAAAACTAGATAAACTAAAAAAGTCCTTTCAGTCCTTTCCTAAAACCATCTCAGAACTTATGTGTTTTCAGTTATCTATTAAATAACAGCAAAGAGGGAGCTATCTACTGAATCAGTTGTTGGGAATGGCGGGTCAACATTTATGTAACTAGCAATAGTTTTTGATTATCAGCAGGGCCTAAGACTAACAATAGGACAAGGGCTAGTCCATGCTCTTGTGTTCTGTGACCCATTGGTACTACACAATCATAGCACCATCATTCCACTTCTCAACTGCCATTGTTCCATTGCATGGAATCTTTTGATGGGCAGTTTGGTGTTCTCAGCCAGGGTGCCTCACCAACTACAAATCCCAGGAATCCATGGAATGGAACTATGCCTGTCAAAGTGGAATGATAGCACTATAATGGTAGAAATCATTACTCCTAAAATAACTCATATAGTTGGATTTTGGAAGTAAATAGAAAAGTAATTCATTCAAACTCAAGAACACTACACTGAAGGTGGCTTCTGTGTGCAATATAAACGAAGTGAAAACATACTATAAATCAGGCATGGCCCAACTCCCGTCCTCCAGGTGTTTTGGACTTTTCAAACTCCCACAATTTCTAACAGCCAGAGTTGAAATCCAAAACACCTGGAGGACTGAAGTTTGACCATGCCTTCTATAGATGATATTATACGATATTAGATTGAGGTCGCAAGTCTATATGCAGTTGCCTGGAAATCAAACCATTGAATGCAATGGACTGAGTAGGCATACAAGAATTGGTCTATTAAAATTTTCTTTTTACAGTTTCCAGATTTTGAAATGACTAGATAAACTTTCTTTGGCTAATTGTATGCTCTTTTCTCTCATCAGTCCTGCTGAAGAACAATAACTTTGAATTTCTGAGAAATATGTATGGAACAATCTAAGTAAGAGCTCTCATTTCAACATCCAACAAGTGATTACCATTCATTACTTCAGCTATTGTAAAGATAGGGCAGGACAGGAAGCTTGCCTTTTTTCTCCCTCTTAATTAGAAAAAGGTTTCTGTCATCTCTTGAATACAAGAGATTCCTTGTGCAAGATAGGACCGTCCAGTTTCAAATCATCATTGCTTTTAACATCAAATAGCGAAACAGCTTTTCATTGCAACTGCAAAGAATGCTTCGATGTTGTTTTTCTCCACTGCCCTTCCATACTGTATTGGGTCGGGTCAGGCATTTAGTTTTGTATAGTATGATAGTACAAAATGAATGAATCAAATTCTGAAAGCAACTTCCAAAAGATAATTCCTTGGGCTTTCTTTAGAGAACCATCACATTGACTGCTGAAATTAATGGCAAGGTTGGGCATACATTATAAGACATCACCTGTGGGCTGCAGTAGCTTGGAGTTTCTGTGTGGTTGAGGTGAGGAACACACTTTGTTTCTTAATCATACAGAAGGTGGGGGACTGCCCGTAGCTGACATCCTACAATAGCATCTGGTGGCAGAGAACCTTCTCGTAATATTGAATCCCCACCACGAAATAAAGACTCCAGACACAAGATTTGGAAAAATAAATGGGCCATTTATTGATCTAATTAGAAACTAGTAATTGAGCTAATTGACTAATTGTGGGGGGAGCACTGCGACATGGGTAATGGTGTGAGGCCAGGTATCTTTTGGGACCCTTGCCAAGCCAACCACTGGGCAAAACACCTGACCCCAGGGGCACTCCACATTGATGGTTTGCTATTCCAGCCCATCATTACTGGAGGGCCACCCCTGGAAACCTCCCCCCATCCCCTGGAGCATAAAGCTCAATGGGAGAGAGACAAACCCCCCAAGGGAAGCCCTAAGGAAGATATTTTTGGGAACCCCCTAACCATAGAGCCTACAGAGATAAACTCAAAATTCCCCCTCCCCCCATTATGGAGGGATGCCAAGGTGTACGCCGATCTAAACTCTCCCCCCACTTCCTGCCAGTGACATCTATTTATACAACCCCCAACTATTTATATTCCTTACTCCCAGCAGCTTCAAGATGAAGTAGACAAAATAAACCCCTCCTCTCTGAGGAAGGAAAAAATTCCTACCCAGCCCTAGTGCAACCAGCATAACTCATATTGAACTGTGGGTGGGAGAGTGGGTTGTGCTGTAGGAAGGTGAATACAGAGAGGAGCTACAATAGCATCTGGTGGCAGGAGCCCCCGGTGGTGCAATGTGCCAGCAGGACTGAAGACCGACAGATCACAGGTTCAAATCCAAGGAGAGTGCAGATGAGCTCCCTCTATCAGCTACAGCTCCCCATGCAGGGACAGGAGAGAAACCTCCCACAAGGATGGTAAAATATATAAAAAAAACAACAACATCTGGACTGCCCCCTTGTCAACATCTTTGCAGATGGCCAATTCTCTCACACCAGAAGCGACTTGCAGTTTTTCAAGTCACTCCGGACACAGAAAAAAAATCTGGTGGCAGAGAATCTTTTCGTAATAAACCTGAAACATTTTCAACCAAGGGTTTTTATTGCGGATTTGTCTTGGTCGTGTTCACATCTTTATCTTCTACTTGTAACTCTCATGCTGATTCTAACTAGGCATACATCTGGTGATAGGAAGGGTAACCACTTTCTCTATTTAGCTCCCTATGCATTTCCGTTTTAGTGTATTATTTATACCAACTTTCTCCTGGGCTGAGATTTAAGGTGGCAAATGGTGACTCTGAATCCTGATGTTGATCACTGTTACTTCAAAACTACATTTTGTGAGGTTTTGTGCGACACTCCACAGGTGGAGTTGGGGTGTGTAGTGGCAAGATCTTCACCTTTAATTCAGCACAGTCTGAAGCATTAGAAAAATAGTATATTATGAACAGTTTCTTTGGCTTACTATGTGCAGAGTCAGAGATCCCAGAATCAAAACATGAAAATGTCTGAATTGTTGGAAATGATGTAATCTGACACCCACTCAGACTTTCTTGCTTTCTCTGAGATAAGCTATTCGCACAGTAGCTGTGGGTGGACAGGGAATACCTTTTAATAACAAAATAAGCATTTCAAAGCTACCCCTGTTGTACCGCAAAGTATTTCAGAATAGTATTTTTCTTTAAATGGGCAAGTAGGGGTTATTGGTTTTACAAACATCATTCTATGCGTTGACCAGTATAAATGCCCCAATGTAAGTTATCAATAATAATAATAATAATAATAATAATAATAATAATAATAATAAAGACTCTGACACAAGCCAGTCAAGGTGGTCCCAGTGGTGATCATCACACTGGGTGCAGTGCCTAAAGACCTTGGCCTGCACTTAAACACAATCGGCACTGACACAGTTACCATCAGCCAGCTGCAGAAGGCCACCTTACTGGGATCTGCACACATTATTCACCGATACATCACACAGACCTAGACACTTGGTAAGTGTCCGACGTATGATCCAATACAACAGCTAGCAGAATGTCTGCTGTGGAGTCATCTTACTGTGTTTCAAATAATAATATAACAACAACAACAACAACTTTATTTTTATATCCTGCCATCATCTCCCTGAAGGGACTCGGGGCGGCTTACAAGCGGAACCAAGCCCAATAATAACAAATTAACCAATGAAACACACTTAAAAACACACTGAACATATAACAACTAATTAAACAATTAAAACAGTAAAGTGTAAAAACATCATTTCAATAGAACCAGTCTTTATAACCAGAACTGGACTATAATGGGCATGTCAGGGTTGGAGAGGGCAGGGGCTGGGCATGGGCTTGCTCAGAAAGCCCATCACATAACGTCAGAAGTATATTGACTTCAATTGCTATGTATACAGGTGAAACAATGTTGTTGGAAGTCATGTCCATCAAGATTTATCCGATCAGCTCCCAAAACTCAACAGCTGGCAGGAAAGCTTCCTTTGGCACTGGAGGTGTCCTTTTCTACTACCCTTCTATCACTGTTTTACATTGCTTCTCTAATTCCAACATATTTCATCAAGAAATCTCTGACGAGAAACAGCTAAAACTTGTTGGCTTTGAAGGAAAGTGGATCGATGTAATAGCTGCCTTTTGAATTCTGTGGATCTGGCTTTGTTATGGGGATCATGGAGACTTCAAAATGTACCACTGTACCAGTGCTGAAGAACTCATCGACACATACACACATAGCTTTGCAACCCTAAGCTGTTAACTGATCTGAACAGAACTAGATTGTGGGACCTCATGTTCTTCCTGCCCCTGCACATTGTTCAGTACAATAACATTTGGATGAGTTAAGAGTTAAGATTTAAAAAGAGCATTTCTTAGAACTTATGTAAGTTATTTGAGAATGATGGCAAAACGTATCATATCTCCTAGGGGGAGTTCAATCTAAGGCATGTAAATACAAGAGTTACTTTACATCTTTGTATTTACTTCATACCTCCAAGGGCCCTTCCACACAGCCCTATATCCCAGAATATCAAGGCAGAAAATCCCACAGTATTGGTTTTGAACTGGGCTATCTGAGTCCACACTCAGATAATGTGGCATTTCCTGCCTTGATATTCTGAGATATATGGCTGTGTGGAAGGGCCCCTAGACTTCCTGAGTGGAAATCATTTGTGATTTCAGTTCTGATGAAAGATGTAACAATACAGCCACTGTAAATTGATTTCAGTTACAGATTCTAAAAGGAAGTAATGAATATGTTTGTATGCTTATTGGCAAGCACTTTTAAAACTGAAATCAAGGTTGATTAGTTGCTAAGGCAGAGATTTGTGGTTGGGGAAGGGGGGGGGGGGTATGGATTGGAGATACCACTGGTGTTTAGGCATGGTGCATTTCACTCGAATTCTGACAGTACCATTTTTATCTTTTCCCAGAGTTGCATGTCCATTTGATATAATGTCACTTCCTAAAATTAAATGACTTTATTTTTAGAGTCTTAGAACCACCTTTCTTTGAAAATTGAGCCAGGTGCCCAATTCATATTATAAAATTGCCTTTGAGTGAAATATTAAAATTCAATTGTCTAAGCAACAAAATTATGGTATTACTTGGGTGGTTGGAGTTGCAAACGCATGTCTTGGTGTAGTTCAAAAAAATCAAACAGAAACCTCTGCTTGATCCAGAATCATTTTTATCCCTGCTCTCTTCCTTTATTAAACCCTGCCATTTGATTTATTTTAATGTACCTTGCTAGAGAAATAAGAGGTGAATGTGAAGGTGACCAGATGTGTGTTAGTAGTATATTTTTCTGTCGAACTGTGTCTCAAACTGTCTCACAAATTAAAAAATCCATTATAATTAAAAGCTACAACAGGGCAACATTAAATTGGACTTAACCCTTTGTTAACATTAAAACCAACTTGAAACATACAATTACAGTAATCAGTACAATACAGTATTTTTAAAAATTCTACCAAAACAAAGCATTATTCAGAATATCAAGGCAGAAAATCCCACAATATCTGCTTTTAACTGGGTTATCTGAGTCCACACCGCGATATATCCCAGTTCAAGCAGACAATGTGGGATTTTATTCAGCTTTGTGGAAGGTGCCCTAGAAGGATCCATTTTGCATTCTCACCAGACCTACCAATGAAAGGAGGATGCCTTCTAAGTAGTCCTGCGCTCATATGGGGAGATATAGTCCATTGAATAATCTGAACCTCAGCATGGTGCAGTAGTATGAACTAATAGTAGAAATGGCTGTCAATGTATGGGGAAATACATTTTTTGTGTCTGATGTAAAGGTGATGACAGTCTCATTCCACACCAATAGAAACCTATCAGATCAGCAGCTCATTTTACTTAATCATGGGGATAGGACAGTTTCGACTTGAGTGTGGCAGCAATTAGATTACAAAGATCAGGGCAAGATAGCTTGTTGACACTCAGATGAAATTGGATAGCTTTACACCCAGGATCTTCTCCCTGATGTGACTCCCTCGCTCTGTCTAGTGAGAAGGATGGCCCTGTACATTGTAGAGAGTAAAAAAATGGACTTTACTAATGTCAGTAACATAATTACGGAAAACTCAGCTCCCTCTGGAAGAGTCTATTGAATCTCATCATTTTATGAACAAAGTGTTCTATCTTCTGAACATGTTTTCTGGTATTAACCATTTGGGGAAATGCTCATATCTTCCTAATTAGATTGAGTATTTATCCAGCAACTTTGAAATAGGACGGCTTGCACAGTTTTATAGGCGAAGGCCGCCCCCATACCCATGAAAAGAAATATCTCATACAACTATACTCTGAAGGGTAACATATTGTAACCTTTTGTTTTAATGTGTTGCCTTTTATTGCTTGTTTGTATAGCAAGCAACCCATGCTTGTGAGAATGGAGGTAACAAATCAAGTACCATATCCATTAATTTATAGAGTATGAACATATACAGTAAATAATTCAGTAAGCCCTTTGATGACAAAACAAGAATAATTAATTGGAAGCAATACTGGAAAGCTTTTTTGTATTTATATTAGCCAATAACAGCAAAGTTCAAGTACCACTCAAATCTGTGGGCAGGCATATCTATGATCCTATTGTGATAGCTGCCCCCAATGTACTAGAGCTTGTGCAGGCCTGGCTTGTGTTTTGGGCAAGCCCAGGACAAAATGTGTTCTCCTCCTCCATTGTTCTAGTGCAGTGGTTCTCAACCTGTGGGTCCCCAGATGTTTTGGCCTTCAACGCCCAGAAATCCTAACAGCTGGTAAACTGGGTTGTTGTAGGTTTTTTCGGGCTTTATGGCCATGTTCTAGAGGAATTCTCTCCTCAGCAGGGGCATTAGGAGAGAATGCCTCTAGAACATGGCCATATAGCCTGAAAACCTACAGCAACCCAGTGATTCCAGCCATGAAAGCCTTCGACAATACAGCTGGTAAACTGGCTGGGATTTCTGGGAGTTATGGGCCAAAACACTTGGGCACTATGGGTTGAGAACTACTGTCCTAGTGGGTCATGGTGACTGGAGAAATCAAGCAGCTGTGGCCCAGAAAGGGTTTTTTTTTTTTTACAAGCTCCAGGCCCTTCTCTATGGCCTTGGCTTTGAGGAAGAATTTTCATAGTCCATTGGCAAGAAAAAGAGAAAACAAGACTCCCAACTAACTCATTTTCCTCAATGATGGTCTGATGTCTCAGATTTCATGTTGCATATTCTGCTAGTGAGGTAAAGAATAATTTTGATTATTCTCTGGAAAACTTATATTTTGCATGTGTGGTGGCCAGAAAAATATTTTTTGCTCCATATTCTCTTGATTGCGGTTTCGTATTTGAGAGCCAGCACCAGAATTTCATGGTTCATTGTGCATGCTGCTTATTATGCCCTTGAAAACTTCTGCTCACCCTTGCCCTGGCACTTTACCACCAACAAACTACTATCCATAGGGCCATCATTATCCTGTTAGTGGATCCTGACGGGGTAGTAGCAGTAGTGCTGTCGCCTGGGTGGGTAGCAGTGATGCTGTGAATGGAAACAAAAGTGAGCGCCAGCTTGCTTTCTATTCAAAATTGCTACTGCCTGCTGGAGTAACGTGTTGTTCTTCAATAACTGCCCACCCTCAGAGATTTGTGTTATGTATGATGATCGAGAGTGCCATGCAGAGTCTAGCAGTGGCTATGTTGGCTGGAGGATTCTATCACTGTAGTCCAAAAAGAAACCTCTATTTTCTCTGATTTTGACTTTTGGAGCTTGTTGCAGCTGCCTGAGTCTACACATGTCAAGCTCTAACTTCTTCATGAAGTAAATGTGCACAAAAAAGCTGATTCTTTTAATCCCAAGTGAAATGAGAAAAAGGATAATACATCTGTATGAAAGTCAAGATTATTAGAAATTCGGAAAACAAGTGTCCTGTAGCTTGTTTTGTCAGGTATCCCCAATCTAGTGTTCCTCAGATGTTTTGGACTAGGTTGGGGAGGACCTTGGTAACATTTATCAACTGAACCATCCACCCATCTAGTTGTTCCCTACAAAGCCTAAGAGAAACAGGCTTTCTCTTAGAATATACCCAATATGAGACAATGACAGTTACTACATGCATCTCCAATGCAGAAATCCAGACTTTGTCAATATTACTTGTATGCCGCCCTTAAATCTTATGATATAGGGTTGGATACAAGTATTTTAATAAGTATATGAATAAATACATCAAAATTTAACATTTCCAAGTGTTAGGACTGATCTAAGATAAAACTGGGAATGTAGAAATACATTAAAGCTTCATTTTTGAACTCTGCCAACTGTCAAATACTAATTGCAGGTTGTCAGATATTACTCAGTAGTGACCACTGTGTCCTGTCAGCTGCTAGTTACTGTCTACTATTGAAAAAGTGGGAGGTGTAAATAGCTATAGCTGAATATCAATTATTTCCCAAGTAGCACTGCTAGAGAATATTTAGGAAATAAATATATCTCTGCACTTGCGATGGCAAGTTTGGATTGGCAATGGGATTAATTTTTGATTTATTCTGTTTTGTGAACTTTGTGTTTCCATGTCCCAGTTTCATTTCCTTGTCATCAAAGCTAATTGACTTAGGGCTGCTCAGGCAAGAAAAACCCTTCAATTAAACCCAGAGAGCTCTGCCTACTCTCTTGTTTGTTTATCACTAAGAATAATCATTAACTTTTACAGTAGAAGAGCCTCATATGTCAAGTCAAGCCCTGGGACTTCAGGACAGCTTTCAGTGTACTGCAGACAGAGGCATATCATATTTGGAAATTTTAGGAAATGCCCACTATACAAATTCTGCATTGCCATATTCAGTATTTGTCATCTGTTACCAGTTTTGTTAATTTTACTCACAGTTGGCTACAGTTTTAACTAGAAGCGGAACAGGATTTTTATTATTCTGTTATCTTGATGGAAACAAAGGGGGAAAATAAATTGACTTAATGTAGGTCCCAATGGTAGGTCCCTGCTCAAACAGCTACTAGATCAGTAATGGAAGAAAATAAATTACAAAGTGATTTGCACTTGGTGCTTGGGAACCTTTAGATGCAAAACAAGTGTCCTACCACTGAACTATAATGCCCCGACTCCACACTCACAACATACACAGTAAGCAGATTTACATTGAAAACCAAAGAAATCAATACTGCAAATATTTTTACAATTTATTTTATTCCATTCCTTGCAGTGTTATTTAGGTCTGAGACAGGGCCCTTATATACACAGCTCTATATCCCAGAATACCAAGGCAGAAAATCCCACATTATCTGAGTTAACTCAGATAACCCAGTTCAAAGCAGATATTGTAGGATTTTCTGCCTTGATATTCTGGGATATAGGGCTGTGTGGAAGGGCCCAGAGACTTCTCTCCGAATAGCTGAGAAACTGCTGCCATTTCAGATAGAAGATGGACTACCTAGATGACCTCTAGATGGGTTGGACTAGAGTCACTGCTAGCATCCTGACTGGGGACAATGGGAGCTGTAATGTCTAGAGAGTTTGACGTTAGAAAACATTGAGGATCACAGTACTTGGTAGAAATATTAATTGTCCGACTATAAGGTAATATCTGAGCTTGAAAAAAATTATTTTTGCAGGCTACAGTTCTCATAAACTTCCAATAGCATATCCAGTGATATTCTAAGAAATATAACCCAAAAAGTAACATTTCCAAGGCAATTCATTCTTACCTTTCACCTGTGGTCTAAAGTACATATACCTTTGATGCATTTCATCACATAATGTGAATTCCAGCCTTTGAATATTTCTCCATAATAACCTCTTACTGACATTTACCTCTGCATAACTAGTGGAAAGGATACCAAATGCTTCAGTAAACTCCTGGATAAAAGGCTGGAGTGATTTGAGAACAGCTCTGCAGGATGCTGTTCTTTTCTCTCTGTCTCTTCTCCCCATTCCTGCCCCATTTGTGAGCAAATAAACAAAACAACCGAAAAGCGTGATGCTGCTGCTGGATTTTATTGTAACAATAAAGTGATTAATTCCTATGGGTAGTTTCTGTTTTTTAAAATCATGCAATCTGTTTCAAATAAAGAGGAAGTGCCAGAGACCTGCTGTCAAAACTGGCTGGTGGCTTTAAATGTTTGCGTAAAAACTGTCCACGTTGTGCACAGAGCCAGCAGTTTCTAAAACCTTGTTTTATCAATGTTCAAGAGGGATGTGATATGATTTTGAGTATCTAACTGAAGTTTGTGAAGGGAGCGGGGAAAGCAAATATAGTCAGATATGAATACCAGGATGAAGGGTCAATATACCTTGGAAATATCACTGGAATCATTGAAGAATTCAGTGGTTCCAATGCATGAATTCAGGGAAGGTTGTTCACCTGAAAGTTTATCTTTATACTGCAAGTCAATGCCATTTCCCTTTCCTTTACACCAGTAGTACAGCCCTTCATTGAACCATAAACCCTCTTATCCCTCACAACTAGCTATCTTGGCTGGGTCTGAGGGGAGCCAGACTCCAGCAGCATTTGTAAGGCTATTAAACATTGTTTGTCAAACTGGCATTGAATGTTTGCCATATATGTGTTTACTGTAATCCGCCCTGAGTCCCCTGCGGGGTGAGAAGAGCGGAATATAAGAACTGTAAATAAATAAATAAATAAATATAGACTTCCATGACTGACTGACTGACTGACTGAGGTGAAGTGGCTGAGATCCTAAAGGGGTGTAGAAATGGTTGGATATCTGTTGCGGTTCTGATTCAGATTGCAGACAATGGGCATAGTGGATCTGTTGAAGATTATAATAATACTAGTATTTCAGAGGAAGTAACTGGCAAAATCACCTCTTGAGTATTCCTTGTCCAAGAAAATCCTATGGAAATCCTATGGGATTGCCATAAATTGAATTGAAGGTACACACATGCTAAGTTAATGTGAAGATGGTTATAAACAAGGGTTTCAGCTAACCAAGTCTGTTGGTAGTCCTGATCCATTGTGCCTTATTGTTTTGGTTTGTCATTGCCTCTCTTTGAATTTTGCCAACGGCACCTGCTATTCATTGGCAGTCCTAGTATTAGTCAGGATGAAGTGGCCTCCTCAGGCTGTTGGTCATAGTCAAAAAGGAGTGTAGGCAAAGTGTTATTGGACAGAGCTGTATGTTGCAGCTGTATCCTGTACGCTGAGCTAGCCAACTTAACCTCGGGGAAGAGAAAAGAAGCCAGTATTGAGGTAAAATTCAACTACCAATTTAGTCAGCTTCTAATTTGGGTTTTTTTTTTGGGGGGGGGGATGGCATTTTGCCTGCCAATCTCCAAAATAACGAGACCACACAACATATATGGTTTGAAATATGGGCAACTTTTATTAACTGTTGCCTAGTTAAACTGTAAATCTTTCTAAGGTGACTTGAACTAGGTGTGAGAACAGCCGAGGTAGCATCCCTTCCCGGCTTACCTCTCGGTTCCTTAGGGCACAACACCTGGGTCCCCTGCTGAACTAACCCAGGCAACCTTAAAGGGAAATGTATGGAGAAATCTTCCCCAAAGATTTTGAGGTCAGACTCTTCCCATTTCAAGGCCATTTGTCTTTTATCCTCACCTCAGCTAATTGAACAATGAGTGATGGTTTGCACTAATGGCCTTCACCCCAAAGAAGGGTGCCCTGGGTGTGCACCAAATTGTAACTTTCCTAGCTGCTTTCCGATTATACCTATTTAAGACCATACCATCATCCAATTTGCCCCAGGCAACACAATAGGGTAGGCAGAAAACCCTCCTAGTCTTTTTAGTGTAGGAGGGAACAAATTCCTACCTGAGCCCCTAAAGCAGGGGTCCCCAAACTTTTTGAACATAGGGCCGGGTCACAGTCCCTCAAACTGTTGGAGGGCCGGATTATAATTTGAAAAAAAAAACATGAATGAATTCCTATCCACACCTCAAATATATTATTTGTAGTGCAAAAAGCACTTTAAATAATACAATAATTAAAATGAAGAACTATTTTAACAAATATAAACTTAGCAGTTTAGAATAAATATAAACCTAGCAGTTTGAAAACATGCAAATGTGAGTAGATCAATAGATACCGCTCCGGCAGGAAGGTAATGGCGCTCCATGCAGTCATGCCGGCCACATGACCTTGGAGGTGTCTATGGACAACACCGGCTCTTCGGCTTAGAAATGGAGATGAGCAGCAGAGTCCCAGAGTCGGACATGACTGGATTTAAGCCCCCCCCCCACCCTTCTCCTGCCTCCGGGATGCATCCAGGATGCCTCCCAAAGGGAGGAGAGGCTGGGCCCACGGAGGCGACGGGCAAAGCAGGCCCAAGCCGCTTTGCCCGTCGCCTCCCCCACCCCCTCTCCTTCCTCCGGGAGGCATCCAGGATGCCTCCTCAAGGGAGGAGAGGCTGGGCCCACGGAGGCGACGGGCAAAGCAGGCCCAAGCCGCTTTGCCCGTCGCCTCCCCACCCCCTCTCCTTCCTCCGAGAGGCATCCAGGATGCCTCCCTGAGGGAGGAGAGGCTGGGCCCACGGAGGCGACGGGCAAAGCAGGCCCAAGCCGCTTTGCCCGTCGCCTCCCCCACCCCCTCTCCTTCCTCTGAGAGGCATCCAGGATGCCTCCCCGAGGGAGGAGAGGCTGGGCCCACAGAGGCAACGGGCAAAGTAGGTCCAAGCCGCTTTGCCCAGTACCTCCCCCCCTTCGCCCGCCTCTCACCCTTCTCCACAGGCCGCGGGCTGGATAGATGCCCTCGGGGGGCCAGATCCGGCCCGCGGGCCGTAGTTTGGGGACCCCTGCCCTAAAGCAACCATTATATTATACTGTTAATCCCCAGCATAGTTATGATGGATAGGAATATGTATTCTGTAAATTCTAGTTCAAAGAAGGACTGTAATATTCCTAGTTCTGTCTTTTCCCAAGTAGTTCACACAATCAAATGAAACTGTTAGCATTGTTAACACGTGTGGCTTCTACACGCAAGGAGAGAGACCAGAAATTAACTTACAAGTTCTGTGGCTTTCTGTCACTATCTTCCTCACATTTCATATATGGTGGAAAAGTTCACTCTTTCTGCAGCAATTCTCTTCTGATTTCAAACTGAGGACAATGTACATTCAAGTGCACATACAAATCTAATATTTCTCTTCTTTTATCTTGTGTTTGTTTCCATGGATGTACATTTGAATGTGAAGGAATGGAAAAACTATGCATGCAGATTCAGCTATCACGAAACGGGATTGGCTTGTTAGTGATTATATTGTTGGAAATTGAGAGAAAGAGACTTGTGGGATTTTCTTCTTTATGTGCCAATATAATTTGAGTACTAAGCACTTTAGGGATTGAATTTGATGCTTTGCCTGTGACAGCAAGTTATCTTGGGCTAGCCTTGCTCTATATCAGTGCTTCTCAACCTTGGGTCCCCAGATGTTTTTGGCCTACAACTCCCAGATATCCCAGCCAGTTTACCAGCTGTTAGTATTTCTGGGAATTGTAGGCCAAAAACATCTGGGGACCCCAGGTTCAAAACCACTGATCTATATGGTTGTTTTGGGCAGTGATGAAATATTCTTTTCCCCATCCCTGCCTGCCTTCTTTGAAAACAGTTTTTCAGAGAAAAGACCATAGTTCAATAGAAAATTGTGTGCATTTATTTATTTATTTGGATTTTTATTTCCCCTTTCTCCCCAAAGCAGGATTGAAGCCAGTTAGGCACAGCCAAAATCCCAATCAGTCATATTGCCTGCTGCAAAAAAACAGAAGCAACTTGATGGAAAATTAACCCAGTTTTTCCTGATAGATGTAGGTAATATGGAGTTCAATGGGCAAACAGCAGGGACACATTAAGATGAGGAAGAATCTCAGTTATATGATGTATATGGAGCCTGATAAGTAACATACTTAAGTATATTATACTTAACACATATGAAATATTTGAAGTGCTATGGTCTTAAATATTTATAGTCCCTTCATAATGTGAGGGCCAAAGCCGTAGTTTATGTTGCTTGTGTTTACCCCTAGCTCTGAAAACATCAGGATTTCTCCCCTTCTTCCATTTCAGTTCAGTGAATATACTAAAGCAGTAGCCTGAGTGTAGTCATCCCAGCAAAAAATTGTACAAGTTCACATTTTGCCTGAGGCTCACCCTCTGATAGTAATCTAAATAAATTTGTCCACAAGAACATTAAATCTCAAGCAAAATGATGGGCGAGGTTCACATGCAGGCTACCCATAAAGTGTTTTGGAATGATGCAGACAAAGGATGCAAACAAAGCACATCGCTATTTTGCTTTGGCTTGAAAGCAAACAGACTGTTCTAGTTATAGCCTAGTGACCTAGTTCCAGAGAACTGATCTGTAGTAATGCTTCCCAGGAAAAGAAAAGAAAAATGAGAGGGAAACATAATGGAAAGACATCACTTTCCCCAGGCCATGTTTTTTTACATCCAGATTCATTGTTTTCTCCCTGCACTGCCCGTATAATCTGCCACACAGCCCCTCCTTTCCAGCTGTAAAAAGCTCAATTCTGATGTTATAGTGGTTACTGTATTTTTGAATTCCTAAGTAGAAATTACTGAAGGGTTTTGTGTTTGTTTTATTTTTCAAAAATGACTCACACTTGGCAAAACAAGAGATTGTGCTGATCTAAAAATATGCATATGTGAGGTGTGTGTGTGTGTCTCGGAAACAGGACCTCAATGAAGGCAGGGCTAGTCTGAATGAGGAAGGAGCTGCAAACTTAAGAGATGCTCAATCTTGCCTGTCTCTTGAGAAGCCAGTTCAAAAGATAATGTTTCCCAGGAATGGTTAGGAGGAAAAAAACTGACACCTGAAAAATGATGTAATAGTGGAATCAAGACTATCAAGGTTGAAGTGCCAGGATTTTCAGATTCACAGAATTAATGTCATCTCCCACCCTCCTAAATCCTTCATGGCTCTGTGTGAAATCTGTACAATAGCTAGTATTAGGAGACAGATATTTGAAGCAACAGCATATACATTGCATTCAATGAAATCATGGGGTTTGTTATTTTGTAAGGCAGTATTGTTCTATGCCTGAGAAGTTTAAGGGTAGATCTACACTGACCCATTATCCAGATATAGCTTTCCAAGGTCATTTACCCATGATGATGATGATGATGATGATGATGATGGTGGTAGTGATAGTTTCATTTCTTACCCACCTTTTCCTGTGCTTGAGGCAAGTTACAACATAGCTATAAACACATAATCATCAATTGTCGGAATTTAAGTGACAATTGATGATTATGTGTTTATAGCTATATTGTAACTTGCCTCAAGCCACGAGAAGAGGTGGGTAAGAAATTTAGCTGTTGGAGGTCATCTGGCAGGTTGTTCTACAGTCTGGGGGCAGCTGATGAAAAGGTCCTTTAGGTGACAGTCACCAGTCAGGTTCTGGCAGGCTGGAGTAGATACCCCCTAGAGAAACAAAGTATGTGGGGGCACATTGTACAGAAGAAGACACATGGTGAAATCAACTCCTCAAAATGCAGATCTAAGTGGCCCCCATACACTCTCTGGCAGAGGAGTTAGGGGATGGGAAATACATTCTCTTTGGGTGTTAAGCAGTGGAACCTATGGATCCTGGAACTGTTTTGTGGCCAGCTTCTGCAGTCTGTGCAGTCACCATCTGGGCCTTGAACCAGTTGCAGGACTTGCATCTGTACATTGAAATTGCTTCTTCATATGCTAGTTTCACTCCAGATTAAATAGTCAAAGAGTTACGGTCCCTCACCAAACTACCGCTCCCACGGTTCCATAACATTTAGCCATATCAGTTAGACTGTAGATACACTCCTAAGTGATGAATCCCCTTTGTCCCTTCCCCAGGGAGAGGACTAGATGAGCCACAGTTTAACTTATGCCTGGAGAGCATGCAGACATACATCTCACTTGCAAAGTGTTTTGGTAAGGGAAATATGCATCTATTCTTCCATTTCTTATAAATGACTTTAAAGTCTAGATCATGCAGCCTCTTTTCCTTGAAGCTTGCTGTCCCCAGAATGAGAAGATTTTGGTGCCAGATTACTTGTTCTCTGTATATTTTGCACTCTTAAATTGTTTTTGCAGTTTATTCCCACTGTGTTGAAAAAAGAGGGGGTGAGATCATTATCTGGAATATATCAAGCAGACCGAATGTGAAGTGAACATGTTTTGATTGCCAGGGATTAGTTCTCTTTAATTAACAAGGGCCAATGTTGCTTCTTAGCATGCAAAACCAGACTCCTTGAAAAACGATAGGTTTTAATATGCATTTGAGAGAGCACTGCTGAGCTATGGTCTTTAGAAGAGACTGCTTTTTTTAAAAAATGTATTGCTCAACTTACTTATGAATGTCATCATATTGTTTATAATGATAGTCAAGATCGGAATAAGTAGTCTGAACCTCAGGAAAAATGAAGGATATCTGTGACCACTAATGCCTCAAAGGATAAAGCATAGAAGACATGTTTATGTCCATATGTAAGAAATCATAGCTGTCTTGAGGTATCCACTGTTAAAAACAATCCCAATATATTTACTGGTTGATCATAGATATAGCCAGAAGTAATCTCGCCAGGCCTGGCTGCATTTTCCCCATGGATAATTAGCACTTTTTGTATTTACAAACTAAAATCATATTGTACGAACTGGTTGTAAAAATTTCTGTGTGAAGAATCTTAAGAGAAAGCATTAAGGGATTTATCCAACTCAACATGCTGTTACATTCTCTTTCATCAGGGATTAAAAAAAATCTCCCAATGAATTTATAGGAATATCTCGATGCAGTTGGCTATGATCTTCTGGAAACAGAAAAAAATGGTTTTATTAAAAAAGTACTGTAGATACTCGAGTATAAGTCAAATTTTTCAGCCCTTTTTAGGCTGAAAAGGTCCCCCTCACCTTATACTTGAGTCAAGGTTATTTATTATTTTACTCTGTTAGTTTTATTTTGATTACATTTATTATTTTACTCTATTTATTATTATTATTATTATTATTATTATTATTATTATTACATTTATCATTTTACTCTATTATTATTACTTTTGTTATTGTACTTTATTATTACATTTATTATTTTACTCTATTATTACTGTTATTACATTTTCATTATTTTACTCTATTATTATTACATTTATTATTTTACTCTCTTTATTATTATTATTATTGGAGGAATACATAAACACATTTGCAGTGAAGAACTTTAGACTAATGGTTTAATCAGAGTTGGGCAGTCTTACCTTAAATTACAGTTTTATGTAAATATTCAAAAACATTTAACCTACTGATGCCTCAATTAAAACAATTTTATTGTCATCTATTTTTATTTTGAAATTTACCATTAACCGCTGCATTTCCCACTATTGTCTTATACTTGAGCCAATTCATTTTCCCAGTTTTCTGTAGTAAAATTAGGTGCTTTGGCTTATATTCAAGTTGGCTTATACTTGAGTATATATGGTATATTCAGCAGAACTCATTGCACCAGCAGCAAAACCATCTTAGATATAATGTCTCTATGAACTCCTTCAGCATTTTAAAAAAGGAGACTTTAGAATTATGAATTGTGGCTTTATTTTGTTTTGTCCTCCTTTGGTTGGTTTGATTTTGTCCTTTCTTGATACTACAGCAGAAAACGGTATGTAGAGCATTTATGTTTCTGGCCCCTCTTGGCACAGTTTTTGCTCCATACTCCACAGTTCACTTGGCTGATAAATGAGGCAACCTGAACATCTTGGAGTTATTTATTTTTTCCCAAAAGGTCAGATTGTTCTTTTGCTCTTAGCTGGGGTATATATGTTTTTGTAGATTGGTAGGACTTTTAGATTCTGAGCAAGCTGGATTTTGCCAGGTCATGCTAAAGTCTTATTAACATCTTCAAAACTCATAATCAGGGCATTACTTGAAGATTTAGAGTGATTCCCAGAAATTAAACTCTGCCGGTCAAAATTGTCCTCCTCTGCCTTCTTCTAGTTTTTTTCTTTAAAAATGATTAAATCTTTCTTGGTTAAACATTGATTTGTTTGCTTCTGGAATTAAACATGTCATAACTTTCTGTGGAATTGCTTCTTTCTCACATCAGACAATAAAGTCACTTGTTTGTGCTTGGTTTATGCCATTATTTCATTTTGTAAAAGAAAAGAATGAATTTTTCGAAATCTAATATAATTGTATAAGTAGTGAAAAAGACACTACCCTTTGGGATGCTGTCTTGTGAGAGTAAAGAATACAAGTTCACAAGGCTATTTTTGTAATCCTAAAGAATGTCTCTAACTCTTTGAGATTTTTGTTCTCCCTCAAAAATAGCCACTAGCACTCCCAAAAGCCATCAGGGTGCTACTGGTCATTTTGCTTCATTTTGAAGTTATGTCTGTAGGGTGTGTCCTTTAAAAAAGTCAAAACTTTTTCCCAAACAGGTAGCAAAGTCCTGCCATACACAGCACTGTTGAGGTGGCAAAATGTCCCCAAAATACAATGACATGGCTAGTAGCATCCTCACAGGGTCTACTGGCCATTTTGGAGATTTGTTTGTTTTATGCTTGGCTTTCTTCCTAAATGGGATTCAAAGTCACTTATAGTATGGATTTTAAAAGGGTACTTAAAACAATATTAAGTACAGACGTTTGAACAATCATTAAATAATATATTCAGTTAAATATCTTTTGGAAACATCAAAATAATTATAACATTTTAAAAACTCAGTGCATATTGTAACAACACACGTAATACAGTTTTATAATTCAACCCTGGTCAGCAGAGGCTGGAGGCTTGTTTTTGTTTTAAAAGGGCTTTGCCTGCTAGCAAACAGAAAACAGATTGGAATTTCCCTTGGGAGGGGGTTCCAAAGCCTAGGAGCAGCCACTAGGATGTCTCTCGCTTGTGTCACCCCAGGAATGAAGGGATGGGAGGAAAGCCCTTCTTCCCCAAAGATTGTAGAACTCCCATGACTCCATAGTGTTGAGCCATGGCAATTAAAATGGTGTCAAACTGCATTAATTATACTGTGTACATTCTTTGTCTGCATTGCAAGCTGGCAACTAGCATGAAACAAATATTTCACATCAAAGGTCCCTCAGCTTTGGGTGAGAGAATGCTATTATCATCTAGCCTGAATTGTATGATAGTATATGAAGGTGCCATGGATCAACACTATGGAATCATGGAAGTTATAGGTTTATGAGGTCTTCAGCTTTTGCTACCAGAGAGTGCTGCTCACCAAACTGCAAATCCCAGACATAATTTTAGAGTGTAGATGTATCTTCAAACAGGCTTGACATAGTCTAGTCTTTCAGATAGTCTGGACCTCAGACATATATGTCACTGTAAGAAAAAAGAGCACTTTGAATTGTGCCATGAAACAGATCAGTAGCCTTTGAATCAGAGAGTTGAAAGAGACCTTGTGGGCCATCTAGTCCAACCCCCTGCCAAGAAGCAGGAAAATCGCATTCAAATCACCCCCCGGCAGATGGCCATCCAACCTCTGTTTAAAAGCCTCCAAAGAAGGAGCCTCCACAACACTTCAGGGTAGAGTTCCACTGCTGAACTGCTCTCACAGGAAGTTCTTCCTAATGTTCAGGTGGAATCTCCTTTCCTGTAGTTGGTGGCCTAGTCTCCAGGGCAACAGAAAACAAGCCTGCTTCCTTTTCCCTATGACTTCCCCTCACATATTTATACATGGCTATCATGTCTCCTTGCAGCTTTCTCTTCTTCAGGCTAAACATGCCCAGCTCTTTAAGCTGCTCCTAATATAGCTTGTTCTCCAGACCCTTGATCATTTTAATCGCCCTTATCTGGACACATTCTTGCTTGTCAACATCTCCCTTAAATTGCGGTGCCCAGAATTAGACACAGTTTTCCAGGTGTGGTTTGACCAAGGCAAAATAGAGGGGTATCTGTTTCAGTAGTGGAACTATATGCTTCCTATAATAGTGCCATGAAGTCATGCTGGCCACATGAGCTTGGAGGTGTCTACAGACAATGCTGGCTCTTCGGCCTAGAAATGGAGATGAGCGCCAACCCCCAGAGTTGGACATGACTGGACTTAATGTCAGGGGAGAACCTTTAACTTTTTACCTTTACCTATAACCAACTGCAGTTAGTAATCTGGTATTTTAAATATGTTAAAATTTCCAATTCGGAAGCACCTCATGTGAGGAGTGTTACAGTAATCCATCTGGGATGTAATCAAAACATATATTACTGTGTAGAGATGAAATAAAAGAATTGTCCATCCAAAAACTGAGAGATGGGATTGAGGCTTCTCGATTAATGCAAATCCCAACTCCTCTAGTTGCCTGCTATTGTTCTGTTTTCACCCATTAAAGTATGGTTCAAGTCTGGACATGCAGGTGCAACATTTTATTGGAATTGGAATTGGAATTTCATTACCCTGTGAACTGAATTTTGAGTGGGAACCCACTATGTATGGCAGACATCCGAGATTAGTTGGCTTAGTTAGACAATAAGTAGGTTGGATCAGACCTGAAATTCAGGACCTTGGATAACTCCAAGTACGTAGGAGTGCTCAAGTTCTTTCTTGAACAATAAAGCACTTGTTGCCTTTAGAATCATCTCTACTTTTCCTGTTTATGCAGGCAAAGAGCAGTGTAAAGGGTGCTGGTTTCACTGGTGAATATGTTTTTGAGGTTGCTGCCTTTGGGAGTTTGCTTTTGAGGATCTCTGACTCAAGAGGAACCTGGCTGATGGGCTCATGAGTTCTGTAGAAGTGTGTGGATGGGTTGTAAGGAAGGGTCAATTTTGCTCTTTGAACCTGTTATCATCTCCTCGCCACAATCACCGTCAGGGATGCTAACAATCGTTTATCTTTTAAGAGGGACAAGTTTGTCCTATTGACTAGAAGAGGCCTGAGCTTTTGTTTTGGAAAGGGAAAGTGTGCTATAAAAATACAGATCAAAACATTTGTACCTTTGACTTTTGTGGAATTGATTATTCACAGTTTTAATTAATTGTGGCCCTATAGATTGCTTCCTCCAGTCATGCTAGAAAAGATTCTAGTGAGAACACTAATGTGGAAATCTCTGGATCTTCCAGTGAAATTTTATGTTCAACTTCCAGTCAGATTTCAGGGGGAAGTTGACCATAGAGTCATTAGAAAACTTAGAAATTCCAAGAGAAGTGTTTTCTCAGGTTTAAAAATGACAATTTCTTTATTTCTGCTTTTTCATTTCTATGGGGATCATGTGCCCCTAACCCCAGCAAATGTGGAGGACTGGCTGTGTTCGTTGGTTTGAAATCTGGAAATACATGTCTCTGTGTTTATATGCCTTCAAGTCACCTGCCAACCTATGGTGACCCCCATCAATTTCATAGTGTTTACTTAGGCAAGGAATATTTAGAGATAGTTTTTCCAGTGTCTTCTTCTGAAATATACATTGTCAACAAATAGCAAAAGGCTGGCAATCTGTCATCCAAGTTTTAACCAGAGCTGGTTCTTTCAATATCAAATGACATCTGGTGTTTTTTGGGTATTTAAAGTATTTTTTGAAGGTGTTTTCTCTATCAAATCCCAAACCCAGTTAAAACTTGACTCTGGGGGGCAAGGAAACTGTAACAGCATAGTAAAAAGGAGATGAAAGGCACTTCTTTAAAAAAAAAGTGTAAGAAAAGTTGCTGAGTGCTGGTGTGTTTGATAGTTGCAGAGTTGTGTACAGTTTACCTTTTTTTTGTTACAGTGATGGCAGGGCTGAATTTTTCCCTCCTGTTTCTGCTTTAATATGACTGGGCAGGAAATTTAGGTGCCAAAGATGTTTCCTAACAGGTGTTTATTACTTCAGAAGTCTTTGTCCTTCCTTATGCAGATAAAATTTCCTATTGTATCGGGCTTTTAATGAATTGACTATCACACTTTGCACTGGTTTTTTGAGGGCAGGTATCCGAATCTAAGTGCTGGCATATCTGATCAGGAGAAGGCAAAAGAAGTGTCACGCTGCATTAGTAAGCATCCAAGTCCTGTGTCCACCAGCACCTGGCTGCTCCTCATCTTCTTACAAGCTCCAGCTGCCAGGCTTATTGAATCTCATACAACTTGCTTCAGAATGGCATATGGGCAGGAATGCTTCCCAAAAGTGTGCTTGCCACATCTTGTGGTTTTAAAATGGCCAGAAATCTAAATTCATTCCAGATTGAAAACCCACATCTGAGATACTGCCATTAAGTTTGGTCAAGAGTGGTGTTATTTAAGACTAAAGGTTGCCTAATTAAATACACAAACATTTTAAAAATGGCTTTTAATTCTTTCTTTTTATTTAGTAGTTTTTAGTGAACTTAATACCCCATGGTATTTTGAGATGCCAAAAAATTGGCAATGTCATTCAGAATGCAATCAAGAATTTTTATTTTCCCGTTGGCTGAAGATAGGATCATCTGAAACAATTTTAATTATTTTATAAATGAAGTAGGACTGTGTTTTTAATGGCAATGGTTCTCAGTTTATGGGAATGTCTCTTGAAATTCATGTATTGTGAATTGCATAAAATTATCCAATGGCAGAATAAGCATATCAATTGTAATTATCTAAAGTTAGTCAATGTTAAAACTGCAACCTTTTGCTCTGTCATTTGGGGATACATTACTTTGCATTCAGTGAGGGTTTATTTCTGAGATTATAGTTCTGAATAATCTTACTCAGGTGTACATTTTATTGAATACAATGGGAAATACTTCTTGTTGTACCTGTGTATGATTGTGTTCCATGTTCCCAAGCCTAAGTTTGACACAAGGGGAAATGGGCATGAGCTTGGATTTTCCAGGAATCTCCAGAGTGATCATGATGTGTTGGACATGTAGACAACTGAATCAGGCTGGATAACTCACTCTAACCCAATCCAGTCTCCCTACTCCCCTAAGATACACCACTGTTTCTCTGGCCACAAGCAGATCTCTCGCAGAGGCTTGTTGGTGGTGTCATTTCTGGTGAGGGCACAACAGGGTTCCTCAATACATTACCAGGAGAAGCTACATTGCTAACAATCGTCTGCAAGGAAGATGCTGAGGATGTCCTTCGGCCTTCTGTACATCTGGATGCCAAAGGGCTCCAGGGTTGCTTCTGGACTTAATCGTGGCAGTCCTAAAGCAGTTCATTCTTGAATATGTGGGTATTTCTAGATCCAGCTGCAGTGCCCTGAACCAGTTACTAATGACAAGTGGAGTTTACTCATTGAATGAGCGGGATCTTGTTTGATTCAATGGATGTGTAATTTTCTACCTGAGGCAGAGCAGCAAGTAACATTCTTGGGTACCTACTTAACCCAAGGAATGTAGTACCCAAAGCCTTGTTTCAGGACAAAGGCAAGTTAAGAATTAAACAGTAAAATAAAATGAAGCTGGATACATTATTTTAATGCAGCAAGCAGAAGTGCTAACAAGCACAGTAAAAATACAGCAGTAACATGTGGAGGGGCCCATAGTTTTAAGATCAAACCACTATATCATGAAGATGGTCCTGTCAGTAGAAGCTTTCTAAGTCAGGGCCTCTGTGGGTTGCATTTGCAATGAACCATCATTGATCTACATTACGCCTAGAACAAAGCTTGCTTGCCCATTGGTCCATCATCTCAATGTGATTTGGGATGCATCTATAGAACTCAATGAACTTTGTATAATGGTCAGATTTCTTGTTAATTTTGTGGTGAATCTTCTCTTCCATTCTTTCTTTTTAAGTTGGGCGAAAGTTACTTAATGACTGTACTCACACTTTAGACTTGACATGGCCATCTATCGGGGGTGCTTTGAATGCGATTTTCCTGCTTCTTGCCAGGGGGCTGGATTGGATGGCTGACGAGGTCTGTTCCAACTCTATGATTCTATTATTCTATGACACCATTCAAAACGTTTTCTCCTGAGGTAGGCACCTAGGTGCCAGCCAAATATTCTGAACTACAGTTTCCATAATCTGTGACTATTGGTCATGCTTTCTGAGGTTTGAAGAGGTTGTAGTCTAAAATTTCACAGAAGCAACAGATTGTGTATCCATTTTACATGCATGTTATGGACTGGGTTGAGAAAGAAAAAGGTGAAAGAAAGTAAGAAGTCTGCCAAACTGCCATATCAAATACTAAAATATTCCAATTGGTCTTTCTTTAACCCTCAAACTACCCCCACATTTAAACAAATAGCTATCAATAATGAAAAAAATAAAAGTAAAACAAAATCAGAAGTGATTTCTAGTGACTGTCAGATTAGCTAGATTGTGTCAATGCACTTTTCCAGGTGGGCAGAAGCACAGAAATTTGCCTTCACCTCCTGAAATAGTTACTACCCTGTAACAAGTAGATCATTGGGACATGGGAAAATGTCTTAAACTGAGCCAGACAATTTATTTATTTATTTATTTGATGCATTTATTAACCGCCATTCTCAGCCCTTTAGGGCGACTCATGGCGGTGTACACACATATAAAAGACAATTTACAAAGAGGCAATTACAACAACATATAAACTACATAACAATTACAAAAACTACACTAAAAATCCGCTTCGTCTCATAGTGGAATCATAACCAATCTCATATTCCTTGTTCCATTCCAGTCATCTTTACCACATTGTTATAGCACTTAATTAAATGCCTTCTCGAACAGCCATGTCTTGAGGCTTTTTCGGAAGGACATGAGGGAGGGCGCCTGTCTGATGTCTGCAGGGAGAGTGTTCCACAGCCGGGGGGCCACCACCGAGAAGGCCCTCTCCCTCGTCCCCGCCAAACGTGCCTGTGAGGCAGGCGGGATCGAGAGAAGGGCCTCCCCAGACGATCTTAAGGTCCTCGTGGGCTCGTAGGCCAAGATGCGGTCCGAAAGGTATTTTGGGCCGGAACCGTTTAGGGCTTTGTAGGCCAAAACCAGCACCTTAAATTGGGTCCGGTAGCAAATCGGCAGCCAATGGAGCTGGGACAACAAGGGCGTTGTATGCTCCCTGCCACCCGCTCCAGTTAGTAACATGGCTGCCGCGCGCTGAACCAGCTGAAGCTTCCGGGCCGTCTTCAAGGGCAGCCCCACGTAGAGAGCGTTGCAGTAGTCAAGGCGGGATGTGACCAGAGCGTGTACCACCGTGGCCAAGTCAGACTTCCCGAGATACGGGCGCAGCTGGCACAGGAGCCTGAGCTGTGCAAATGCTCCCCTGGTCACCGCTGACACCTGGGGATCCAGGCTCAACGATGAGTCCAGGGTCACACCCAAGCTGCGAACCTGCGCCTTCAAGGGGAGTGCGACCCCATCCAGCACAGGCTGTAACCCTATACCCCGTTCGGCCTTGCAACTGACCAGGAGTACCTCTGTCTTGTCTGGATTTAATTTCAGTTTGTTCGCCCTCATCCAGACCGTTACAGCGGCCAGGCACCGGTTCAGGACCTCGACAGCCTCCTTAGTAGCAGGTGGGAAGGAGTGACAGAGTTGGACATCATCTGCGTACAGATGACACCGCACCCCGAAACTCCGGATGATCTCACCCAGCGGCTTCATGTAGATATTAAACAGCATGGGGGACAGTATGGAACCCTGTGGAACCCCACAAGTCAAAGGTTGTGGTGTAGAACAGGAGTCCCCCAATAACACCTTCTGGGTGCGGCCCTCCAGGAATGACTGGAGCCACTGCAAAGCAATGCCCC
Organism: Anolis sagrei; assembly: GCF_037176765.1. Classification (NCBI taxonomy): domain Eukaryota; kingdom Metazoa; phylum Chordata; class Lepidosauria; order Squamata; family Anolidae; genus Anolis; species Anolis sagrei. Next base: position 270,644,727 of record NC_090022.1, read on the forward strand.
CAAGGCCCATTTCCACAAGGCGCCCCAGAAGGATACCGTGGTCGACGGTAACGAAGGCCTCTGAGAGGTCCAGGAGCACCAACAGGGACACACTCCCCCTGTCTAGCTCCCGGCGCAGATCATCCACTAAGGCGACCAAGACCGTCTCGGTACCATGTCCCGGTCTGAAACCAGACTGTGCCGGATCCAGATAATCCGTGTCTCTCAAGAATACCTGGAGTTGTGAGGCCACCACGCTTTCCATGACTTTGCCCAAAAAGGGGAGATTGGAAACAGGCCGAAAGTTGTCCAATTTAGTGGGGTCCAGTGATGGTTTCTTCAACAGCGGCTTTATAATAGCCTGTTTTAGGCTCACTGGAATCTTGCCTTCCCGAAGGGAGGCATTCACCACCACTGTTACCCACTCAGCCAATCCCCCTCTGGCCTCCCTTAGAAGCCAGGATGGGCAGGGGTCTAGGATGGACGTGGTGGGCCTCATTCCTCCAAGTATCTTGTCCACATCCTCAGGTTTCACAAACTGAAAAGAATCCATCAAAATAGGACAAGCAGGTGCTCTTGTTACATCCTCGGAGACTGCATTTAACGCGGCGCCCAGCTCAGAACGGATCAAGGCGACTTTGTCTGCAAAGAACCGAGCAAATGCTTCACAGCGCGTGACCGAATTGTCAGGGCTCCCGCCTGAGGTGGCGGGAGTTAAAAGACCTCTGACAATCCGAAACAACTCCGCCGGACGGTTTTTTGCAGACGCAATAGTGGCCGCAAAGAAGGTTTTCTTTGCGGCCTTTATTGCCGCGGCATATGCCCTAAGAAAGGACACAAACCGTGCTCGATTTGACTCGCTCGGATCCGAGCGCCACACGCTCTCTAGTTCCCTCTTCCTTCGCTTCATCACTGCCAGCTCCTCAGTAAACCAAGGGGCTGGTTTAGCTCGGCTACTTGAGAGTGGACGTTCCGGAGCAATCATGTCAATAGCCCTGGCCATCTCCCCATTCCAGAGAGCGACCAAGGCTTCGACATGGTCACCTACCGAGGTGGCGGGAAAATCCCCAAGAGCCGTCAGGAATCCATTCGGATCCATAAGCCTCCTGGGGCAGACCATCTTAATGGGTCCTCCACCTTTGCAGAGGTTAGGGGGCGCAGTGAGCCTAAATCTGATCAGGAAGTGGTCGGTCCATGGCAACGGAGAGATGGACAACTCCTCCACACCGCCACCCTGTTCCCATCCCTGGCAGAAAACCAGGTCCAATGTGTGTCCAGCGCAGTGGGTGGGGCCAGATATTTGTTGGGACAGCCCCATGGTTGCCATGGCAGACATGAAGTCCTGAGCCGCACCTGTGAGGGTCGCCTCGGCATGGATATTGAAGTCTCCCAGCACAAGCTGTATTACAAAACATTTGAGAAAGAATTACTACCCAAACTGAAAAAACTCATGAATCAAGCACGAGAATCCAAAAAGATCCCAAGTTCGTGGCAGCAAGCAAAAATTATAATGATACATAAAGAAGGCACAGACAACACAGATGTAAAGAACTACCGCCCGATTTCACTGCTTAACGTGGACTACAAAATATACGCAAGCATAATTGCTGAACGTTTAAAGGAATTCCTCAAAGACTGGATACAAGAAGAACAGGCAGGCTTTCTTCCGCACCGCCAAATTAAAGACAACATAAGAACGGTCGTCAACATAATTGAATACTATGAAAAAAATATAGGTAAAGAATGCGCACTACTCTCGCTAGACGCGGAAAAAGCATTCGACCGAATAAACTGGGAGTTCTTTCAAGCCCTACTTAAAGAATTAGATATGGGATATTATTTCATCAACACAATTGAGTCAATATATAACAGACAAGAAGCCAAAATTAGCATAAATGGAAGCACCACAGAAAACATACAGATCTCAAGAGGAACGCGACAAGGGTGCCCACTATCGCCCCTACTCTTCATAATGTCCCTGGAAATACTATTAAATAATATAAGAAATGACAATAGACTAAAAGGAGCTAAAATAAGAAAACATTCCTACAAGATGAGAGCTTACGCGGACGATATTCTGTGTATAATTGAAGATCCCATAGAAAATTCGGAGCTCTGGCTAAAGACAATTGAAGAATTCGGCACACTAGCAGGACTAATTATAAACAAAAAGAAAACAAAATGGCTGACAAAAAACATCTCTAAAGAGAGACAAAAAATACTGGAAGAAAGTAGCGGGATACAAACAACAGAAAAAATAAAATACCTAGGCATCACTCTTACGGCAAAAAATTCACATTTACTTAAAAATAATTACGACACAAAATGGCAAGAAATCCTGAAAGACTTAATGAATTGGAAACACCTCAATCTCTCCATATTGGGAAGAATCTCGGCCATTAAAATGGTAATTTTACCGAAACTTCTCTTCTTGTTCCAAGTCATCCCAATAATCAGGAACACCCAAACAATAAAAAATTGGAACAAAGAAATCTCTAAATTCATATGGCGGGGAAAAAAACCAAGAATAAAATATACCAGCATGATCGAAAACAAGGAACAAGGCGGCTTGGGACTACCAGACCTTCAATCTTACCACGACGCATGCGGACTGCTCTGGCTAAGGGATTGGGCGAATATCAACAATCCAAAAAGTTTGGCACTAGAAGGACACGACCTACGCAGTGGATGGCACTCGTACCTATGGTACAATAAGAAGAAAATAGAAAAAAACTTCGGCAACCACTTCGTACGGTCATCGCTCATCATAATTTGGGAAAAATATAAAAATAAACTCTACCAAAAGACCCCCCTATGGATTTCTCCGTTGGAGGCAATCCAAAGACGAGAGCTAGGCTGGGAAACATGGCCCAGGTATAAAGATATCTTAAAGAAGGAAAGAGATGGATACAAACTCAAAACATTAGAAGAAATAAGAGCAACCTATAGTGAAATTACATGGTTTCAACACAGACAAATAACCGAGATATTCAACAAAGACAAAAAGATAGGCTTTGATGACAAGGGGAATCAATGGGAAAAGATACTGACAACGGCAAACAAAGGAATTACAAAGATGTATAAAACCCTATTGAGTTGGAAAACGGGCGGAAATAGCATTGACGGTTATATAGAAAAGTGGACAAGCAAGCCGACAAATTGAAAAAGCGGAATGGACAAAAATATGGAAGATGAAACTAAAATGGACTAACTCCTATAGTTTAAAGGAGAACTGGATAAAGATGATGTTCCAATGGTATTTAACACCAAACAAACTAGCTAAGTTCTACAAAAATGTTGACGAAAAGTGCTGGAAATGTAAAGAGAAGAAGGGAACATTTATACACCTCTGGTGGACGTGCGAGAAATCCAAAAAATTCTGGGCGGAGATCCACAGAGAAACAACCAAAATACTGGATATACAAATCGAAAAGAAAGCGGAATACTACCTACTGGGAATACTGGACTTTGAAATGGATAAAAATAAAGACAGACTACTATTCCATATGGCTACCGCAGCAAGGCTAGTTCTAGCAAGTAAATGGAAGAACGAGGAAACCCCCAAACTAGAAGACTGGAGACTCAAGCTGATGGACATAATGAACATGGATACCCTCACACAACACGTCAGAACAAAATATCCTACGAAAGAACACAAAACCGACTGGTCTCCAATAAGAAGATATATTGAAGAAAACTAAGATCACAAGAGGAACCAGATGACTCAAGATATTAGAACATAAAAGACAAGCAAAGACGACAACACACTCACCAACTAACTGAGGGGGGAACTAATGAGTACATAAAGTAGATTAAGAAATACTAACCCACTCCACGTCCCACCTCCCCATCACATGCACTCCCCTCCTTCCCCTACTCTTATTAGACAAGGGTCTCCCCATCCCTCCCCCTCCCCCCTTTTCCATCCTTCGACCATAGTAAACAGGGCCTTCCAAATCCCCTTCCCCTCCCCCCTAACCCCCCCCACCCCAGCTTTTAAGATATCAGTGTTATGTCAATGATCAACACCTTATTGATGTACAGAAATCAAAAATCGTAATAAAAATTATTTAACAAAAAAAAAGAAGTCTCCCAGCACAAGGAGCTGTTGAGAGTCCAACGCCAGGCTCGAGACCACCCCCGCTAGCTCAGGTAGGGAGACTGTAGTGCAGCGAGGTGGACGGTACACTAGCAGAATCCCTATTCTGTTCCGGTCACCCACCCTCAGGTAGACGCATTCAAAATTTGTGGTCTGCGGGATGGGACACCTGGTCAGATGGATGGAATCTCTATAGACCACTGCGACCCCGCCTCCCCGCCCTCCGGATCTCGGTTGGTGCTGCACGGAGAAGCCTGGATGACAGAGCTGGGTCAGATTTACTCCTCCAGCTTCATCCAGCCAGGTCTCCGTGATGCACGCCAGATCTGCCCGCTCGTCCAGGATTAGGTCCTGGATCCAGGTCGTTTTTCCATTGACAGATCTGGCGTTCAACAGCACCACCTTCAGTCCAGAGGGTCCGCTCACCTGGTTACACCAATTTACCTTAGGAGACCGATTTGGAATTGTTAATGTGGATAAATGGTCCGAATTTAGCCGAATTTAGCCGAATTTGAGGTCTCCTTTTCCCGCATCTCCTCCTTCCCACCACGACCTCTATGGGGGCCCCTCGGCTAGTGGAACACCTCCCCTCCTCCGTGCCGCAGTTCATGACCAAGGTCTTAGTCTCCGGTTCACCAGCTGTTTGGAATGTTGGCGTTTTTTCTTGCCAGTTGCTTTGGTCTTCTTTATCCCCCCTCCCCTCCTCATTGTTCTTCACAGGCTCCAGCCCACTTCCTCCCCTGCCCCTTTCACCAGTCAATAATATCAGGGACAGTATACATAGAAGGGTGGGGGACCACATGGGTGAAAGCAGTACACTTCAGTAGATGGCAGTGATACAAGTGGTAAACGTTCAGCCGCGAAAGTATGATGGTACCTAAAGTGCTAGAATCTTAAAGTGCAACGGTAGTAGCTCCACGGCTACGAGCCACTAGGGCGATTCATAAGGTGCAGGATCTTAAAGTGCAACAGAAACTCAAAAACTGGCCCTCAATACTACTAAAGTGCGGCAGGAGGGATCGGGGAAGGGGTAAAGTGCAAAGACGGTTGGCAACAGAGGCAGGCGCCTTAAGGTGCTATATTATGCTCTTATTACCACATTAGCAGCAAAGGTAGAAAGGAACTGTAACGTGCAATGTTCGCAATATGTAAACACAGTAATTAAAGAGATTGGCAGTTGGCAAAAATGCTATGATTCAGATGTAAACTATCGACGACTGATGTAGAGATAGCGGATGGTCCTCCGGAGGTGGTCAACACAGAGAGGCGGCTGATGGAAACTCTATAACAGCAGCTATGTCCAAAAATGATTCCAGCCAACCAGCGATGGACTTATAGTCTCAATGTGGTGGTATCCTTTAGCTATGAATAGCTCAGCAGATGGAAAAGCTGGCGCGTTGGTAAGAAGGCCCGATGGAAAGTAGTCCAGGGCAGCCAAGCTGGATGGAAGGATTCAGGACCCCTGTGGCAGGAGCAGCAGCAGTCTGAGACTAGGCCAAGGCAGGTGCAACACAGCTTTATAGTCCCTCCCTCCTTGGAGGATTGCTGAGTCGCACCCAGTTGGAAAGGGCCTGGGGCTTCTCCTACTCGCAAGTAGTCCAGGGCAGCCAAGCTGGATGGAAGGATTCAGGACCCCTGTGGCAGGAGCAGCAGCAGTCTGAGACTAGGCCAAGGCAGGTGCAACACGGCTTTATAGTCACTCCCTCCTTGGAGGATTGCTGAGTCGCACCCAGTTGGAAAGGGCCTGGGGCTTCTCCTACTCGCAAGTAGTCCAGGGCAGCCAAGCTGGATGGAAGGATTCAGGACCCCTGTGGCAGGAGCAGCAGCAGTCTGAGACTAGGCCAAGGCAGGTGCAACACAGCTTTATAGTCCCTCCCTCCTTGGAGGATTGCTGAGTCGCACCCAGTTGGAAAGGGCCTGGGGCTTCTCCTACTCGCAAGTAGTCCAGGGCAGCCAAGCTGGATGGAAGGATTCAGGACCCCTGTGGCAGGAGCAGCAGCAGTCTGAGACTAGGCCAAGGCAGGTGCAACACGGCTTTATAGTCACTCCCTCCTTGGAGGATTGCTGAGTCGCACCCAGTTGGAAAGGGCCTGGGGCTTCTCCTACTCACAAGTAGTCCAGAGCAGCCAAGCTGGATGGAAGGATTCAGGACCCCTGTGGCAGGAGCAGCAGCAGTCTGAGACTAGGCCAAGGCAGGTGCAACACGGCTTTATAGTCACTCCCTCCTTGGAGGATTGCTGAGTCGCACCCAGTTGGAAAGGGCCTGGGGCTTCTCCTACTCACAAGTAGTCCAGGGCAGCCAAGCTGGATGGAAGGATTCAGGACCCCTGTGGCAGGAGCAGCAGCAGTCTGAGACTAGGCCAAGGCAGGTGCAACACAGCTTTATAGTCCCTCCCTCCTTGGAGGATTGCTGAGTCGCACCCAGTTGGAAAGGGCCTGGGGCTTCTCCTACTCGCAAGTAGTCCAGGGCAGCCAAGCTGGATGGAAGGATTCAGGACCCCTGTGGCAGGAGCAGCAGCAGTCTGAGACTAGGCCAAGGCAGGTGCAACACGGCTTTATAGTCACTCCCTCCTTGGAGGATTGCTGAGTCGCACCCAGTTGGAAAGGGCCTGGGGCTTCTCCTACTCACAAGTAGTCCAGAGCAGCCAAGCTGGATGGAAGGATTCAGGACCCCTGTGGCAGGAGCAGGAGCAGTCTGAGACTAGGCCAAGGCAGGTGCAACACAGCTTTATAGTCACTCCCTCCTTGGAGGATTGCTGAGTCGCACCCAGTTGGAAAGGGCCTGGGGCTTCTCCTACTCACAAGTAGTCCAGGGCAGCCAAGCTGGATGGAAGGATTCAGGACCCCTGTGGCAGGAGCAGCAGCAGTCTGAGACAATTGGTCTGGCTTTCCCAGTGCATTGACCAATAACCGCTTTCCAGGATTTGGAGCAGAATTCATTACCTGGAGATGCTAAGAACGGAACTTAGGGCTCTTCCACATAGCCATATAACCCAGAATATCAAAGCAGGAAAGAACTCCCTGACTGAGGAAGAACTTCCTGACTGTGAGAGCCGTTCAGCAGTGGAACTCTCTGCCCCTGAGTGTGTTGGAGGCTCCCTCTTTGGGAGCTTTTAAACAGAGGCTGAATGGCCATCTGTCAGGGGTACTTTGAATGCAATATTCCTGCTTCTTGGCAGGAGGTTGGACTGGATGGCCCATGAGGTCTCTTCCAACTCTATGATTCTATGAAATCCCACAATATTTGCTTTGAACTGGCTTATCTGAGTCCACACTTGCATATATTCCAGTTCAAAGCAGATAGTGTGGGATTTCCTGCCTTGATATTTGGGGTTATATAGCTGTGTAAAAAAGCCCCTGCAGGAATTCTTTCTGCAAGGCATGTGATTCTCCATTGATTTACAGTTCTTTCCCCAAAGCCTCTATTTATCTTTGGGTTCACTTTGTTAAACTACCCTGCAGCCGTGCTTGGTTGGATTGCTTGAAGATCTGTTTTGTCTTTCAAGGGAGATTGGTTATTTTTCCCCCTGCAGTCAGACTCCCATTCCACCATTATCTCATTCTGCAAATAGACTAATGCACATAATAACAATATAATCCTGAGATGAGGAGAAGATCAGGAAAACTGGAACATGGGTGGGTGGAGATTTGAGTTACCCAGCAGACAGCCACTCTGCTAACTATGCAGCACTTGGAAGGCACAGGGACTGTGGTACATTTGGAAAATTGATGTGACCTTTTCACAGAAAGATTTCCCTTAATTATATCTTGGTGCTTAACAGGGCATATTTGATGCTGATTGGAGAAACCTCTCTCTCCCTTTCTTTTTCCTTTCTTACACATTCATGTGCAAGTCATTAAAAATTTATTGAGGAGTTTGCAATGTCTGGCAAGAGCAATACAATATGTATATATTATCTTGTGCTTTAGCATTGTGGCATAAATGAATGTTATTTTTAAAGGCCTTTAGGCTGATTGTGGCCTGCTAGATCTGCCTTCTGACTTTCATGTGCTCATTAGAAGCAGCAGACTGAATCTCAACAAGAAAAAACCCATGTCAATAGATCAGAAGTCCAAGCCTCCACCCCACCCCAAATTTATTATTTATGCTCTTGCAAGAGAGAAAAATAACTGAAGATTTATGCCCCTAGATAATGCAGGACCTATTCCAGAGATTATACACAAATAAGTTGTGTTCATAGTTTGGACAAACACCTAAAATTATGGGGCAGTCAGTGTTAGTAGGAAGAGTCCTGCCTCTGTCTTCCCATCCATATGTCATAGATCTGTCCTTCTGTTTTCTCTCCTATTCACATATTTTGGATCACAATCCTGAGAATTTCCAGAAGCTTCTTCTTTTAGTCTGGATATAAACAACTGGCTCATAAATAAAGACTCGTATAGAACCTGCCCACTTCCCCAGTTTTGACCCCAAAAATACCATTTTATTTTGAACTAGTATACACTCAGCCCTGGTTAATACCTGAGGAGAAATTACCAAAGCATTCCAGGTACTTTACACTATTTTTCAGAGAGAGGAACTGGCAAAACCACCTCTGTGTATTCCTTAGAAAATCCTATAGAATTTATGGGATGACAATAAATCAACAAGCAACTTGTAAGTGTGCACACACACACATTTTGAGCATCTGTTGATGGAGATATTCTCTATTACGACCTGCTGCTGTACAAACCCCTAGAAGTGAATTTCCATTCATTGATGGAACCAGAACACTCTTCTGTTAGGTTCTTATTATCAGCACAATAATTGAGTCCCCTTTGGAAGAGAAAAAGTGGGGTATACATAATAATAATAATAATAATAATAATAATAATAATAATAATAATAATAATATGCAGAGATGCATAGCCTTTTTGTCTTCACAGGCCTTGTCTTTGGGCAGACTTGAATGAACCACCTGAAATGGTCACAAATGAACTGGGCAATTTTTATTGGCATGACTATTATTATAGATCTACCTCCAGGAAGAGTAAAGGTTATTTTCTGCCCCAAGTGCCAAATGAGTGTCTTGCTTTGGTCACTGCGTTTCTTGGTGAGTGAGTGGAGTAGCAGTGCCACCTGCTGTTGATTCAGGGAGCAAAGTGTTTATAGCTAGTCTTGTCCTAGTCTATCATCATTCTTCCTTTACTATGAGAAATGACTAAGGATGTTTATTGTGGAGAATAAGATGTCCAGCAAGTCTCCAGAGACCTTGCCTAATCCTTGTGCTTTGCTTTATCTATAGCAGGCTTAATGATGGACTGAGTGGCAGGAAGAAGGGGATGCTCTAATAAGAGGTTTTTGGCCATCTAGCTCTCTATTATTGCCTAAGGAAATAATCACTTGCATTTGATTTGAAAATAGTGGGTATGTGTGTGTGTCTACATTCCAGTTGCTGGATCTTAAATTCTTGAAAGTATGAATATGACTCTTACCATTATTGGTCTGCAGGTTTTTGGTTTTTTTTGTGTGTGTGTCAGGAGCGACTTGAGAAACCACAAGTTGCTTCGGGTGTGAGAGAACATCATCTGCAAGGATGTTGCCTGGGGCGTCAGGATGTTTTGTTGTTTTATCATCCTTGTGGGAGGTTTCTCTCAATGCAAAATACATTTCAGTTCTTCTCCAGCAGCTTTGTCATTGCATAACTTCTTTGATGTATCCATTATCCAATATATGCTTGTAATCAGCAATATGATCCTCGGTACATCTTCTTTCCCTGAACCCAACCTGGATGTCTGTTATTTCTTGTTTGATACATGGTAAAAATCTGTGTTGTACAATTTTGAGTATCACTTTGCTTACTTGGGAAATCAGTACAATGTTCCCGTAGTTACTGCAATTCCTTTAAAATTATGTGATTACTTTCTTCAGATTGTATTTTAGGATGATAGTTGGTTTAATGTTCTTCTTTAGCATAATACTAATTTTTGATATCAGCAGTTCATGGTTCATGCCATAATATTGTCCTGGTTTTGTTTTTTCAGAAAGAATTGGGTTTCTGCTTCCATCTTCTGCTTCCTATGTAGTCTAGTTGATTTCCATATTACTCCTCAGATGATGTCAATATATATATAGTTGCCTCTGCTGTTGCTTGAAGAATTTGTTTATTATGAATTTGGCCTTGCAAAATTCAATCAGTCACTCTTTTGCTTCCTGTTTTGATCCTAGGTCAATTTGTCCTACAATATTTGAGTTGGCTATATCTTTCAGAAAACACTATAGAAAAATGTACAGTCCTTAATGTTGTATGCTTAATAAACATGACTGGATTAGAGGTCAGAAATGGTGTACAAGATTTCTGTTATTCTGTATTGCAGCTTTCTCCTGAGAGCTGTTCTTCCAGTGATTTCAGACTTTTTTGTTTGGTCATGTCAGGAGCGACTTGAGAAACTGTAAGTCGCTTCTGGTGTGAGAGAATTGGTCGTCTGCAAGGACATTGCCTAGGGAATGCCCGGGTGTTTTGATATTTTACCACTTTTGTGGGAGGCTTCTCTCATGTCCCTGCATGGAGAGCTGGAGTTGATAGAGGGAGCTCATCCACACTCTCCCCAGATTTGAACCTCCAATCTTGTCAGTCTTCAGTCCTGCCGGAACAAGGGTTTAACCCACTGCACCACTGGGAGCTCCTGATTTTGGACTATTGCTCTGTTCAAACTCAATCAGCAGGGCTGATTTTCAGGAATGAGTAGGTTATTTGTCCAGAACTTTTGTTGGTTGCTCTGTAGTACCAACTTTTGTTAGCGTCACAAACTGGTCCAGGGCACTTGCATCTGCAACCTCACATGACCCAGTTGCATTAGCCATTGGAAGCTTTAAGTCTATGGTGGAGGCTGCATGTAAATGTATTTCCTGCCAATGAAACTGTTGAAGAGGGGCTAGAATAGGAAATGGATTGGGCAGAGCTTTGGAAAAGTTACTTGTTGGATCACTACTCCAAAATCCTGTAGGCAACATTAAAGTTACTTTTCCAAGATCTGAATTGTGAAGTTTTCATGCCATTGGGGTCACAATAAGCATGCATCAAAGATGAATGGGTTTCCTTTACACAATTACACATCCGATTTTTTTTAATGGATAAAGTTTTTTTTCTCCAGTAGTCTGGAACTCTTTGGAGAAAAAGGCAGGCTGTTCATGTTTTGAAATAAATATATAATGACATTTATTGAAGCAGCTGAAATTACATCAGTATGTAGGTCACAGTGGACTTCACTATAACTTACCCCTTGCTCAACTTTACTCCACTTCCTTGGGATCAGAGCATTATAGCAGTCATGGTAAAAAAAATCCCTCCATGTGATTCACGTATCAGAACATATATGCCACTTGTGTCTACAAATACTTTTTACATTTGAGATATGTAATTACAGTTTTTGTTCTTGTGATTCACATATATAGATTACATATCTTGATTTAAGAATCTAACTAGACTCTGTTCTGATCAGTATGATTTTTTGGGATGGAGTGCCCTCTGCTGTTGGTTAAAAGCAAATGCTACAATGACACATTTTCTTTTCCTCACTGTCCACTAAAGGAAAATCAAATTACAAACTTCCTTCAATGGTCAATCTAGGCTAAGCCGACCTAGTGCAGAAAATTCACATCTTCTGCATCCCTGTTATGTTCTAAGGCTTTTGTCATTTTCCTCCCCTAAAAAAAAATTAAAAGCTGCTTTTTAAGGAATGTTTTTAACCTCGTTGTGTATTGTTTTGGGCAGAAAAGTTGGATAACTATAGAGAGAAAGAAAAAAGAAAGAAAGCACCTATCAAGCCCATCAATTCCACAGTGAAACAGTGTGTACCGCTAGAACATTTTTCTTAGTGTTTAGTTGAAACCCTTTTATTTGGTATTCAATTTCATTGGTTGACATTTTCTTTTATTTTCTTTGTCTCCTGTCTTTCTCCCAAAAAGGGACCCAAGGCAGCCCTTAGAGATTTAAACAAAAAACAGCAAAATCCACAGCAATAGAAAACAAGTTTGCTTTGTCAGCGGTCTGACAGCACTTTAGAAATCTGAAGCCAGGAAAACAGTAATGTTGCCTTATAAGGAATTGGATCAATGTGTCCATCTTGCTCAGCAATCTCTACATGGATTGGGGTTTTAGGCATTGGTCTTTCTCAGCCCTAACTGTAGATATCACAGACTGAACAGTGAGGTGCAACTGTCTCCTAATCTTATTACAGCAGGGAAAAAATGCAGTCACAGTTTTCTTTCCTGTGTTACTTATTCATTTAAGACAGAACTTACAAACATTTAATCTCCAACTTACAAACACTGGACTTACAAACTACTCATAGTTACGAACAGGGGTGAGACAACAGGAAGTGAGAGAAATCTGCCCCTAGGACGGGAAATTCACTCCTGAAAGAGTTATCATGAGGAAAAGTTGTCTCAGCAGAAGCTTTTTCAGAAATCTTTGTTACCATAACAAGCCATTTTTTTTCAAAATTCAATTATCACAGGGACAGAAAGTAAGGTGAAATCTTCTGCATAGACAGCAAAGGAAATACCAAAGAGGTATTAACCCTTCCCTATACTATCCAAAGCTACAATATATATATATATATATATATATATATATATATATATATATATATGGCTGGAGTTACTCTTAAAAATGTACCTGTTCCAACTTACAAACAAATTCAGCTTAAGAACAAATGTACAGAACCTACCTTGTTTGTAACTTGGGAACTGCCTGTAATAGAATGAAATTTTGTCACCTAAATTTGAAAGGAACCACGTCTAAGGACCAACCCTCTGTTGCACAGAAATATTCAACTAAAGCGCTCCTGAAAGATAATTTTGTTGTTCCTTTCAGTAGAATTCACTATTAGCCATAGTTTGCTGTTCCCACTGTAAGTTCAGGAATGTATTCCCTATTGATAAGGAGTTTGTACTGTATTTTCAAAGCATGAAACAAGCAATGCAGTTTCATTTTCTTGCTTTGAAGATAGTTGGTAACCAAATATGACTGAATTGTGTATTTTAACTGCTGCCATCTGAATGGTATTCAGTCGTATGTCCAGCATCCAAATGTCTGACATCTTGGCACTTACAACCATAGCTTAGGTAATGGGGGTAGTAAAGGTAAAGGTAGTCCCCTGACATTAAGTCCAGTCATGTCTGACTCTGGGGTGTGGTGCTCATCTCCATTTCTAAGCCGAAGAGCCAGCATTGTCCATAGACACCTCCAAGGTCATGTGGCCGGCATGACTGCATGGAGCGCCGTTACCTTCCCGCCGAAGCAGTACCTATTAATCTACTCACATTTGCATGTTTTCGAACTGCTAGGTTGGCAGAAGCTAGGGCTGACAGCGGAAGCTCATGCCTCTCCCCGGAATCGAACCTGCAACCTTTCGATCAACAAGCTCAGCAGCTCAGTGCTTTAACCCACTGCACCACCGGGGGCTCCTAGGTAATGGGGGTAGCAGCAATTATTGTCCTTCCAGAAAGAAATCCCTGAACATAAAGATTGGAGGAGGTCCAGTCTGCAGATCTAGTCTGTTCCATGGATGATCAGAAATAGAAACACTGTGTCTTCTAATTCACTCATTCTCCTTCTCACCTGATTGCAACCCTAGTGCTAGAACATAATTCAAATATGAAAATATTTAGATATTTACATAACATCATTGTACTAAAGTACAGTTGCTTGTCTCTTTCCTATGTGCTAATGCCACATAGACGGATACAGTACATAGAGCGGCGCTTGGAGTTCCTCCAACAGAGCATTACTAATCTGCTCTGTTGTGCCCACCCAGGAGGTTTGTGCAGTGTCAGCTCCACAGCACATTAGGACAGGTCATAACATTGCAGAAACACAGTATTGCTTGCATTCCATCCAAGCTGCCTGGTTTCCTAGCTCCTAGCATTGTGCAATAAACGCCTTTTGGCTGGTGTCTGGATTGGAAAATTGCCAGCTAACACATTACTGTGCTTCACTGCAGCTTTGTTTGATTAGCTTAAGAACATATACACTGTGATTGCTGATATTCAGAGGTTGCTAAGGGAAATCCCATTTCAAACATTAGTTGTAGCATGTCTTAACATCTGTTGTTGCATGGCCAAAGCCCTGAGCTTTTCAAGAATGATGTTTGAAAAAAGGTTGGAGAATGTATGATAAATACATTAGGCCAGGAGTCCTCAAACTTTTTAAACAGAGGGCCAGGTCACAGTCCCTCAAACTGTTGGAGGGCCAGATTATAATTATAATGAACTACAGTTCCCAGCAGCCCTAACAAGAGGTTCTGGGAGTTGCAGTCCAGCAACATCTGAAATGCCACATGATTCCCACCTTGATTCAAAGGTTTCATAACTGTTGTCTGGACAGGAATTATTTCACTGCTTTCATTTCAGTGGTGACTGCCATCTCTGTTCTGCTGTCTCAACAGAGTACAGTTGCTATATGAATGGAATGTAAAACATTGAAGTTTCCTTTATTCTAACTGACAACTAGAGGGAGTATTTGGACTTGTTTTCCCCCACAAAAGTTAGTTGAGATTTTCTTTGTCAAACTATATGTCATGCAGCTAAATCTATCATTCCACAAATGGTACAAATGGAGAACACATAGCTGTATTTAAATATATAAGAGTCATCCAAGTAACAATTTAAATTTACACAAATCTTAGAACAGCCTTTACTGTTCTACAGTTTATTGTTTACCCAGGGCTGCAAACCCATTGCCCTTAGTTCTTGTGGGTTTTTTCGGGCTATATGGCCATGTTCTAGAGGCATTTCTCCTGACGTTTCGCCTGCATCTATGGCAAGCATCTTCAGAGGTCTGCTGGAGCTGGGAAAAAGGGGTTTTGCCCTTACTTTCCCAAACCCAAGAAGGAAACCTTGGGTGGACTATCTATAGGACATATCTCCAAATTTGATCTCAGTCTATCTGCTAGAAACATTATACACAAAGAATGACAGAGTTGAAGGGACCACTCAGGACAAGCTGTAATTCAATGTACAGATTTATAAAACAGACATAAAACAAAACAGTCAGATACAGGTCAGTTACAGAAGAAGTAAAAACAAAAGAGAAAGGCAGAAAACAGTAATTGCATCTTCTGAGTAGCCGCTTCTTTTTCAGACACATTATCAATTAATTCACAACATGTACACAGGTATTCTTTATTTGTGCTCCATTTTAAATATCATTTTCCCTTTTAGGGTTATGTCCAAGGATTCTTTATTTATTCTTCTGTATCTGATATAGCTGGGGCTTTGTTTTGCCATTTGAGTTGGATACTATTGGGTAAATCTTCTATAGGTACACTTCTTTGGCAGTACCATTACATGTTTCTTCCACTTAATAGTTGTACTAATTTGTGAATAAATTTGCTGATATCATTAGTATTTTTACCTCTGTATACTATGAGATGTCCTGTAAATGTTTCATTGTGTACTTTCTGAACTATCACTCTAATGCCAGATTGGTTTGATTAATCAGAAATACACAACTGATAATACATCATTTCAACCACCCAGTGTAGCAGGAGACAAGGCAGCTGTAACTGGTCTCACGTATTCCCTCCCCAGACCTATCATCAAACGTAACTGATATTCCACCTGGAAACCTGCTTGCTGAAACAGGTAGGATTTGGCAAACAGAAGGAACCCTATTGTATTAGCGATTTGAAGTCTCAGCTGGTAAGGCAAACCTAAGCTGAAGGAGTAATCGCCCTCTGTTTGTAGGACACTGCCCATAAAGTGGTGTTCCAAGAGATACAAACTTAATACAAGCTGTCCTATGAAAACAATTGAGCATGAGTACTGACTTACAACTAGTCTTTGCCAACCCATATTTTCTCTTCCTGATAAAAGAGACTAGTTCTACATAGTGGGTGCCAATTTCAGTTTACAGAATCTGGAAAAGTTAAATTTTTGGACTGCAGTTTTCAGAATTACAGGGCAGATATTGTTAGTATCCCACTTCTTTCACAGTTGGTATGGCACAAGAGAATAACTTTCACTCTGTTTTTCATCTTTTTTCTGGATAGAAGCAAGTAAAC
Source organism: Anolis sagrei (assembly GCF_037176765.1). Classification (NCBI taxonomy): domain Eukaryota; kingdom Metazoa; phylum Chordata; class Lepidosauria; order Squamata; family Anolidae; genus Anolis; species Anolis sagrei. The sequence continues at coordinate 270,660,814 of NC_090022.1, forward strand.
TAGTTTAATGTTCCTGTTTCCTCAAGTGAGATGTGGTGGAGGCCCAATTAAGATGGTCCACCCCAGGAGGTTTATGGAGCCAGATGAATTCTTGATGGCTCTTAGGGATTTTTCCACTACCCTGGCAAGTGATCCTGTTGAAGCTCTGGCCAATCTCTGGATGGGGAAATGACATGGGCAGTAGACACAATTGTTCCGAAGCATCCCTTCTCACAAACTGGAGCTAAACCATCCTCTTGGTTTACGAAGGAACTGGCAACAATGAAACACACGAGACAGGGACTAGAGTGAAAGTGGAAGAAAACTCGGAGTGATTCCAACCGGAAACAGGCTAAGATCTATGCTAAGGCCTATGGTGGAGAAATAAAGGCAGCAAAAAGAGCATTTCATGCCAACACTATTGCTGCAGCACAAAACAAACCAGGAGAGCTGCTGCGGGTGGTTAGGATAATACAAACTGGCCCAAAAGATAATCCACCCATGAAAAAGCATACTGTTGGTACAGCTCTGGTGGATATAACCCTGACTCCTGCCTGTTCAGTGTTGATGGATACTTTTCAATTTGTGCAGCCAGATGATGTGGATAGGGTCCTTGGGAAAGGTGGGAGCCACCACATGTGCTCTAAACCTGTGCCCTTCCTGGCTCATTAAACTGGGCTGGCTACAGGGACTGTACAACTGTTCTGTTGTGACAGCTCCATTGGCTGCCAATATGTTTACAAGCACAATTCAGAGTGCTGGTTTTGACCTACAAACCCCTATATGACTCCAGTCCAGGTTATCTGAAGAACTGTTTCTCTTTCTATAAACCTTGCAGAGAACTACAATCTAATGGGGAGGGCCTTCTTTCTGCCCCACCACTTACTCATGCGCATTTGGTGGGAACAAGGGAGAGGCTCTTTTCGATGGCTGCTCCCAGACTGTGGAACTTCTTCACAAGAGAGACCAAGGTGGCCCCATCTCTACTGGCCTTCTGCAAGCAGGTCAAGACCTTTCTGTGCCAGCAGGCATTTGTAGAAGGATAAGGGGCATGCTGCTGGGGAAGTTGTGGGGGGAGTTGGGGAGAATATTTAGTTTTAAATGCAAGTTTAATTGTACAAGAGTTTTATAGTTTCTTAAGTGTGTTTTAACATATATCCACGACACAATACTTAATTGTTTTAATTGTTTTTAATTTTTGCATTTGCCATTTTTTAAATGTATTGGGTTGTGTCATGTAATAATGAGCTGCCTTGGATCCCCATTGTAAGAAAGGTGGAGTAGAAATAAAGTAACTAATAAAAATACAAATAATCCCTTCATTTCACTTTGGATGCATCTACATTGTAGAATGTGGTTTGACATCACTTCAACTGCCGTGGCTCAATGCTGTGGAATCAAGGGAGTTGTAGTTTTACATGGTATTTAAACTATCTCTGCCAAAGATTGCTGGTACCTCATCACATTGGTGAGCTATAGCAGTTAAAGAGTGTCAGACCACATCATTTCTGCAGTGTAGATGCACCCCTTGATTTGGGAATAGCTGCTTTAGCTAAGATTTGCATCCTAATTTCCAAACAGGAAAATCTATTCAGTGTGCCAGTGAGCTGTACATAGGTTTTCTTCCAGAAAACTAAGAACTTGAGATGATCCTGAACATTATGGATGTCAGCCATTCAGTGCTGCTGAAAGTGTAGGCATCTGCTAGTATCTGAAAAATGCAAGACTTTGTGGCATAATGGTTAGAATGGGAAGATTCAGATTCAGATCCTTACTTGTCATTATCTTTCAGCTTCATCTATCTCATAAAGCTGAGGTGAGGAGAGGAGGACCCTGTGCGATGTCTTAAAATAATTTGGAGGAAAGGTGGAACATAAACATAATACTAATAGTAACAAAACAGTAATGTTGATCCATAACTACAAAGTTTTATTGTCTGATAAATAGCACCAAATATTTAATAATGTATAGAAAAGAGAAATAGGAAATAGAAAAGAGAAAGAGAAATAGGTCACTGTGTTTGAGCAGATGGCATTTTACCCTTTTTCTTCTTCTGTCACCCAGTGCCCGAGAGCCACTTCTATAAGATCAGCAGGAGTAATAAAAATAACTGTCAATAAAACAATAAACGTCAAGCAAATCATAATTTTGCAATAAACCCACATTACAACCAAATCTAAAGATCTCGGATTGACATCTGGCACCAGAAAGTAAACAGACAAACTTTGCTGGGGATAGCATTCCAAGGTCTGGACATAATAACTGAGGAAACCCTATCTCTCTTCATCTCCGCCAATGGTGGAGCTGGCTCAAGATACTTTCAGAGGGCTCTAATTGAGATATGGTTGATTTGAGTAATTTCTATAGCACCATTCTCTGCAATTTACTTGCTTCTTGTTACTCTCATTCTAAACTCTGCAATATTTTCCTTATACTGTTAAAAAAATCCCCCTCAAATAGCATAGTTTATAAGGGTAGTACATATTGGGTCTTTTGTTGAGTACAACTGGAAACAAAAGCCAAATTGGGAGGAAAGTGAGACGATTGGACACCCTGCAGCTAATGTCACAGTCAACATTGCGAGCAGATGGCTGCAAAAGCACTGAAATGTACCACCCTTAGGAACTGCAGCATCTGCGTTGCATATGGAAGATTCTTCTTCTTTCAAAAAGGCATTTTTGAAAAAAAAAATGAGAGACTACATAGAATCAGGAAAAGTGTAGCTTTCCACAACAAATAGTAGGAACAGATATTGGATAGCAGTTTGCATATGTTAATGTCTATTTGGAGATGCAAATTAAGAAGTAATTACAGTCATTTAAATAGAAAATGATCAGGCACTTCCAGTTTTATCATGCCCTCTCTGCCTCATCCACAGAATTTTACAAGAGTTTAGATAATGACATATTCGATTACTTCTCTCAATGGGTGAAGCAATGGAATTTTTTTGTCATTCAGGGAATAACCTTGAATGAGAAAAAATCAGAATAAGTTCACAATCCCTTTTGATTGCTGGCATGAGAAGTGTTTTATCACAAAATGCCCAATAGTAAAGCTGTAGAATTTTAAATTAAACTTTTTAAGTCAGTTTAAATGTTATCCTGAGCACTTTAATTCCACCAAAGAAGATGATCATATGCCTGGCTTTTCGACACCTTGGGTAAAACATCTGGATTCACCTTCAGTATTTCCCTTCTAAGGCATAACACCACATATATGGTTTAATTCAGTTTTAATATGTTTATTTAGACTAGTAAAAAGGATAGGTGGCCTGTTTGATCCTAAAAGGGGTGATGTCAATATGGACTGATGGATTGAATGCCAGGAAGATAAAAGGAGTTGCAACCAATTGTGAAGTTCATAGTAAATGGAGACAAGAGGAAGTTAAGGTAACTCTGTCTATGCAGAAGGCAGGGTGAGACAAGCAACTTGAGATCGAGAGTGAAAAAAAGCAGGTTAGTTTAGTGTTTCTGGCCAATATAACAAGACTATAATGCTATGAGCTCACAACTGTCTGGTTAAGGAAATACCTAGTAAGAAACACAACCAATTAATTTCTCTAAAACTAATTTCCATAAGAAATATCACCTCAGCATTCATTTGCCTTGGAAATATTAGACACCCAGATCCTGTCCAAAGAAGACTGCCTGATGACACCATTTGAACCCCCCCCCCCCCCCCCGCCCAATCATTAGTCATATTAACCTTGTCTCAGCTTAATGTCTCTTTGGGTATTAGTATTATTAACAAAAGGTCCTCTAAGTGGTATTACATGCAAGAAAGCAAATGCAGAATTCCACGTTAAGGCCACAAATCCAAATATGCACATATAGGTTGAAGGGTACACAGGTCAGCAGTATTACATGCAAAAAGGTATTGGGATGAACATGTTAGTTGAACTTGAGTCATCAGTGTGTGCTGTAGCAAAGGAGGAAAATACCATCTTATTCTGCATTAATAGAAGCATAGATGCCGAGTTGAGGGAGATAATAGTCCCACTATACTCTGTGCTGATCAGGCATAAGCAGGAGTACTGTGTTAAATTCTGGGTACCTCATTTAAAGAAGGATATAGACAAGTTGGAGCAGGTCTATGGAAGGGCAACAAGGGATGATAAGAGGTATGGAGAACAAAACATATGAGGAAAGGTTGAAGAAAATGGGCATGTTTAGCTTGAAGAAAATACTCAGGAATGATACGCGCCTACTCTCAAGGGCTATCACAGAGAGAGCAGACAGACTTGTTTCCCACTGCCCCAGATGATAGGGCCAGGTCTAATGATTTGAAGTTACAGGAGAGTAACTTTCAATTGAATATTAGAAGAAGCATCTTGATAGTGAAAGCAGTTTGGCAACAGGACTGTTCTGCCCCCACACTGTCTTAACTACTTGGAAGATGCACTGGCTGTGCAGGGAACAGACTGGAGACTAAATAGTTGAATCAAACAGGAATTTAATAACAATTGACAAGAATTTTAGATTTTCTCTCCTCCTGAGTCTCACTACAAAATCTTTATGGGGAGGGGTAAAGTCTTTTGAGAGATTGATACAGTTGTAGCTGAACTGAGGCTCTTAGGTCTTTATTTCTTCTTTTTGTCTCTTTCTTGTATGGTGTTCAACTGTCTCTAAGATCATCTCAATATTTAACCCTGAATGGACTTGAATTCAGCTCCGATTGGACTTGAATACAGCTCAGGATATACATTCTATTTATAGACCTTCCAGCCTTCCTCTCTCTTCACCTTGCAGTCACAAAAAGGCTTATTCTTCCAAGAACTAGATGTTCCTTGCCAGAGGCTCCACCTCGAAGGGATTCTTAAAGGAGCAGGGCACTGAGGCTTCAAATGCAAAGAGGCTGTCTAGACTGACTGTACATAAAATATTAATTCCTCCAACTAAAAAGGGCTTAACTAGGGGCAAACAGTGAGGGTCTTAATGGGGCATGACAAGGACCAATCACCTAGGGAGTGGGTAGGCTCTCCATTTCTCTCCGTCTGTAAAAAACAAAACAAAACAAAAAGCCCGGACAGCTATCTGCTGCAGATGCTTTAGGTGGGGATTCTGCCATGAGCAGTGAGTTGGGCTTGATGGCCCATGAGCTCCTTTCTGTTCCTTTGAGTCTATGATTCATGCATAAAAAGAACTCTACATCCATCATTCAGCTGAGACTAGCATGATAGGAAGATGCTGACCAAAATGAGGTGGATGTGGGCTGGAGATTGGTATCTTCAACTCGATAGTGCAAGGCTGGAGGAAGAACCATTGAAATTAATTCAGGTATCTGCATGGCTGGCTGGTGCCTTTCCTAATAGCAGGTGGGGAAGAAGGGGGAGAACAGAAAAGGATAATGAGAGAGCTGGCCATTTCTGCCACCCCCTTGCATTCCTCTCTTCAGCTCCACCACTTCTAACATATGATCCCTAGAAGAGTTACATTTTGGATTACAACTCCACAAATCCTTGAGCCAGCATGACACCTTTGAGATGTCCCCTAATTTCTGATGTAGATTTCATCAGATGTTCTTTAAAAAATCTACTTTTGAGATGGACCTTTCAGCTAGTGAAGCATGTTTGTTTTCTGTTCAAAATGACAATAGCTTTCCTATTGACTGTTGAACTGTCCTCCAAGTCGTGATTTTCTTTGTAGATGGAAAAATATGATTTGCAGAACAGCCTGCAGAACACCCACTTGAATGGCATGGGTTAAAAAAAAACCTTGAAAAAGACAGGCAGCTGTTGACTTGTCTTGTGCCATACAGGAAAATGCATTATTTCCATGGTTGCTGCTCTGCATGTGTACGTTCAAAGTTTAGCGATGACTCATACTGTGTTTGGAAATGAGGAGATGGTTCTTTTGTTTTATTTGGCTTGTGCAAGTTGGCTTTCAGCAACGTTTTGAACTCTGCCACCCCCCTTCTTCAAAGTAAAATGACTTGTATCGATGAATGGGGTTCAGTTTGAACTCAGCCTTGAATCCCCGGATGTTGTGGTTTGCTTGGTATGCTTCCATTGTCTCCTGCTCACCTTGTTTTGTTGTCCACTGAGAAGCTCAGTTCAATGACTCACTAGAGAGCTTTTCTCTCTTTTGTTTGCTTCTAACTACTCTGCAGCACTGCACCCCATTCTTACATGAAGCTATTACGCAATAGGCTTTATAAATCCTTTCTGTGCAAGGAAGCAAAACTCAAGGATCAAGTACAGCGTGTCTTCAGTACAATTTCATAGTGGGCAATTAGATTTTTTTTCCTACCTTGAATCTACAGATTTACAGCTACAACAATTACAGCAGCAACAAGTTTTGTGTGGTATCTGTTCTCTGAGACTTTACTAGTTTTTTTAAGCTTCTAAAATGTGGGCATCCATAACATTATGTTTTTATTGCTGACACAGGTAGAATAATATCACAATCTATCACCATTTCAGAATGCATATCAAATATTATTTTCTTAGTGTTCTTATCCATACCTATTCCACCTTTATCTCCCACTTGTGTCTATCGATTTTACACACACACCCCTCCCCTCTCCCTCTCCCTCATTCAGATATTATTTTAATTGAACAATTGTAGAAAGAGAATGGTTCAGCATTTTATATCTTTCCTTTCAACCTTAGCTATCCATCTTCTCTATTTCTGAACCCAATTTTTCTTGATTTGGCATGATGTATATTTGGCTCTTCTTACTTTATGCTCCAGATGTAGTCCTGGAGCATAAAGTCTGCTAGGTAACAATACCATTTTTAACTTCCCACTTTCAATGGTCTTTCCACTCCAAGGCCACAGTTGTTTGGGCGGCAACTATCATGCATTTTATAATTTCCCGCTAATCTTTGATGGTTTTGTTCTTGTTTAATTTCTGGGTGAAAAAATCTTTTTTATTCAAAACCAGTTTATGCCCTATTAATTCTTCCATTTCCTTCTTTACCTTATTATAAATTTTTTGGACTCTGTCACATTCCCACCACATATGTGTATAGGAGCCAATTTTTCTACATCTGTGCCAACACAATTTTGTGGTTGATTTAGTTATGTGTTTTAGTTTAATTGGGGTTCTGTACCATTTTGACTGAATAAGAAACTATACTTAAAGAATAAGTTCACTATTAGTATGTAGCAGTCAGGTCCAGACATCATACCTATTTCACATATATCTGAACATCTCTTTCTGTTTTTTGAATAAGTGAATTTGGCCCAAAACAAGGTGCAAGAGGTGCTTTTGTTTCAGGTCAGAATCTCAGCTCCTGGAAGGTGCCATTCTCTCTCCTCTCCCCCCCCCCCCCCCCGGCTCCTTTTTTCCTTGACAGGGTCCCAATACCATCTGGTAGCAGTTCATGAGGCAGGTAAACTTCAGGGTTTCACGTGGGCTGTACTCTACATGTATAGGATAAAATCAGGTGGAACGAAGAAATATGATGTTCTGAAAGCAGAACCTACAGATTCTTGGAAGCATGATGTGTGTACCCCATGTATTGTATGGAGGCTTCAGACAAGTAAGAACTAATGAGGAGGGAAGCAAAACATTCCCTTTTCACACCTCACCAGTCAGCACTTCCTTGGTTCCCTAGACTGGCTTAGGTCCAGCATCAGACCTAGATGGATCAATAAGTGCTTCAGGCAACTCTCAGGTGAGACAGATGAGTTTCTTTGCTCTACCTCATATACTATGTTATAAACAGAACAATCCCCCCTCCCTCCACTAGCTCTACTTTATATGTTTTGGAATAGACAAGAAGTCAGTTAACACAGCATCCCTTGTTCATTCATGAGGTTGTCATCCATGCAAACTTTGAAATTTACTAAACAATTTGTGAGAAGATGCTTGTGGAGATGAAGCCTTTGGTGATGATTAGCTGAGCTGTAATTATAAGGCTGAGAAACTAGAAGGGTCTCTTAAGATTGACACTCAGAAAATACAGAAGATTTTTTTTTAAAAAAAAGCATGTCAAAGTTATCATCTGTATCTGGAAAGTAGGCTTGCTTACTAATTTAGCCTTTTTCACTCTGTTATGAACTCATGTTTGGAAAATATTTGCCCTGAATCAGGAAAGCAGGAAGGAAGGAAGGGTGTATGGATGAGAAGATGAGCAGATGAATGATACTCATGTGGTTTTATCATTCTTCATCCTTTTACAATGAAATAGTTGTAAATAAAAGTTAATAATGCAAGTCAGGGCACCTGAGTTTCTGCTCAAAATAGTATACTTCAGAGATGTTTTCAGAAATCAGAAAACATTTGATGCATATTTATAATCTATAAATAATAAATATACATATGATATGTTGAGGTCTTTTGATCTTTTTCAAAAATGAAAACAGAGCCGTATTTTTGTGCCTGAGAAAAATGGGACCTTCATGCTAATACCCTTTCCAAAGAGCAGTTTGGAAATGTTAAGTCTAAAAATAGAGCTGTTCATGAAAATGACTGATAAACATCTGATTTAAGACCCTGGCTAGGTTTGCAAGCAGTTTAAGTGCTTTGATATAGAACAAGACACTGAATCTGGAAACCGCTGGTTCGACTTTTACATTTACCATTGTCTCACTAGTGAGCTTGAAGGAAGCCATTTTTCCCCAGTCTTAGAGCCCTCCACACAGCCATGTAACCCAGAATATCAAGGCAAAAAATCCCACAATATCTGCTTTGAACTGGGTTATATGAATCCACACTTCTGTATATTCCATTTCAAAGCAGAAAAGGTGGGATTTTATTCAGCTGTATGGAAGGGCCTTAGATGCTCATTTTAGAATAACAGGGGAATAATTATGAGCATCCCAGAGCTTAGAGATATCACATTATTTGGATTACAACTCTCAGACTCTACCATTGAGCATGGCTATTGACCATGCTAGGAATTGTAGGTTCATGACTGGGTGGGATTGTTAAAAAGGTTATAAATATTACCACTGTACACATAAATATACATACTTAAAAGATTGCTTCACATCAAACATTTTACACAGATACATTTTTTGTTTTTACTTGTTTAGTTACATTTATAATGTAGCCTTCCTCTACTGAACTCAAGGCTTTCTAGCTCTTCCTCAATTTATTGTAATACCCATTGGATCAGGAACTGTAATTTTGACCACATCTGGGAATTGGTGAAAATCCATTCCATTTCTGATTGGTTAAGATGTTCCATTTAGATGTCCTTTTTATAAAAGACTATCCCTTAAAAATCAGATAAAGACTTTGTGATCTTCTTTACATGTAAGGAAAATCCTTAAAGCAAAGTGCCTTTGTTTTTATTATATTTGTCTGGTGAGTTTTATTTCCATTTGTTTAATATTGCTCTTCATATTGTTGTTTATTTGTTCGGTCACTTCCAACTCTTCTTGACCTCATGGACCAGCCAATGCCAGAGCTTCCCTGTCAGCCGTCACCACCCCAGCTCCTTCAGGGTCAAGCCAGTCACTTCAAGGATACCATCCAGCCATCCTTGGTCAGCCCCTCTTTCTTTTTCCTTCCATTTTCTCCAGCATCATTGTATTCTCTAAGCTTTCCTGTCTTCTCATGATGTAGCCAAAGTACTTCATCTGTGCCTGTAATATCCTTCCCTCCAATGAGCAGTCAAGCTTTATTTCCTGAAGTATAGACTGGTTGGATCTTCTCGCAGTCCAAGGCACTCTCACAATTTTCCTGTAGCACCACAGTTCAAAAGCATCTATCTTCCTTCGCTCAGCCTTTCTAATGGTCCAGCTCCCACACCCATAGGTTACTATGGGGAATACTGTTGCTTTGATTATACAGATCTTCGTTGGCAGTGTGATGTCTCTACTCTTTACTGGTTTATCGAGATTGGTCATTGCTCTCCTCCCAAGAAGTAACTGTCTTCTGATGTCCTGGCTGCAGTCTGCATCTGCAGTAATCTTTGCCCCTAGAAATACAAAGTCTGTCACTTCCTCCATATTTTCTCCCTCTATTTGCCAGATATCAATCAGTCTTGTTGCCATAATCTTGGGGTTTTTTATGTTTAACAGCAGCCCAGATTTTGCACTTTCTTCTTTCACCTTGGTTAGAAGGCTTCTCAGTTCCTCCTCACTTTCGGCCATCAAAGTGGTATCATCTGCATATCTAAGGTTGTTAATGTTTCTTCCAGCAATTTTAACTCCAGCCTTGGATTCGTCAAGCTCTTTACATAGATAAATAATAATTTTGCAGCTTGAATGTGTTAAAGTTGATCAATCTGTATTTTGTAGTATTTTGTTTAAGAGACATTTGTGCTAATTAATCAGCAATTAATTCGTGGATTGTACCATACTTGAGACAACCAACTGATTTTACCTTACTAATTGAGTTCATGCATAAATAATGCAGGTTTAGGGATTGAAATTACTGATTTTGGTATAATGAATTGATAAATTGAATGTTATTCCATGGGGAGGGAAACAACCAACTCTATTTTGGCTACCACTAACATTTTCTTGCCGATTCCAGAAGCAACTCTGCAGAAGGGCTTTAGTGTTTCTTTTAGGTTCTTCATGTATTCTTTTTTGATAAATGTTATGGGACCTGTGGCTAAGTAAAACCAGGTTTTTGAGGTCAAATTTACTACAATTTCTTATACATAGTAAATAGTGAAGAGTTTGAAGACAAGTGGGAATGTATTGCTTAAGTGATTCTTATCTCTGGGCCTTTGTTGGTGGTGGAGTAATGTAATTGGACCTCTGTTCTATGTTATGCATTCCAAAAGCAGGGAAAATGCAAAGCTATGGGAACATTGTAGAAAAGATAGCAAAATATAGTCCATAAATGCTAGCAGGAAATTGCCAGATGTTTTTGACTGAAATGGATGCCTGTGGATCACAACTTGGAAAGTTACATTTTTGGACTACAAGTTGTATAACCTCACAAATAGCATGCCTAATTTGGGAAGAACTTTTGAAATATCTGGGAACTCTGCTCTGAACACCTAAAATAGGATCTGGATTGTAACATGTTTGTTTGTTTGCTTTTTGTCATGTCAGGAGCGACTTGAGAAACTGCAAGTCGCTTCTGGTGTAAGATAATTGGCTGTCTGCAAGGACATTGCCCAGGGGACACCTGGATGTTTTGATTTTTTTACCATTTTTGTAGGAGGCTTCTCTCATGTCCCCACATGAGGAGCTGGAGCTGATAGAGGGAGCTCATCCGCACTCTCCCTGGATTCGAACCTACCACCTGTTAGTCTTCAGTCCTGCTGGCACAGGGGTTTAACCCATTGTGCCACCGGGGACTCCTGTAACATGTTAGTACAGGTAAAGGTTTCCCCCTTGACATTAAATTACCTGGCTCAATTGTGGTAGTTTTTACAGATTAATCAGATCTGCACATCTTGCACCAAACATGGAAATGGACATGAGATGCTCTTTGCTAGCTAATACAATGGGGGGGGGGGGGGGAAAGCACTTTTGTAATATAATTGCAGAAAAGATTAAAGTTTCTACATAGTGGATGATGTTCATGATTGATATGTTCCTACATTAAGGACTGCTACTTCACTTGTTCCACGACTTGTATAATATATTTTGACAACAGTTATAAAACTACCAGTCATCCACCCTTGTGCCGGCAGGACTGATGACCAACAGTTCAGATGAGCTCCCTCTGTCAGCTCTAGCTCTCCATGTGGGGACATGAGGGAAGCCTCCCACAAGGATGATAAAACATCAAAAAACATCCAGGCATCACTGGGGCAATGTCCTTGCAGATAGCTAATTCTCTCACACCAGAAGCGACTTGCAGTTTCTCAAGTTGCTCCTGACACGAAAAAACTCCCCAAACACCCAGCCTTTTTGTTGCTGTCCAGAAAAAGTGTAGTACTATGCCTCATCAAAGAATGTACATTTTGTAAAAAAAAAACCTTTTATAATCAAACTATTTGACTAGTTAAATTAGTTTATGCATTTAGAGACAGAAACCCAACTACTTAAATCTACATCTAAACAAATGATAAGGAATTAAGCTCGCAAAGAAGGATGAAAGGGTTGAGTTAAAGTTTACACATTCATAGAACATTTCATCTGATGGATTTATACCTTCTTGCAACACAGTCAGATGTTAGCTGCCCTATGAGAACATCATGTGGTTCAGCTATGTAGTCAAGTTGAGCTACAGAAACGTCCTGTGTCCTTGATATAAAAGGTTGGAAAAAATAGTCTGAAAAAACTTTTGACCTGGGAAATATTTCAACCCTGAGGACTCCTAGGCTTTACCCTTTGTTAATCTAAACAGAAGAGGTATCAGTATAGTATCCAGGGCTTTGTTCTGCGGATCGGATGTGGGACCAACAGTTCAGATGAGCTCCCTCTGTCAGCTCCAGCTCTCCATGCAGGGACATGAGAGAAGCCTCCCACAAGGATGATAAAACATTAAAAAACATCAAAAAACATTATGTGCCATCAGAATGTTAAATGGTGCCTATTTCCTCTTTTACATGCAAAAGACACCTTAAGTAATAATGGAAAATTATTTCAGCTGAGGACAGGATGTTTGGATAAGGAGGATAGCATTCAGGATAAGCAGGATAGTACTCAAAGCTCTGCCTCCCAATGTTTCATTGCTGTTCCTACCATCTAGCAATTGAAGCATCTGCCTCACTCTTGTCTAGTGGTAAGGGCAACCCTCCACATGCACACAGGATGGAGTAGAAATTATGAGTAGATTTCGGCTTTTAGTCTACCTTCAAGAGATTGTGCATTCATTTATTCTGTACCTTGAAGTGACTTCCAGTTTATGGCGACACAAAGGCCCCATCTACATTGCTGTATAATCCAGTTTGAACTGCATTATAGTGATCAGTGTAGACTCATAATGCAAACTGAACCACATTGAACTGGATTATATAAGCCTATATTGCCATCTAATTCAGTGCAGTTAATCCACATTTTGAAACTGGATTGTATGACAGTGTAGATGGAGCCTTATTGTACTTTTCTTAGGTTTTCTTGTCAAGATTTGTTCAGAAGGATTTGCCTCTGCTTTCTAAGGCTCAGTGAATGTATTTTGCCAAAGGTGACTTGCCCAAGGTCACCCAATGTGTTTCCATGGCTGAGCAAAGATTCAAACCCTGTTATCTAGAGTCACAATCCCATGCTCACATCATGATAGCACGCTTTCTCCCTATTCCATTATCTGGGATTAAATCTGATTGGATTTAGTTCAACCTTTCAAAAATACTATACATGTATGGACATACACATACATAACCAGCTAGAAACATGCTTGTCTGCAGTTGTCTGGGGAAAGTACCATGCAAATCAGTACAAAGAGAAAGGTTTTATGTGGTCTTGCTTATCAGTATTGCTGAAATTATGACAATCCCTGAAAATGTCTGTTCCAAGTACTTGAAATGTGCATGATGCTTTCTCCAAGTTAATACGTATGCAGAAGCAGTTCTGAAGTAGGAACTGGAGCAAAAATTGATCCTGTGAACCAGCACAAATGTTTATGGCTTTGGAGGTGTGGTGGCTTTGAATATAAATGTGAAGTGTTTGTTTTGTATCTACTGGGATGATCTGCTCATGACATTTAGCCATGTTTTCCTTTAGAGGAGGACACAATGATCATGGGGGATGGGATAGCCGTTCAACTATAACTCCAATCATTCTTAACCATTGATTATTCTGCTGCGATTTGAGGAATTAGGGTCTAACAGAATTGTTGTCTTAGAAGAAAGCAAGGATGTTAAAGGCTAGCTTGGGGAACAATGAATGAAAGCTATTTTCATTGCATGGTGTGTTTGGCTTGCAAAGAATATATAACAGCAGAATAAGAAAACGTTGCTTACGCAAATCACATTGCAAAGATTTTTTTAGAGCCTAAGGTAAACATTCTTTGTTTAAATTGCTGTGTGCTGATTATGCAATGCTAGAACTACTTGAAAATCAAGTTAAACTTTCACTTCCTTTTAGGGTGGACACAGGGCTTAGATCTGTAGCTCAGAAGCCTCAGTGCCCAGAAGTGAATTGAACTTAGTTGTTAAATAGCCTTCTATAACATTTTCAGCACTGATAAAAATAGTTGTAGATAAGGGTTATGTGTACCACAGATTTTATAATGTCAGATCAACAGTGATTAATTATTTTAGGCCAAACATTCTGACATACACACATCAAGATCACAGACTTGTCCCATCCAAAAAATAAATAAATGAATATAACATGGAATAACTTTAGATGAAAATGTTCAATCACTGACTTTTTAAGACCCCAGTAAAAATGACAAGATATTTTTTAATTATAACATAAATCAATTGAGTTTTTTCATCTATTCCTATATTTTCCTTGGCTTGAAGATTAGAGGAAATTATGAGGTCTCCGTCTCAATTCAAAAGCTTATTTGCATATTTTGTAAAGATATCCTTTTAAACCTAATGAGGAAATATATTTCAATATCTATTTACACAGGATCCTTTTAGTGTACAGTAATAATACTTTACTGGGCAAACTTTGACCTAGAATTAATAAAGCCTCATGTATTTCTATGTTGGCATGATTTTAAATATGTAGCCATAGTCTGTACAATATAGAAACTGCCAAAAGGATAGGTTTAAATAAAAGGCAAATTATTTAAGGCCATACTTGTTTAAAAACGTATTCATCGATGGAAGCAATTTGTGGGTCATATCTGTTTTAGGCAACAATGTCTCAAACATGACCATTGGCTATTTATTTATTTATTTATTTATTATATTTATGTCTCACCCTTCTCAACCTCAAAGGAGACTCAAGGCAGCTTTACACATAGGCAACTATTCAATGCCTTTAAAACAATGTACAATTAAAACAAACATTAAAATTAAAATACATTGAAACATTTTAAAACATTACATTCACTATTAAAAACCACGCTATCTGCAATCATAATCCAGGCCATTCCAATAGTTATTGAACATAATTCCATAGCAATCTATTGCACTACAATTACTATCCGAAGGCTTGATCCCAAAGCCACGTTTTCACTCTCTTTCTGAAGGTCAGGAGGGAGGGGGCTGATCTAATATTACTAGGGAGGGAATTCCACAGTCAAGGGGCCACCACTGAGAAGGCCCTGTCTCTTGTTCCCACCAGTCACACCTGCGAAGGAGGCAGGACTGAGAGCAGAGCCACCCAGGACAATCTTAATCTCCAGACAAGAACTGTTTAGAGCTTTATAGGCTATCTGGAGCTGATGGACATTGTGCTAACTAAAGTGGATGGGGAGTGTGGAAAGCTGGCATCTATGGTTCCTTTGGTTCACTGAATTCCCTAGATCAATGTTTCTCAAACTGTGCTCCTCTGGGTGTTTTGACTTCAGCCAATTTAGCAGCTGTCAGAAATTGTGGGAGCTGGGGTCCAAAACATCCAAAGGAGTTTGAGAAATTCCGACCTAGGTGATGATGTGACTGTTGTTCATCTGTGCAACTAACGCAATATAATAAGCATTGACATCTATATTTATTAAAAGCATCTGGAAAAGCCCAAGTAGTTACTTTTATTGTAGCTCCCATAAATGTTTAGTCAGTATTACTGCTGGCCACGCTGGCTGCAAAATTCTGGGAGATATGATCCAGAATTTTTTTTCCCCCAAGGGCTAGTGCCCTGTATAACCTTTTGGGCATATGGATTTGAGCATATGGATTAACCATTAGGGAATTAAAAAGTCCTAATAAAGGTAAAGGTTTCCCCTTGATATTAAGTCTAATTGTGTCTGACTGGGGGGTGCTGCTCATCTCTATTTCTAAGCTGAAGAGCTGGCATTATCCGTAGACACCTCCAAGGTCATGTGACTGGCATGACTGTGTGGAGCACTGTTACCTCCCCCCCCCCCCCCCCCGGAGCGGTATCTATTGATCTAACCACATTTGCATGTTTTCAAACTGCTAGGTTTGCAGAAGCAGGACCTAACAGTGGGAGCTAAACCCGCTCCCTGGATTCTAACTACCTACTTTTAAGTCAGCAAGTTCAGCAGCTCAACGGTTTAACCCACTGCACCACTGGGGGCTCCAAAAAGTCTTACTGGGATGAAAAAGTAATAATCATCCTTAATTGACAGGTTGCAAAAGAAATAGAGTCAAAATAGGATTGTTGGGAAGCAAGAGGGAAATATGCACTTATTTGAGAAACAAATAACCCAATGAGGACAGTCTCCACAATGCCAGGCCTGGGTGGGTCCATGAGAAGAGTGGAAAACACTGTGTCAGTAACCTTGGTAGTTTCTATTATTTTGCAGTCCTTGAAGCTGGCATGGCTTTGCTATTTGCGAATGGGAAATAGAAACACTTCTTTAAGAAAGTTCTTGATAGAAGTCCCACTTGCTGTTGCAGCAACAGCTGTAGCAATAAGCACAATCCAGTCTCAGCGAAGTATCTTTTAATGCCCATTGTCCCTCACATTCTTCCCAATTGAAATAAAAGATGTTTAGTCTGCTTTTGTCATCACACTAGAAGAGGCCCACTTGCTCAGCAGAACATCCTTGGCTTCTTTCCCTGTTGCAGTCTTCAGTATCATCCCAAAGATAGTGCCACAGAATTTTAAAAAACCACTTGATTTGGGGTGCATTGGGGGATGCAGAGAAAGAGTACTCCAATAATTGTTCTACTTTGCAAAACTACTTTGTGTGTCCTCATCCTTTTGTTTGTTCTGGAAACATGCTTAGCCAACCAAGAACCAAACTAGATTCAATGCCAGGAGATCCATAGCAAATGCAACCCTTTTTCATGAACATTCCTCCCTCTCTCCCTCCCTCCCTCTCTCTCTCTCTATATATATATACTCTGTTCAATTTGAGTGACATCATAACTCAAAATCTGCTGAATGAATTGCCACCAAATTTGGCCACAAGACACCTACTAACCCAAGGAGTGACAAAAAAAAATGATTTTGTCATTTGGGAGTTGTATTTGCTGGGATTTATAGTTAACATACAATCAAAGAGCATTCTGAACTCCACCAATGATGGAATTGAACCAAACCTGGCACACAGAACTCCCATGACCACTAGAAGAGTTTGGTGGGCATTGACCTTGAGTTCACTTACATCCAGACAACACTGTGGACTCAAACAATGAAGGATCTATACCAGACTTTGCACGAATACTCCATATGGCCAAATGTGAACACAGATGGAGTTTGGGGGACTAGAGCTTGACATTTGGGAGTTGTAGTTATTGGGATTTATAGTTCACCTACAATCAAAGAGCATTCTGAACCTCACCAACGATAGAATTGGGCCAAACTTCCCACACAGAACCCCCATGACCAACAGAAAATACAGTACTGTTTTCTCATGGTCTTTGGTAACCCTTCTCACACCCCCTCGTGACCCCCAGGGGTCCTGACCCCCAGATTGAGAAATGCTGCCTTATGGCCATATATTAGAAACCAACACTTTCTCATTACTTTATTTTCCAGGTCACCAGCCTGGGCCACAGCAGCGTGTGGCAGGGGACAGCTACTATTCTATATAAATGTTGCCACTAGCAGTAATGAATAAGGCTTTTTACTGATACAATGATATGTTTATATGGGCTGTGATTTACATTTATAACATCTGTGACTTCATTGTTGTGTATGCCTGCATCTGAAAATGAAAACCATGTGTACAAAGTCTCCCTTTGGAGTTTTATTCAGACTCCTTTACCAAAAATATATTTTCCCATCCAGACAAAAAGGAATGATTTAGTTGAAGGTTGCCCTTTCTTTAATTGCTTTGAGCAAAGATGGATCTCTTATTCAGGAGGAGATCTAATAACAGTCTTAAAGAGCAGGAGACATGTGATTACACTAACTTAATTACTTTGAGCCATTTTAAAACAATAATTGTACGATTTAAGAAATAGTTAATGGTAACAGGAAGCCACCAGCTTGGAATTAGCAATATCTAATTAGACGGCTGCACTTCGCATCCTGGCTTTTATGTTGTTTTTGAACTGCAGCAAGACTATTTTGTTTTGTATGGGGAGGGTACAGTAGGCACAAAATATTTTAATGTGGAAAATCTAGTATGATTTAGTCCAAGCCTCCCTTGTTGTATTAAAAAAATCCCAGTACATTGCATCACTGCCTCATTGACAGAACTAGGAGGAAACATTATTTTTACATAATTATAATAACAATAGCAACAATACTTTATTTATATTCCGCTCTTCGAACCCCGGAGGGGACTCAGGGCAAATCACAGTATACATACACAGCAAATATTCAGTGCCGCTTTGTATAGACAATACACAGACAATGTATTGTCGAAGGCTTTCATGGCTGGAATCACTAGGTTCTTGTGGGGTTTTTTCGGGCTATAGAGCCATGTTCTAGAGGCATTTCTCCTAACGTTTCGCCTGCATCTATGGCAAGCATCCTCAGAGGTATACACAGACAGACAGAACAGAAGGAGGTGGTTTGTTTGAACTGCATCCAGCTGTTTTGGTGCCGTGGAAGGTTAGGCTCGAATCCAGCCACAGGGGTTTCTGTCACTCCATCCTCTATGACGAAGAGCTGTTAGGACTTCCTCCTTCCATTTGGTCGCCCAGCATTTTCTGATCTTCTTTCTTTTATGGTGTTGTAAAACACCTCCTCCTACTTTTAGTAGTACCTATTTTCTCTAATTACAGCTGTTTTCAAACTGCTTAAGTAAACAGTGAGTACAGCTGACAGTCTGTTGCTCACACTAAGCCAGGGCTTCGAACTTACAACCTTTTGGTTGAAAGGTCTTATAGTTGCTGGTGATTTACCAGCTGTGCTAAACCTTCGGCCCAAAACTCCCAGACTACTCTACTCCAGCCATCATGATCAATAACAGTGCTGGTTGGAGAATTTTGGGAACAAGTAATGTTTTCAAGTTTTGCCCATAGTCCGTGGATGAACATAAAATGAGCCCTGCTGAATCAGATGATAAATTAGGTCTTTATTCTGCCAGAATAGTAATCAGACAACTCTAGAAAACTCATAGATATGACTTGAAGGTAGTGACAATTTTCCATGGGTGCACCAAACTAGAATTCAGTAACATACATGTCTCATTCAGTTAGCATAATGTATTGCTTATTTTGTATTTTTTATATATTCCATCTTTCTTCTGATAAGCTCAAAATGACATATATGGCTTTCTCCTTCCCAGTGTTTTAACCTCATAACAGACCTGAAGGAATACAGAAAAGGTGAGACATTGAGATTGAGAAGATGAGATAGAGATTGGCTTAAAGTCACCCAGTGATTTCCAGTGCTCATTGGAGTCTAGAACCTGGACTCCCCCAATTTCCAATATAACACCCTAACTCTGAGGCAGGACGACCTGTGGCCCTCCAGGTGTTTGGCCTATACCTCCCATCAGCCCCCACCCCAAGTATGGCCAATGGTGAAGGACCGTGGGAGCTGGAGTCAAAATATCTGGATGAACAAATGTTCCCAGCCACCATTATATACCATTACCCTCCCCAATATTGTCTAACCCTCTTTTAAAGCTATGTAAACCTGGATTTATTTATTTATAGCATTTTTACCCCACAACTGTTACTTCTTGAAACAGTGAATGCTATATAAGACCTTTTTCTATATAAGACCTGTTATAGTCTATACTCCACAACTATAATCCCAGGCTTCAAAACCTGGCAGCCAAAATAAGCCTGTTCTGAAACAAAATTATATTTCCTTTCCCTGACTTCTGTATAAACTAAAAATTGTCTGATGTTTAGCCTGGACATTCCCATTTAAGAAGACCGAAGATGAAGTCTACCACAATGGTTGTGAATTGAGCTAGAGTTCAACATTATCACCTGGAGATTACAGATATCATCTTCTATTGATCTAATTCTTTTGTGGAAACCATTCGATTCTTTGCCATGGCTTCTAAGCAAATATACTCTCTGACTTTGTAGCTATTGTGACTCAACCTCCCCAATTTAGATAGAAATTGCTGATTCAGAGACTAAGCTAAAAAGCCTCATTTTCTTTCTCTCCACATAAAGCTCAAAATAGGTTTAACTCATCCCTGACATACTACCATTCTATCTCCTTTCTCACTTAACTTATGTTTTATACTTCTACCAAGCTGAACAATTCTGTCTTCTCTCCTCTGGCAGTCACCTGCTAGATTGATGGCAATGTGTACTATTCAGCCACAATTTGCAAAACATGATTTTAACCCTTAGAATCATAGAATCTTAGAGTTGGAAGAGACCTCATGGGCCATCCAGTCCAACCCCCTGCCAAGAAGCCGAAATATTGCATTCAAATCACCCCTGACAGATGGTTATCCAGCCTCTGTTTAAAAGCTTCCAAAGTGGGAGCCTCCACCACACTCTGGGGCAGAGAGTTCCACTGCTAGAATCAGCAGCCTTCCTGATTTTGTAGACACAACCCCCATCAACCCTCGCCACTAACTTTGGCATCATAGAATCAAAGAATCATAGAGTTGGAAGAGACCTCATGGGCCATCCAGTCCAACCCCCTGCCAAGAAGCAGGAAAATTACATTCAAAGCACCTTGGACAGATGGCCATCCAGCCCCTGTTTAAAAGCTTCCAAAGAAGCAGCCTCCACCACACTCCGGGACAGAGAGTTCCTCTGCTGAACAGCTCTCACAGTCAGGAAGTTCTTCTTAATGTTTAGATGGAATCTCCTTTCTTGTAGTTTGAAGTCATTGTTACGCATCCTACTCTCCAGGGAAGCAGAAAACAAGCTTGCTCTCTCCTCCCTGTGACTTCTTCTCACATATTTATACATGGATATCATGTCTCCTTTCAGCCTTCTCTTCTTCAGGCTAACATGGCCAGCTCTTTAAACTGCTCCTCACAGGGTTTGTTCTACAGACCCTCCTCTGGACACATTCCAGTTTGTCAATCTCTCTTGAATTGTGGTGCCCAGAATTGGACACAATATTCCAGGTGTGGTCTAACCAAGGCAGAATAGAGGGGTAGCATGACTTCCCTGGATCTAGACACTATACTCCTAATGATGTATGCCAAAATCCTATTGGATTTTTTTGGAAAGTAGCTTCAAATCCCTCACCATTAGTTGTTTTCTGCCCTGCGGGTTTCTTTGCAGAAATTCTTTGTGTTCTCTCTTCTCTCCCCCTCTTTCCCACCCCATTGTTCTCTGTGGCACCCATCCACCAAAAACCCAGCCCATTTCTTGGTTCCTTTGACTTCTGTATGGCAAAACTGCCTCTGAAGAACTTACATTTGTGGTTAGAGTACAAGCAGATCAAACATTTTGGAAGGAAGTACTTCATCTAATCTCACTAAGAACTAATCAGTTAATTATATTCTGTGGTAAGCTGTTGTTGTTATCTGTATTTGCAGGAGATAATTGTAAGCTGCAACACAAACTGTACATTGTATTATTAATATTGGGGGCAAAGACAGAAATAGCTTCTCAGTGGAAAAGAATGATCAAACCTTAGTATTTTCAGATAGTTCTGTATTATCTTGATGTGAACGAAACAAAACAGTGAAAACAGGTAGCTTTTGACAAACATGATTCTAGCATATTTAATTGATCAATGAAAATGAAGACTTTGGAACTACTTCAGACTTGCATGTGTCCTCCTGGAGAGATATTTTAAGCCCAGAAATAGTATGGGTCATATTAATTTCAGACCATTTGAGATGAACACCAGGAAGAAACTAGCACAAAAAAGGAGTTGGACTGTGGGAAGAAACTAACAGGATATAAGACTTTTCAGCGAGAAAGACAAGTACTAGTAAGAACACAATGTATAACAACTCATATAGTAGTTAGAATATCAGTGTGCCACAAATATAAAATGCAGCTCCTTACTGTTAGTGTTACAGTTATGTTATGCATATGGAAAATAAAAGGTTTTTAAAAGGAAAATATACTTCTTTTGGTTAGTATAGTAAACATGTGACACATTGTATAAATTAAAATTAAATACAGAGTCTTTTTTGTTAGGAACAATTTGTTTAAATTATATATAGCACGGCTTGTAGTTTGTGCTCCAGAGGGAGGAGCAATGAAAAAAGAAGGGTATGCCTGACATTTGCAACCCCTCCTTTCAGAATGAGAAATAAACAGAAAGGAAAAGGGTAGTCAAACAAAACGCACCCGGCAATGTTTAATCCGTCCTTCTCCCGGCACCTTTTATGTGTACACATAATCAGGAGTCACTCCAGCAGCTGCAGTGCATTAGTTCCAGCAGTTTGACAGGTCGCCTTGTTGCTCTGTCACCGGACTTGCAGCCCCAACGCCACCAGCCCTTTCCCTCTGTCTTTCCTTCACAAGGATAGCCGGCAGGCAGGAATGGTGCAAGGCAGAGTGGGCTGTCAGAGGAGTGGCAATGCCTCATATGTTCAGTGGAGGAGTTAGCTTGGCTTTTCCCCCTTTCCCCCTCCCCTTGTGGTTCCTTATCTGCACAGAGGCACTCTGAGGGAAGGCAACAACACCATGCTGCGAGCTGACTAGGCTGAATCAGAGTCAAAGCTCGGCACAGTTCTTCGGAACTGAAGGAGGGAAGGAAATCCATTCTCTCCCCTCCATTCACCCCTTCAAAGCTGCCAAGACAAATATCGGGTTGCGTTGTAAAAACCTGGTTGATATATAAGTTGCTTTGGAAACATGGCTCAACAAACAGCAAGCCCAGACACCTTGGCTGTACCTGAAGTGGATAATTCGCATTGTCAAAACCCATGGCTCAATGAGGATCTTGTGAAGACCTTGAGGGAAAACCTGTTGCAGCACGAAAAACCCAAGGCATCGAGAAAATCTTCCTCTATTTCTCCTAAGTTATCACCAGTCATTTCTCCTAGAAATTCTCCAAGGCTTTTGCGCAGGATGCTTTTGAATAGCAACATACCAAAACAGCGGCGGTTTACTGTGGCACATACCTGGTAAGAAATCAATTGTAAACTGCCTGTTTTGAATGCAGTTTGAGTTTTTGCATGCAGAATTCCTAAGAGCTGCAGTTCAGCTTGCAATAGAGAAATGAAAGGCTATGTAGCTTTGTAAGAAGGCAAAGCTATTAGGCATCCAGGTCTAGTTCTTACTTTATGAAAGCTACTTTTCATATGGAATGGATAAAAATGAATGTGACTCCAGATAACAAACAGAGAAAGTAAGTTGTTGTTTCAGATAACAAACAGAAAATGACATCGACTGTTTCATTTCCTCCCCTTCCCACTAGTCTTTTTGCTAGGTTCAGCTTAAGTAACAATAACTGAAATAAAATATTTACCTGATTATTCTTATCAGCGTTAGAATGAAGTAGAGCTCTCGCCATGATGCCATTAGCATGATGGTTGTGTACAAATAACAGTAAAAGGATTTATTATATCTGATTGAGAATATTATTAGGTTTGCCTCTACCTCAAAAGTTGTTGCAAGGAATTGGAAGGGAACAATGTATATATATCCTTGTATTTAAATAATTGCTGTGGGAGGGAAGAAAGAAATTACCTATTTTTGTTAATAGAAGAACTTATGGCATGTATTGTAATTACAGAATTAGGTTGTGTTTGTATATGTACAATCAGATGTTGCATTTTCTCTTGCTGTGCAGTGCTAGTACCCTCTCAGGTTGTTACAGTTGTCTCTTTTACAATCAGTCAATTGCTTACAAGTACCTGTAAGAATACAGTAGTTCACTAGCTTTAGAAATGATGGTTTTGACAGCTTTTGTTCTGCTTTATGTTGATTGAATTGTGTGTTTTATATATATTACAATATTTTGTATTAATATCAATTCCATTGTGTTGTTTAGCAGTACAGGCAAACTTTGCATCCTATTTAAAAGTTGCATTTGTGCTTTGGAGGTTTCCAGGAGATGCAGTTTATAGGGTAGTGGGGACAAAAAAGGATTATCTGGGGCGTTTAGAAGGATAGGGCACATGTGGCCATAGGTCTGCACTCTTCCTACCCCTGTCTACAGAGTGCCTTATCATGTGTCCAGCAGGAACATATTGCTTGATACCTGAGACTGTGTGTCCAGAAAGAAAATTTAATTTGGATGGAGAGAGGAGAGCAATTGTAAAAGCTCAGAGTAAATAGGTACTTAAATGAATCATATGAACTACAGCATCCCATCCATAAATTTAAATTTAGCTTTTTAAAACTGACAGGCACTCAATAGGAAATCATACGTAACTTGGAGAGCAAGCATGTAAGATTAGTTCTATATTGAAAAAAGGACTAAGGAACAAGAGCTCTTGGCTCTTTTACTGCTGTGAATGGGAACCTGCAGCACTGTCCATATCCTGTCCATTAGTCACCAGGAAATACGTCTGAAACTAGACAAGTTAGAGGAGGGATCCAGCATGTGCTTCAGGTGTTCACAGCACCATGAATCTTGCTCAATGAGCTTGAGCCAGACATTCTTTTTCTCAGCAGGGTCAGTTTTGCAAAGTAAAGTTGGAGGAGGATCATGTATTTATCACTGAACTAATAAAAAGCAGGGAATAAATGTAAAAATAAATACATAAATACTCATCTTAATTGGTTTTCCTCAATCAACCCAAGTTCATCTTTGGGCAAAGATGCCTTCTTCTTCTTTTTGGTTTTATTCTCTATTTTGCTCTGTCCTTTGTTTGGCTCCAGGACTTTGCTTTACATCTCCCTAAAACTCAATGCTAACTGTACACATTCATAGCTACTGTGATAAGTCCACATGAAATGACACTGTGTTGGTTATAGGCCTGTGGCTGACTAAATGCATGTAGCCATCATCCTTAAGTTCTATTGTTTTTCATATGTCAGCTGCTGCATGAAAAGCATAAGGTATATGCAGGTACAAAATCCTAGATCTTGGTGGGAGGGGAGTGGCTATCTATATGCCAAGTAATTGTGCTGGTTTCCGCTTTGATAGGAAAGCATTAATTCTATTAAAACAAGAAGTTACTTGTTATATAGGATTCTGTGTGGAAAGGAGAATTCTAGTCCTTGTCACCAGTGTCTGAGATGAATTTCTTTTGATATTAAGAACTTATTGGTGTGCCGGATTAGATCAGAGACAGGCAACACTTAACCTATGAGCTGCACATAACCCCCCCCCCCCTTTGTAATGTCCCCAGCTTCATCACCATCACCAAATTAACCACCAAATTATCTAAGAAAGAATCTGTAATGAAGTTTCCTTTAGCAATAGAAGGGAAACAATGTTATACCATTTGGTTTTATAGGCCTGTATGATGTAGGACAGTGGTGCTCAACCTGGTGTCCCCAGATGTTTTTGGTCTTCAACTCCCAGAAATCCTAATAGCTGGTAAACTAGCTGGGATTTCTGGGAGCTGTAGGCCAAAAACATCTGGGGACCCCAGGTTGAGAACCACTGATGTAGGAAGATAATATGGCCCTTCCCTCACCAGAGAGAGGCAAAGACAATTAGTTCCCCATGGTTGTGCCTTTCCCCAATCCTATCCCCACCACAAAGTTTCTCAGGTATTATATAATATTAATGTGATCATCTAAATGATTTTTTACTTCTCTAACTCAAGTGCTAAGATAGAAAAGCTTCTTCTGAAAGGTTTTTGCTGACTGAATGGGCATTGTGACTCCATGTAATGGACATTGTGACTCTATATGACTGCTTCTGCTTTAATTTTTTTATTTATGACAAGTTCTTTAATCATTTGTTTTACTGACTGTTGTTTTCCTTTGTTGGAAACAGCATTGAAAAACATCATGAATTAACTCTCAGTTGAATCCCAATTTGCAGCCAGTTCAGTGCTGCTCCATGTCAAAAAGTAGTCATCCTCTAGAGAAGGCAGACAAAATGTAAAGAAGATAGATGTTTTAAAAGCACACTTCTGAAAGTGATGCAGATATAATAAAGAGAAATGTTTATGCCACAAGCACTATCTCATTCTAGGACATTTGAGGACTGATATGAAACAAACCTAGAACAGAAGCCAATGTTTCCCTCTGAACACCTTGCCACTAGTAATAGCTAAGTAACAACATTTTGAGCAGGATATAGACCTATGGTCAGAAAAAGTGGCATTTATGTTACTGAAACAGCCATAGTTCCTCTGATTGATTATTGATTTCAAGGGAAAAACAGTCTTATTGATTTTCCTGGATCTCTAAGCAGATTTTGACAGCCTTAATCATGGTATCTTGATGAACTGACTCTGTGGGGTGAGAGTAGGAGGCACTTTTCCACAGTGGTTCTGGTCCCATCTATAGATCCAGTTCCAAAAAGCAGCACTGAAAGATTCCTGTTCAGCACCACAGCTATTAAGATGTGGGATGCCAAGGTCTATCCTGTCCTTTGTGCTCTTCAGTATCTATATGAAGTTGCTTAGTGATTGCATTAGGCTCTTGAGTTGAGTGTCATTGGTTTGCCCCATTTCTCATCATTAGAATTGGTTGGGATGTACAAATACTGTACCAGTGCCTAGATGTGTAATGGGCTGAATGAGGACTAATAAACTGAAGCTGAATCCTGATAAGACAGAGGAAATATGTCTTGGTGGTTCTTGGGTATGGGGACTAGATAAACAGTGTGTCCCAGATAGGTTTCACTTCCCCTGAATAAGCAAGTGGAAAGCTTGGAAGTACTCTTTCTTCCGTACCCATCACTGGAGACCCAAATGGACTTGAAGTGCTTCTTACCAACTTCCACTGATGCATCACTATGGCCTTTTCTGGACAGAGACAATCTTGTAACAGTATGCTAAGGGAATCGGTGTGAGCTTCCGCTGTCAGCTCCAGCTTCTGCCAACCTAGCATGCAAATGTGAGTAGATCATTTGTTGCTGCTGGTAGTGGTGGTTCATGCATTTGGGGTTTTATGGCTGATGATGTATGAATATTTTGTGGGAGTTACTGTTTCAGTAATGGTGATATTTTTATTAGCTTTTCTTCTCTGGTAAATAGGAGAAATCTAAGCTTTTAGAATAAATACATTCATCATGTAATATGTTGTCCTGATGAAACTGCTCATAGTTTTACTGCTTCAACTACCTTTTGAAATATATTTTTTGAGAATTCCATGAGAATTGGTTATAATGGAAACACTCAAGCATCAATCATGCCTGCATCGTATTTCAAGAATTATTTCTGTGCTGAGTCTAAAAGGAGATATGTAAAGGACCTATTAGGTTTGATACTCAGTTTATATTGTGGTATTGACATCACACTGGCAATGAAGGTCCGCATAGTTAAAGCATTGGTATTCCTTCTAATAACCCATGGATGCAAGAGCTAGACCATAAGGAAGGCTGAGCGAAGGAAGATAAATGCTTTTGAACTGTGGTGTTGCAGGAAAATTCTGAGAGTGCCTTGGACTCAAGAAGATAAAACCAGTCTATACTCCAGGAAATAAAGCCTGACTGCTCACTGGAGGGAAGGATATTAAAGGTAAAGATGAAGTACTTTGGCCACATAATGAGAAGATAATGATGCTGGGGAAATGGAAGGAAAAAGAAAGAGGGACGGACCAAGGGCAAGATGGATGGATGTTATCCTTGAAGTGACTGTCTCAGCCTTGAAAGAGCTGGGAGTGGCGATGGCTGACAGGAAGCGTGGGCTTGTACAAAAGATCACATAGAGTCAGAAGTGACTGATCAAATAAACAATAAAATTGACACTGTCAGTGTGTGTGCACATATGAAGTTGACATCAATGTGTGATATATTGTGTTTGTGATCCTGTTGGAGCACTATATTAACATAATGATAATTTTGAAGCTGCACTTTCTTAGAGTGTAAAGTGTATTCCTTTGTACAGCCATTCATTGTGTTAACACATGCCATCTTTCATTTTCATTTTTTCATATGGTGGGTGTGGAACTAATTATCCATTGTGTGATTGGTGAGTTCAAATCAGTTTTACCTGCTGTGTAACCAGATACACAACTGCAGGATCCAGGATTAATGATGGCAGTATATAAGTTGTTGCTAACTGCCATAATAAAGTCAACTTTGACTTACAGTGATCTCAAAAATGGGATACTTACAAGTCAAACTATTATCAACAGACTTGCTCAAGTCTTGCAGTTTGAGGGCTATTGCTTCTTTCATGTTTTCCTACTTCTTTCTATCTTGCTCTTTCTTGTGAGTCATGCTTTCTTATTATATGGCAAAAGTACGACAATCTCCATTTAATAATCTTGGCTTCTAGGGAGAGTTCAGGCTAGATTGCTCTAGGACCCATTTATTGGGGGTTTTTTTAGCAGTCCACAGTATCTGCAGAACTCTTCTCCAGCATCACATTTCAAATGAGTTGATTTTCTTCCTATCCATTTTCTTCACTCCCCAGGTTTCATAATCATACATAAAAATGGGAAATAAAATGTCATGGCAATTTCTAACTTTAACATTCAGTGTTACAGGCAGTCCCCAAGTTACAAACAAGGTGGTTTTGTAGGTTTGTTCTTAAGTTCAATTATATGCAACTAGGAGCAGATAAATTGTGTGTGTGTGTGGATAGCATAGAGAAGGGTTAACACCCCTGTGGTGTTTGCTTTGTTGTTTGTGCCCCTGTTTAGAAGATTTTACCTCACTTTTCTGTCCCTGAGAGAATTGGATTTTGAACCTTTTGGCTTGTTGTGGAAACAAGGATAGGTGACGAAGCTTCAGTCGAGAAACCGTTTCCTAGCATACTAACTCTTCCAGGAGTTACTTTTCTTTCTGAGGGGTAGATTTCTCTTGCTGTTTGTCTCAGCTCTGTTCTTAACAGTGAGTCATTTGTAAGGCAGATGTTTGTAACTTGGAGACTGTCTGTATATTTTTACACACAAAGATCTTGTTGAGTTCCCTCATAGCTAGCCTTCCAGACCTAGTCTTCTCCTGATTTCTTGACTACATTCTCTATTCTGATTAATGATTGACCAAGTTTTGGACAATCTTGAACTATTTCAATATGTTCCTCATTTACTTTACAGTTATGTGAACCATCTGTGGTCATTATTTTTGTATTCTTAATGGTCAGCTTTAAACCTGCCTTTGCACTTTCTTCCTTGATATTCTCTTCAATAATTGTACAAAGTCTTTGCTATTTTCTGCTAGTAGTATGGTGTTTACATCTTGGTGTTTACATCTTGGTCTGTTTATTATGTCCATAGAATCTTGGTCTATTTATTATGTTTTCAATGACCTCTGATTTTCTTTTTTAAAAAATGGAAATGAAAATGACATTCTGATTGAAAGGGTTGGTTAATGACATTTACGTGCTACTCTTTTGTAGTGGAATCTCCCCCACCCCCCAAAAATGAAGTAGCTTACACAAACAGACAAACATCCTTCAGTGGCTTCTTATTAAAACAGAGGAGCAAAAATCCAATGACACATGCAATAGTGGGAATACTGTAACATCTAGACTGCAGTTCTGTAGGTCTGCAAGCCACAGACTATCAATGAGAATTATTTATTTCACATTATGATACTATAGTTTGTTCCAAGCCACAGTGCTAGTGTAAACCACATGGAAGCAAACAAGAACTGAACTGGGTTCAATCCCCCTCCAAGTTACTGCAATATTTAATGTTTATTTTACTTAAGTAATATTTGTCTTTGTTATTCTAATGTAGCACAAATCCTATGTAAAATAATGCTAGGTATTTTTGACATTAATATTGAAATCTGAAATATATACAGAAAGTCTTTACTTTACTTGTTGCTTCCCCAAGTCTTTTCTGCATTAACAATACCTCTTTGGGTTTCATATGGATCTATGGTCAGAAAGTGAGTTCACAATTTTGTCAGCCACAAATGTCTAGGATCTCTGTCCTCTCTATTTTCCAGACAAGCTGCAGTTTATGTCACTTGCAGTGTGGGCCATTGACGCCAATATAGAAGCTTCTATCTCTCCCCCCCCCCCCCCAGTTTTGTCTTATGCCTGCAATACACATGTAGCCAAAATGTTAGGATCTGAGTGTTGAAATGCAATAAGCTCTATAACATAGCAGTTGGAATTGGTTGTCTTCTTCATTTTATACCACAAATACTGTCTTATTGAATTATGCAATTGGTCTATGCCAGGGGTCACCAAACTAAGACCCGCAGGCCAGGTGCAGCCCTCCATGGTCATTTAACCAACCCCTGTCCTAAACTGTAGACTTTGGGTAGCCCTAAGTCTGAAATGACTTGACACAACAACAACAATCCTAATTAATTATCTAATAATAATAATAAT
Organism: Anolis sagrei; assembly: GCF_037176765.1. Taxonomy (NCBI): domain Eukaryota; kingdom Metazoa; phylum Chordata; class Lepidosauria; order Squamata; family Anolidae; genus Anolis; species Anolis sagrei. The sequence continues at coordinate 270,690,832 of NC_090022.1, forward strand.
AATAACAATAATAACGACAACTTTATTTTTATACCCCGCCAACCATCTCCCCTTGGGGACTCAGGGCGGCTTACAAGGGACAAGCCCAAAAAACAATTAAAACACAAAAGTAAAACACTTTCCAATTAAAACATCAGATAAAAGCAATACAACATAATTATACACAACATAAGAGCAGTATGGCTGGAAAAGAAGAATCGCTGAGGTACAAATTCAATGAGTGCGATACATTTTACAGGAGCGCAAGAAAAATGCGACGTACCAGTAGATTGGGCAGGAAATACTGTCATAAAACATGTTGAGGTAGATCATATGAGGGCCAGAATAAAGTGCTATACTCAGTGGGGACAGGAAAAATTACCCTGATCTATGCTATCTAACAATCAGTTCACTGCTGTGGCCAGTCAAAAACTGCAGAGGAATCTGATTAAAGAAGAGGCATGTAATAGTATATCAATCCAAGTCTTTGGCATTTTAAAATTCATGAAAATCTTGCAGGTCTTTATGACCATGAACCCTGCCATTTCTCCAGAATTTTTTTGGATTTCTTTTTAGCTCATTTATATGATTGACTATCACTGTCAGACCAGAGAAAATTCATAATGACCGACTTAGTCATTACTAAAAAAATCTTTCCCAGATGCAATGTATTCTATTTTGAGAGAGTGTTGCCAAAATGGTACATAATAGTCCAGATGACAGCACCATTAAATGTTATATGGTTATTATGATATTTACTGTGTTGATTTCTCTTTGCCATAACAATTCCTTCTGAGTGCTGAAGCTCTGTCATGGGGAACTATCAAAAATATTTATCAAGATATTTCTGTGACAGTAATAATTATTTTATTTCCCTTCATCTTGCTTCTGTTTCAGTGAATGTGATCTCTCCTTTTATTTTCTACTCCCTTTATGCTTTTGGACTCTAATAGCATTTTGTGATGTTTCTTTTCCATGCTGGAGCTCTGTATGATTATCCACTGCTCCCATTGAACTGAGAACCTGGATAAACTTCATGTAATATGATATTTGACTATTATTATTATTATTATTATTATTATTATTAAACTTTAGGTATATCCCACCACCATCTCCCTTCAGGGACTCAGGGCAGCTAACATGAGGCCAAGTTGAACAAAACAGTAAGCAATATAAATACATACAACAAATAATAACAAAATAAAATACAAGCAGTAAAAGCAATAAATACAATGATAAAATGAAACAACACAATGGGATAAGAACACTGGGAATAAAGATGAAAATTAAGGATAAGGAAAAAAGGTAGTTGGCTGGGCCAAATGCAAGGATAAAAACAAGGGGACATAGGGTAAGATGGGAAGACTGGAATGATTTGTTTGGTGTTGTGAAATATTATTTTAAAAAAACCAACAACACAGATTTTTTAGGCTAGACTGGGCTTTACCTGGTATGCCTTCAAGTCATTTCTGACTTATGGTGACCTAAGGCAACCCTATCATGGCAGTTTCTGAAGCTGAGTGAGTGTGACTTCCCCAAGATGGGTTTCCATAGCTCCATGGGCAACTATGGTCTCCAGAGTCAAAGTCCAGTGCTGGCCCTCAAATATTGTGTATTCCTTCCCATTTGTTTGTTTGCTTTTAATCATGCTTATGCTCCCCTTCCTTTTGCTTTATGTTTTCATTTTATGTCACAGCTTTAAAGCATTAAGAAGTTTTGATGAGTTGCCTAAGTGACTAATTCAGATCTGAGTTAACATATGGGAAGCTTACTGGCATATAAAGTTTTCTATTGTTGGGAATCCCTCTGAATATGATAGATGACGCACAATAACTTCAGTTTGGCACATGGTGGCTGCAGTTGTGACTTACAAAATGGGTTTGTCGTGGTTGATGTCTTGTGAAATCTTCTCGAAAGTCTGGCTACACAACATGAGCTGGCTTACCAAAGCACACTCTGTTTTATTGCCATGTTTATCTTTATTTCAGGCAAGAATTAATTACTCTATGTCCTGGCAGAGAAAGAAAATTCTATGGATCCTACTGTTTATCTGAACTGGCCTCAAAATTGTTCTTTTTTTGTTGCAAGAAAAATGAGGGCTCAGTTAGGGAAATTAGAATCATTTTGTTGCCTGTTGTTTTGTTCATGAATGGCTAAATTTGCCTTTGTATAAGTCACTTTACATCTTGTCTTATTAGCAATTCTTGTTATTTTGCTGACTGCTCTTTGATGGTGATAATAGAGATTAACTATTGTCTAACATATAAATATCCTCAAACATTTGCCATTCTTTGGTTCTTACTGAAATCGATCCTAGATTGAAGTAACAATGTGTTTGAGAACTAATTGAGCAAGATGCTAGATGATCAGGACAACAGTTGTCACATCCGTGCAATGCTTAATCCCGTGACACTGAGCGACTGACATGAGATGATACAGTAAAAACATTGTGCTGACTCTCTTGAGTTGGCAATTGCCACCATTACCAAAAATGGCAAAACCACATTGTTACACTCCTTATTCATCTCTTTATTGATTTAGAAATAAATTACAAGATTTATCATTTATAGATTTATAGTGATGTTATGTTTAGAGCTAGAATTCATGAATATATAGGAATTATGCATTCTTAACTGATTTCTTTGTCACAATCTCTATGCATTAGTGTAGGGAATTCATAGAGATTCTAAATACTCTGAATACTAATCTACTGGGTAGCTGTTGCTACAAGAAACAGGCCTCTGTTATCTTGTTGATCAGGATGCAGAAGACTGATATTTCTATCAATTCCCATGAATGAATGGTGCCCAGGGCAATATGTTATGACCCATGGATTTGTTGAGGGTCATTTTGCTGAGAGGGGAGAGCACCAGTAGGGAGCCAGCTATCACAAGCAGCTGCCTCTTATCTACCCAGACATTCAAAAAGGCCAGAAGTGACATGATAACAAAGATAGTAGAGAGGGTTGGTGGTTCTTTTAGATTCACCCAGGAGAAACTAAGCTCCTTCTTTTTGCTACTCTACTCAGAGAACACGATGGTTCCTTTTCTGATAAGAGTTAGGGTACAGTACTCACACTGACTGGTGGATAAATCATCCCAAACTTTGGGGGTTGATTTTTTGACTAAAATTTCTGAACTTATACATGGGTATGTATCTACATAGTGCATCTAGAATACCTGTTTGGATTTGTAATATTTTCTCATTTTTACTAGAAGTAACTCAGGTGTTTCAGGCTGTGTATGTGTAGACCTGTGTGTTGCCATAGCTGCTATTAGACTATTAGAGTTTTCAAAAATCATTTATAGAATAGATTGATGTCATAAGACCCGTGGCTATCCAAGTATGTTTCAGTCTTGAGCAAGAAGGGTTTGCAATATCAGAACTTGTTTTTAGAGCCTCGTGTGATAACATCTTAACAGAAGCATTATTTTTAGGCGACTAGCTTATAAGGGCTGCCTAGTGCCATCTTCCCAACCCCCATTTCTACCCTGTCACCAATTCTGTCAAGTTGAAAGGAAAGATTCACTCAGTATGCTGAGCATGAACAGTTCCTCCACTGTATGAACCTATGTGCTAAGTATTGTCATCACATCACAGGCACTCAACGCCTCACCATTTCTGTAGAAAAAGCTCAGGAGATTCGTGGTTTGTACTTCTTGCCCTTTGACACTAAGCTGTGCCCCTTGAGTATTGTTTCCCATACTACAATCTAACTAATCAGCTGGTCCATAGAGAAACATGGGCGGACCCCACTGTCTTTAAAGGAAGCCCCATAAGCAGCTGAAGGTTCCAGGTAAAACCAAGGCCATGGGTCTGCAGTCGAACTATCTCTGAATTTTGTCAGACTTTCTTATGAGGCATGAAACATCACTATATATTTCTCTGAATATATAAAGTGATACTCTTATTGATAAGTGAATAAATGCCTTTCTACTCTTCTTGCTGCTAGACATGACTTTCATGTTTTATTTCAAGTCTTTGTGCTCTAGTCACAAAATTATATTCTACTGCCCTGCAGGGTCCCATTCAGTTCACCCACTGGTAGCAGGCAGGTATCAAATGTTGTCCCTATTCAACTCTGGCTACTGCTAGACAAGTAAGCCTGAATTCTTGGCAATCATTGCTCTTCCATCTGAAAATCATTGCTTTTTCAGAATTTGAGGGTTTGTCCAAACTGGCAAGTAAGGCCAATCATCAGCTACCTTTAATGTCCCTTTGGACTGCTTGTTCCCATATCTATGCATAGAAATAAAACACATTGTATACTCCTCCTTGTTCTCCTGCTGAATGGGATCACCTCCACTCTGCATGCAACAAAAGAATCTTCTGGCATCTTAAATTGAATCCAAATGATTCTTTCTCCAATCCCCTTTTTCTCTTTCCACCATCTCTTATGCCCCAACCCCAGCAGTTTTGCAAAAAAAAAAATTGTCTCCATCTTCTTTTTCTCTCTCATCCACTCTTTTGGACACATGTGGATATGTGGAGATCCAACATATAGGGAAGAGGTGAAGGAAGTGAAAAGGAGAAGGCTGACAGGCTGGAAAGTAAGATATATAAAATACTCTGCTGGTAGCAACAAAAGAACTCAGAAAAGTAGGAGGGAAAACCTGAAATGTCCTGGAATTTCCAGTATATCTCCTGAATCTTGGAAACAAAAGTAGTAATTACAGAAATGAGATGTAAATGTGTTTTAAAGAATAGCTCATACTTAATTATTTTAGTTACATTTGCAAAATTGGGGAAAATTATTGTACAGATATAATTGCAGCTAATTAGTGTTGTAAATCTTAGATCTATGATTAGTTTTAAAAAGTAACTTTTCAATTTTTGATCTGTCCTTACATTAGAATAGATATGCATAGAATTCCAGCCAAAGTAAGTTTTATTTGTGGAAGTTTAAGCTCAGCTAAGTGTGAATCATACAGCTTCTAACCATCCAAGCATCATACTAAGGAATACTGATAAGTATTTCCAATGGCAAATATTTTGTGTGAGGCAAATATGATCAAGAAAATACAGGTTTGGATTACTGGCCACAGGACCTCTAATCAATATACTGAATATAGCAAGTGAATCTAAATTAAGGATTTATTTTGGGAAACATGCAGAAGACTATGGAGTGCATATAAGTACTGGCGCCTACACACTCACAGTGGTGTTATTGTATGCATGCATGTATACATGTGAGGACAATTTAGTTCCCAGGTTTTCTATTTTGGATTATACACAATAGGTTTGCTGCTGAGAACTCAAGAAAACGACATTCAGCTAAATGTATTATTTCAATTTCTAGTATCAGCCCACATCCCCACCCATTGTAAATGCTCTTGCATTTACTCAAGATGATAAGTGCCTCCAAACAAAAAAGTTGCTATTAGGGTGTGACATTTCATACTTAGGAATGCAACTAGCTTAATGGAATTTATCAAATAAGCTGTGAACTAAAGGCATTTGCTGGTTCTGCCATATGCTCTATGGGCATTCTTTACTTTCACTTACTTAGAAAGATATGCAGATTATAATTCATATTAAAATAAAATAGTTTTCAGTGAATTTTTTACCAGTTTTTTAAAAAGCCTTCCAGGAGTCGTGTAGCACCTTAAAGACTAAAACAGTTTAATTGGCATAGGCTTTTGGGGACTTCAGACCACTTTGTCAGATTTTTTTTGTTCACACTATCACAGTACCTGATCCTCAGATTATTTCATAGTGAATCTACTTTCCAGTTATGCTTTCAGAATGCTGTAGAAAGGATGGAAGTTTTCAGCAGTTATAACACTGTTGAGTCAATATGTTTGTTTTAACAGCCAAAAAATCATAGTCAACCTGCATTGGCACAGAAGAGCTAGCTTGAAACGCCCAGTGGAATGGAAACTCAATCTGTGGTATGTGGCATCTTTGGGCAGACGCCAGGGTTCCAACTCATCAAGGCATTTGTTCTGATCAGAGTTTGGAAGTAATTAATTCCACATATTGTAGCTAGGTGAAATGAGCTAGAATTTTGATTATTTGTGTGTGTGTGTGTATGAAACAAAACTGTATTTCAGATGTAGAGGGACCTTAGAGATTAAATCTGAGAATATAGTTGTTAGCATAAGCTTTTTTAGGTAAGGTGTGTGCTTTCATCTGAGAGTGCAGGCATAGCCCTTTTACTAAAGTGTGTCGGTGTCTGTGGGGTAATCAGCACCATAGTGGCTGCATGATGGTCAGCCAAGACCATTTAAAACAGCTTTGAACAGGATTTAAAAATATTGCAGGTTGCTCCAAAATTTCTTGTGAATCCAGGGCAAACTCTGGCTTTGGGTCATTTAAGCAGACAGATCCTGACATGGAAATGGCAGCAAATGTTTACATGGCTATCCCATATTCCCCAGGCTAAGGTGGTCCGGGGACATGGGATGGTACTCACCATCCCCCTCCAGGTTCTTTTTATAGTGGCAGCCAGCAGACGCAACATGACTAGTGTCCATCACTCATTGCCAGGAGTAGCATTGGCAAGGGCCCAAGGCCAAATAGAGTTACAAGCTTGGTAGATGCAAAGAATGCTGTGGATGTAGCATATATTGATTTCAGCAAGGCATTTCACAAGGTCTCCCATGATCTTATTGCAAACAAACTAATAAAATGTGATGTAGACAATACTACTGTTAGGTAGATTTGTAATTGCTCCGGTGACCAAACCCAAAGGGTGCTCACAAATGGTTCCGCTTCATCCTGGAAAGAAGTTACTAGTGAGGTGCTGCAGGGTTCTCTCCTACATCCGGTGTTGTTTAACATCTTTCCTAATGACTTGGACAAAGGTTTAGAGGACATGCTTATCAAGTTTGCAGGTGACACAAAGTTGCTAATACTCCAGAAGGCAGGATAAGAATTCAAAATGACCTTAACAGATTAGAGATCTGGGCCATTTTTTTAAAAAAAATTAATCTCAACAAGGAGAAATGTAGGATACTACACTTGGGCAGAAAAATTAAATGCACAGATATAGGATGAATGACCCCAGGCTTGACAACAGTACATGTGAAAAAAGATCTTGGAGTCTTAGTAGACAATAAGTTGAACATGAGCCATCAATGTGATGCAGCAGCTTAAAAGGCCAATGGGATTTTGGGCTGCATCAAAAGAAGAACAGTGTTTAGATCAAGGGAAGTCATGGTTCTCCTCTATTCTGCTTTGGTCAGACCTCACCTAGAATACTGTGTCCAATTCTGGACACCACAATTCAAGAATGATATTGGCAAGCTGGAAGGTGTCCAGAGAAGGGCAACTAAAATAATCAAAGGTCAGGAGACCATACCCTATGAGGAGCAGCTGAAAGAATTGGGTATGTTTAGTCTGCAGAAGAGAAGGTTGAGAGGAGACATGATAAACATGTGTAAATATATGAAAGGATGTCACAGGGAGGAGGGAGCAGGCTTATTTTCTGCTGCTTTGGAGACTAGGACTCAGAACAATGGGTTCAAATTACAGCAAAGGAGATTCCACCTGAACATTAGGGAGAACTTCCTGATTGTAAGAGCTATTTAGCAGTGGAACTCTTTACCTTGGTGTGTGGAGGTTTTTAAACAGAGGCAGAATGGCCATCTGTCAGGGGTGCTTTGCTTGTGCTTTTTGTGCATCTCAGGGACTGGATGGTCCATGTGGTCTCTTCCAACTCTGGTTCTTTGAGAATTGAGGGAGAAAAGGAGAGGGCAATTCCTCCTCTTCCTCTCCCCTCTCCTGCATTGCCGCAGTGGCTGTCACTCCAGTTGCCCAGCAATGGATAGTAGCCATATTGTGCCTGATGAACTATGACGAGAACAGGAGGGGGTTAATTATGACTCCTTCTCACCTCTGTAGTGGCCTTTGGGCTGGTGGTAAGGACTCCCTCTTGCCTCTGCAGCTGCCTGAGGGCCAATGGTATAAACTACCCCACTCTGCATCAACCCTAAGATAATGTGTCCATGTAGAACCGCCCTTAGTCTATGAAAGTTTAGGCTACCATCCCCCCCCCCCCCCCCCCCAGTTTCTAAGGTGCTACAAGATCCGTTTGCCTACTGATATTCTGAACTGACAGGGCTATGGCCTCTTTTATACTAGGCATTTCAACTGGGGCCAGTCTAGAGTATTATGTTTCAAACCGGCCCCAGATTGATTGTGATGGTGGCCACATGCACTGAGCCAAAAAGCCCAATAATATTACACAGTGCCCTGCAAACTCTGAAGCAAACTGTATGTTGTGTAGTCATCTCCGACTGCACAACATACATGACTATGTTGTGTAGTCATCTCTGACTGTAAGTTGAACTTACCACATAATTTTATTGACAAGATTTCTCCAGAGGGGTTTTTGCCTTGCCTTCTTCTGAGGCCAGGATCACTCAGGGTGCTTCCAGACATATATTTAACCTGCTTCAGAGCAGATTAAGAAAGCCCGCTCTAAAACACATTCGAGTCCACACATCCCGGAGGGAAAAATGAGCTTTTATGTAGATTGTCCCCATTGCACTTCCATGCTACCATGGGGCATCTCCACCCCACGAAACCCTTACAAATAAAAATAAAACTTACCAGGTGCCATTAGGCCTCCCTTCACCCTGATGGAACGTATCAATGATGCACAAGGAGACAAAGGCGGCAAATCGCTCCTGACTCCCTCTGTCTTCTTGTGTGTCATTGGTATGTTCCAATAGGCCTGAAGAGATGTCTAATGGCTCCCAGTAAGCTTTCTTTTTCTTTTTAGGGTTTCTTTTGGGAGGGGGTATGGGAACAATAACTGCAATAACTGGCAATGACAATTAGAACGGAACATGGATAACGAGAATTGGATTGTGATTCAACAATGAGACGTCGCGAATGATTTAGTGTAATTGTATTATTGATAGTGATGTTGTTTAATGTTGTTGTGATATTGCTTATGTTGTAAATTGTACCTGCTTTTACATGTTGTACACCGCCGTGAGTTGCCCTAGGGCTGAGAACGGCGGTCTACAAGTGCAGTAAATAATAATAAATAATAATAATAATAAATAATAATAATAAATAACAATCTTGCATCTTTGGACTCCAGGTGTCATGGAACTATCTGTGGGCTGTCCCCATAGGACCCATAGCCCATTAGACCCATGATTTTCAGGAAGGCGAGGGTCTAATGGGCTATCAAATTAATTTGGGATAAAGCAGAGTTTTCCCTCTTTGTGTCAAATTCATCCTCTTATACTTGAGATGTCGTTTTGACACCTCTAGTAAAAATACGAGAGGTCCCAGGATATGGGCTTTGTCTGGATGGGCCCCAGTGAGTTTCTGTAGCTGAGCGTGGATTCAAATCCTGGTCTCCAGAGTTATATTCCAAAGGTTGTACCACTCCAGCATGCTGGCCATGTACTGGATAATTACTGGAAACAAAGTTCTTTAAAAGACAGCATTTTCAATTTCCCTCATGATGTTCCTCTTCAGAGTAGTTGCTTGGTCCAGAAGGCAGCTTTCCATTTAAACTCCCCATAATGTTCCAGAGTGGTGTTAAATCTGAGGAACAGTGGGAAATTTGAATGCGACTTCCAGATCCAGCCATCTAACACAGGTGCCCAGTATGTCTGAGGAGGTATTCTAGTGTAGCAGAGAGTTTGGGAGAAGGTGCTCTAGCCAAAGCCCTCTTAAAACTGGACCTGGAGCTGATAAAACTCACTTGCCTTCCATATCTTCCCCATCTTGCTCTATTGTAGCTGTTACCCCTTTTCACTGGAGATATGTACTGTCTTGAATACCAAAATTCATATAAGGAAAAGGGACAGCTGAGAACTCCGTAATTACCCCTTCCCACATGGAATGGCTGCTGCTGGCAGATTTATTACATACGGTATTTACATTTAATTCCTTCTCTAGTAGCTGCTGATGTATTTATTGGTAGAGATTTGAAGGATGGTAATACACTTTTAATGATTAAAACAGAGTTTGAAATATTTACTTTGGAGGAGGGGATATTACTGCTCCAGAGCAGTGTTTCTCAACCTTCCTAATGCTGCAACCCTTTAATACAGTTCTTCATGTTGTGGTGACCCCCAACCATAAAATTATTTTGTTGCTACTTCCTAACTCTAATGTTGCTACTGTTATGAATCATAATGCAAATATCTGATATGCAGGATGTATTCACTGAACCAAATTTGGCATAAATACCCAATACACCAAAATTTGAATACTGGTGGGATGGGGGGGGGGGGGGGGGGCGGAATTGATTTTGGGAGTTGTAGTTGCTGGGATTTATAGTTAGCCTACAGTCAAAGATCATTCTGAACCCCACCAACAATAGAATTGGGCCAAGCTTCCCACACAGAATCCTCACAACGAAATAGTGTATTCTGGTGGTCCTTGGTGACTCCTCTGACATCCCCTTGTTATACCCCCCCCCCCCGCCAGGGGTCTCGACCCGCAGGTTGAGAAATGCTAATCTAGAAATTCCTAGGCCCCTTCTACATGGTCCTTTTATCCAGGATCTGATCTCAGGTTATCTGCTTTGAACTGGATTATATGAGTCTCCACTGCCATGTAATCTGGGATAAGCAGATAATCTGGGATCAGATCCTGGGATATAAGGACAGTTGGGGGGGGGGGGGGGGCTAGAGAGATGTTCTCTCACGTAAAAACTAATTACATTTTATTTGTGTTTTTTTCCACCTTCACGAGGGTTGTATACTTCTAACCCCAGCAAATGTGGAGTACTGTTCTTTAATTACTAGAAATGTTTACAAAAATCTTCTGGGAGGACTTCTTCGTTATGCTTTGGACATTTGTCCAACTGTAAAGTCTGGAGTTTAGGACATTACCACTTCAATTGTATGCTCCCTTACCCAATATTTTTTCCGTCTTGAATTCAAAGGAAAATCTTTGTGAGTGTATTTTTAGATTTAGTGTTCATCTGGACAGGCAGGCTGTGAGCAACTCACATTTTTCAAAAAGGTATAGGCTCTATCAAAGCAGTTACCCATTTGTCAATTACAAAGTGACAAAAAAGGAAACCAGTCCTTTATGTTATCTTAATCATATGCTAGAGTCCCCAAAGACAGGGAATGGAAAAGAAATAAACTAATTTACTTCTTTGCCCTTTCTCCATCGAGCACAGCAAAGTTATTTCTCCTTCTACATTATTTACATCTCTAATTTCTTTTATGAATGAAAAAAATCATAAATTGCTTAGACATTCTTTAGGCTTAGTATCTTCAAAATGGCTTTTCCATTTCTCAAAGCCAGTAAGAATATTTTTCATTTTAAATTAAGCAGACTGCCCGAATTAAAGCATTTTCAGCAGAAGGGATATTACCCTAGAATTAGCTGGGCCAGCCATGGGAAACGTCTGGCTAATAGACACTTCATGTGGGGAATGGTGTCCTGTATTCATTTGTGGGATTCCAATATGTACTCAACTGGACTGCCAAGTTCTGTTATCTCTGACTAGTGACAAAACGATCAGGGCTGATGGGAAGTACAGTAATCCAACATTCTTTGGACCACATGTTGCCCACCATCATGCATCCTGTTGGCATGTATTTATACTAGGCTGTACGTTGTATTTTTGGGAATAGTTTCATAGGGCAACCATGTTACAGTTTCCCTTGGAAGTCTTCCATAGGGTGATGATAAACTAAAACCAACTTGATGGTACATAACAGCATTCTTTCTTCCTCGGCTCATCCATTAGAAACAAGTTCTCTTTCATTTCATTTTGCCAACTGTAGATGGCATGGTGAAACAATGGGAGCATTTGAATTTGAAACTCATGATACACCAAGAAATGTGACATTACCTGACCTATGTTTTCTGCTTCTGAAGTGATTTTTTTATAGTAGGTTTTTAACATTACATTTTGAATTTCACTAGTCAAATACAATGAAACATGGTGTACATGTTACAGTTCCGAGACTGTTTGAGAATGATTTCAGATGGGTCCCATCACATGATGTTTGCCCCATTCCATCAATATTCCCTGAAGCACTGTTTTTGTGTGTAATAGTAAAATCTGTATGCATCTCATTAGCAACTATGCGTGGGCAGAGTCTCATGACTACAGACTTTTCATTATGGAGGTGGCTGCCATTTCTGTTTTGGACATCGAATGGGAAAGATCTCCATGATTGGAAGTCTTATGTTTCCTATAATCACTCAACCAGTATGGCAAGTGAGTAGCTGGGGGATTCTGGGACTTGCCCCAAAATCACCTTTCTCAAGCTCTAAGTCTTTCTAATAATGCACAATTTCAATACTGCATGGGATCACAGTATTTACTAGGCTAGCTAAAAAATTAAAGAACTGAATTAAGATATCTATTAATGTTCACCTTTGCCTATCAAATAAAATGGAAAAGCTTGACACAATTTTGGGGAATACTCTTATAACCACTGAGAAGTTGTCTAAATAATTGAGTTCTTATTTTGGATTTCTCTTCCTGATTCTTCGTATGCCTGAAATCCCTTCCTGTGGTATTGTGTAAGGTTTCAGCTTTTCCTTTTTTGAATTTGACATAATGCTTCCCTTCTTTTGTTTCCTTCAACATCAACATTTGGATTAAATTGGAGCAGGGCCCATTTCGTAGGTGAAAGAGCCACATGGTAAAGTGCAAAGTACACTGCTAGTATTGAAATGACAGCCGTACGTGTTTAGAAATCTATTCAGTGGAATTTTGTTTCTTCTTGGTAGTGAATTCATTTGGCTTTATGTCAAGTTGTTCGATTGTTTAAATCCTTCTCCCCCCCCCCCCCCCTCATTTTTGACTTCGTGGTCAGCACTCCCCTTTCCTACACATTTTGTTGATAAAGTGTCAGACAGATGTTACAAAATGCTACATGTTATTTACAATGTTTTAAAAATAAAAATACAAGAAGTTACCTTCCAAAATAATAAGAGGAATAGACATAATGTTGTTCATTAACGGCATAGCAAGTAACAATCTCAAGATACTTAAAAAGTTATTTCAAATGGAATTTTGACAAGAATCCACAAACATTTCAGGCTCAGTTTTTTTAAAAGTAGCAGGAAGTTCAATGCAATGAATTAGTTTATATACATTGCAGCAAATTATTATAACAAATTACTTGTTAAGCACTGCAAGCACTGCAAATCCCTGGCCATAATTAGGGTTGCCAAGTGAAATCAGAATCAGAGATTCTGTCTTTTTAATGGTGCAAAATCCTCCACTCCACCAGGTCATCCATGAATCAGAATTTGTCTTTTTTCCTGAGAAAAGTTCAATACTCTTAAAACCGAGAAGACCATTGGATAGAGAAGACCACTGGATAGACATGAAACACAAAGCCATTTATTTAGAATTTATTATTTATTCCCTAAGATTCCCAAATGGATTTGTGTAAAGAGCCCTACCCAAATTATAGCATTAGTACTGAGTGAACTGTCACTTTCAGAGATAGACTTTTTCTTCTCTCATTCAAATTCTTGCCCATGTTGTGGACAACAAACCTCCTTGTCAAGCTTTGAATAGGAAGCTACACTGAAGTGTCTTCTTACTGGTAGTGCTATATTTATACAGGTTATTGCTAATGCCAACACTATGCAAACATGAAGTGGATAGTCAGATTACCTGCTGGTGGAAAATTGGAACAATTTAAATAGAGGTTTAATTGGAGGAGGATTTGTTAAGAGGATTATCTCAACCTATGTGTTGTGGCTTGTTCATTTTGATATTCATTTTTAACAAATGTGTTTGTCAGTCTTTGGTTTCTTCTTCTTTTATCCTTATAATAATTCCATGTATATTTATATGGCACGTGCAATAAATTTTGCTTATCCTTTCAGTTCCAGGCAGAGATCTCCTCCCAACTTCACCACAAGCTGTTTAGATCCAGCTTTAATCCTGTTGAAAAACCTATACTGTTATTATAAATTTGTGGGGTTTAGCCTACTTTAATGTTTGTACTTTTATTTTTTTCTTATTTGTAAACCTCTTTGAGAATATGATGAAAGATGATATAAAGATAGTTCTGAATGAATTAGTAACAAGAATAAGCTTTCAGTGAAAAATATTCTTCTGTTAAACAAGAATTCACTTGCCTTGTGTTGTGAAGCAAAGCAACATTCCCTATCCTCTGTCGTCTTCTTCTTCTTCTTCTTCTTCTTCTTCTTCTTCTTCTTCTTCTTCTTCAGAGATCGTCAGAGACTAAACTGAGTAAAGGTGAGATTGTAAAAGTTCTCACCTTGAGTCCAACTTTTGTTGTTGTTCATTTGTTCAGTTACTTCCGACTTCGTGATCTCATGGACAAGCTCACCCCAGAGCTCCCTGTCGGCCGTGGCCACCCCCATCTCCTTCAAGGTCAAGCCAGTCACTTTAAGGATAATATCCATCCATCTTGCCCTTGGTCAGCCCCTTTTCGCTTTTCCTTCCATTTTCTCCAGCATCATTATCTTCTACAAGCTTTCCTGTCTTCTCATTATGTGGCCAAATTACTTCATCCAACTTACAAATTCAAGTTTTCTCCCTCCCTTTCTTCATTTGAGTAACACATCTGATCCCCATTGCCTCTCTGAAACATTTTGTAAAGCACCATACACAGCTGTTAAAGACATAAAATAAAAATGAATTAAATCAATATAAAACAACAAATATTCAGGAGCAGGGGACAAGAATCTAAACAATAATCTAGACTTCCCAAACTACATTTCTCAGAATTCTGCTCATGCCAGAAGAAATGGGCTGCAGTTTTAAGAGAACTGAGGGGAAGGTAAGGGCTATAAAGTTTGAGGAGAAAGTGGGAATTTAGATAATACAAGTTTGAGGGGGGCTGATAGTGAGGAGGAAGGGGCTACTAGGCCTCCCTCCCTCCTCCCACCAACCATCATTTCACCTCACAGAACCATCCATTCATGCTTGTTGCCTCGGCTGCACCGATTTTTACCTCAGAGGGAAAGCCTTGGCTCCAGGAGAAACCACCGATAGAGGAGGGAGGAGGCAGCGGCAAGACCACTTGAGTCAGGAAGCAAGAGCCACTGCCAGCAGTGCCAGCCTAACTCTAAATCAACTATTCTTTACGAATCTCTCCAAAAGTTTTGGAGGGTCCCTTTTCCATTAATAATTTGGAGATTCATATTAACAAATCATATGCATTTCTGAATTATGAAACAATGGTTCAAAGCTTTGCATACACCTACTGGCTAGGGGTTACCCTTCCCTCTGCTTTATTGTTGGGGATGGGTCTAGAGATTCCATGGCCTCTTTTATGGTAAGGCTAGGACTTTCTCTCATGGGCTACACAAAAGCTGATGAAACCGTAATTTACACGATAGAAGAACATATCTTCTATTGCATCTGAAAACAGAAAGCTAACTTGTTTGCAGGCCAGGCTATATGATATATAGATTTCAGTCTTCCAACACATCCTTGCCAATTCTGCCAGCTTCCAGCATTTTCCATGAGATCCTATGTGATGTTGGATGATAAGTAGGGTCAGCCCTGGTTAAGTCTTTAATGGGAAATCACCAATGAATACCAGATGCTGTAGGGTACATTTCAGCAGAAGGGACTGCTAAACCCACTTCTGAGTGTTCCTTGCCTAAGAAACTAATGATCTCACCAGAAGTCAACAGGTTACTTGCAGGCACATATACATACACAGGGTCTACCTGGCTGTTTAAATAGTTGTACCAGAGAGGCTTTCAGGACTCCATAGAGATGTCATGATGATATGACATTACACTTGGCCTTTGGTTTGTTTATTTATACATTATTTTTTGGCCAATATATGTTTATTCTACTGTTTTACTGTACAATAATGTTTGCTGCTTTCCCCACTGTATTCTCAAAATGCTAAACAAGTTAGCTTAGCTAATAATAATTGGCCCAATATCAGCCGGAAAGTTTAATGGTTCATCTGGGAATAGGAAGCCAGATCTCCCTAATCTGGATCAGATGTTCATTGACTGGATGGGCTCCTCCACGGTTGTGTGAGAGGGATAGGACTTCCATTGACAAAAGAATAACTTTCTTTTATTATTTATTACATGTGCACCTAAACCTATAATAAATGAATTGAAATTCTGGCATACAGAAAGTCATATCTCGTCTTGTTTGTTTTGGTTTTAAATATTCTAGTGCGAAATCTTGAGAAATAAGTTCTGTTGCATAGAGCAGCTCATTAATGGCTCAGTGCTCTGTTCTTGAAATTTTAATGAATGCTCTTTTCTCTTTTAAAACAGTACTTTTTTTCTTTAGCTGTCAAGGAATAATTGACTGATGAATAGGTTTTTTTGATGAGTGTAACACCAAATTATTTATTTAACATGTGGAACAGTGACTCATAAGTCTCATGCAAAATTGCACCAAAATATAGCTGTTGTTTTGATCTAAAACTTTTAAGCATATTTGGTAAAAAATTGAGGTTATAAATGACCTGGAAAGAAAAAAATATATATAAATGAAAACTTTTGTCTACAGAGAGAGCTTTTTCTGAGGCAATAAAATATTTGACCCGTAAATTCATAACTTTTGGTAGATCAGAATGGAATCCTAAGGGCCATTTACTATGACTGTTTCCTGTTGCTCCATGATAAAGTGGTTATCTCTCACATATGAAGTACATTGTTTGTTGCATTTCATATATTTTCTTTTGTCCCCATGTACTATGACAACCCATTACTTGTGCCCTATTTTACAAAGAATAGTTCTCTATTTCCAGGCATTTTCATTTGGAAGGGAGGGGCTGTCCAATCCAAGCACATCTATACATGTGGATTGAAGGCGTTTTGAAAATGTGGTGTTTAAATGACACAGTGCAAATACTTGCAGGAACACACACTGAAGGCCTTGAACTGGAATAAGCAACTCCGAAATAGGCTCTGTGTGTGTAAGTGTAAATCACATCACACGGTGAAACTGATGGAGGGATGGGCACTTCATGGCAGGGGAGTTGGAAAAAAAAAACCCCCAAACACTCTATGGCCATGAAGCCTCAGATAGTGAGTCCTCTACCACCTTACTTGATCAGTGTAAGGCATAGAGGCAGCAGAAGTGTCAAACTCATTTTCACAGAGGACCACATCTGCCTTATGGTTGCCTTCAAAGGGAAGTTGAAGTTATGAACACGGATAACTCATGGATACAGAGGGCCAACTATATATTTTTTAAATAGTGGTCAGTCAGTATTCTTTAGTTTTTACTGAGTGTTGGTCTCCAGATGTTACTGAATGACAGCTCTCATCATTTTTGATTATCCGCTATGCAGACTGGGGATAATGGGAGATTTGATGCTGCCTTCTTAAACTTAGAGGATATGACTTGCCCAAGTCGTATCCTTGGGTCAAGCAGCAGCTCAAACGCAGGTCCCTCAGAGTCCTAGTTCAACAGTGAAATCACTGCACCATGCTGGCTCTCCAGAAATTTCTTACTGTTCTGAATTAAAAGGAAATGATGTATAAAGGGCATAGCTCTTAAATTCTTTGTAATAATGTTTGGAAATTGCGCATAATGATAATGTTTGGTAACTCACCTTTACCTGCAGTGCTTGACAAAGGTGGCTTACCTCTGTCAATTCACCAACGTTGAAATAATAATGTAAAAGGCAAGTTTCAAGCAAAACTGAGAACATTTTAGTCTTTTGGACATGATCTATAATTTCTTGCTTATTTTGCTGGAGTTTATTCAGTGAAACATAGGATAATAATTTCGGTGGGCGGAAGGAGTCCCACCTGCATTTCCTGCCACCCTCGATTTCATTTGTGCCAGTTGCTACTTGTTCATAATAACTGGCCTTGTTGAACACTGTTGCTGGGATACCGACTATTCTGTTTTGAATTTGCTGAATCCTTCCATATGACAAGTGGTTGAAGATGACTTTAATGTCCTAGGTTTATGAATCAATAATTCCACATTTTTTCTCCAGGAATTATGTATATTCTTTCCTTCTTAATACAGACAAAGTTGTTCATTTTAAAGTACATGTACTAAATTGAAATGTTAGGCCTACCTGGGACAGACCCGCAGAATATACCAGGTTTCTCCTAGTTCATATAGACAACACTAGGGATATAACCTTAATGCATTTCATTATTGCAAGCCTAATTTTCTGTTTGTGTGTGGCTTTTGAAGAGTATTTGTAGCTCAAGATGTATTCAATGCAGGATAAATCCTGAACTGTGAAAATTCTCCTCCATCCAAAATGTCCTTTATCATGGCTTACTACTACTTTGGAAACATGTTTTTTCTACCATCTTTGTTTTACAGTATACTTTCCCAAGACACAATTCATTTTTTCTTACTTCTGATTTTTAAAAATATTCTCTCAATCCCTAGACAACATTTAACTACAGTAATAGATTTGAGCAGATATCCATTTGCACTGTGCTGAAGCCACAAGCAGAAATCAATTTTTCTTTGACAGCAGCAAGATTTTTCTCCCTTCCAAACCTTGTTAGAAACAGGATTCTGGAAGATTTAATAAAACAAATATTGTAAACCCAAACTTATATTTTGAAGTTATCCCCCACTCACAAAATAATATACTGTATGATAAACCCATTTTACAAACTGCTGGATTTATATAATTGTGCTGGTGTGGCTACCATTGTATTGAAAGGAACATTGCCCCTTGGTAACAACCAAAGGAATTATATTCTACAACTGTCCTGATTTTGCAGTGACAGCCCCAACTAATTCTATATCATTCGACCTTTTCAGCTGTCTTTAAAATGTCCTAGTTTCTTTCTCCACCTCCTACTCTTTGTGCTTAGTTTACTTAAGTGGCTGAAAATGAAGGTCCCTTCTACACAAGACTAAATCCTGGGAGGAACTGGGATATTCAATCCCAGTTCCTCTTAGGATTCAGTCCCCACCCCCACCCCAAACTCTTCACTTTCCCTGGGGCGGGGGGGGGGGGGGGTAGCCACATGCCCTCTCAGGTTAACCAGAGGTTGTCCAGGGTGGCATCCATCCCCCCATTTCCCTCTAAACTTGCCTAAGGGGCCTGGCAGCATGCACAGGCCTCTCCACCCAGAGCTCCCAGTGCATCAAAATGATGCATTGGGAGGAGGGATTTCCAAAAGACTGGGATCACAAAAGCAATCCTGGGAGTCAATCTCCATAGGGGCCACACCTGAAAGATCCAGACTTTACGTTAAGGCCTGGATCTTTCCAGGTATCTAATTAATCCAGAGTAAATTGGGAAATCCCAGTTTACTCTGGATTAATCTGGGTTTACCATAGGCATCATTTGGATGCCTCAGGTAAACCCGAGACAGGTCCCAGGTTAAAAGTCTGTCTGGAAGAGTCCTGACTAAACAAATAGTTTGCACTCGACTGACTAGAGGGAGAAGCAAGGAAAGGGTTACCCTTCCCAGTAGACTCAAGCAAAAGTAAACTCCTGTAACTTTTCAAAGTTTGTGTGTCTTTCTTTACTAGTAACCATTGGCAGATTGACTACACTCTGATGTTTCTTGGCCAAACATGTATCAGATTTTATCTGTGAAATGATGGAAAGTAGGCAAATTAGAGTTTAGGGACCTCTTTGTATTCCTTGCCCTTGGGCCTTTGAGTGCTAAAATATGCATCACCTCCTCCCTTTGGTTGTTGTGATCACTAACAATTTCCCCCACTGTTTAGTAGTCATGCTTTGCAATTTTCCCCACTGAAAGGAGAACCTTTATGCATAGAAAGGTTCCTTTCTTGGCAGCTTGGTTATAGTTCAGCAGGGCGAGCCCAACCTTTAGGAAGAGTGAGGCTGTTGTCTCTGGAAGTAAATTTTGGTGTCACAAAAAAGCTGCGTATTCTTATTTAATTCTTTCTTACTGTATATTTACTGTTATGAAGTGGGAGATATCCTTATGAGATTGCAGAATAGCTTGACTGGCTTTAAGCATTATGTTCCTTTACATGAGCAGGTTGTGCTAGTTGCTTCTCTACCTCAGAAGGCAAAATTGCTTGGACTGGCACTGAAGTACAGGGACAAGTGAATGCAATATTTTGCAGCTGCTGCATAGAACATCTGAAAACATGTTTTAAGTGGCTTCTATTAGGTTTTGGCTACATAAACACCAGCTGCAAAAAATCTTGGAAGCAATATAATTATTCTGTATTGTTATGATGCAAATATACTCACTACTGAATGTGTTTTTTAATATTATAAAAGCAGGTATTAGTTTGCTTAACTCTATATAGAAATACAAATGAACTTTGTGGCTAATTTTATCTATACATTCCTTTGCAAATGTGCTAAGTATTAAGTATTAGAATTATTACATTTAACAAAGAAATTCAGAGTACAGTGTTCCCTTGCTACTTTGCAGTTCGCTTTTTGCGGACTCACTGTTTCGCGGATTTTAAAAAAAATCAATTTGAAAAATATACGCAGTACCTGTGAGGACCCCCATGTGGATCTGGTGGTTGTGATTGGTTAAAATCATCCCCTCTGATGCCATGTTTCCTGGCGCAGCCAGTGGAAAGTGAAGAAGGCATGCGTGAGCGGGGAAGGAGGAGGGGAGGGGGAGCCAGGCACATGAGGAGGAGCCAGTGGGGTGTGCAGTGGGAGGGGGGAGGGAGAGAGGAAGGGAGGGAGGAAGAGGAGAGGAAAGAGAAGGCAAAGAGATTGAGTGAGTGAAAGAGAGGGGGGAGGGGGAGAGAGGAGTGGGTGGAGCCACTCCTAGGAGGGAGTGGTCCAACACCTCATGCGTGCTGAGGCAGTACATATATAGTGCCCCTAATTTGCGTATTTTCACTTATCATGGGTGGTTCTAGAACATAACACCCGTGATAAGTGAGGGAACACTATATTCTTTTGTAGTTTTAGGATTTTTAACAAAACTGTGGGAATAGTTTCTATTGACCTATGGTTTGCTGTTGAAGTCATGAAATGTATGGCAAATAACAGAACAAACTGGATTGTTTTCCCAATTTTGATTTATTCCCATCCATACTTTTGTTTGCTTCTGTTTCATGGTGGATATTTGTGGGAGAAATCAGTGATTAGACACAGTTCTGGGTTTGTGAATACAAAAGCCCATAATTTAAATAAATCATAGTTTATAATTCAGAAAAGACCCATGGTTTCAGATTATTATTTGTGGCTGGGTCAAGTAAACATAGGTTGGTTCATTCACTTGCATAACCCAGGATTTCAGAAAACTATGTCATGGCTTACTGCAAGTTATAAATAACCTTACTGTTCATAAAAAATGTTAAAGACAACAACTTCAATTTTCATTTAATGAATAATAATAAAATAATAAAACTTTATTTATATACCTATCTCCCCAAAGGGACTCAAAAGGGATAAAGAAATATAATTTTCTGATGTCACTTCAGGAAAAAAATCATTCTCTTGTTTTCCTTTTGTTAATGCTAAACATTTTCATCATAAGCAACATCTAGCCATGTGTAATCTCTTGAGTGAAAATCTCTCACATGGAACAAAAAGACAGGATGTGATAATTTTGCTGCAATTGAATTAAGATGTACGCACAACAAAATGCTTTAGGTGTATATGAAATAAACTGCACTTCCCTTGAACTGCTGTATCTAGCATAATCTAAAGCCAGTATTTGGCAGACTTTTTATTAGCATCACCTATTCATGTGTTAAATAGGTTTCTTTGAGAAGAAAAGTGTTAATTGGAACTGTAACAGGGTCTGCGCCATATTAGAAAACCGGAAAGGAAAAGGAATGGCGCAAGCAGATGCTGGCGCAGGAGACAGCTTACAACACATAATTAAACGTGTGAATCAAATATGGCCAAGGAAAATGTCATATTTCTGTTGTACCATTAATTGGAAAGGAAATGGCTGGGGGTGTGGAGAGCAAAATCAAATTGGATTCAATCAGCCAGTCTGAAAGTATTACTGTGTTCAACAGAAATGGAAAGAAACTTCAGAAATACATACATTTTTCCATACTCTACTGACTTTGATTCTATTAAAGTATGTGATAGGGAATCAAAATGGCACACTATGGTTGCTAAGTACTGTAGGGCCACTAGAGTCAACTGGTTAGTTAATTAGATATTTTTGAATGAGCTAGCTTCAAAACTGGAACATATTATATATTTCTTTTCTGAAATGCGCATTCCTGATAGTTATATAAAAAGCAATGTGTGAGTTTCATTTTTGTGTGTGTGACATTGTTGAACACCCAGTCCAATGGTCTGTAAGTTGAAACAGCTGTCGCTATGGTGTGGCAATGAGATGTTCTTTCTTCACCAGAGGAGGTCTACAAAGGGGTAAAACTTCAGGTAGATATACCCATGCATACCCTCTAGAGATTGTTGGGTTACAATTTCCATCAGCCTATGTCTATACTTGGTGGTGCAGCGGGTTAAACTGCTGAGCTGCTGAACTTACTGACGGAAAGGTTAGCAGTTCGAATTCGGTAAGCGGGGACAGCCCTAGCTTCTGCCAACCTAGCAATTTGAAAACATGTAAATATGAGTAGATCAATAGGTACCGCTTCTGTGGGAAGGTAACAATGCTCCATGTAGTCATGCTGGCCACATAACTTTGGAGGTGTCTACGGACAACCCTGGCTCTTCGTATTTAGAAATGGAGATGAGCACCACCACCCCAAAAGAGATGGGTGATCAGAACTGCAGTCAGAAATCTAGAATCTGTTCTCAATTCCTGCAGTATCTCACACTCTGCAATATTATAGAACATGTAGCAAATAATTAAGGGACGTAATACCTAATTTTCTATAATTATAGTTCTATAGCACAGATTTTGTTCAGCTGCGCCTTTATGACTGTATATGTCTATATGCTTATTTAGATCTGTGATACAGGCATTAGAAAAAAGAGAAAGAAAACCATGGAAATATTTGCTCATTTGCTCATTTTCTTCCTGCTAAAATCATTATTACGATACATGTTTTTAAAACTTTTTTCCAATATGGGATCCAAAAACTTGGACAGGAGCACATTCTATACAACTATGGTTCACAGATAATAGGAAATGCCATCCCCTCTCTCTTCAAAAACTACTTATAATGAGAACAGATAATTTTAGGCATGCTCTGGACAGCTGCTATTGGAGCACAAATGAAAATAACATCTTAGTCTTGTGGTTGCTATGAAGAACTATAGTGTTTATTTGGCTGCTAAAATGGAAAAATGCCGGCAGGCTAAAGGTGGAATTTCTACAAACAGCTGACAAGGCCCAGCTAAAGTTCAGGCAACTGTGTTTATACCAAGATGAAAGGGATGTATGGAATCTTGTTGGAAAATGAAGTAACAATTAACTGAAATTCACCATAGGGCCTTTACAATGGAGTATTGTGCCTTAGCATACTGATTCAAAAATGTCTCCCTTCCCAGTACAGATGATACATTTCATTAATATTTCCCCATCTTACTAAGGCTGCAACTCAAGGACCTCTAGATAGTGCTGGATTCCAGATACCAGCATCCTTGACCATTGGCTATGCCCATTATTAGTTATCAGTCTTGAAAGATTTAGCATGAGGAAAAGGTGTTTCAACTGAAGCTTTATCACCAATCCTTGTTTCCATAGTAAGCCACATTTTTCACAATACAATTATCACAGGGACAGAAAGTGAGGTGAAATCTTCTGAACACACACACACATTTAGAGAGAAAGACGAGATACAGAGTCTGGAATTGTTATGGTCTGATCACATCCTTGTGAAGTTTGATTGGAAAGGAAGACATTCACCCTATAGAGGTGGGGGACTCATGAAGTACTCCATCTAGCCTGACATAGTAGTTGTTAGAGTAGTCCAGCATTTCTGTGTTCTCACACCTCTGCAGGAGTCTACTGTATACCGTGCAGTTGTGGAGAAGTCTACATAGGGACCACCAAATGCAGCATTGCCCAAACACGAATCAAGGAACATGAAAGGTACTGCAGACTACTTCAGGCAGAGAAGTCAGCCATGGCAGAGCATCTGATGAACCAACCTGGACATAGCATATTATTTGAGAACGCAGAAAAGCTAGACCACTCTAACAACTACCATGTCAGAGAAGCCATTGAAATCCACAATCATGTGGACAATTTCAACAGAAAGGAAGAAACCATGAAAATGAACAAAATCTGGCTACCAGTATTAAAAAGCTCTAAAATTATAGCAGTAAATAAAGAACAACACTTAAAAATGGGGGAACTCCAGACAAGAAACAATCAGGAACAGCAAATCACCCCTCAACCAAAGACATTCCACAGATTCCACATCCCCAATTTTCCTAGTTTCCAACAGACCTCACAACCTCTGAGGATGCCTCCCATAGATGCAGGTGAAACGCCAGGAGAGAATGCTTCTAAAACATGGCCATATAGCCTGAAAAACCTACAACAACCCAGTGATTCTGGCCATAAAAGCCTTCAACAATACAATCTTATAGACATCTGGATACCCCCTGGGGGCAGCGGGGAATTTCCAGCTGACAGAATTGGCAAATTGTTCAAGACCTTGATTTCACCAATACAATAATTCTCAAATGCATAATCAGGACTGTAGAGCCTATAACTCACTGTTGTTTACAGAAGATGTACAAGAAGCCAAGCAGACTAAAGTGTAGGTGGCCTAGATGAGCTAACACAGAAGGCCTTATGTGAATTGATGTTCTCAGTGGGTTCTTTCTTTTTGGTGATGCATTTTCTGGGTTGTGGTGATGAATAAATAGATACCATAGGTTGAACTCATGTATAGAAAACCATGGGGTTTTTTTTCAGTCTGGTTCATGTCCATGTACACATGGGGATGGGAGGGTGGAAGAAGATGAGGGCACTAAAGTTTAATCTCTTGCCTAATGGGTGTGACAAGAGAAATAAAGCCTGAATCAATGAGAGGCCATTGCAAAACAGCCTGTGTCTGTATAGGAGTGAGTATGAATATGTGTGTCTGAGCGTGTGCATGTGTCTATATGTGTACATACACATGTATCCATATATGTATATGAGTGAAAGAAATTGATGGAAATAATGATTTGCCACTAAGAAATAGAAATGCTAGAGTCAGTTTGCTGTAGATGTTGAATATGAAGTACATCACTTTATATAACAAAAGACCTCAGACACCTTTACACAGCAGCAACCCACTTTAGGAGTACAAAGCATGCCATCAGTTTGGCATAATATCAGCAGTTCACTCTGAACAATTGAATGTTATTATTTGATATAGATGCATGAGGAATAAAAGCCTTTTGTATGCAAACCCCTCCTCTTGTGCTTGTAATCTAAGAGTGTAGGAGGGAGCAACACATAGCCAGAGGTTTTTGATAGTGGCAAGTGTGTGGGTGGTAAAAAAGCTTGAGAAGGAAGAAGAGGGAGACAGTCTTGTTTTCATATCATATATGTACTTATATACTGTGGGAGTTTATTATTTTAGACCAAAGCTCCCACTACCCTAACAGCAAGCCCGTAGCCAGGAGGGCGGGGTGGGAGTGGAGGTGGGAGAAGGATTATGAGTTCAACACTTCCCCGTTAAAAAGAAATCAGGTTAAAAAAACTAGTTTACTCATGAAATTAAATAGTTAACCAAATCTCAATGAATTTTTCATAATTTACTCACACTATCATTATCTACCTTTCTTTCAAATTACATTGCAATTGCAGCAATAGCCAACATAATAGAAGCGACCAAGTTTTGACATTGTGGATGTTTAATCAACATTTTTGACATGAAGACAATGTAATCCATCAAAACCGACATCAGAATCGAACTTCCCAGGTTACATTCCATAAGAAAAACTTACATTTAAATACAATTTACAATATGAGCAAGAAAAATCAAGAGACTGATGCAAGAGGGATATTTGGGAATTCACTTGACAAACAACAATTTGGACTTATTTAAAAACAACCATGAAAAGTATGGAAAGAGATACAATAAGATTTGCAAAGATGGAATAAATTAAATTTGTCTGTAGTGGGAAGAATATCGACAATCAAAATGATAGTAATGCCCTAAGTTTATTTCAAACAATATCAATGATGTTTAAGGAGCCATTTTTAAAGTCTAGAATAAAAAAAATGACAAAATTCATTTGGAAAAATAAAAAAAGCCTAGCAGTAAAATAAAAATATGCAAGACTTGAAAAAGAGAAATGCAATGGTATTACAAAATATGGGACAATATTATGATGCAGCAGACTGGATATGGAGAATGGATTTCTCTAAAAAATGAAAGATTTAAAATATGGATGGCATGCATACTTGATTTATGATAAAATTTATGATAAAATGAAAGCAGACCTTAACTTTAAGAAACTTTTCTAATATGATGGAATTCTACAGTCAAAAAAGTATGTTCAGTTTTTAAGAAAATTATGTACAAAAATATATATTAGAAAAAATGTTCAATGGATCTTGATAGTCACTGGGGTTTGGATTCCGGACTCTCTGTGGGTACCTAAATCCAGATGTTCAAGCTCAGTACTTACAGTGATAAAATTGTATCCTTATAAAATGGCAAAATCAAGGTTTGTTTTTGGGATATTTTTTGAAAATCGTAAGCCATGGCTTCAGAATCTGTGGATATGGAAGGCAACTGTAAATCATCATCAGGAGATTTAGATATACTATTAATTTTTTGATTTCTGCAGAAATTGTTAGGCAGAAATTGAGAAAAGATCTAGATATCAGTTTACTATGTAAATCCTTAAATGTTTGGGGGAACAAAGCTTGAGCCTCTCTTAAAGTTGTGGGGGCTTCAGGAACCTAGGATCAGGATTACTTAGGTTTCTGTGTATTTGAACCCCCTAATAAAATACTGATTAGAAGTGGTCTAGTTATAGTGTTTGCATTGGTTTAATAGGATCTTAAATATATCTTTTGTAGTTTTTATTCTTTGTAGGTTTTAAGCAATGTTGTTATGTTTCAATGTTGTTATTCTTTTGTCATTACCTTCTTGATTGTCACATTATTCACTGTGATAGTTGTATTATTTTATCATCATTATTGCTTTGCATAACATATATACAAATATACAAAATTCATAATGATCTGTCTACCAATCTTGAACCCTCACCCTCTCCACTTTGTATCCCTATTTATTTAGAAATGATGACAGTGACCTTCATCTATACTTATGTTCATTTAAATTTTTCCCCATCAGTGAATTCAGTGGGACTTAAGTCTGAATGACAGTGCACAGAACCGAGCCTTTAGTCACCCTACATTCTTAATTGTGTGATTAAAATTTTAAATTGAATGCCCTGTATAATTTGGAATAACACATTTGCATCTGTTGTAGTACATGTTTGTTTTACTTGTTTGCTATCACTTACACATCTTTCTTTCTTTCTTTGTTTTGTAGGTAAGTACCATTATGAACAATACATTGGGGGTAAGTGTTTGAGCTGAACGGATCTTTCTGCTGAGCAGTAATTTCTGCCACCTTGATCTTTAAGCAATTTCCTTGGTATTCTGCAAAAAAATTGGAAAGTATCATCAAAAGCATGCTGCTGAAGTTGAAAGTTCATGAATGTGAACATGCATTTAATCAAGTGAGTGCATATACTGGTAGTTGTGGTTCGCATTGCATTTTATGGCAATGATACAAATGCAATACTTTTCACTTTGAGAAAACCTCCAGTCTTTCAGATGGCTGGACGATAAATCCCATTTGGATCTTTTATGAGCTGTTATTGAAAAAGCTTGAATAATCTTTTTTTGGGGTATAATCAGGGTAATTTTTTTAGAAACATCTGCGTGATTACTATTATCTGAATGATGTGACATTATGCTACATGAATAGCCGGAGATCAGAAAGGACTGAAATTTCCCGTACTGTATAAAGTGATCTCTAATTATATGTATCAGATGAAGCTATAATTAGTAACTTCATTCTCTTTGAAGAAATCTCAGCTTTAATATTCACAGATCCTCTTGTAGTTCTCACTCTTCATAGTAAAAGCTGTTGTGTTTATATATCTGCTTTGAGGATGGACAGACCCTTTGCTGTTTCACAATTTTTCTGATTTTAAAGGGAAGTTCAGACTTCCTATTCTGATAATATGTTGTTTGTGTTCTGCTTTGTCATAGGTGACAAAAGAGCTTTCTTTCCTTCCTAATTCATATCTAGCTTGGCAGAGAAGGTTGGACAAACTTTGGTGACCTATCCATTTGTATATTCAGACAAGGGGATTTCAGTTCTTTGAAGCACAATGTTTGTATTAAGGCAGGTTAATGGTGCTGGTGAGAGTATCTTGGAGAGGTATAGTGGTTAATTGATTGGCTCCGTACGTTTCTAGTCCACTTACATTTTTCTGAGAAACCACTGATCTAACTGTTTAAAAGATGAACAAATAATCTTCTTTCTTTTACCAAAGAGAGACGTAAAATGCATTGAGTCCATTATCAATCTTTGAGTTCCCCACTCCATATTCTCCCATCTTGTTTCTTCTCATCTATGAGGGTTGAATGAAAAGTAATGCCTCCACCTTCATAACTCCTCAACAGATGGCAGTACTGGTATGCGGCAGGTACTGGCTTGTTCAGTAGACTCTCCTCTATAGTTCCTTTTTGGCCTTAGCATTGAATGGTTGTGTTGTTAAAGTGCGAAGTATGGAACCCTTCACAGATGGCCGGTCAATGTGACTTAAACAATATGCAGTCATTGAATTCTTGACAGCAGAAGGTGTCATCCCAAAGGAGATTCATCAGAGGAGGCAAGCTGTTTATGGTGGTTGTGTTGATGTGAGTGTGTTGTTGGGCGAAAAAGTTTAAATATGTTGAGGTGGGAATATCTGAGTTGCGCAACAAACAAAGAGTTGGACATCTTGTGACAGCAACCACCGAATTTCACAAGCAAAACATTGAGAGATTGATTCAGGATGATCGTTGTATCACTCAGAGAGAAATTTTAAGCATAATCGGCATTTCATAAGAACATGTGGGTCACATTATTGCTTTGCTTGGCATTGGAAGATCTGTGCACGATGGGTACACAGGATGCTGACACCTGAAATGAAAGTGCACAGACTTGAAACTTCAGAGACTGGATCTCACTGCCATACAGCATCCTCCATACAGTCCAGATTTAGCACCATCTGACTTCCATCTGTTCCCAATAATGAAAGAAAATCTGTGGGGACATCATTATGCTTCTGATGAAGACGTTGAGAGAACTGTGAGAGGCTGGTTGTGGAAACTTCTTCTGTGACCGCTTCAGAAAACTTGTTAGCAGATATGTATCCAGTTATCTGGTGATTATGTGGAAAAGTGAATAGTGGTAGTTAAAGAGCACATTCTAAGGATTATTTCTGCGTTTGATTTACTAAAATATCCCCATCCAAACCCAAGTAATGAAGGTGGAGGCATTACTTTTCATTCAACCCTCGTATTCATAGGGGATGGGGAAGTTTTATCTGCTCCAATATCCTGGTCCAAATCCAATTTCTCATCCCATTGAATCACTGAATCAGTACAACTTAAGAAAATGTTAGATATTCAATTACCAGTTTCCATCAGATTCAGTTGGTTTATTCTAACTGCGAGTAATGATTGGATTTGGACCTCTGTTTGCCCAATGACCAATAACATCATGAGCACATTAGTATTTCCCAGCTTCTGTTTACCAGAAGTGGCATTCAGAGCTACACAGCCAGTCATACAAGGGCCAATATATAGCAGTCAAGATTAATAGCTATTAGTAGTCTTGTCTTCCATAAACAGATAAAAGTAAAGGTTTCCCCTGACATTAAGTCTAGTTGTGTCTGACTCTTGGGGTGATGCTCATCTTCATTTCCAAACCAAAGAGTTGGTCTTGTCCATAGATACCTCCAAGGTGATGTGGCCAGCATGACTGCATGGAGCGCGATTACCTTCCCACAGAAGCGGTTCCTATTGATCTCACATTTGCATATTTTCAGACTGCTAGGTTGGCAGAAGCTGGGGTAACAGCGGGAGCTCACCCCGCTCCCCAGATTTGAACTGCCAACTTTTTGGTCAGCAAATTCAGCAGCTCAGTGGTTTAAACCCTCTGCACCAACCTCCAGTAATTTGTCTATTTTTTTCTTGAAAACCATCTCTCTCTGAACATTTGTGAGACATTATTGTTGCTAGTAACTCTCTCTGGATAACATACCCTCACAGTTTGTACCCTTGATTCCTGTAAATAAATTTTAAAATTCCTCTATTCCCTCATTTAGTTGCTTCAGACTTTTGGCAAGGGACTGTACAGTTGACTGCCTCATAGAGCCCTTCTACATTGCCATATAATCCAGATTATCAAATCAGATAATCCACGTTATCTGATTTGGACTGGATTATACGAGTCTACACTGTCATATAATCCAGTTTAAAGCAGATGATCTGGATTTTATATGGCAATGTAGAAAGGGGCTGGAAAGAAGTGAGCTGTCAGATTATAAATATGTGCTTTAGTCAGAGGTGTGTATAATCTGCTTCCTTCTTTCCTGATTGTTACACCCCAAAAGGTAGATTTCATTAGAATGACAGTGAGTATCAAATGATTAGTTATTATGGTTTTAAAAAAAAAAAACCTTAAGAAACAGACCTCCTGGCTTCCTCACTCCCCTTCTACACAAAATTTGCGATGGACATCCTGTTAGGCATTTATGTCAATGTAAGTTGATTAACATGTATGCAAAGGAGATTTGTAATGATGTGCAACATTTGGATTATCAGAAGAGGAGGGGAGACATAGTTACATCTTTTGGGGTCATTGCAGTAGATAATGGGAAACTGCATGAGATGTCCAATCTGCATCAAAACCATTACTATCACACCAAGTAGGTATGTGTTGTAACCAATGGTGTAGGATCTTGTCCTCTATCTGTGTATCTATCACTATATCTGTGTTCTGGTCGGATTAATTCTCTTTAGATAAGAAATTCTCTGACCACACCCAACATTAGAGTGTATTAACAAAGTATGTATTTTCCATTTTTTAAACTCGTGGCACATATTTTGTGATTATGTTGTTAGATAATTCAACAAAAAACTGTACATAGACAAACCACATAGGCATAAAGTGTTTGCATAAAAGAACACCTCATTCTCAATTGAGATGCTTCAACCCTACGAGAAGATAATACAGTTAATTTATGCCTTGTCAAGAATTACTGTGCACTCATATTTTATGAGCCACTAAAGAAGGCAGCACAAATGGTTGAATTGTGCTGACCTATTTCATAGAAAAATCTCATCTTTTAGACATCCTGAGATGCTAGGCTCGTCCCAGGACAATATCAACATGTTGGTGTTCTCACAATATATCCTTATGGGTTTTGCCAGGTTTTGCTGGTTGTTTCCATCTCAGCATCCAATTCATCCATGTCAGTGTGTGTTCTGGAATGGAGGGGGCTGTTGGTAGCATTTTCTGGGATCTCTACCAGGGCTCTTCTAAAACCCAACCAACCAACCAGGAAGGGGTTTGTTGAGATGGTTGTAAATTTACAGGGATAATCCTTTTCCTCTCTGGATTTTAAAAATGCAGGCTGAGCATCTCTTATTCACCATTCCCATATACTCCAAAATCGAAAAGTGTCCACGTGTGGTTCAAATAGTGACACCTGTGTACATGATGGTTCATGTACACTGTTGTTAAAACATTGTACAAACAATGTATATAAAGTGTATGTGAAACTTATTCCAAAATCTGAAAACAAAACCACTACCCAAAACACTTCTGGTCCCAAGCATTTTTGGATACGTGTTGCTCAACCTGTATTTTGCTTAGTTTTACAGTGCAAATGTAGCATTTCAATGTCATGATTTACCACATTCCAGAAATAAAAAGAAAGCAACTTGAGAATGGAATTAAAAAAATATTGCAGCTATTGAGAATTGTGAGGAAATCAGTGCAGGACAACAAAATATCACTTTCCTGCTAACTCCCAAACAAAACAAAACAAAACAAATAGAATTAACAGCAATAAACACCACAACCTCTTGAAACATTTATTCTGACTGGAAAAGATGTTCTATACTGAGTTCCATTGAATATTTTCATTTTCTTTCCTCTACAAATAGAAAACTGTGATTTCCTCTCAGATCACTAGATGTCATCTTTCTTCTCCATAATACAATTTGGAGTCCTTTGGAAAGTACCTATTTTTAGACCGTAATTGAAGCAGTTATAAGCAGACTACTTTCATGATGTTTGCAAGTTGTAAATTCAGGTTCAGATCCCCATGCAGACAGTAAGAATTCAAGTGCAGGATAGTTGTGAGAAACCACAATCACTTGGCTAAAAATTACCTCACAGAACTTCTGTGAAGAAAAAAAAGAAGTACTCCAGTTTTCTTTTTGGAAAGCAAAATGAAAATGCAATGTTATTTATAGGGTGGCAAATGTCTAAACACACTCGCTTGTGTGAATGCAATACTTCTTATATATCTTTAAAAGAAGAATTGAAAGATTTGGTGCCAAATAATTTCCCCTTAAACATACATATATTCTTATGACTGGAATGATGATGTGGCATGCAAATATTAACACTGATGCTTATATATTTTCTAAATTCAGGAGTGTACAAAACAAATTTTATGAGCTTTTCTATGTTGCTATAAACATTAATTCACAGGCAAGAAGATATTCTTTATTATTATTCATTAAACTTTTATATTGTAGTTATTTTCTGCCAAACATGACTTCCAGAGAAGCTAACAATTAAAATACAAATAAAAAAACTAAATCTCAATTAAAACATGCAAGTAAACAGATTAGAGACAGAGGAATAAAATGAAACAAATGGCACTCAGCCAGTTCATAATGCCTTGAGCAATAAACTAGCTTAACTGACAAAGCCCCTCAGAATAAAAATGTATTTGCCTGCTAGCACTAGAACAACAAAAAGAGAGCTGTAGACAGGATCAGGTTTACGTCAGAGCTGCATTCCTGAACCCGTGATACAAATTGAGACTAACCTACATGGCAAGAGCCTGCTTCATAGGGAACGGTTGGAGAATAAGAGAATGGATTCCAAATGGAGTTTCCAAAAAAGTAGCAGCATTAAGCTTTTGCAACCTTAAGACTGATTTTTATTTTAGCAACATAAGAAAGGAAGACGGGGAGACAAGAAGGAGAGTCGTAATACCTCAAAGACTGATTTTTGTTCTAGTATGAAATTCCATACATTCTCAGATACTGAACAGAGTAGTGACTGTAGGTTGTTGATGTTTATTCATTCAGTCGCTTCAAACTCTTCGTGATCTCATGGACCAACCCACACCAGAGCTCTCTGTCGGCCGTGGCCACGCCCAGTTCCTTCAAAGTCAAGCCAGGCATCCATCTTGTCCTTGATCTGCCCCTCTTCCCTTTTCCTTCCATTTTTCCCAGCATTATTGTCTTCTCCAAGCTTTCCTGTCTTCTCATGATGTGGCCAAAATACTTCATATTTGCCTCTAATATCTTTCCCTCCAGTTTGCAGTTGGAGTATGGACTGGTTTGATCTTCTTGCGGTCCAAGGCACTGTCAAATTTTCCTCCAACACCACAGTTCAAAAGCGTCTATTTTCCTTTGTTCAGCCTTCCTTAAGGTCAAGCTCTCACATCCATAGGTTACGATGGGAAATACAATTGCTTTAACTTCTGTAGGAGTAGGATGGAATATAATAGGAGCCAAAAAGATGGAAGAATGTCCATTGTCTCAAGCTGAAAGGTCTGTATCACCTTACATAGGTCGTTCAAAATTTGAAAATTCATTAATAATGAGGCTAAACTAAGGGCCTGGCTCCTAGATCTGATAACCCAGGCAAGTTGAAGACAGACAACACCATCTTTCAAGCAGTCTAATCCGAAATAATATAAAGTTTTATAAACCATTACCAACAATTTGAATTATATTTGGAAACAGCCAAGTTGCCAAAGTAGCTGTCATAGCAAGATGGTCCCATGTTTCCTATAATCCACCTTACTTACTTACTTACTTAGGCGATCCCTCGTTGGACGAGTCACCTTGTCATAGCAGTCTGGGCCAACTGACATTTCTGAACATTTTAAGAGTAGCAAACCCAAAGAGATTATTAATCCAAGTGGGCTGCCTTACTTCTGAAGAAATTTCAGTTTGGACTTTGTTGTTGTGCGCTTCCAAATTATTTCCAACTTGTAGTAATGCTAAAGTTATCATAAATTGTATTCATCTGAGGTTGAGAGAGTATGACTTTCTATGGCTGAGCGGCGATTTAAATTCTTGTCTCCAAGGGCCCTTCCAGACAGGCCCTTTATCCCAGGATCTGATCCCAGGTTTTCTGATTTAACCTGGATGGTTTAAGTCCGCCAAATAGTCTGGAATAAAAAGAAAACCTGGGACCAGATCCTGGGATATAGGGCCTGTCTGGAAGGGTCCCAAAATTCAGGTGGCTCAGGACTTTGAGACTATATAAACTTTTGCTTCACTATCACCTTGGGATATATTTCAGTCACCCTATGACACCAGTCTAATTTGAATTATTCTCTACAACATCCCACTCCTTCAACAACCTGGGCTAAAGTTTGCCGTTGTTCAGGCAAAGGTTGGTTTTTTAGCTCAAATCAAAGGACCACCTCCCCCAAAACACAGGAGCCAAGAGAATGGGGGAGGGGGGGGGAACAAAGCCAAGAATAGGAAATGGAGATCATGGTTGGCGTCAACCCATGTGCCTACTCAGCTATACTTTACCCAGAGAGCCAACTTTCCACAAACATTCTCCTATAAATTTGACATTAGTTTCATTTATAAAAAGCCATTACTGACATTAGGAATTAGTATTCATGGATGCTGTCAAGGCCCACAAATCACTACAGGTCTACTATCAACTTTTGGAATGCTCTTTTCCTACAACCCCTTCTTTTTGCTGGTTGGTTCTGCATGTTTGGTTGCTCTCTCAGAATTGGAAAAACCATAAGAAGAGTAAATGAAAGCAATGCTACTTTCCATATATCCCTTGCCTCTCTTCCTCTTTGGAAAATAGAATTCTTTGAATCACAGGGAAAGGAAAGTGAGAATTAGTCAGGTAACAATGATGAAAATGGTAGCCAATTTTAGGGCCTTAAGGGCAGGATAAAGAAGTGTGTCCTGAGATGCTTGTACAGAGAAAACAATGTTCAGTGTGCATCCAATCAGACGTCCTTTCCAATCCATATCAGCTTATCCCCCCCCCCCCCCAAGACACATGGCCAACGAAAATTATATTGAGCTTAACATTGCATAACACTGAACGTTTTGGAGGAAAATTGGTTTGTGTAGGCATAATAAATGAAATCTTTTAAAATCCCAATTTTTTTGTGTCAGGAGCGACTTGAGAAACTACAAGTCGCTTCTGGTGTGAGAGAATTGGCCGTCTGCAAGGACATTGCCCAGGGGGTGCACAGATGTTTTACCATCCTGTGGGGGAGGCTTCTCTCATGGGAAACTGGCCCGCATGGGAAACTGGAGCTGACAGACGAGAGCTCACCCTGCTCTCTGGATTCCAACCGCTGACCTTTTGGTCAGCAGTCCTGCCGATACAAGGGTTTAACCCATTGTAATCAATATCAGCAAGGCCATAATAAACAGTATTATAATTGTGCAAGTTGGGCAGTTTGTTTTGAAAAATCCCATGTTTATAGTTCAGTTTATATATAATGGTCATAAAATAAACCCAGGATTGTTTTAATCAATTTTTTTACTCTGTTTTGAACATTTAAAAAACTCTTTGCTTGGCTGTAGTTTTATATTTTTTCCCCTTATTTTTCTTATCCTGAAGCTGTTACAATTCCAGCTAAGCAGCAACAAAGGATCAAAAGAACAGGAAGGAGAGCCATAAATATTTAAAACACTGACTTGCAAGCAGGAAACCCCCCTCCCCCTTAAGCAGATGTGAAGCTCCGCTCTAGATGCAAAACTGTTCTGTGCTGATGGTTGTTTGACATTTTTAGGTTTATATAACATGGCTGGGGAAGCTGTATCTCTGGAACCAATCTGAAATGTAGCACTGTAGGATGTCAGTGTGTTTTGCTTTGGGGATGGGAGATGGAGAAGGAAGGGCTGAGCACGTAATTGCTTAACTTTCCTTCTGCATTTGGGAGCATACAGAGAAGAGCCTCTGTGGCATTTTCAAATGAACATTATTAATTTATATAAATATTCCATCCTGTACCTGAAGATCGCAGGGCAGGATGCACTCAACAAAAATAATTTTTAAACAATTCAACTTGATTTTTTTGTGTGTGTCAGGCATGACTTGAGAAACTGCAAGTCCCTTTTGATGTGAGATTATTGGCTGTCTTCAAGGATGTTGTCCAGGCACACCTGGATGTGTTACTATCTAGTGGGAGGCTTCTCTCATGTCCCCCTATGGGAAGGTGGAGCTGACAGACAGGAGCCCAACCCACTCCCTGGATTTGAACCGCCGACCTTTCGGTCAGCAGTCCTGCCAGCACAAGAGTTTAACCTATTGTGCCATCGGGGGCAATGAGAATGACTGGTCTCATGAAACCCTCTTATAGTGCTGAGGCAACAAGGATGTCCGGAGGGGAGAGGCTGACTACCCACGAAAGATTACTACTGCCACATCAGCTCTAGATGATTAAATATGGTTTTCTGTGGGCAAGCAGATGGTGACTACTGGATGGGATATGTTCTGTATCAGAAACTAAGAGCTGATGTGGTCTATCCAATGCAATTTTCTGAATCAGCACCCCAACTAACCAAACCAAATCTCAAGTTGACCAAAAACTAATTTGTAACCCTTTTGGTACTAATGTTGGAGAGTTGTCCCTGGTCAAGTGGTCCCTGTTTAAAATAAAAAGGTTGGGGGAAAACTGCCCTAAAGGGACCAGTGTAATTCTCCAATTCTAATCCCTCACCCCAATCCACTACTTATCGGGAAGAAATATGGGCTCCATTGTCACTGACCATTTAATGCAGTTTCGAACTGGTTTTGAAGAAAGCAGTTTTGCTTTCCAGTTGTTTACATAGGAAATCCTGGAACCGGTTTGAGGCCCAGATGGTGATTGCACAGATCACAAACCACTGGTGCACATTAAGGGCTTTATTTTGCAGGTTTTTGTGGGAATTTGTTGTTTGAATGCCACTGCATTAAAAGGCCAGTGTAGGTTGGGTCATAGTAACTGGTACTTACTCCAGCCATATTCCAAAGGTAAAGGAGTATTTTGGCTCCCCTGCTTAGCTCTGATGACTGGAGTCTACTGCCAAACCAGCTACATTACTGTTAGGTAAGGTGTCAACTTACAACTCTTGAAAAATAACATTGACTCAATGTATCAAAGTTCCCTTAATTCAATTTATTTTTAAAATGCTACCCTGGCTGGAGTAAAAGAAAAAGAAGACAGATTTGAAGTTTGCAGAGATGCTGTTCAGAGAAAAAAAAATCCGAGGAGTCATTTCTAATCAATATTGGCATGACATGGATTCTAGCACCACCATGAGTTCAAAAAGCAAAAGACAGATTGGTTGTTTCTGAAATAAAACTGTCTTTCGTTGTAATTTTGGGGTCTGTTTTTGCAATGAGGTCATCTTCTCTAAACATACATTCATGTTTGTAATTCATTCAGCAAACAGTTTCAAGAGTAATGATCTGCTAATAATTATGAGCTACATGGCTGTGATATGATTTTCTCCTCAAACATTTTTGTCCATAGTGTGTGCTCTTGTGTACAAATCAACAATCACTAAGCATAACCGGGCTGCTCCAGGGTTCATGTTGTTAGCTATAATATAAAAATCCTGTGACCCCATTACCTGAGAGACTTAATTAACATTTTATTTAAAAATTATGAATGTATAAAGATCCGGATGCTTCTTTCTTGCTTTCATTATATTTGGTGCTGTATAAAATCTCAATATTCTTAGTAATCCATCCTCCTCAAAACAAGGACTGATATAAAGCTGTGTACAAACATTGGTTTGTTAGCATCAGCTCTGTCTGAATTGCATTGAACTACAGTTTTAAACTGCAGTAGATGGGGTGCAAGACAAAAGGAGGACGTGCAGTTGCCTCACCTAGAACCTTATGAATAACTGAGGCCCTATAATCCAGATTATCAAAGCAAATTATCTATGGCCCCTTCCACACCACCCTGTATCCCAGGGTCTGATCCCAGATAATATGTTTATCCCAGATTATCTGACAGTGGAGACTTGTATAATCCAGTTTA
Source organism: Anolis sagrei (assembly GCF_037176765.1). NCBI lineage: Eukaryota > Metazoa > Chordata > Lepidosauria > Squamata > Anolidae > Anolis > Anolis sagrei. The sequence goes on from NC_090022.1 coordinate 270,728,838, forward strand.
AAGTAGATACAGTAGAATCTTGCTTATCCAACATAAACGGGCTGGCAGAGTGTTGGATATGTGAAAATGTTGGATAATAAGGAGGGATTAAGGAAAAGTCTATTAAACATCAAATTTCATTATGATTTTACAAATTAAGCACCAAACCATCATGTTTTCCAACAAATAGACAGAAAAAGCAGTTCAGTACACATTAATGTAGTAATTACTGTATTGAAACAGCTGTGCATCCGGGCGGGAGGCAGACTGTGGTGGATAATACAGAATGTTGGATGAGCGAAGATTGGATAAGCACGACTCTACTGTAATCTGGGATCAAATCCTGGGATATGGGGCAGTATGGAAAGGACCTATATTATCTGCTATGAACTGGATTATATAAATCTACACTGCCAAATAATCCATTTCAAAGCAGATAATCTGGATTTTATATGGCAGTGTAGAAGGGGCTTGACTCTTCTAAACTTGCCACCAGTTTTGTCTTTTATGTTTAGTAAAGGTCTGCCACTTACTGGCTCAAGATGGCATTGCGAGCTATTGGATGATTTTAATATGCTAACATTAATTAATGATTTTTAAAATAAATAAGCCTGAGGCACACATATGTGCTTTGAAGCTATATAAATGGACATTGTTGTTACTGGTTTATTAATTATATGTTTATTGTATCTTTGTGCAGTAAGGTCAAGGCTGAGTAAATAGAGCATTTCCATCCTCACTTTATTCTCTAAGGTAGATGAAATTGAGAAGACTAACATGAGTTTGCTTCTGATGTGAGAGGATTGGCCGTCTGCAGACACATTGACTAGGAGATGCCCAGATGTGTTACTATCCTGTGGGAGGCTTCTCTCATGTCCCCGGATGGGAAGCTGGAGCTGACAGATGGAAACTCACTCCATCTCATGGATTTGAATGGCAGACCTTAAATAATCTTTCACTGGGTTCCAGTCTGTTTCTGCTCAACCCAATTCTTGATTTCTCCTTTTAAACAGTCAATTGGTCCATGTTTCTAATTTCTAGTAATTTTAACAACCAATCTTGTGCTTTTGGTATTTCTTTTAATCTCCTCATCCTTGCATAAATTATCCTTGCCGCTGTTGTTATGTACATTAGTGGTGTCTCATCATTTTTGTTAAAATCTACCTTTGCTAGTCCTAATAGATATGTTTCCAGGCATATTTGAAATGATTTATTTATTTTTGGGGGGTTTCCTCATGGATTTTGTTCCAGCATCTTTTTGGCTTTCCTACACGTCCACTACATGTGGTAGAATGAGCCTTCCTGTGAATCACATTTCCAACAATTGGTTTGCATCTTTTTATTAATTTGTCCTAATTTTGGGGAGTGATGTACCCACCCACCTTTCAGCCAATTATGCGTATAAATTCTTTAATTTTCTCAAACATCTTACACTTTTTAAACTTCACTTCACTTCACTTTATTTCTTAATTAGTCGCTCTCCACCAAGGTGCTCCGAGTGACTTACAGTCTAAAATAGCATTTGTTGTGAGATTTTTGCAATGCTGTTTATATTGGAAAGCCATGGTGCAATCTTAAAGTGTAAATGATGAGGAAGAAGTTTTTCATTTTTCTAAAGTATGGAAATTTCAAGCACTTTACCTGCATGTCTTGTAAAACAAAAATCATTCTGTGACAGGTCTCTAGAGACTTCAAATGACTCAATGAGATGTGGTGGTTAGAGCACTGGAATGGCACATGAAAGGGTCGAGTATGTGTATATAATATGTATATGTTGTTGGGCCTGACTAATTGACAGCATGGTGTAGTGGTTTGAATGTTGCACTATGACTCTGGGGAGCATGGTTTGAATCCCCGCTTAGCTTTGAAACCCACTTGGTGACCTTGAACAAGTTACATCCTCAGCCTCAGAGAACAATAGATGGCAAACATTTTCTGAGCAAATCTTGCCAAGAAAATCTTGTGATAGATTCGCTCTAGGGCTACTGTAGGTCAGAAATGACTTGAAGGCACACAAGAGCAAAAGCAACAACTTCAAAGGTGATGTGATACTCACATGGCAGACAAAGTTATTCCTTGTGATGTTTACAATCACAGACTCAATGTTATGTATTGGGATAGTAATCATGGGATGTTCTAAATATTGTTTCGCTACAATTCCCAATAGACCTGTCTAGCATAGTCAGTGGTCACCTATGATAATTAAGATCTCATGATTCTCATCCTTGCCATTTGTGTTGGGAGAGGGTGAGGTAACTATTGGGTGACAAAAAGCTTATGTTATAGGTTGGCTGAGGTCTTTTCACTTTGAGATCTACGCAAATGCTTCTGTGGGATAATAATAATAATAATAAAATAATAATAATAATAATAATAATAGCTTTATTTTTATATCCTGCTTCTATCTCCCCGAAAGGACTCAGGGTGGCTTGCAAAGGGACATGCCCAACAAAACAGGTTAAAATAAGTATCGAAAAACAAGCAATATCAAACCAATAACCATAAAATCAAACATTATAAAATAATTAAAAGCAATACCATGGTTGAGCAAATAAAGTGCTGGAAAAACCAAAGTGATAAATGTTTTCTAGAATTATAACATGCCCTTCTAATCAGGGCCGTAGCCAGAAAAAAATTTCAGGGAGGGATGAAAATGGGGGGGGGGGGGGGGGTTAGGGTCACGCTGAAGCAAAGGGCACAGCAGGGGGCAGAGCAGCCTTCAATAGCCTGCAGCTCCACCCCTGTCAACCACCTCCACCAAGTCTGGCCTCCTTAATGAGAGCATTCAACACCCTCTCTACCTTGGTTGCTTCGCTATATCAGCTATTGCTGCAAGTAATGACAGTGTGAATAAATTGTCAATATTTGCTTGAGATAGTGCTTGCAGTTCTGGAGGGACTCTTAATTTTTTGCGTCTCATTTACTTGGAGCCCCCGGTGGCTCAGTGGGTTAAAGCACTGAGCTGCTGAGCTTGTCAATCGAAAGGTCGCAGGTTCGATTCCGGGGAGCGGCGTGAGCTTCCGCTGTCAGCCCTAGCTTCTGCCAACCTAGCAGTTCGAAAACATGCAAATGTGAGTAGATCAATAGGTACCGCTCCGGCGGGAAGGTAACGGCACTCCATGCAGTCATGCCGGCCACATGACCTTGGAGGTGTCTACGGACAGCGCTGGCTCTTCGGCTTAGAAATGGAGATGAGCACCACACCCCAGAGTCAGACATGACTGGACTTAAAGTCAGGGGACTACCTTACCTACCATTTACTTAGCATGGGTATTTGGTTAACCAGTTTAAATTCATGAGTAAACCAGGTTATTTTAACCTGAAAAAATTCGGGGGGGGGGGGGGGTTGAACCCCTAACCCACCCCCCACCCCCTGGCTACAGGCCTGCTTCTAATATAAGGTGGCTTTCAATGTATTGTATTTATTATTTATCGTACCAGAAGCAAACCGAGGGTACAGTTGAAATGTATTTTTTTAAACACAGTTTTAAAACTTAGCACTATATTAAATGTCCTTTGACCAGTATGTGGTCACTTGGAGTGCCTCTGGTGTTGCTACAAGAAAGTCCTCCATTGTGCAGGTGACAGGGCCCAGGCTGCATTGTAATAGGTGGTCTGTGGTTTGCTCTCCTCCACATTCGCATGTTGTGGACTCTACTTTGTGGCCCCATTTCTTAAGGTTAGCTCTGCATCTTGTGGTGCCAGAGTGTAGTCTGTTCAATGCCTTCCAAGTTGCTCAGTCTTCTGTGTGCCCGGGGGGAGGGGGGGAGTCTCTCATTCGGTATCAGCCATGGTTTGAGGTTCTGGGTTTTAGTTTGCCACTTTTGGACTAAAGCTTGTTGAGGTGTTCTTGCGAATATCTCTGTAGATCTTAGAAAACTATTTCATGATTTAAGGCATTGTTATGCTGGCTGATATCCAAACGGGATGGGCCGGAGATGTCACTGCCTTGGTCCTTTCATTAGTGGCTGCTACTTCTTGGTGGATGTCAGGTAGTGCAATACTGGCTAAACAATATAATTTCTCCAGTGGTGTAGGGCATAGACATCCTGTGATAATGAGGCATGTCTCATTAAGAGCCACATCTCCTGTTTTAGAGTGGTGAGATGTGTTCTGCACCGGGCATGCATACTAAGCAGCAGAGCAGCAAAGCGCAAGGGCAGATGTATCATAATATGGTACATGGACATAAGGAATTGGGGATGGAAGTTGGGTGCCCACAGATTTTGCTGAGTGTTACTTTAGATTTCACATACTATTGGTATGTTCCAACATTATTTAACCCAGACAATTCCCATTCTTATTGATAGGCGAGTACCCAAATATCTCCCACTAAAACCAATATAGCTTGAAAGTGTTTAACGTGGGTGGTGTAGAGCCCTCTGTATTTATTTATTTATTTATTTATTTATTTATTACTTGCATTTATTGACCGCCCCTCTCAGCCCGGAGGCGACTCGGGGCGGTGAACAATAACAACAAGAAGACAGTATACAGTAAATAAAGACGATACAAACCAGACGGATACCACATAACATACACTTATACTAAAAAATCCGCTTCGTCAAGTCCTGGGGTCATAGCCGAAATTCGTAGTCCTAGTTCATTCCATTGTCCATTTAACTATCCTCAGTTGAAGGCCTGTTCAAAGAGCCATGTTTTTAGGCTCCTGCGAAAGGCCATCAAGGAGGGCGCCTGTCTAACTTCGGCAGGGAGAGTGTTCCACAGCCGGGGGGCCACCACCGAGAAGGCCCGTTCCCTCGTCCCCGCCAAACGTGCCTGTGAGGCAGGCGGGACCGAGAGAAGGGCCTCCCCGGATGATCTCAAGGCCCTCGTGGGCTCGTAGGCCGAGATGCGGTCTGCAAGGTATTTTGGGCCGGAACCGTTTAGGGCTTTGTAGGATAACACCAGCACCTTAAATTGGGCCCGGTAGCAAATCGGCAGCCAGTGGAGCTGGGACAGCAGAGGCGTTGTATGCTCTCTGCGTCCAGCCCCTGTTAACAACATGGCTGCCGCGCGCTGAACTAGCTGAAGCTTCCGGGCCGTCTTCAAGGGCAGCCCCACGTAGAGAGCGTTGCAGTAGTCGAGGCGGGATGTGACCAAAGCGTGTACCACCGTGGCCAAGTCAGACTTCCCAAGATACGGGCGCAGCTGGCGCACGAGCCGAAGCTGTGCAAATGCTCCCCTGGTCACCGCTGAAACCTGGGGCTCCAGGCTCAGCGATGAGTCCAGGGTCACACCCAAGCTGCGAACCTGTGCCTTCAAGGGGAGTGCGACCCCGTCCAGCACAGGCTGTAACCCTATACCCTGTTCGGCCTTGCGACTGACCAGGAGTACCTCTGTCTTGTCTGGATTTAATTTCAGTTTGTTCGCCCTCATCCAGACCATTACAGCGGCCAGGCACCGGTTCAGGACTTCGACGGCCTCCTTAGTAGCAGGTGGGAAGGAGTGACAGAGTTGGACATCATCTGCGTACAGGTGACACCGCACCCCGAAACTCCGGATGATCTCACCCAGCGGCTTCATGTAGATGTTAAACAGCAAGGGGGACAAGATGGAACCCTGAGGAACGCCACAGATCAACGGCTGTGGCGCTGAACAGGAGTCCCCCAGCAACACCTTCTGAGTACGACCCTCCAGAAATGACCGGAGCCACTGCAAAGCAGTGCCCCCAAGTCCCATCTCTGCAAGGCGCCCCAGAAGAATACCGTGGTCGACGGTATCGAAGGCCGCTGAGAGGTCCAGGAGCACCAACAGGGACACACTCCCCCTGTCTAGCTCCCGGCGCAGATCATCCACTAAGGCGACCAAGACCGTCTCGGTACCATGTCCCGGTCTGAAACCAGACTGTGCCGGATCCAGAATATCCGTGTCTCTCAAGAATACCTGGAGTTGTGAGGCCACCACGCTTTCCATGACTTTGCCCAAGAAGGGAAGATTGGAAACAGGCCGAAAGTTGTCCAATTTAGTGGGGTCGAGTGATGGTTTCTTCAACAGCGGCTTTACAACAGCCTGTTTTAGGCTCGCTGGAATCTTGCCTTCCCGAAGGGAGGCATTAACCACCACCGTTACCCACTCGGCCAATCCCCCTCTGGCCCCTATTTAAAATGGAGTGGGGAAGATGTGACCCATGTACTTCATGAGACCCAAGTCTCCCAGAAGCTCCCTAAACCTTTCCAGTTCCTACTGAATTTGCAGGTGATTTTTCATACTAAGTTTAACCAAATGTCTCAAAACTCTTAGTAGCATTCCTAACAATATCAACAAACCAAAAATCAATTTAACTTTCTGGTGCAACAGTGACATACCAGTGGAATCAGTGCGTGTGCATGCATGTGTGTGTGAGAAAAGCTAGTCCTCATCTAAGTGCAGTTTCCTAACTCCCCAAATGAATAATAATCAACATTTGATATTCAAATTGTTTTTTGTGTGTAGATGGTATAAGAATCTGCTGCTTATTGTCAGCATGTTTGCTGGAATGCCTGGGCCAAGCATTTGCCATCTTCTGGAAAGATTTCATCATCTCAAAAAAGTAAATGAACCAGCAGATGCTGTACCGGTTATAATGGACAAGTGAGGAAATGAGTCTAGTGTCAAACAGAGAGAAGGTTCCAAAACTGTACAGAAAGTGGCATCGCAAACTGGCTTTCATAAAATGAACCATATGTTCCTGTGTGCCTAACCAGAATCTACCCAGAGTAGTTAGCAATCTTCATTGCATATGACACTTTAACAAGAACAAGAGGATTGATCCCTACCCAGAAATTTTGATGCAAGGAAAACAAAAGAGGAAAGGGAAATACATGGAAGCAGGAGTAAACAGGAAAACACAACTGGATATTTTATTTTGCTAGAGGCAGATGCATGGTTCAAGAATCCACGGCTATCACACACAGTGATAGGCACTGATATCATCCCTCCAAATGCTCCAAATGCTAGAGATCCATAGTACTACCTCCTATGGATCTCTAGAGGTAGCTAGTGAGGAATACTTCTGGCAGAGTCACTGTTACATGGATACGAATTTTGCATATGTTAGATTTGTTAATTCAGTAGTATTGAGTGCACTGATTGCAGAGGGGCTTCTTGTGTCATATCATGTAATTATTCTAACCAACCTATGTATCCTTTATCATGCTTGTCTGTTATTGGGCACTGGAAATATATCTGCTTTGAACTGGGTTTTCTGAGTTCACACTGTCATGAAGGACCGGGCTGTGGCGCAGCTAGTTAGTAGCTAGCTGCATTAAATCACTACTGACTGAGAGGTCATGAGTTTGAAGCCAGCCCGGGTCGGAGTGAGCTCCCGACCATTAACAGTCTAGCTTGCTGTTGATCTATGCAGCCTGAAAGACAGTTGCAGTCAAGTAGGAAATTTAGGTACCTATTTATGCAGGGAGGCTAATTTAACTAATTTACGACACTACAAAACCTTCCAGCAGCGTACGTAAGAATGAGGAAGTCCTCCATCAAGGATTCGGTGTCACAAGTGGACAGTGAAGTGGCAGCTCCCCCGGTGGCCGGAATCAAGCTGGAAAAAGCTGGAATGTTAAATTGCCTCTCTGTCTATCTGTATATGTTGTATGTCTAATGGCATTGAATGTTTGGCATGTATATATGCATTGTAATCCACCCTGAGTCTCCTGTGGGGTGAGAAGGGCAGAAAATAAAAATCCTGTAAATAAATAAATCAATAAATTCCAGTTCAAAGCAGATAATTTGGGATTTTCTGCCTGGATATTCTGTGGAGGAGCCCTACACAGATTTCTTCACTGTAGAATTAATTGACACTACCTTAGCTGCCATGGCTCAATGCTATGGAGCCACGGAAGCTATAGTTTTACAAAGTCTTTAGCCTTCTCTGCCAAAGAGTGCTGGTGCTTCGCTAAAGTACAACTCCCAGGATCTCACAGCATTGAACCATGGGTGTTAAAGTGGTGTTAAACTGCATTACTTCTGCAGTGTAGATGCACCCTTAATTTGCAAAGTTTTTTGCTGAGGCACATACCTCTGAGGAATCCCTGTTTGGGAAAAGAAAAAAGAGTTACCCTCAAGAAATATACATTTATCTTAACATCTTATTGTATGATGAAGTTGGAATTTTCACAAGGATTGCATTCCTGTGCATTTTTTAAGAAGCTTACTTTTTGTTGAAGGAAAGATGGGGCAAAATCTTTTTTTAAAATGTGGAACCTGAGTAAAACCAGGTTAAAGAGATGATTAAAGCCTTCATTGCTCTCTGCAGTGGCCAAAGGTAGGGGCTGTCAGAATAGCTCAGCCAGCGAAACATCACAATCTGATGCTTGAGTGCACCTGAATTCATGCCAGCTCTTAACTGTAGATGGAACCTGTTATCTATTAATAAATTAATGTGAAAAGTCTTCAGGACCTTGTTTTGCTATACATCAAGGTAAAATGCCTCACTAGCTGTGAATTAACATTTTAAACACAATGGATCAATGGAAACTGCTGTGCGTCATCCTTCCTGATTTGAAATTCAAGGTCTATGACACTAGGGTTTGCTCTTTTTTTCCTTTTTGGCTCTATTTAATTTATATGCTTATGAAACCCATTTTGGAAAACTTCCTTCATCCTGAGGGAGTGTTTCTTCTCGTGTCTTAATAGCTGATTGGTTGAAGACTAAGCCTATAATACGTAACTCCAAGGCAGAGTTGGCCCAGCTATTAGGCAAATGAGGCATCTGCCTCAAGAGGCCAACACTGAGGAAGGAGATGTGTGTAGCAAGTTGTTTGAGGCTGGAGTTGTTCTTGCATTCATTCCATTCAGATGCCTAATCTGCTAGGCTGCAACTCTGAGGTCTTGCAAGAGCAGGAGCAGAACTGAGCTTCAATACCAGATGGATTCCATGTAATGGATGTTCTATCTGGCTTTAATCTGCAAAATATCTTAGTTAACTCTGATCCATGGCTGAGTCTCAGATGTAGAGCCTTGTGCGTTTTAGCTACACTCCACTCTACCACTTATGCATGCCAAACTGCTTCCTTCCTCAAGAAAAAAAGAAGATAGTGGAGGAGAAGTCATGTAAAACAGGTTAAACCTCAATACAGACATACTTTAGTACAGAAAAAGAAGGTCCTTTTGCACCCATTTCTCCCTTTGTCCTTCATCCTTTATCTAGCTCAGAGGTTCTTAACCTGTAGGCCATGGACCACTAGTGGACCACAGGGATGAAAATGTGGTCTGTGAGTCTCCTTTCTCTTTATTTTCTTTATTTCCACTCCTTTCATGCCACTTGGCACCCCTTCCCTCTCGCTGACCAGCCCCGCCCCCTTGTATAGACCATATCAGCTCTAGATTATTAAATATGTTTTGCTGTGGGTGAGCAGATGGCGACTACTTGATGGAATATGTTCTTAATCAGGGACTACAGTTGATGTAGTCTGTCCAGTGCAATTTTCTGAATTAGAACCCCAAATAAACAAACCGAATCTAAAGTTGACCAAAATCTGATTTGTAACCTTTTTGGTACTAATGTTGGAGAGTGGTCCCTGGTCAAAGTGGTCCCTGGTCAAAATGGTCCCTGGTCAAAGTGGTCCCTAGTAAAAAAAACCCACTGATCTAGCTGGACACCTTTTAACAGCATTGGGGCACAGTAAAGGAAGCCTATAAAAAACTATATAAACAATAAAGTTTGAATTAGGAGAGAATGAGGCTCTGCTCTACCAGTCCTACTGCAGCTGAGTGTATCTGCTTATATCAGGCAAGGTTAACAGCAGCTAAACCCAGAATTTCTCAATTAGCATTTTTTGAACAGCAACACAGAAAGAGCAGATACTCCTGCCTAACCAGTAACCAACTCCCTCCAGCATTTTAAAATGTCTAGATGTACAAATGTGGCCACCAAAATTGAAATCATAAGGGGGGGGGGGGATATCTGGATGCAGTATGAAAGAAAACTTTGAGTGATGGTTCAAATGTATTTGTTTCCTTAGGAACCTGACTTGGTTGTCTCATTTCTCATGTGCAATTGTTAGTTAAAAGTTTCCTCAAATATGATGAATTTCCCCTTTTTGGTTTTTTTTTTGGGGGGGGGGGTTGTATAAAACTGCAGTAGCCTGTCCATATTCTCTCCATGTTTTTTCTGCCTCTAGAACCAACATTTCTATTAACAAAGTGATGGCAGAAAGACATCTGCATTGTTAACTGAGGCTAACCTACCGTGCCCTGCTTAATTTACTATGATATGCCCTAGTTAACAATCTGCAGTCTTAACTGGGGAATATCACAGTAGGTTAAACAGGGCAAATGAAAAAAAAACCCTAGTCTCCTCTCCGTCCCTTCCATTCCTTTACTGCAAGTATACATCCTTCTATAACTGATGTGCAAATCATTCAAAAGAGCAGGGATATTCTCAGCTGAGAGGAAATCATGTCATAACTGGTAAAGGTTTTACACTGACATTAAGTCCAATTGTGTCCGACTCTGGGGGTTGGTGCTCATCTCCATTTCTAAGCCGAAGAGCCGGCATTGTCCACAGATACCTCCAAGGCCATGTGGGCAGCTGGAGTGGTCCCTATTGATCTACTCACATTTGCATGTTTTCAAACTGCTGGGTTGGCAGAAGCTGGAGCTAACAGCAGGAGCTCACGCCGCTCCCCAGATTAGAACCTGCAACCTTTTGGTCAGCAAGTTCAGCAGCTCAGTGCTTTAACCCACTGTGCCACCGGAGGCTCTTTTCTAGTAGCAGCCATGATTGAAGTATGAGCTGGTTATTCTAGAGCCATAGGCCATCACTAGCTACTTTCCTTTTCTTTGTGATTTGTATTACTTTCATCATGTTCTTCCACACTTTTCTGAAAAAGCAGGCCAAAATCCAGGAAAGTTAATATCAAACCAAAACCTTAATCTTTAAGATATTAGAAGGCTCTTTGTTGATTTTGTCAGAAATGCATGGAAAGTTTGAAACACTAGTTTTTGACAATGAATCACAAGATCCATAGGACACCAAACTTTGTGCCAGCTGTCAGTTTGAGACCCCCTATGTTTGTCTTTTCAATTAAAATGGAGCACAAAGAGACAGTGCCTGCCAAAGCCTCCAAAATCTAGGCTATGCACTTCATTGTTCAGGAAGCAATCAGAATAAAAAGATCCAATACTTGGCTGCAGCTTTTAAAACTGAACCTGGCAACTTATGGCACAGGAAGCTAGTGAGATCCAAGATCCGATATTTGATGACATGACAGCTGTTTCTGCTGGAAGCATTTGTTGTCATCAGCTTTCTTTGAGCTCCAAAAAAAAAATCAAGTCTGGCAAAAAACCTAGTAACTTTCTCTACAAGATTAGTCTCCCCCACCACCTCCTATTTAGCTTAATAGGCATATATAAGAGTTAGTTTAAACAAAGAAATCCTTCTATTAGCATAAATTATGGTGGCTTCATGAGAAGTTAAATGTAGTGGCTGGGAATAGATTTGCTGAGTAATAAAGGAACCGGGTTACTTTTCCAATAAAGGCTGGTGATTAACAAGCCAATTTATTAAGTGTTCCTGCAGATGTGCACTGGGTTTTATTCTATAGCAGGAGAAAAAAAAAGGTAATTGGAGCAAAAAGTCTAAATGATCAGTTGGTCTAATAATGAACTTTATTGGGTGCCCCTCTTCTGCCAAATCCACACAAGCCTTTAGTATCTAATGTAGTATAATCGCCTCCTGGGAAGTATGCACACACCCAGGACATAATTTTCCTCCTTCTAGTATGAGGCTGCCCTGTTATAAAGTAAAGGTAAAGGTTTCCCCTTGACATTAAGTCTAGTCATGTCCAACTCTGGGGGGTGATGTTTATCCCCACTTCTAAGCCGAAAAGCCGGCGTTGTCCATAGACACCTCCAAGGTCATGTGGCCAGCGTGACTGCATGGAGTGCCATCACCTTCCTGCTGAAGTGGTACCTATTGATCTACTCACATTTGCATGTTTTCAAACTGGCAGAAGCTGAGGCAAACAGTGGGAGTTCACCCACACTCCCCAGATTCGAGCCGCTGACCTTTCAGTCAGCAAGTTCAGCAGCTCAGAACTCCCTGATAGATGAGTGCAATTCAGTCCCTAAAAAACTCTTCATACATGTCAGCTCTGGAAACACATTCAAATATAGGAAGAGGCAAAATGCACTAGTCGAAGGCAAGTTAAATTGCTTTATCTAATGTTGGTGGGGCCAGCCCTCTGAAAAATAAATGTGATGACTTTAAGTCTACTTCTTTAGATATAGAAGCTTCAGGACTGAAATTAATATTATTAATAGTAATAATTAGATTTGATGTCTTTAGAAGTTGCAAAGGTAGCCAATTGGCTATCAACCAACTAACCAAACAGCCAATCAGTAGGCCTTTTGTGCGTATATCAGACAAACTGGAAGGGGCAAACTATACATCAGATTTGTTTAGAAGCTCAGATTGGGAACAAATTTATTGCAACTTTAAAGTAAACCTAACGCCCATTGAAATAAGGTGACATAGACCCCATCTACACTGCCATACAGATTATCTCCTCTGAACTGGATTATATAGTCATGCAGATTCATATAATTTAGTTCAAAGCAAATAGTCTGGGCTCAGATACTGGATTATTTGGCAGTGTAGATCCAGCCATAGTGTCCATGGGTAGCATGCTCTCAACCCACGGCCTAATACGCACCAAGAAAATTTGGTGGGAAATCATATCTTGCAGGATGCTTAGCACCTGCAAAGAAAAGTGTGGACCCACTACTCTGAAGGAACACAGCAACTAGCGGTAGCTGCTGCTCTGTTTTTGAAGAGAATTCTCCTGAGATCTGATAGTAGCTCACTTGTCAAAAGTTAAGTGTTTTGATGCCCAGAGTTACCAATATCATAAAAGATTCTTAGGGCATTGAGGTCATATCTGACACAAGATGTTAAAACTTCGAAGAAGAAGAGGCTGTTCAGTTTGAAATTTAATTGGGCAAGTTTCAGTGTGGAGGTCTGGTTTCATTCTTCAAATGCTATCATAAGAGGGTAATAGTGAAGCAGATATGCCAGCTTATCGAAAAAGGAATAGAGAAGAGTGTCTTATTTATTTATTTTTTTAAAAAATCTTATTTCTGTTTTTTTGTGTAATACAAAAAAGGGTAAAAAAGAAAGTAAACAATCCCCCAAACACGCCTAATGTATCATTTAAAAAACAACTCTGACTTTGGGTTTCTGTAAATTTTTCGGGCTGTAAGGCCATGTTCCAGAAGCATTCTCTCCTGATGTTTCTCCTGCCTCTATGGCAAGCATCCTCAGATATTGTGAGACCTCACAACCTGTGAGGATGCCTGCCATAGATGCAAGTGAAACATCAGAAGAGAATGCTTCTGAAACATGGCTATACAGCCCAAAAAACTTACAGCAACCCAGTGATACCGGCCATGAAAGCCTTCAACAACACATTAAATCTGACTTTGTTTTACTTATGATATCGTCATCTAAAAATATAAATAATTCCAATATAAAGGTAAAGGTGTTCATCCCACTGAATCAGCAGATCAGTACAACTTAAGAAAATGTAAGCTGTTCCATTACCACCAGATTTGGTTGGTTTGGTCTAACTGGGAGTAATAATTGGATTTGGACAATGGTCAATAATGTTGTGAGCACATTAGTATTTCCCTGCTTCTATTTACCAGAAGTGGCATTCAGAGCTACACAGCCAGTCATACAAGTGCCAATATAGAGCAATCAAGATTCATAGCCACCAGTAATCCTCAATAAAAAGGTAAAGGTCAAGGTTTCCTCTGACATTAAGTCTAGTTGTGTCCAACTCTGGGGGGTGGTGCTCATCTCCATTTCTAAGCTGAAGAGCCAGCATTGTCCTTAGACACCTCAAAGGGCATGTGGCCAGCATGACTGCATGGAGCACCGTTACTTTCCCGCATAAGTGGTACTTATTTTTCTACTCACATTTGCATGTTTTCAAACTGCTAGGCTGGCAGAAGCTGGGACTAACAGTGGAAGCTCACCCTGGTCCCCAGATTAGAACCGCCAACCTTTCAGTCAACAAGTTCAGCAGCTCAGCGGTTTAACCTGCTGCACCACCAGGGGGCCCTTAATTACAATATAAGGGTCATTAAAAGAAATGACTTTCTCCTGTCTATTGAAGTCATGTACTCAGATTTTCATTCATATTTCAATTTTGAATTGATGTTGCAGAATTGGTAATCTTGATACACATTGCTATTCTCTATGCAACGACACAGAGAGATGGTCACTTGCAGGCATCAGAGGCCCAGGATCAGGGAGAGGCAGAACAGAGCTATGTGTACTACAAGGTCTTCCCTTTTTTCCATTAGCTTGCTCCCTCCAAATATGGGATTTTGTGCTGCTAGCATTGAAATACCTTTCAACAGCCAACCCAGTTGGCTTCTGTATGTAAAACTGAAGGGGGTGAGGTATCATCATCCTGTATTTCAGGTAACATAATGGCTTGGCTTAGCACTGCTGGTATGGCCAGACATCATATATGGAACAGATAACCGTAGGAGACATGTGGCCATGGATACACTATGTCCCGTTAACATTTAAGAACCTTGTGGGTTGCACCATCCATTTTTTTCAGACCTGGAAGATTTGAAGGCGATCTCTGTTTTGTTTGGGGGATTTTTTTGTTGTTATTCTGGCCTTTTTAAAAGCTTTCCCTATAGCTGAATTTAAATAAATACTTTCCCCCTCATCTCTGCATTTTTTTTAAAAAAACATTGGTCTGGGGGGTTCATTGAGACCTGGAGAGGGCCAAAGGGTCACAGGGAAGGTCTTTGGGGTCATCTGCATCCCAGCCCTAAAATCAAAACCTTTTAATTGTATAACAATAATGACTTGCCTCTAGTGAAAACTATAATGCAATAGTACAAGGTTCCCTTTTGTCTCTGTGCTGTGTGCGCAACCAAAGGGACATTAATAAATTCACACTGAAAGCTTTTCTTCAAAACTGAGAGTCTAAAAGTGTATACGAAAATGACAGCCAAAATCATTGTTACTTTTTCTCCTCAACCTGAACTAAATTGGCCTACGGAACTGAATATCATATAAAGTCTGTACTGAAGCCAAGAAACTGCTATATCTCAAGACATTCCACAGTCTCTTCAGTAAAAAGCTGAGGATATTGAAATACTGTCATGACGAGACAGTTGGGACCCTAATGGGGTGGGAGGGATGGGGAGGGCCGTCTGAACAATTTGCCGGGCGCCGAGTGGTGTGAGGGAACTTGTAAACAACTATTTCTCGGCACTCATTAGACCCTCATTTTTCAAATATTTGAAAAGACGTGGATTTCCCTGAAAGGGATACATATCTATTCATTTATGGCTAATGGAGAATAGATCTTACATGAGCCAAACTTTTAGGTTGCTATAGCCATGAAAAATGGCTGTGGGTTTTTTGGTCATGTGGTAAAAGGCAACCATAAAACGCCAGGACCCTAAGGAAGATGTGCCTCCTCTGAAAAAGCAATTGGGCATTCAATTAAAGAAGCATAGACTCTCCAACAACTCCAAAGCAGAAATGATGATACTTCTTGGACACCAAAATGGTGACTGCAGTGACATGGGATGACCCTCCTAATCCTTGGAGTAGTGATGTGGCCCGCTGAGTTCTGTCACATGATTACTCCGCACAGTAATCCATTAAAAAAAACACGAGCCCTAAACACAAAACCATTATATGTCTTCCATATTTTGAACTCTGTTTAAACTTACGTAATACTACTGCACTATTGACTTGAAGAAATATGTAATCCGTAACATTTTCCCTCTGTTTCTAGCCTGGGAATGCAAATCTCTACACAGGGATTTTCATGAATTTCTTTTAGTATTAACAAAATCTCCTTGTGATCGTTGATCAGTTGCACAATGAATGTTGTGCCTAAATGCCATTTTGTATTTGTCAAATTCTGGATTAGGAGGAGTTTGATTTATTAATGTATTTCTTACATTATGCAAGAAGCCTTTGTATTTGGGTGTAGCGAAACACTACAGAAGTTGCAAATCACTACAGTTCTGTCCCTGAGAGCCTGCCATTCATAGCAGATCTATTTTTTATTTATGTATTGAATAATACCATCAAGATATGGGAGCCATATTTGCTACGGGGTTCTGGGCATTGTAGTCCAAGGTCAGGGCTGTAGGTCTGAGTTCCGGGGTTCTTCTCCCCACTGTTCCACATGACTCCTTTCCACCCAATAAATGCTTTCATGGTCACAGGTGTATAGGTATATAAAACAGTTATAAAAATCAAATATTTCCTGATAAAGCAGCACGGGCTTGCTAAACAGGCTGTTTTTCTTTTTTATGAAGTACAGGCGAAGCATTTTCTAGAATTCACTGTAAACACTGCATGTTGTTGGTAACAGATCCATGTAAATGTCTAGGTGGCAATCGGAAACTTTGAATTACTGCAATTTTTAGTGACCCCAACATTGAGCTAAGGGGACCCACAGTTTAAGAAGCAATGCTCTAATATACAATTAACATTGTCATCTATTAAATAGATAATTATGCCTGTCTCTGTAGTCAATTCCTAATTTCACTGTTTCTTTTATTCATTCTTTATCCACACTTTTTATGCCATCCTCTAACCACACTTCCCCTCCAGAATAACTAATATGAAAAATGACAAGTCAGGTAAATACTAAAATTACCTCTTCCAAGTGCTGCCATCATTCCCAAACAAACAAATGGGTTTGTTTGGATTCATTACCTTCTATATTCAGTGTGACCCTATTTGACTTTCTCAGGAGAAGCCTTTAACAGTACTCTCCTGTATATACATTTGGTCCTGATATATCCACAGATTCTGCATTCATGGATGCAACCATCCAGGGCTTGAAGATTTTCCAAAATAAAATCTGAAAAGCAAGCAAATCTTGATCTTACCATAAGGGGCACCATTTCACTATGCCACTGTATACAATGGGATTGAGCATCCACATAATGTTGTTATGTATATAAATGTATGTATGTAAATGTATATAGGCATTATTTGAATAGATGTTATTCTCTGGTAAATAATTTTATTGAATTCTAACAATTCCTGTTTTCTCCACCGATGCTCCTCTCTAAAGTAGGCTTCTGCCAACCTACTTTAACCTATGACAAAGTGCTTATCAAACTCTTCCTTGGTTTCAAGATGGGTTTCTTATACAACATGAGGGGTGGGAGGTAGCAGTGAAACTCAGGTGGGCGCAATATTACCTGGGTCTAAGCTGATAAACTGAACATGAGTTCGCTTTTTTTAAAAAAAAAAAGTAGTGATGTGATCGTGCTTCTAATTGTGAATTTATATTGTAGTCAATGCAGTTTGAGACTGCCACTGTTGAGTTCTGTGGAATCCTGGGATTCGCAGTTTGGTGAGGCACCAACAATCTTTGGCTGAGAAGGCTAAACATCTTATAAACTACAACTCCTATGTTTCTATAGCTTTGAGTCATGACTGATAAAAGTGGTGTCAAACTGCATTAATGTAGTCTAAGACCTCTTTTACAAAGCCATATAATGCAGTTTGAATCTGCATTATATGGTCAGTGCAGACTCATATAATGTAGTTTGATTGCATTGTATGAGCCTACACTTATGATATAATGCAGTTTTGAACTATCTAGAAAATCACAAAGGGCTTCTTGGTTTGTTGCTCAGAGTAAGTGCTTGTGTCAATTACATCTCAAGTCCATCAGAATTTTTACTGCCGTCACTAAAGATGCCACGTTTTGTTCCTGGCCTTCAAACGATGCCCTTTATAAAAGTCCATCATGTTAACATGGACTGTAATTGGAAAACAAGCCTGGTTTATTATTTAAATTGTCACATGCTTGGTTCTGGTCAGAGTGCTTTAGATTAAAGGGAAAGCAATAAACGCTTTGTAGGTTGGAAATATTTGACTCACATTCATTTAATAAATCTCATTAAGTGTTTAACAATCAACTCATTATTCCATTGGAGTTGTAAGTGTGTAGAAAGGATATTAGTCAGTGTCTCTACAAGAACAATTGGACTTCTTCCTTCTATTTAATTTTTGCAGGAATCATAAAACTCCTTGAGCATGGAACCTTGTTTTTTCCATCAAGATACATCCTCTCTTTGCTTTTTATGTCACCTGCACCCAACCACTGCTGGCTCCCATCTCAGTGCAACAACTGTCTGTCTGTCTCAAACTAGAAAGTATGATGGGAGGGGGTTACACTTCACCCATCTTAACCTCATTTATTTGCCTGTGAATGAGCCAGCATGCGCTGAGGTGCATGCTGGTAAACATAAATACATGCTACAGTCAGCATTCAATATTCACTGGGGCGCAGGACTCCCACAGAAGTGAAAAACTGCAAAATATATTGCTTTTGTCTTTTACCTGGGAGAATACCTCTTTAAGAATATCTAGTTACTACATCTTGACTGTATGATCACCTTCTGCTGTATCATACTGTAGGACTTAAGGCCCTTCTAGACAGGTCCTATATCCCAGGATCTGATCCCAGGTTTTCTGCTTTAAACTGGATTATATGAGTCCGCACTGCCAGATAATCTGGGATAAACGGAAAACCTGGGATCAGATCCTGGGATATAGAGCCCATCTGGAAGTTCCCTTAAAGATTCCTCAAGAGAGGTGTTCTCTCTAGTAATCTCTAGGTCTTCCAGCATGACATCTGCAGAAGCTGACTAGGTTTTCTTTCGCACAAGGCTAAAACCTAGATATTCCTAGAGATAATATTTTAATCAAATGCATAGGCAATCAAATCTGTAAAAATAAAATCTGCAAATGGGGAGGGGAGGCAATCCTAAGATTCTTCCGATATTAGATCCTTGCTGGTACAGGGGAAGTAGCAGCTACAGATTCTGGCCATTGCCCTTTGTTGAAATATAGAATGGTATATTCTAGAATAGTATGTCTTGAACCCTTTAAGATACTCTCCCACTATCAGGTTTCAGTAGAATATACGGTTCCATTGTCAGTGTCAAAGTATGGTTTGTTCTATAAGGTTTTTTTTTTTTTATCATGTCAGAAGTGACTTGAGAAATTGCAAATTGCTTCTGGTGTGGGAGAATTGGCCCTCTGCAGAGTCGTTGCCCAGGGGATGCCTGTGGGAGGCTACTCTCATGTCCCTGCATGGGAAGCTGGAGCTGACAGATGGGAGCTCACCCCATCTCACAGATTCAAACCGCCAAATCAGCAGTTCAGCTGGCACAAGGGTTTAACCTAATGCGCCATCACAGCTCTTGTTCTGTGTGTGAGATGGGAGGAGCAAGTTGCAAAATGCCTTCGGCTGCCCCTGATCCAGTGTAACGCTGTAGCCTAAAATGATTAACAATTGGCTGCTTCATAGAAGTAATGGCTATGGCATAATCACCATTAGGAGTCTGTTTGATAACTCATTTCTCTTGAACTTCTTGAAACCCCATTGCAAAATACTTGAAATTAAGAGAAAAGGAAAGAAAATCTCTTTCTGCTTTGTACATGTTTTGTTCTCTGGCAAGCCGGCGATATTTTTTTTTTTTAAAAGGAAATTCTTCTATTCTGCATTCGTTAATGAAGAGTGGTTTGCAAGATGGGGGTTAGGGGAATGATATCTTTCATGTGGGTTTTCTGTACATAAATAATTAAAGCAAGTGCATATGGTGTATTAGGCAGCCCATTTCAATTAAACATTAATGCCTGTACATTTTATAGTCCATCTTTTTTCAACTTCATCCTTCATCTCCAAACCACATAATTGCAGGGAGCAATATATTATGTATTTGGCAGGACTGAGAGGCACTTTAAATTCCATTGAGTGCAAAAATAGGAGAAGTTACTTTAGGGGGCTGGAATTCCCAGTGTCACAAAGGCTACAAGGCTAAATTTTCCAAGTGCTGATCAAGAGGACTCCTAGGAAGGAAGCCATTTACGTAACACTCCATCCAGCTAAGGAGATAATCCATTACAATTCAGACTAAATGTTGCCATGGACCAGTTGAGAGTCATTAGTTCTTCTCTTCACAGCCTTCTTTCGCCTGAATGCTTCTTCCATTTTCAGCTGCATTACATGAGATACAATATTTGCAGTACTCTATCATAACCCTTGTGGTTTCTTTTTCCGTATAATATGAACCATTCTTGCTTATTATTATGGCTTATAATTGCAACATTAGAGGAACTGGAAAAGAATGATTATGCCTTCCAGTCTCTCAGAAACGGTTTTGGCCTGCTTTATTGGAGAACTGCATTAACTTTATAAACAGCTGACATTATATTGCTGCCTCATAGCAGAGATTAACAAAAGATTTTAAGCATTTTTTTCTTCTTTTTGCTGCCAAAATATTTTTGTTCAGAAACATATCACATATTGTCCAGTTTCATTTCGCTTTCTGTTTTGTTTTCATTCAAAAGGTCATTAGGATCAGCCTATATACCAGGTATGGGCAAACCCAGGCCCGGGGGGCGGATGCGGCCCTTTGGGCTCTTTTCTCAGGCCCTCCTCTCTATCCTTCCTTTCTCTCTCTTTCCTTCCTCCTTCCCTCCCTCTCTTCCTTACTTCCCTCTTTCTCCTTCCATCCTTCATTTCCTCCCACGCTTTTGTCCTTCCTTCCTTTCCTACTCCCTCCCTGCTTCCCTCTCTCCCTCTTTCTCCCTCCTTCCTTTTCTTTCCTCCCCTCACTCCCTTTCTTCCCTTCCACATTTTCTTCCTTACCTCCCTCATTCTCCTTTCCTCGTTCTTTCCCCTCTGTTCTTATGTCCTTCCTTCCCTCTTTCCTCCCTCCTTCACACTCCCTCCCTCCCTTCCTTGTCTTTCCTCCCTCCCTCCATTCCTCTCTCCCTTCCTTCCCTCCTTCTCTTCCCCCTTTCTTCCTCCCTCCCTCCCTCCCTCCCTTCTGTTTTTCCTTCACCCTTTCCTCCTGGTAGATGTTTAGCTGGGAAAAGAGAAGGTAGAGAGGGAACATGAGAACTATGTTTCAAAATTTCAAAGGGTGTCCCATTGTGGATGAGTGGGGAAACTGACTTTCTGCTGCTCTAGAGACCAGGGCTCAAGGGAGCAATGGTTTCAAATGGCAGGGGAAAGGATTCGACTGAAAATATTAGGAAGAACTTCTTGAGAGTAAGAGCTGTTGGAGAGTGGCATAGGCTGCCTGGGAGTGTGGTGGAGTCTCCTTCTCTGGAGGCTTTTCCACAGAGGCAGTCTATTGGGAGTGCTTTGATTGTGCCTTCCTGCATGGCAGGGGATAGGATTGGAAGGCCCTTGGGGGTCTCTTCCAACTCTAGGATTCCATATCAGGAGTAGGCAATACGAGGTCTAATGAATACACATTTTCTCTCCCAGCCACCATCTCATCCTGACCAAGACCAACTGTTTGGTGATCCAAATGTTTCCTGTCCTTATTTCACTTTCTGCCTCTGAAAGAGAAGAGGAAAGGGGCTTGGAGAGAACCCCCTCCCTCCCGGGCCTTCTCATCCTACTCCAGCCTACCATGCGGCCCCCAAGTTAGAAAGTTTGCCTGCTATATACGTATTACGTTTCAGAACCTTGATTTGTGGCATTCAGCAATTTTGCAAGCATTCCAATATTTTGAAAGACAAGACTATTAATAAGATGGGAACATGTTCTGAATTTGAATTCTTTTAGTGCAGCACATTTGTCATCTTCACTTATTATCAATAAACTGATATTGAGTATATGCAAAGATCTCTGTATTTTTTTAGCTCAGGGCAATCCCTCTGGTCCTGCCTTTAAAACAAACATTTTTGCTAAAATGCTTACAGAATTTAATACTATTAAAAAAGAGAGAGAGAGGCAGCTCAGTCTTATCCTTGTTTATTCTGAAGCAAGTCATACAACTGAAGTGTGGTGCTGAAGAAGAGTTCTGTGGATACCATAGACTGCTAAAAAGGACGAACGAATTGATCTTAAAGCAAATTGAAGTCGAACTCTCACTAACAATGAAGATAATTAAAGTGAGGCCTTCATACTTTGGACATACCATGAGAAGATGCAACTCACAGAAATAGACAATAATGCTTGGTAAAGAAGAAGGCATTACTAGTGAATTGGTTAAATGAAGGAAAGCACAATCCTGGGTTAAAAGATCTGAACAGGGTCTCGGATCTGAGATGGTCTCTTGGAAATCTCTCATTCAAGAAATCACCACAAGTTGAAGTCAGCTTGATGACAAACTCAAAGTCTCATTATGTCCAATAGAGATTGCTCCTAAAGGATTGGATTTAGAATTGTAGTCTACTGTCTGAAAGTATTCCCAATACAAGTAGATGAATGGAAATACTGTGATTCCATGTGGCTTCATTCACACTTCAATAATTTGTTCTGTGGGTTTATTCTAATTGGAACTACTAATGGGGTTGCAGTTTTAACTTCAATTCCAAGCACATTTAATGTAACCTTTATAACATACATCTGAATAAGCATTATTAGGACAGAAGAAACAGTAAACTCAGAGATAGTCTTTTGCTTGTGTTTTAACTTCTGAAAGGATTTTTGGAGGTGTGTTAATCTAGTGAGAAGTCAGAGAAAAAAGGAAAAAACTCATAGATAAGAATCAATCCAAGTAGTTTAAAAGGTATCTTTGTTACTATCTATTGGATTATATATTAACACGAGAAATAAGGCTGTAGACTAACTGCCCAAGGGAGTCTTAGCTAATTTAAAACTATTCTGAATAAATCATGAGTAAATGTACTAAAAGAAGAATGATTCATTGGCAGAGAGAGGGTGGCTTGATAAGCTTGAAAGATCTTTTACATCTCTACATTCTTTGAAATCAAACCACAACGCCTCAATATCTGACACTTTCAGTGAGATTAGCTTCATGCAGACATAACACAGAGCTATGATTTGTTTTCCTTCAGCAAGGTTAAAGACTTGCAGTAACCCAATGTGTTTGAAGTGAGGCTGTGAATTGTCAGGTGCATTAACAGTGGCCTAGAATTAGAATAATAGAATCATAGAGTTGAAAGAGACCCCAAGGGCCATCCACTCCTACCCATTGCCATGCAGGAACACACAATGAAAACACTCTGACAAATGGCCATCAGGTCTCTGTTTAAAAACCTCCAGAGAATGAGACTGCACCATATTCCAAAGCTACATATTCTACTGTTGAACAGTTCTAACCACTGAACAAACTATATCTAAGGCTAAGACTTGTTCCAAGACTCTGCGTGTTCTCTCCTTGCAGTGTAATATAATAGTCAGAAGAAGACCTGGGAGACCCAAGTGCCAATCTAGAGTGAACTAGGAATAATAATAATAATAATAATAATAATAATAATCTGGGACTTCTGGATTCAGACAGACAGAGTTTTGGAGCATAATACTCCTGACCTCACAATCGTGTTAAAAAAACAAAGTATGGATCGTTGATGTCGCAATCCCAGGTGACAGCAGGATTGCAGAGAAACAACTGGAAAAGCTGACACGATATTAGGATTTAAAAATTGAACTGCAAAGACTCTGGCACAAACCAGTAAAGGTGGTCCCAGTGGTGATCAGCACACTGGGTGCAGTGCCTAAAGACCTTGGCCTGCACTTAAACACAATCGGCGCTGACAAAATTACCATCTGCCAGCTGCAGAAGGCCACCTTACTAGGATCTGCATGCATTATTCGCCGATACATCACACGGTCCTAGACACTTGGGAAGTGTCCAACGTGTGATCCAATTCAACAGCCAGCAGAGTATCTGCTGTGGACTCATCTTGTTGTGTTTCAAATAATAATAATAATAATAATAATAATAATAATAATTTATTTACAACACTTGTACCCCGCCTTTCTTCACCCTGGAGGTGACTCAAGGTGGCTTACAATTAGGCAACTATTTGATGCCTTCCAAACAATGTAAGTTAAAATAATCATGTAAATAGAATTATTAAATACTTTAAAATTTAAACATATAAAACAATGCCTTCACTGTTAGCCACATTATCCAAAGTGATAGTCTGGACCATTCCAATAGCCATAGCACAGAATTCCAATTTTATCTATTGCATAGGATCTTCAAAGGCTTGATCAAAAAGCAATATTTTTACTTTCTTATGGAAGGTCTAGAGGGAGGGGGCTGAACTAATATTCCTAGGGAAGGAATTCCACAACCAAGGGGCCATCACTGAGAAGGCCCTGTTTCTCATCCCCACCAGTCTACGAAGGAGGTGGGACTGAGAGCAGGGCCTCCTCAGATTATCTTTAGCTCCAAGATGGTTCATCAGGAGAGATATAATGATGATGATGATGATGATGATGCTTTATTTATAGACCACCCTATCTCCCTGAAGGGACTCAGTGTGGTTTCCAGTGAATATGGAAAGCATTCAATGCCAAAAGGAAGACCATACAAACAATTTATACCAAGACAAGGCACATTAGACAATATAGAACAATCAGCTATAACTTGATAAACAAAATAGCAAAAAATATTTAATTAAAATACAAAATCTGGTAAAATACACTAAAATTAAAATATAAAACCAATTTCATTGGGGCTCCATCAGGTGAGGTTCAACAATATTAATGGTCAAGAGTACTAAAATAGACGCGATCAACTATAAAAAAGGCTGGGTGAGGGATAGTGTAAACAATGTGTCATAGGACTGGGGGAGTGGATGAAGTGCACAACAGAGTACTATCTAGCAACTCTGGACTGGTCCTAGGGACTAGTAATTCTCAAAAGCTTGCTGGAACATCCTGGTTTTTAGTTCCCTATGAAAGGAGGACAGTGTGAGGGCTTGCCTAATCTCCCTGTGGAGGGAATTCCAAAATTGGAGGGCCACCACCAAGAAGGGCCTCTCCCTCGTCCCCACCAACCGTGCATGTGACCGAGGTAGCAGTGAGAGGAGGGCTCCTCAGATGATCTTAGAACCCGCACTGGTTCATAGGGGGAGATGCAATCACGAAGATCTAGGAAACTCATTGGATGATTGGACCAGGCACTTTCAGGCTTGCCAAACTTGCAGAGCTATTCTGAGAATAATGTGAAGAAATGAAGAATCATGTATCCTGTTTTCTTCTTATTGAAAGAAAGGAGAGATACAGATGACAAATAACTGAACGAATAGTATCAGACAGATCTCACTATGCATATGTGCTCCTTGGAGAATGTTTAACTTGGCAAGCAAAGCCATGGTTGCAGTGTTAACTTTTTGGATTTCATCCAGGGTTATTGCAGAAAATCATGATTAGTGCAACATTTAATTGATTAAAAAATCCCAGTGGAATAATTTCAAAGAGTGGTCTTGATGAATCCCAGTGGCCTTATATGCAAGCACAGCTAAAGTAGCTCTTTTGGGATATTGGCACATCAAGATTTTCTCTTTAACCAGTCTCACTGACCCATTTACTTAATGGTTGTTGCTTTTAAATATGGATGCCACTTTGGTGTTAATGTGTGCATGTAAACCACATTGATAGATAATGGTTCTGAAAGAGCCATATAACCCTTAAATGTAGTCCTGCTATGTGAGCAGTTCATCTTGTTTCTATTGAGTCACTCTTGGAAAGGGTAAATTTCCTCTGCAACAAGAATAATATCATATTGCACTAAAAACATTTAGAAACAGACTCCTAGGCAGAAATATAACTATGTTTCTTATAAATAGGGTGCAGATGGAATATTGCAAAATATTAACTTATTAGAAATTCAAAACAAAAAAGAGTAGTAAGTACCAATCATACATGTGTTCATGTTTAAGAACAGTTCTTGGCCACTTACAGAAGACAAAAATATAGTGTTGGAAGGTATGTTGGAAATCACCCCATTCAATATAGGATCTGCTCTCCGGATTAACTATAGCAAGGGTGGGCAAAATGTCACATGAAGCTCTGCCCATTCTTGTGAACTCCATGCCCAATGTGGGCCACTCATGCTGGAAAATTATCTTTTTAGATAGTAGAGGCCAATTTATTTTCCCAGATAGTCCCAGAAGCATTAATTTTGCCCTTAGAAAAGACATGTGACCCTTTTTTAAGCTCCCAACTCTCCAAAAACAAAGCCAATGTGGATTTGTCATACCCTCCACAATTTCACAGATGAAAAACAGGGTATATGTGATCAAACAGCATCAAAGTGTGGTCAGAATGACAAATGTAATTAATGAAGAAGAACAAATAAACGCTTTGATGTTGCCTGAGCCTACTGGGAAGGGCAAGCTTCCGTACCTCCTTTTCTTTCCCTTCTGCTGACTTAATTGTACTTTTCCATGTTGTAGCAATTGAAGTTAGTGAAGGATAAAGGAAGAAAGTGGAAGGTGGCGAGAGAATGACAATTCCAACCATGGTTAATTTTTAAAAAGCCAAAGATTACCATAAATTCTAAAATAAACAGTTTGGAAGTTGTGAATGAAGTGGAAAGGGGAAGAGGAGGATAACCATGTCCCCAATGTAACTTCAGTGCTGGTATGCCAGAAAATATCAGATGTATATGATAGGTAACAGGAGCATTGTTGGTTTTGCCCCTAAATAACAGAAGATAGGTTAATTGAGGGTAGGAGGCAGTAGGACGCACATAGCATTGTGCGAAAGCTTCAATACTGGTTTGCTAAAAAGTCAGGTAAGTAGGTCATGTGGAAAGGAGAAATGTTTGGATCTACCCATTCCTGAGTCCTGGTTGCTTTCTGTATTCTGGGTTAACAGCCCTTATCAGAGATTTTGGTGTGGCAGATCTTTTCATTTTAAGCACTTCCCCATTGAAAGCAACCTGTGTGGTTGCTAGCTCAAGAACATAGTTAAAGAGCAAGGTCACCAGGTCTGAACTGTCTTAAGCCTTGATATCTCAAACCTGAGACCCATAAATGGTCCATTGTGATATTATGAGGGGCAGCCCCTGTTCATGTCATTGAGTGCAATATCTTAAGATTCAGCTACAGTTGCACAGAGTACATCATTAAGATAAACCTTATCCTACCTCTCCTGTTATTAAATGCACAATAATATATAAATGAACTTTGAATATGTATTTTGATTTTTATTATTATGATCTTGATTATTATATTGAGGGTTGGTATTATATTGAAAGGAACAACATTGACTATGACCTTGACTTCCAGTTGTCTCTAGTGCATTTGTTTTAATTTCTCCTTGATGATAGTACACTTGATTTCAGTGGTAAATGGCAATGTCCATTTTTGAGCTGTGGGACGAAATAAAAAAAAAAGATGGGCCCATCCCTCATGCATAAGATTGCACCCTGAGCCTGAAAGATTTGGCAACAATGATGTGACAGGTCAGAATCATCTGCTTACCTTTTGCTCTCTCTCTCCCCAGGAAGTTGTGTGTATTGGACCTAAAAGTTGTGCACAGAAAAGAGCAATGTGGAGGTTATGAGCCAGCAGTGGTATTATATTTTTGTCATTTTATTATGTGATAAAATAAGACTGTGAACCATGCTGTGATTCTTTCCTTCCCCTATGTAATGCCTTTGTTCATCTCCTACAGAAGCATAAAGTGGTAGCCCTGGTACACTGCTCATCGAAAGTTGTGTATCGGTTATTGCTTTTAAACATTAACTCAGCAATATTGAAATCTCCAATATGCAGGATCTACAACATCTATTTGCTGGTGAAGTATCTGCCAGATTAACTAGTTATTGTAATATAAGGGTATTAGTGAGAGTATGGAGTTTGTTTCTGATAATAAGTAAGGGGAAACAGGACACAAGAGGCCATTAATCTCACTTCAAATGATTTGTTAAGTCAATCTCTAATAGTACATAAAGGATGAGCCACTAAACCATTACTACGTGTATGCTGAGGCAGGTGTTGAAGCTCTTTTCATAATGGTTTTTCCAAGAAAGAGTTGTTGTCAGCCTGATTCACCTTAAATTTGGGGGGGGGGGGGGATAAAGGATGAAGGAAGGCAGCAGTTCCTTAGCAACAAAATGGTTTATTTTAACATAAGCAATCATGACTATCAATCCACAATTATATCCAGGAAATCTCATGTTCAAATCACTTACTCTCAAATGTGCTGTTGAATTCCTTCACACATCCTCTTTCTATTTTATCTTTTGTGAAAAGGAAATATTTAATGTAGTGACCAAGTTAAGAAGATGGAAGAACAGAGTTCAACTCGACTGTGGCATGTTGATTTAGCAGGGTCAACTCTATGATTAGAGAATGTGCTCCATGTGGAAGATATTCAGGAAGCAGTAATATCAGTCCATTGATTATTCCTGGGTCCCCTTGCTTTCCTCTGCATTGGAGGACCTAGCTGCACATGGCACATGTCTTATCTATTTTTCCAAATTGGTATATGCCCCTAGGTGTGGTAAAAACACTCTTTCATTTCTTGTATTCAATTGGCATTCCAGTTAGTGAATAAATATGAAGTGGGGAAGGAGAGCCATCTTATCTGTCACAACAGGCTACCAAATGTCATTGGTTGATCCTCGGAAGTGAATTCCATTCAGAGCTCATCATACAATTAATTGGAGTGAAGCAGCTTGTGTACTCTCTGTTATGTGTGTAGTACTTACTAATTTGCTAGTTTGCTACTAAACAACTAAAAGTCAGTACCAGGATTATTGCAGCTCCTCTGGGTCTGGTAGTGATGGAGAAAACTGAGTCAGGCAAAAACATCTTCCATCTGGAATCACCCAAGAGAATCAATCCTTTGCTGAGAATAACAAGTTGAATACAAGTCAGCAAAGTGTTGCTGTTACAGTGTGATCAATTGATACTGTATATATACTAATGCAGAAGTCTAGAAATTGTATTCATAATATCTACTCAAAAATGCTGTCAATATAAGCATTGTATCTTAATTCTTATAAAAAAGAAACCACCTCTTTTTCTGGCAAAGGTGAGAATACAGTCCATCCTGTGAGAACCTAAAGGAATTAAGGTTAAAGGTTTCCCCCTGACATTAAGTCCAGTCGTGTCTGACTCTGGGGGTTGGTGCTCATCTCCATTTCTAAGCCAAAGAGTTGGCATTGTCTGTAGATACCTTCAAGGTCATGTGGCCAGCATGACTGCATGGACCACCGTTACCTTCCCACCAGAGTGGTACCTATTGATCTATTCACATTTGCATATTTTTGAACCGCCAAATAGGCAGAAGCTGGCCTAACAGCGGGAGCTTACGCTGCTCCCCAAATTCAAACCTGTGATCTTTCGATCAGCAAATTCAGCAGCTCAGTGGGTTAATCCACTGTGCCACCGGGGGCTCCAAAGCCCAACCAACCCCTCGATTCTGTCTGCTGCAACACTACTTCTGGTCGTTTTGAGTGCCAGGATAGGGAAATAGCAGCAATGGCTGATGGTGGCTAGCCTCCTGAGTTGGCACTGGTGCTTTGATGCTTTCCTCTCTTTGTGACATTACCCTTGACTTCTCCACAGGTCATATCAAAATCCATTTTTCCCCCTCAAACATCCCCTCGGCTTATTCACAAGGTTGATCTATGACCTGCATTAGTTTGCTTGAACAAAAGAAGGATCTGCAACTCTGAGACCACATTTAGAAAAAGGCCTTGTGAAGCATTCTAACAAATTGTAAAAGATGCTTGTAGTTATGATAGAAGATCTGGAAGGAGCTTTATGAATAGAAAGATTAGGGTGAATTTGCTAAAATTATACTAAATTTATAAATCACTTATAGCAATTGGATTTAAGCTATCTGAAAGCCCATGTTTTCCTGCCTAAGAGTGTCTAAGTTTTAGGATATTTTGAGGAGGTCCTGCTCCCAATCTCTTCACTGGTACATGTGGTGAATATATGAGAAAGATCACTAATGGCAGTTGCTTCCATGTTGTAGAACCATCTTCCAGGGGATACTAAACTGGTATCCTCCCTGCCACCTTCTAATTGTGGACCAAGACCTTTTTTTCACAAAGGCCTTCAGCAACTGACTGGTTACCGAGGAAGGGGATTTTAATATCCATGTGCTCTGTACTCCCCTCCCCCCAATCTGCTTTTAAATTGCTTTTAATCTGGTGGCTTTTTTAAGTATGATTGGCTTAATAGTATTTAAATAACTAATATTTATTTATTTATGTATTTATTTATGGCATTTCTACCCTGTCTTTCTCTACCTTGGAGGGGACTCAAGGCAGCTTAAAAGTAGGCCACCATACGAAGCCATAGGATATGTAAAAAGTACAGATACTATATATAAATAGAGTTATAAAATAAATTAAAACAGTTTAAAAACATATAAAGCAGTATATTAGCAGTTAATCACATGATCCTTAAACTTGTATTTTTAATTGGACTGTTTCTTTAAATCATTAGTGTTAGGCTTAAAATTGACTCACAGCCTAACACTCAGTTGGGTTCAGTTACAACAAATCATCACCTTTATATCACATTTAATTCATTTTGGAGAAGTTTCACATTTCCTAACTTTATTTGAACACATGTCAGACCTATCCAATAAAGAACAATCAGATTAATTATATAAATGGATAACAGAAGAATCCTTTGGGAGGTATCTCCTTCATAGTGTAGGATGGGATTCTGACCTGCAAATGGAGATCCTGGAAAAATGTCTAAAATTTGGAGTTTACCTCCTTGCAAAACCAAATAGATCACCATTAAAGAAAAGCATGCTTAAAATAATACATAAATAGTACCTGCCATTGATATTATTTTTTATAAAAAAACTTCTCAATTGAAACTGTCAGAAAAATAGATATATCAAAAATGGATGGTAAAAGCTCTTGGTTATATGACCAGTGGAAAACCTTTCTGACATCAGAAGGCTGAAAGGACATTGAAGCTGTGTGTTGTTCCCCAAAAATTGGTTCCCCTCATCAATATGTCAAACACAAGTACAACCCTGCACACACACACAAAAAAACCTCCATTAGAAGATTCAGGCCACTTCTACACTGCCATATAGTCCAGATTATCAAAGATGATAATCCACATTATCTGCTTTGAACTGGATTATCTGAGTCTACAAAAATAATCCAGTTCAAAGCAGGTAATCTGGATTTTATATGGCAGTGTAGAAGGGACCTCAGATCTTTGGAAAGGTGTTTGGACAATACCTCGAATATGACAGTTGCATAGTAATGATTCTGAGACAAATTTTAAATTGTATTTTTAATGGTATGAGCTGCTTTGTGCCTCAATTACTGAGATAAAAGCAGGATACAAAATAACAATAACAACAACAACAATAATAATAGTAATAATAATAATAATAATAATAATAATAATAATACGGATTTAAAGATTGAATTGCAAAGTCTGGCACAAGCCAGTAAAGGTGGTCCCAGTGATGATTGGCACACTGGGTGCAGTGCCTAAAGACCTTGGCCACCACTTGAAAACTATCGACAAAACACCATCTGTCAACTGCAAAAGGCCACCCTACTCTCATCTCACACATAATTTGCCAATACATCACATTGTCCTAGGCACTTGGGAAGTGTCCAACACCTGATCCATTACAAAAGCCAGCGTTGTGATCTTATTTACTGTTTACTAATCTTGTTGTGTATCAAATAATAATAATAATAATAATAATAATAATAATAATAATAATACATTTTTGGTAGAATCACACATTTTTTCATTGTTTTCATTTCTGACCTTACTGTAGTTTATTGTTTGACAACATCTAATGAAATATTAACAATAATATCTTAATCCCTGCTCTATAGGGGAAAGCAAACATTTAATGCATACTGCATGGGAAGAAAGGAGTTATCCAAATTAGAAGAAAGTGCCCTTCAGGTGCAATAGGGATTTATTTGCTAGATTGGCCCCAAATACTCGAGCCAAAGATTTTACATTCCCATTGTGAAAAGTACCTTTTCAGGTGATTCAAACATCTAGGTCAACTCCACCTCAGTCTATTGGTCTACAACTCCCAGCATCCCCAGCATCTGCCTTTTATCGTTTCATTGGGCAAGACTGATGAATATCCCCCCTCCCCAGTGACAGATATTTAGTTTGTTTGGTGGAAATTATTATATCAAAGATAATGAATACTGGGGCATGCCAGTATGTGTCATCCTTCAATAGATTCTGTGTTTGTGACTCAGTGTTGGTATCCTACCTAACACTCTGTTCAAAAATATAAAATGATAGGGATTCTTGTTAGATGGGTCTGAACTTCTTTCACACTATTTATGAAAGTGTGAGCTATTTATGAACGTGTCAGGTTCTTTCATGTTATTTATGGGAATGTCCTTTGTCTATATAAATGAGTGAGAAACACTGTGAGAAATAAATATTTTGGGGATAAAGAACGGTAATGCTTTCTTCTGCCTGACTGTATTACCTAACACAAAAATATGTGATGTGTTAATGGTCTCAAAGCCTTATTTCTTCTGGACGTGGTATTCCTGCATTTGGAATATGTAGATCACATAATGGATGGATACGTAGATGGCTGGACTAGTATTTATATGGCACTACACAGGGTAAGGTTTTCTGATCACCTCAGTATAAATCAGTATAAAAACAATGTTAATATATAGAGAAATATAAAACAATGAAGCTATAAACACAGCAATAGAAAATGAAACCCAAAGCGACACCAGAATATAATAGTCCTGAACACTAAAAATCTGAAACCTCAAAAGATTTTAAAGTTAAAAAATTACATTCCAATGCAACACATTGGTGCTGAAAGAGTAGATGCCAGGCAAGCCTCGTGTGTTTAGAACAGGCCTGTACAACCTGTGCCCTTCCAGGTGTTTGGGCTTTTAATTGCCAGATGACCTAGCCAGCTTGCCCAATGGTCAGGAACTCTGATAGCTGAAGTCCAAAACACCTGGAGGGCCACAGGTTGTCAGGCCTGATTTAGAGGAATACTGACCTTGACACTAAAAATATTGCATAGCTGCTATCCTAAACAATATTTGTTGATAGGCTTTTCCTCCAATCCACCTAATCCAAAGTTTCCAAATATGACAACAGCAGCAAAAAATATTATTTGCTTAAATTTAGAGATGGACTGAAGCACCAAAAATGGAAAAATTAATTACTGAGTCTGATGGGCTGACCCAAATTAACATACTGAAAGAAAAGGCGGTGGAACATTTCAGAAAGGCTGGGAACCAGGTTGCTGTGAGTTTTCCGGGCTGTATGGCCATGTTCCAGAAGCATTCTCTCCTGATGTTTTGCCCACATCTATGGCAGGCATCCTCAGAGGTTGTGAGGTCTGTTGGAAACTAGGCAAGGGAGATTAATATATCTGTGGCATATTCAGGGTGGGAGAAAGAACTCTTGTCTGCTTGAGGCCTCCGTGAAGGTTACAATTGCTTCAAGGCCATTAAATACTAATCAGTGTGGCCAATTGCAACAGTCACATGTGCCTAAAGCAGACAAGAGTACTTT
This sequence comes from Anolis sagrei, assembly GCF_037176765.1. Lineage (NCBI taxonomy): Eukaryota > Metazoa > Chordata > Lepidosauria > Squamata > Anolidae > Anolis > Anolis sagrei. The sequence goes on from NC_090022.1 coordinate 270,762,082, forward strand.
CTCCCACTCTGGACATTCCACAGATATATCATCTTCAGTTGCCTAGTTTCCAACAGACCTCTCAACCTCTGAGGATGCTTGCCATAGATGTGGGTGAAATGTCAGGAGAGAATGCTTCTGGAACATGGTCATACTGCCCAGAAAACTCACAGCAACCAGTGATTGTGGCCATGAAAGCCTTCAACAACATACTGGGAACCGTTTATTGACTTTCGGAGCAATAAGAAATCTAAACATGTTATGTTTATTGGTAATTGGTCGGATTATTTAGTTGTATTTGTAATATTGTGTGTATGTATTTGTGTATATATTTCTTAAATTACCATTAGAATTGGGAGTCGGAACCCCTCCTGTGTCTTTTCTTTTCCCCTTTTCTCTTCTTTTCTTCTTCCTGTCTTCTTTCTTTGAATGGAGTATATTATTTTGTGAATTACAGTGTTAGTGTTTAAAAAAAATCAATCAGTCCTCCTAAGCCAAAGCAATCTCTCCATTTAATGAATTCAATGGCTCAAAAGTCAAACAACTATTGAACACCACAACTTCCAACATCACCAATGGCATCACCATATTTTTGTTAAAGGTAAAGGTTTCCCCCCTTGACATTGAGTCTAGTTGAGTCTGACTCTGGGAGGTGGTGCTTATCTACATTTCTACGCCAAAGAGCTGGCATTGTCTATGGATGCCTCCAAGGTCATGTGGCCGGCAAAACTGTGTGGAGCACCTTTACCTTCGTGCTGAAGTGTTACCTATTGATCTGCTCACATTTTCATGTTTCCAAACTGCTTGGTTGGCAGAAGCTGGAGCTAACAACTGGATCTCATCCCATCCCCTGAATTCAATCCACAGATCTTCTGGTCAGCAAGTTCAGCAGCTTAGCTGTTTAACCCGCTGTACCACAGCAGCCCCTATATTGGTTACATTCCAGTTAAGTAACTTATCTCAAGTGACTGTATTAAAAGAACCATGCTGGTTGTGGGATTCTGAGACTCAGTGTTTACGAAAGTTTAGAAAAGTGATTTTTATTTTTCTGAGTCCCAGCCACCCTCAAAAACATGGCAATTCTTTCTATTGATTGGGCTCTGACAATTCAATGCTTTAAGGGGCATTTTCTACTAAGCCGAGAGTGCCACATCACAGCCTTGGTTTGAAAGCAAGGACAAGGAATCATTTAAAGAGAAAACAACAGAATCTAGCGTTATCTTAAAGATCACATAACCTATGAATAAATTTTCAGAGGAATATCTATCAGAAGAAACTATAGGCCATGATGTAACAATCCCTTTGTTTGTCTGTAGTGTCACAAGTTGTTGTTTAAATTGCAACTGGCTGATATAGCTATACTTTTGGAAACATTCGTAACAAGCATTATGAAGCCACCCATATTGGTTGCTTGTCTATCCATCTTTCTGTCTGTCTATCTTATCCGCAGTCTCCCTCCCCCAATTCCTTCTCTATCTCTAACACACATACAGAGAGTTAGGGGGAAAATGTGTCTTGAAGTTAGTATAGAAGAGAAGAGAAAACATCTTGGAGCAGACCAAGACATGCATGTGAATCACATGAAACATTTCAGCTGAGCATGTAAACTGCCTCCAGTGAAAACTATAGATTAAGATTTCTGCTCACAAGCTCAGATCTTCAGAAGATCTTGGAATTCCTAAGCAAAAGGATCCCTTTTTACCCTCTTATCTGAGAACAGCAAAAGCAACATCTCTACAAAATGTAGGTCTCATCATCACTTCTTTCTTCTTGCCTATGGGTTTTAATACCTATGCTTGCTGAAGAAGCTAGCAGAGCTTTGAACGCTTGCATGATGTATTTTGTGCATTTTTATTGGCTCAATAAAGTTCTTGCTGATGTATAGATTCTGCCGAAGTGGCACCTATTGATCTACTCACATTTGCATGTTTTCGAACTGTTAGGTTGGGCTAACAGGGGGAGCTCATCCCACTCCCCAGATTCGAACCACCAACCTTTCGGTCAGCAAGTTCAGCATCTCAGCTGTTTAACCTGCTGCTCTATGGGGGGGGGGGTATTTTTCTTACAAATGCCTACAAAATTTTTTTCCTGTAGTAAATCATGTTGATTTTAATAAATTTAGCCAATGAAACTTATGAAGGTAGCCTCGTTTTATATAAAAAAGCACAGTTTACGAAAAGCTATGACATAAATGTGACTAGTGTCTTACCTAGCCTGGGTGGGCAGATAATGGGAAGATAAAATGCTTAGCTGGAGTGCTTCTGGATCAGATATAGTGAATATTTTGGAAAGGGGACTTGTGGTTATAAAGCACTATTATTTGTTTTACATTCAGTTCTTCATATCCATGGATTCTGTTTCCAAAGCTTCAACCACCAATTACTTGAAAATATTTTTGATTTTATCATTCTTTATGAAGGACACCATTTGGCTGTGCCATTGTACATAATGGGACTTGGGCATCCTTGGATTTCATTATCTATGGTGGTCCTGGAACCAAACCGTAGCAGATACCAAGGACCCACTGTATTTACAGAGCTGTATACAATTCGGTAAAACAGTTCTCAGGGTGAATAATACCCTCATTTTATTCCCTTTCTACTTTTAATGTTTGCTCAAGAATACACGAGGAGGTTATGGCTTTTGTTGCTCTATTCTTGTGTGTGTTTAAATATACGAATGATTGCATTTCCTGGCAATTCCTTGCAGCAGCTGCAACATTTTATTCCCACATTCAAGTAGGTTTCATTTTAATTCTGACACAGACTAGTACAATATGTTCCCTTCTAGTCTCCACCTTCTTATGTTAAAAAAGCACTATAACTCTTAAATCTAAAAAGAAAAGGGTTTTAAGAACTAGAGATGAGAAAGTGTGTCCCGATAGGACCAGCACAGCAAACCATGCCCCTGTTGTTGTTGTTGTTAAAAACACTTTGGAAAACTTCAAGTGCAGATTTAAAAATTGCTAAAAGCAGCCTCTAAAAGACCTCACAAACTCTGAGGATGCCTGCCATAGATGCAGGTGAAATGTCAGGAGAGAATGCTTCTAGAACATGGCCATACAGCAACCCAACCCCTAACAGAATTCAATGAGCCAAAAAAAGAGCAAAAACCACCAACAAAGCATATCATTTGGATTCACACTAGAACAGATCAACACAGAAGAGTCTTCAGCTATATATGAGTTGAATCTGACAGTCAAGTGAAAGCCTCATTTCTCTTATCTAACAAGCAGAGATTGGAAGTTACAAGTAATATAGTTACAAGTAATATAGTTAACCAGAACTATTTACTTGAAGTAGGAACAAGGATTCATCAAACCCACATTTCAAAAGTAATGTATCAAATAGACTCTTGTTATTTTAATTGTGTTAATATTTTGTGATTTCTAGTTAAAATTCAGAAGTCACTGCTGAATCATTTTAGAAGCATTTTTTCACATTTTATGTCATTTTCATTAAACCTTAGACATTTTCTCTTTAAAAGCAGTGGAAAATATTAGAAGGGGAATGTGTAAGGCAACAACTAATGCAATGAGTTACCTCCTTAAGCTCCTGGATGGGGAAACAGCAACAGCATGCTTTTTCAAACACTGTAACAAGTAATAGGAGTAATTACTTATAAGTAACTTTCTTAGATCTGTTGATACATGTGGCTGTTTTCCTGCAGGCATTAAATTACATTGCTGTTATCAAATCCAGTGTTAAAGGACATGTATGGACAAGCACGTCCCTTCAGGGGAGAGATGAGGAATATCTGGCCCACGAGGCATCCCATGTTTAGCATTATGACCCCTTTCTGCCACCAGAACAATTTTACTTTTGATTCCTTCCCTTGTCTTGCCTCAATCTCCCTCTGTGTGTTTGTTGTTTTGACACTTGGAATATACTTCCCTGTGATGTTGGCTTCTGTTGCCTGTGGGTGACCTTTTGGGAAGTGCTTGGATTCCATCCCTCCAGAATCCTTTGGCCTTTCCTGTTGCTCTTTGTTGTTTTTTTCTTGCAGGACCAGCACAAAATGTGCTTTAGCCAAACACCAGAGGAATCTCACCCACCAAGTCCATGGTGCAAAGTACTGGAAGCGGGAAGCCCCAAAGTCACCCATTCCCAGCCTTGGCAGTAAAAATGTAATACAAACAAATGAAATGAATAATCATTTGCTGCCCTTTGCAGCCTGATGATTTCATAGGGCTGGATCTACACTCCCCTATATTCCAGGATCTGATCCCATAATATAGGCTTTGAACTGAATTATATGAGTCTCCACTGCCATATCATCCGGGATAAACAGATAATCTGGGATCAGATCCTGGGCAGTGTAAAAGGAGCTGGAATTGCAACAGAGCTCTTTATTTAACCCTGCAGCTCTGGTGCAGCTTCATAGAACCAGAATTCAGGAGTTGGCAGAGACCACAAGGGCCATCTAGTCCAACCCCCTGTCATGCAAGAATACTGAATCAAAGTGCCCCCAACAGATGACTATCCAGCCTCTTCTTAAAGAACTCCAGAGAAGGAGACTTCACCATGCCCCAAGGCTGCATAGTCCACTCCTGATGTGTTGGAATGTTCTTCCTAATGTTTAGGAATCTTTTTTCCTGCAATTTGAATGTATTGCTCTGTGTCCTAGTCTCCCAAGCAGCAGAAAACAAGCTTACCCCTTTATAGCTTGGTAAAGGCCTTCTTGAATTGTGGTGCTCACAACTGGACACATCCAGATGAGATCTGACCAAAGCTGAATAGAGTGGAACTATGACTTCCCTTGATCTCATAGTGATCCATTTGGTTAATGTGAAGATCTCTTCAGCCTCACTTTGTCAGCCACGTTTGCTGTTTAATTGCAAGTGCATAATCTGGATTTTGAGTGGTTTCTAAAATGGTGTTGAACTAAGGAGCAAGGGAAAAAAACTACTTTTGAGCCAATGCTAATACCCCCAAATTCCCCCTAAACACACCCATCACAGCAAGCCCAAATATCCCCTTTCCTCTAAAGTCTTAAAAATGGTGATAGGAAGTGATTCATGTCATTTCCTATTGCCATTTTGAGAGACTTTAGAAGAAAACAGTGAGGTACTACAAAGCTCTGTAGTGGCTGTGAGGGTTTTCATGTGTTTTTCACACATTTGAGGAGATTTCTGTGTAGCCTGTGGATACAGTTGCCACAGTGAAAACTGGAGGTATCTACTATACCTTTAATGGTTGTAAAGAAAGGGAATTTCAGCAAGTGCCGCTTATCATGGAACCAGGAAATAAGCAGCATCTGCTGAAATTCCCTTCTATGCAATCAATAAAAGTATAGTAGGCGTCTCCGGTTTGCAATTGGAAACCTTGTCTGGTGCAAACATTATTTGAAAATCATGCCAAGTCTGAAAATCATTTTGGTTTACAGTCTTTTTAAAAACTGATGGTGGGATTCTAGGGCCACAGAAGTGGTGTCTTGGGGCCCTATATCATCCCTAGGCAACACTACCCACATTTATGCTAAAGAAGGTGGATAAGTTTATAATCATTTTTGGCTTCACAGTCGAAACTGCAACTCACTTCTGATGTGATTGATTGTGATGCAGAGGAGATGTACTTTTTTGAGAGACAATAGGATTTATGGCTTGATAGGAACACATAAAAAGCCAGTGCAATGTTGTGATTTGAGCATTAGAATACAACTCTGGAGATCAGGATTTAATTTCCCAATTGGCTGTGGAACCCACTGGATGACCTTGGGCAAGTCACACACTCTTGGCCCCAGAAAATACCAAAATAGGGTGGCCTGAGAGTCTCTGTAAGCTGAAAACAACCTGAAAGCACACAACAGCAGCAATGACAGTGTCTACATAGGTCTCTGCTATTGCTGTGTGAATGGGGAGGGGCTTCTCCTGCCTCAGGGGTTTCTGATATCCTGAATGGTGATAGCACTTCCTTGTGAGAAGACAGGCAAATGACAACAAGCTTGAGTTCTATTTTTCACCTCATGTTTTTCAGGCTTTGTTTCTGTTAAGCTTTCTGAAACGCATTGCTAAGTAGACAGAATGCAGAGGTGGCTATGTTGACCATCAAAGAAAATCTAAAATCCAAAATCAACACTTAAAAAGGTAAAGGTTTCCTCTTGAGATTAAATCTAGTCATATCCAACTCTGGGGGGTGGTACTCATCTCCTTTTCTCAGCTGAAGAGCTGGTGTCTGTAGACACCTCCAAGATCATGTAGCCGGCATAACTGCATGTTACCTTCTCTCCAGAGTAGTACCTATTAATCTACTCACATTTGTGTGTTTTTGAACTGCTAGGTTAGCAGAATCTGGGGCTAACAGCAGGAGCTCACTCTGGTCCCAGGATTCAAACTGCCAACCTTTCAGTTAGCAAGTTCAGCAGCTCAGCAGCTTAACCCACTATGCCACTGGGGGCTCCCTAAAATCAACATTGGTGAAATGCAAACGATGCAATTGTCCAACCATCCAAACACAACAACCAAAAAAGTTTGATAGCTTTTGAGGCTTACTAGTTGCTTCTCCAAGCAAAGATCATGCAGAAATACTTTGTTGGAGTTATAGGTTTCAGGAGGGAGATTGGGAGAGAGAGACAGAGAATGACTGGATGAAAGGCAGTAAAAGAAGTCTGTAACACTTCAGTTCTCAACTGCAGCCATGACATCTCTATCTTTGAAATATCTTTTATGTCCCTGCTCATATGAAGCCAAAAACTTCTGCGACATCTTTCATGAAAAAGCCAGTGAGCACTGAAAACTGGCATATTTTTGGTGGTTGGGGTGGTCTTCTAGTTGGTGTAATGAAAGTATTGCTGGCATGTATTTCTAGTTAGGCTGGCATCCTATTCTGTGTCATTTTTTTGGCCAGAGGTAATTTAAAGTGTGTAAAAATAATAGGTGACCCTGGCTTGTTTCACTTTCGCTCCATCAACTCCTGAAATGCACCTCTTGAGATATTTCTAAGATTGGAAAGCGTTTCCAGTTCTAAAGTAGGTTGTTTTTTAAAAAAAAAATCATAGTTCATAAAGAGCACTTTTTGTTGATCTGTTGCTTACGGAACACTTTCAGCAAGTATTTGGAGTTGTAGTCCAAACAATTTGCATGTCAAAGCTCGTTATGTGTTTTACAGGTCAATGTTTACTTTGTACAATATATTGGACAGAAACTCCTATACGCTCTACAAGTGAGGCCATACAGTTAGGTTGAGTCAGATTCCTCTTCTGGATGATTTTGAGTGTCATGGGAAGGCAGCAAATATAGTTAATTACCTAATGTCTTATTGGTGTATTTGAACTCGGAGAGAGAACTACTTATGAAATAGTCTTCCCCTCGTGCCAAAACTGGCTTGGCTGGGCTTGAGCATTATGCACCTTTGACTTGGAGGAAGAAAAGATTTTACTGCTTTGCTACATGCAAAAAAGAAATGCCTATGGACCAGTTCTGCTGTACAGCACCGAGCAAGCTAATGCTTTTAGGTGAGCTCAGCATTTCAGTAAGGAATAGATTTTTTTTTTTAAAAAAAAGAATGATTTGTGTCGCATCCCCAGCATGGAAGACATTCTACAGCAAGATGAGTCATAGTCTTTACCAACTGTGTTAGAGTGATAATGCAGGCAGCAAATGGAAACAGCAAAGAACCCGGCTTCTGTAGCCCTTTCATTTGTTTTGCTTTGACTGGACTTTGAAACTTTGACAGCCAAGCTCCAAATGAGAAATGCAGCTGAAACACATTGCTTTCAACCTGAGTTATATTGCTGATTTTCCTCCCCCTCTTTCCTCTTTCTAACTACAATTGTTACTGCTGTTGCTGTTATTTCCATTGTTGTATATATATTCTGATTTGGTTTTTATTTTTAAAATCTTTTTCAAAAATCAATCATTTAGTTAACTCATGTACATGTGGTAATAGTACATTTGATATTTACAGGATTTATGTACATAAGACGAGCAGTCCATCAAATAACAAGAAAAAAACTAATTAATAGAAAAGAAAGAAAACCATGTTTCTGAATTGTCAAGTATGCACACCCTTTTCTATGCTATATATTGGGATGGGGGGAAATGAAGGCAACTTCGAGCATCATGACTTGCTTGCAATAACCATGTCGTCACACCCCCTTTGTACCTTCACAACACAACAGCTTTGTGGGTGGCACTCAGGGGGTGTGGGTGGAGGAACAATATTTTAAACAGGTGAATGCCTAGATCAAGCCAGACTGCATTCAAATCGGAGGCAGCTGCTTTGTCCCTGAACTCTCAACAAAGGCGATCTCATCCCCCAGTATCCTATTAGATGAATAGTTTACTATCAGGTTCTTGTAACAGAATGACAACAGTGCTGGGGCTCATGAGAGGGTTCGCAGAGGGCGGCAGCGATAAGCAGTGAGGAGAGCAGTCTTAAGGAAAAAGGAAGTACCGGAGGAATGTCACTGCTTTGCAAACGTCCCTTATCTTGGGCACTCCTTATTAGTAAAGGCTGGAGGTTAAGGAATCAGTTTATGGTGCTGTTGTTCCTTGTCGCTGACTTTCACGGCACAGGATTTCCTGTCTGAAGAGTGCACTCCATGTTCATTCACAGCCTGATCCAGAAACCACTTCTATCAGTGCAGACCTTGGCATTTCAAACAAAAATCAAATCTCTCCAGCCACCCTCCGCCCCTGACTCCGCTCCACCCCTCTGGGTATTAATTGTTCAGAACACAAAGCAAAAGCAACCAGGAAGGTCAGACATAAGGTGATTTCAAAAATATCCACGCAAATCTTACAGGCAGAAAGAGGGAGATAAAATATTTGGCTTCCGATGTGCGTCACTTTCCATGTGTATATGCATGCTTATTCATCTATGTTTTAGAAAGAATTTTAAAAGAGGGAGAAGAAGGATTTGCTGGATTCTGCACCCTCTCTCTCTTTAATGAAACACCTCTCCTTTCTGTCTGGCTGTCAGCTGGAAAAGCACTGGAGGATACGCTGTGCCAGGCTGAAGAACCCACCTAGAGGGCCCCTTTGACGCTAGTACATCCTCTTTCGGGCAGCATTCACTGCAGCCGGGAGCTAATTCTGCTGCACAATTATAGTGCCACAGACTAGCCTGCAAGTGTCCTGAGCCTATGAAAGGAGAGGGGAAAAGACAGAAGAAGACAAAGGTTTCTGAAGGGTGCCTTGGAATTCCCATCACTGGAAAGAAGACCTTGCTTGCCTGCAATATTGCGATGGGTGAGAGAACTGGCTCAGCTCAAATTTCAGAATCTGCCTGTCCAAGGATGTCACCAGACGTTCAGAAGTAATAAGAGCTCAATCTTCCTGGGAACAAAAGAAAGGAGGGAAAGGAGGAGGGAGACTTCAAGGAAGGAATTCTTAGATTTCGTGGGACTTTCAATTCTCTTTTTTCCCAACCAGACATGGAGACACAAATAAGGTTTTCATACAGGGTCTAATATCTAGTTTTCAAGGGAAAGAATCCAACAAAGGCTCTGCAGCAAATGAATCGATTACTTATTACAAGATCCAAAGGAGGTTTTCTCAGAAGTAATCCCAAGATGTTTGAATGGGACTGACCCTTCACAGGAACAGGATTGCAGAATTGTTGGGGCTTTTTGGAGGGGTTAGGAGTGGGGGGTTTTTTTTGCAGGTAAAAGACCAGTTTTGTTATGGAATTGAAAAGGAACTGAGATTTGAATCATGGTAACACTTTGATTTCATAAAGGTATGCCAGAATGGTCTTATCTTATGGAGCAGGAAAACAGATTTCCTATGGTTCTCTCCTATGATGTAGTGAACATAAGAAGTACTGTGGCAGATGAAAAGTTTTCTTTGTGTTGGATTATACTCCATTCTTTATTCCTTCTTCCTTGGAAAGGAAGTAGAGAGACTTCAACCGACCACTGCTGAATATGTGTTTAAGAAGGAAGAAAAAGCAATATTTATTGTTTCTAAAGGCCAACATGGCAAAACAATGCGAAGTTTTGTATTTCTTCTTAGAAACTGATCTAGCACAGGTGGCAAAAAATTCACTCTTGACTAACCTCTTCCTACTGTTTCAAATGCTGCATATGAAGATGCTTTAATTTAAACCTGGAATTTATCGAGAGGAACCATTGCCTTCATTTAGGATAAGTTGTTAAAGATACATGGTTATTTTTTCTGATTTTTTTTTGTATTCTTCTGAAAGAATTACAAGCAAATTGCATTAATGGATGGACACATAGCTAAAAACCTTCAGGAAATTCTGTCCTCAAATCCTGGAAATTCTCTCATATGTGGAATATACTGTTTTTTTGCAATAGCACATAACACAAACTAAAGCTGCAGTTGTTGTGGAATGTACCTATGCATACCATAACAGACCAGGCCTTCAGACAAAGAAAAGACTGATGCTGATAGAACCATGAACATGATGCATGTGAACAATTTTCCATTTAGGAGGCATTCATGGATATGGTGAGTAACTGCCGCACACTTTAGTAGCAAGTGTCCCAGTGCTGTTGTTTGCTGTACTTGTTGTGACAACTGCTTTTTTTAGCTTTACAAGGTGTCGGTGATGCAAGGAGGAACCGTAATCAAGGTGCATGCAAAACAACATAAAACAAAAATCCATGTTGGAATGTAATGCAATTTTTTCAACACAAGGAGAACCTGTCAGAATTTTTTAATGATGTCATGGGGAAGGGAGGATGGGAAGGAGAACATCATAATGATGAAACCACATATCCTTTCCCCCTTTGTTCATGTTGCCTGGCATTGATTTGGCTGACTTTAAGAAAAATATAACTTTATTTTCAACTCATTCATATTCACTCTTGTGTTCAGTGATTTCTTACCTGAGTCTCTGCTCATTTAATAAGCGTTCGAACAAAAATACTGTTTTTCTCCCTTTTCTCAAAAGCAGATGCCCGTCTCTCCTCCTCCCTTCTGCCCCACCCCCTTTTGCCAGGATATGCCAAAGAATTAATGCTTTCTCTGAGAAATACACAAGAATCTTTCCTTTGAAGCTTTAGCAAGGAATGGTTTAGATTATTTGCATATTTGATTGTTATTATTTTTGTCCCATTATACAATCCTTGCAATGGGACATAATATAGCCTTCTCTGTTTTGTTATATAAGGAAATGGTTTGCTTGCATGGTTGTTAAACAGTATGCTCCAGAAACTAGACACATTTGCTTATTCAAATATGTTTGACAGAGGGACATTTCTGAGGGCAAGCCTTTTCTACCACTCCCCCCCCCCAAAAAAAAATATCCTAGTCATTCTTGCAAGTGGATCTTGCCATACCTATGCATTCCCAGAAATTGCAAATTTCTCTTATATGGTTAAAAGAGACCTATAGAAGACACTTTGAGTTATTTTAATACATCTGTTATTAGATTATTATGCAGTAACTGCAAGATAACTTTTTTTCAAGTGACCCAGTTAATGTGGTGTTTGGTTAAAAGCTTTATTAATTGATGCTTCTTGTCTTTAGTAGTGCTTGCCTCAGCCCCGAAGCAGTACATTAAAGGCATTGGGTAGCAGCCTTGAAATCTTACAGATAATTGCAACAATCCAAAATTTCCATTCTTGTTCAGTGAGCATGCCCACCCTCATCCTTATGGTACTTCTTTTCCTAGGAATTTTCTTTTTTCCATCTGCTACATAGAGGAAAAATATGTGGTCAGTGATCCAATCATAATAATTATCATATTTTAGTGTCTCTTTTCCATTTGAGATTTATTTTCCCTTCTCGTCCAGTTAAAACTTTCAATTTATCATAATCAAAGTTTGACTGTGAGAGGCCAAGGGAAGCAAAGAAAACTGAAGGAAGGAGCTTTTTGCATTTGGTTAAATATGGGGGTTGTGATTTATACTGTGACTGGTGTTTGTGCTACTTTAATGTCACACATCTACTTGTCAACAAATGGGCAAATGTGGTGGAGGCTCCTTCTTTGGAGGCCTCTAAGCAGAGACTGGATGGCCATCTATCGGGGGTGCTTTGAATGTGGTTTTCCTGCTTCTTGGCAGGACGGTTGGACTGGATGGCCCATGAGGTCTCTTCTAATTCTATGAACTCAGTGATTTTAACTCACATTTCCATGTTGATTTGTGGGCTGGGCAAAACCCAGAAGCGTTTTACTTGCTTTGTGGGAGTACATGTCTCCAGAATAAATGATGGGAATTGAGGCACCATACTTGGGCTTTATCATTAAACAATGGTCCAAATATGAGATTCTAGAAGATGTAATATGTGCCATTAAATAGAAGATGAAGAGGAGCTTCAATATAGAGCAAGGAGAGATGACATAGTGAGTTTTCGATATTTGTAAAATAGATCCTAAAACAGTTCCAGAGCTGTTCAGCATTGGAACTCTCTGCCCCAGACTGTGGTGGAGGCTCCTTCTTTGGAGGCTTTTAAACAGAGACTGGATGGCTATATGTTGGGGGTGCTTTGAATGTGATTTTCCCGCTTCTTGATAGGGGGCTGGACTGGATGGCCCACAAGGTCTCTTCTAATCCTATGATTCTATGAAAACAAAGGACTAACCCTGTCATTACGTGAAGTGAGGTGGAGGCCTCAGGTCTTGTGGATTATGAATGGACAATAATCTCTTAAATTATTTTTTCAATGTTGTACTTTTGTTCCCAATAAGGGTGATAGGGCTTCTTGGATGTTCTGCTTCCAATGGTATCTTACCTGCTTTAAGGATTACATAAACACCTTAATGTGTAGGTAGACAGGTAATTCATCTCTGTCTCTTGATTTGTGTTTGGTTGTTGTCAGTAATTACATTTACATGGTTTGACAATAATATCCCAAAGTGGACATGTGAAGAAGCCCTAAGACCTAGCCAAATCAAGTTGATGACTACAATTAGGGTTGCCAGGTCTTAGGGAATTGGCTAAAATTTCCAGAAAAATCTCTGGTTCTCTGGATCTCCAGGTAAACAGATAAATCACAGGGATAAATTTCATTGAAGGAAGAAACCCCCTTGGTTTTTGAATATGAGATGGCTTCAGAGCTTGGGCATGTGTTCTCAGATGGAACCACTGCTCTCTGGATCAGCATGAGACCTTATGGGGCCTGCACTTGGGCTAGTTGTGCCACTTGGGCAATGTACAGAATGGCAGCACTGTAACTAGTTAACCTTCTCATTGTACAGCTACTGGAAACTGTTGTGTAGCATTTGGGAGAAAACCTTTCATAAGCCTTCACAGCAGTATAGGATCCGGCAAAAAATCCCTCTCCAGGTGCCATGTGCGCTGCAGGAAAAGCTCTAGCAAGGTTGTTTCCTGGTTATATTTTGCCACCTGCCCTGATATTTAGTTGTCCACCTCACAATATGGATCAAGGGGGAAACAGCAACAGGTTAAACTACCGTAATGTAACACCAGTTTAAAAAGCCTATAAAACCAGTCCATGTAGAAACCGATCAGTTCTTCCTTTAAAACCCATCATTTTAAAGTAATCTGGATAAACCTGTTGGAAGAGTCTTTAGTACTGTTTTCAAATCCAAACATTGTCTCCAGTTGTTGAATCTCTTTCAGCAGATCATTCTAGAGAGGCTTTACCTTCCCACCAAAATGCTGCTTTTCAGGCTTCAGTTAGCTGTGTTCTGCCCAAGTTCTGGGGAATTAATTCCCTGCTCATTTTCACAGTCAGTTTACAAAGCAGCACCCCCTAATCCTTACCTGCACCATCTCTATAACAGAAGGACTCATGCCTGGTCTCCAATTTTGACCCTTTAATCTTAGCAAATGGGATGCTGCTGACATTGCAAGCCTAACTCAGATGACAAAAGCCTCTTTAGACAGAAAGTGGAATAGGAACTTTCATCATCAGCCTTTTTGACTGACAGGCAGAAGAAGATATCTAGCTGTAATTGTCCCAGGCAGATAGAAATACTAGTTTTCTGTCCCTACCTGGCCCTTTCTCCTGCTCCATTAGAGGCTCAAGTTTGGGATCCCAACTTGGAGGGCCCATATCTAAAGTGCACATCGAATGCTAGAAGGAAGAGGCAGCTCCCTCATGTTTCAAATTTGAGCTTGAGCATACAAGAGTTCTTTTATTGTACTGCAGCTCCCAAAATTATCTAGCTAGCATCACTCTCCCAGCTACACTCTGAGAGCCACAGTCCACAACAAGATAACTTTCCATAGCTTGAGTTTCATGAAAGGGTATCACATTGCTGTTTCATTTGCTGTTCACATGATATTTTATTTTTACTGATAGAGATAAGAAGAGATGCTTGAGGGACTTTCTACCATCTGCAACCAAATAACATGGCTCAGTTTGAGTCTTACTTTTGGGAGGACAAATGACGTATCTTGTTTTGCTTCAGGCAGTAAAACGTCTTGCAGCAGTCTGTGAAACACTCCCGTTTTAACTTTTAGATTACAGTTTGCTGTAGACCTGAGTTAGTCTTGACCATACATTAGGCTATATAAATGAAAAGCAGGGCTCACCTAGTGCTAAAACTAAAGAGTTTATACCAGACATTATTTGGAAAAAGGCAAGGTGGTCCCATTATGACTTTGAACAAAATCTACTTATTCACTGAAATAACTACTAAAATCTACTTATTCACTGAAATAGGTTACGATCATTTTTACGGACTTCCTGTAATTGTTTCCAATATGCGTACAATAAGGTCCTAGTTTCTATCCAGCAGGATAAAGATATCCTCCAACATTTAATAGATAAAAACTAGTGTGACCAAGCAATATAAGAATGTAGTCAAGATGGCAAAAGTTATTAATAAGAAAGAACACATAAGCTTGGAGAGGCTGCCACAGTTTGCTTTTGCTGAGCCTATTGGGAAGAGCTTAATCCTCTCTCTCTTGCTGAGTTAATTGTGCACAAACTATTTTTGTAAAGTCAACTCAGTTTGCAATATGAAGTAAATCAGGCATGGGCAATCTTTCTATCTTGGGGGCCGCATGCTAGCACTCCTAGGAGGACTGGCTGCCCAGTGATGGAAGGAATGAAGCGGAGGAGGAAGGAAAGAGAGAAGGAAGGAAGGATGAAAGGGAGGAAGGGAAGGATGGAAGGAGAAAGATGGAAAGGGGGAAGGAAGGAAAGAGAAAAGGGAAGGAAGGAAAGAGGGGAGGGAAGGAAGGAAGGAGGAAGGAAGTAAAAAGAGAATGAAGGAAGGAAGGGAGGGAGAGAAGGATGGTTGGATGGAAGGGAGGAAAGAGAGAAGGAAAGCCAAAAGGGAAGGAAGGAGAAAGAGGGAGAGAGGGAAGGAAGGATGAAAGGCTGGTTGGAAAGGCCTGGGTTTGCCCATACCTGAAGTAAACTGAAGATAAAGAGATATGTGAGAGGAGGAGAGAAAAACTTGGACATTTTAGAAACAGATGAAAAGGGGGGCAACTGTGGATTAATTAGGATTGTCCTAGCCAAAACAGACATTGAATAATCCAGTAGGAGTGTTAATGAATACTAGGTATTGTAGGCTGTATTTCAGAGGAAGGAACTGGCAAAACTATCCTTGCTTTAGGTTAAACCCAGTGAAATTCATGGGGTCACCATATGTCAATGGGTGACTTGAAGGCACATACAACACACACATCACGTATTATTAGCATTTGACTGTGGTTTCACTTGATGTTCATTTTGCCAGGCATATTTGTAATGTACTCTACCAAATAGGATTGGCTAAAAAGGATGATGTGAAATGATATAGGATTAGAAGACTGCAACTATTAATCAGAAATGTATACCTTTGAACATTTATCATTGATTTAGTATCATTCTATGTATTTCTTCATAGTCAGAAAAAACCTCATTTCCAAACTTACAGATGCCAAGATACCTGGAGAAACTGCATTCAAATCGCAGTCCTCAAATGCTTGTGAAAATATCTTTTGTCTTGTCTGTAGGGAAAGCTATAACCCAGCAACAATAAATGCAAGTCATGACACAAAGTTGGGGAAAACAGTAGAATAAATGTCCAGATAGGAGAATTAATATTTAGACTAATGGTAAAGGACTGAAGGATAACTTACAGTGGACACTAAATTGAGTGGAACATGAGTCAGCAGTGAGTCAGAATGGGGAAAAACCTTGTAATTAGCAAAAATGGAGTGTCCAAGACATGATAATTTGTAAAGGTCTACTTTGCACTGCTTTGTCAACAGCTGAACACTGATTTTTTTTAAAGGAGGGGTGCAGTGACACATGAAAGAATTGCTACAGACAGTAGGACAAAAGGTAGTGGGTTCAAAGTGCAGGAAAGTGGGTTTTTTTAACCACACATTGAGAGGGATGATCTAATGAACTGCAGAGTCTTTGAAGAGAATATTGATTCAAAATCTTACAATGGATAATAGAGAAGAGCTTGTAAAAAGTTTCCTTTCAGACTATAGCTCTTAGAATCACTGGGGGGATGGGAAGAAGAATTAGGAATCCCCAGGAAGAATCTCGAAGGGAGTCTAGAGGTGGCAGTCCAAGGAGTATTTTTCCTGGGTTCTGATATCAATCCTTGTTTGTTTGTAGATACATAAATGTTTCTAGTTAGTTATGGCATAATATAGACCTTTTGTAAGTAATATAGAATATTTTTCACTAAGGGTGCATCTACACTATAGAATTAACCAAGTTTGATACCAGATTAACTTTTCATGGCTCAATTATAGGTGTTTTGTTTGGTGAGGCACCAGCATTCTTTAGTACAGAAAGTGAGACTATGGGGTCATGGAAATTGTAAAACTGCCATTCCCATGATGCCATGGCACTCAGCCAAGGCAGTCAAACTTCACTAATTCTAGAGTGCAGATGCACCCTGAGCTTGAGGGGCTTCAGCCCCCCCCCCCCAATTCTCACGGTGGTCTGCGAGAAGGCCTTACTGGTACATTATTTCAACTGTTACGTTTATTCATATCATGATCTGATCACCATGCTCAGTATATTCCATATGCATGGGGATATTGGAGTAATGATACAAAAGGTTTGCTAGGGTAGACCCTCTTTCTCTCAGACTACCCCCCCCCCCAAATCAAACTCAGCCCCCCCCCCCTTGAATCAAAATCCTGGCTACGGGCCTGGAGCTAGAGATTGGTTCTTGGTTCAACCTAATTATCTGATAACATAGCTAAGAATACCTGACTATGGATTTTTCTCTTCTGATTCAAAAGGCTCACTGTTCTTCCTTCATCTAAGTTGTGATGCAGTGAATTTAAAACAGTTGTGTAACCTTGTGGATGAGCCTGTGAATCACTTAAATTAAGGATGGGGATTTTGCAGCTTTCCAGGTGTTTTAAGGGCTGTAATTCCAAGCAGTCTGAGCCAGCAAAGCTAAAGACAAGGAATTCTGGGAGTTATATTCCACAAACTATCTGGATGGTTCTGTGATCTTCACCCCAAGCCAAAATCAAGTTATTTATCCCATTTAGATGAGGCCTGCAGAATCAATGAAAATTATATAAGTGTTGGTTTAGTGGGTGGTTGTTTCTGGTAACTGTGGCCCAACAAATAAATGTTCAGAGCTGTGACGACAAATTTATTGTTTTGTGGTCTACAGTGCATAGACACCTGTTTGCCACGGTTTAATAAAACCCAGGGCAGGCTGACTAAAGGCATTTGCAGGCGGTATTTTCAAAAAGAGTTGGTAAACAGTAAAGGTAATCCTTAGGCTGAACGGTCATCTTCATCTGCTTTGGGCGCTGTTTCAAAAGGTCACTGCTCAAATGCAGTAAAGCACCTTTTCTGTGTGCATTGAAGCATAAAATAATAGCCAGCATTTTGAGATAAGCGGATTCTTTTCTTGTTCACTTTTTCCTGAATTGCCTATTTTTTCAACATCAACTAAATAAAAGTAAAACATTTTCTCAGAATTTCTGGGCTATTTTTTTTTTTTATAAATCTTTCCCTTTCGGCAACAAATGCAAACTTAGATCACAAACCAGCTAACAATCCCTAGAAATGGAAATAATATATGAAAGTAGTTTTAAATGTTCAGAACTGTTTCTCAAGTCCTGAGAAATCTATATGAGGAAAATAAGAAAATACAGAAAATGCTAATTTTTGGCACAGAATGTGCTATTTTCTGCACAAAATAATTATGTATAAATTTTGAACTGAATAAGTTCTGAATCATTCATTCTTGGGAATGAAGTAGGGTGAAGACCTGGATGCTATTTGGACAGGAAAATACCATGGAATGTCAGCTGATTTAGGTTATATTTCAGAGGAAGGAACTGGTAAAACTACTTTTGAGTATTCCACACCTAAGAAACGCCTATGAAATCCATTGATTGCTATAAGTGAATAGGGGACACATACAGATACATCCTGAATTGCAGTAAGTCTTGGAAAATTGAACAGGTTTTGTACATGGTAGTCACAGTATTCCATGCTCTGGTTACATCCCAAATAGACTACTGCAACCCACTCTACGTGGGGTTGCCTTTGAAGACTATTCGGAAGCTTCAAATGGTCCAACAGGGAGCAACCGGATTGCTCAATGTAGCAGGGTACAGGAAGCATACACTCCCCCCCCCCTTTCACATAGAGATACTGAAATGATTCAGGTGTCTGTACATTCAAATGGTCCAATGGGCAGCAGCCAGGTTTCTCACTGGAGCGGTTTACAGGGAGCACACAACTCCCCTGTTATGCCACCTCCACTGGCTGCCAGTCTGCTACTGAGCAAAGTGCTGGCTTTAGCCTACAAAGCCCTAAACATTTATGGCCCAGCTTACCTGTGTGAACAGATCTCTCTCTATAAACCACCTTAGAGCTTAATATCATCTGGGGAGGCCCTGCTCTCGATCCCACTTCCTTCGCAGGTGCAACTGGTGGGGAAGAGAGACAGGCCTTCTTAGTGGTGGCCTCTCGGCTGTGGAATTTCCTCCCTAGGGATATTAGATCAGCCCCCTCCCTCCTGACCTTCCGTAAGAAAGTAAAAATGTGGATTTTTGATCAAGCCTTTGGAGATCTTGTGAAATAGATAAATATGGAATTATGTGCAATGACTATTGGAATGACTCAGACTATGACTTTGGATAATGCGGTTAACAGTGAAGGCATTGTTTGTACATGTTTAAATGTATTTTATAATTCTATGTAAATGTTTTTCATTGCATTTTTTGAAGGCATCAAATAGTTGCCTAAGTGTAAGGTGGAGAAAGGCAGGGTAGAAATGTTGTAAATAATAAATAAATACATTTACTGAAAAATTCTACCTTGGTATTCAAAAAAAGTCACGTTTCCATGTTCAGCACTTTGTTGTTGTTGATTTAACCCTTTGCTCTGCCAGCAGAGGCTGTAATCCCATGTTAATTGTCTTTGAAGTAAGCCCTTTTAAACAAAATGAAGCTTACATCTGCGAACATATGTTTGAGATCACCCTGATGGAAATTCACTTCAGAATCAATTTGGGGAAGTGATGACGGAGACGTTTGTCAGTGAGGTTGCTCTGCCTGGACCTGAGATCTGTACATGCAAGTCTCTACCCCTTCTCCTTATACCAAAAATGTGTGCTTCTAGAAAGCAAATAGAGGCTTGTTTTGGTTATGTAACACTCTCCAACTTAAGGACCATCTTGCGAAGCAGTTTGTTCAGGTGGGTGGGTGACTTTTTTTAAAGCACATGACATTAAAAAGAAGTTTGTTCACCACTGCTCCAGATTTAGTCCACCTTCAGGGTGAACAGCAAAGATATATTTCTTGGAAGCTAAATTTAAGGTCCATTTTGTTTCCTGTATGATAATTCCATATAGTTTTTTAAAAGGCCAACATTATTAAAGGCACAATGTTAAAATTACAGCCCTTCAAACTTTCCAATTTGCAGAGGCTGTCCTGATTAATCCTCTGTTGTCCCACTTTTTCAACTACTTTCAAAATGTCCAGATTTCTCTTTCTCTTTGTCCTCAGCTTATTTCAGTTATTATACACTGAGTTCAAAGTGCAAATTAGTTTGCATTCACTTGATCCCTGGAAGAGGGAAATAATGAAGTGCAGTCTTGCCCTTCCCAGTAGGTTCAGGCAAAAGTAAACTTCTGTAGGATCTCTTAGCTTTTATGTTCTGTATTATTATGTGTGCCATCTTGACTGCACACCAATGTCCACACATGTGCCCATTTTTATGTGTGAAATGTTGGCAGGCAAACAACTAGGGTCTTTTTACAACACCAGTTTCAGAAAATCTCTAACTCAGGTATTCCTAACTTTCACCACTCTTTTAAAAGTAATGCTGTAGTGTGAAGTAGAATCAAATTTACCAGTTCCCAGAATCCCTCAGCTAGCATGGCTCCTGACCATGTTGACTGTGGGATTCTGGAAAATTTAATCTCCAAAGTAACTCTTCCCAATTTTTATGTGAACTTGTATTTTTTACAAACTTCTATCTTTGAGTACTCAATGAAGTTTCAACTTTCTGTTTAGAGGGGATAGTTTTGGCTCTAGAATGGAAAACAAATTCACCGCTACTATCTAGGGCTCTGTTTTTCCGATAGAAAAGAGTGTTACAGTATTCAGATTAGTACATTTCAATCAACACTCCTACAAATAAGTAGTCAGCATATTGCTGGCTTGCCTGGTTGGGTGACTCATTTGTTTATTCTGGCAACAAATATTTGGCTTGATATGTTAATGTCATAGCGATAAACTGTAACCTATTTTTGCTTTGCAGTTTCCCAACCTCTTGTAAAGTTAGGCCTGTATTTATTCATTCCAATAGAATTGTAATATCCCATATCTCTAGATGGCAGGCTTATTAAGCTCTATTTATATGGTACATGCACATTGCCGAGTACGTCTTTGGACATCTTAATTTAGGTAAAGAGCTTACTTTCTAAAGATATAGTTACACATTCCAGTGGAAACCTGTAAACTGTAAAGAAATACCATAGAAACCATGGTAAAGAATTTACCATGATAGAAACTGATAGCAATGTATTGCACTCCAAAGGAATTCCAGTTATCTTCTCTCAAATTGATTTCTCCTAACACTCCAGGGGATTGTTTTTTCACAGTGTGAACGTCTCGTTCCACTTTCTTTTTTATTCTACACTGCTATTTTAAAGAAAATGCATTTGCAGAAATAACTTGCATACAAAAAAACCTCATGCAAACATCATATATGTGATTTTCCTGCTTCTTGGCAGAGGGTTAGACTGGATGGCCCACGAGGTCTCTTCCAATTCTATGATTCCCCCTCCCTCCCCCCTCTCTTTAGATATAGAGTTTTATTATGTTTTATTATGTTTTTGCATTGTTTATTTTATTTTGATGTATTATGTATTTGTTGTATTTATTTTTTATTGTTTTGCATATTATTTTGTTGTATTATGTCTGGGCTCGGCCTCATGTCAGCCACCCCAAATCCTCATTGGGGAGATGGTGGCGGAGTATAAATAATGTTGATTATTATTATTATTATTATTATTATTATTATTTATAAGAGAGAGAAAAAATTCCATTCTTAAAGGTAATATTGTAGAACAATCAATGACATCACTTGATAATAATTTTGATAATAGTTGAAAGCATTGTCCGAAATTCATCCATACCAAGTGAAAATAAATGTTTCCATAATATTGTCCATGTCTTTTTAATTTCTCAAATTTCAAACTCTCAAATAATGCTATGTCTCAGATCTTTGCATACCATGCAATACCTAGTATATTGCCAATTTTCCATTGTTGTCATATAACTGGCTACTGATAACAAGAAGGAAATGTTGCATGGGAATTTTTGGTCCTGTGAAAGTGTTCAGTAATGCAAGTTCTGTGGGTTGTTGTATCCTTTAGTTCATTATTCCACACTGGTATTTACTGATGGGTTTGAAAACAAAGGAACATGGAGGTGAAGAGAAAAGTGTGTGGCTGAACACGAATTCAGCTCACAATGTATTTTTTTTCCTCCCAAAAGCCCTTTGCAAGGGAAATATCCCTTGAGTCTTTGTGGGGCAGGGAGTGTCAGTGGGGTGTTTGTATTGTGTTGTGAACTAGTCCATCTATGAAGGATTTGGATTGCACCAGTAGTAAAATGCTAAAAAAATTAAAGAAGACATAGTTGAGTATTATGGTTAACATTTTAACCTAGCAGTAAAATAGTATTCTTTAATTTTGGAAAGGTGAATATTTCTGTATTGCTATTTTTTAGGGCCAAGTAATCTTGCAATGCTAATCACTCACAATGCAATGGGTACATGATCTTCACTTTTCCATTGCTCACAAGTTGAGATCAGTGATGCTCTTGTCATTATAATTTGCATTAGTGACACTAATATTTATTGTTGAAGAGCCATTCTTGATACCAAAAGAGACTTTGATTATGTTCCTATGCCTAATTCCATGACAGGTTTGAGTCATCATCTGTCATTGAAGAAGGGCGTCAGAGTTCCTTTCCACTTCGGAGAGAGGAACAAGAGGCAGAAATTGGTACAGAATATTTTATTCCTGAATACCCCAGTGAATAGAAAAATGCGTACTGAGGTTTTTGGGATAGATTTCTATGCAAATTCTCCAGCCTTAATATGGGTAGCATAGTAACTCAGCTAAGATTATTGCTATGGTTTTCTTTGACATTCATGCTTAGCAATCATATGCATATGCATGAAGATGTGCATTTTTATTAGTACCTTTTTGAAGTTGCATTGAAAATATTAAGACTTAGTCATTTGTGTGCTTAACTTTGACATGCAGGTAAATTTAACTAGCAGTGGTATGCTTTTTTATCATGTCAGAAGTGACTTGAGAACATAATGCAAGTTGCTTCTGCTGTGAGAGGATTGGCTGTCTACAGAGACGTTGCCCAGGGGATGCCCGAATGTGTTACCATCCTGCTGGGAGGCTTCTCTCATGTCCCTGCAAGCTAGAGCTGACAGACGGGAGCTCACCATGTCTCCCAGATTTGAACTGGCAACAATCAAGTTAGCAACCCAACCTTCAGGTCAGCAGTTCAGCCGGCACACGGGTTTAACTTATTACACCACCACAATGTAAACTGGGGTATAACTATATGAAAGTAGTTTATGATTAGTATCATTTTAAATTTATACGTTACATTTCTAGCCCCCTTTTCCTCTAATACATGGTTTTTCTCTTAATTTTTATTCTCACAGCAGTCCTGTGAGGCTAAGCCAGGTGGGTATATAATTACTCATACCGAGAAGACACTGTGAGTTTCATGACTGAGTTGAAACTTGAACCCAGGTCTCTCCAGCTCTAGTCCAACATGTAACAACCACACCACACAATATATTGCTAGGAGCTAATCTTTGTTCTATTACTTCAGGAAATAGTATGCCCTTCTCTGAGTAGAGTGACAAAAGACAAGAGCTTAGTTCACCAAACATGGACTCCCTCTGCTCTTTCTTCTGTGGCACCATTTCTGGCCTTTGTGAATGCCTGGGTGAAGAAATGGCAGGGCAGGCCAAGGGCAGCTGATCCTCAGATTGGCATTGGTGTTTCCCCTATCCGTGGAATGCCCTTCAACTTATTCATGGGTCATTTCAAAATCCATAATTTTGGCTACAAAACCTTTCCTCAGTTTATACATCGATAAACATGTTTATATGAGGTACATCCTTTTGTGTGTTTATGATTCATGTTGGTAACCATTCTTTCAGCTATAGCTATAATTTGCTCTGAGCTCTTATAGCAGTGGTTCTCAACCTGTGGGTCCCCAGGTGTTTTGGCTTACAACTCCCAGAAATCCCAGCCAGTTTACCACTGTTAGGATTTCTTGGAGTGGGAGGCCAAAACATCTGGGGACTCACAGGGAGAGAACCACTGCCTTACAGCAACAGACTGTAAATCCCTACTTTCTTCCTATTCAATCTAAGGCATTATCTGTTGCACAAAGCCGTTATATATCAATAACCTCAACATACATAATTTACTACATCTGCCTATTCCCTTATAGCCTCTAAAACCAAGCAGCTGCATCTCTCTTCAATTGGTGCTTTTGATACTATCATAAGACCGTGATGTGCTGGATTTTGTTTCTTTTCCTCCAGTCCTACTGGTTTCATCAACTAGGCAACTGATGGGGCACCTGTTCTATGAGAACATTATACTGTCCATGCTTTCACCTTCTTTAACCTTGACATTTATATAACTTTTCTCGTAAAGATTTTTATAAAGCCCTCATGATCCATTTTTGTCATACCAGGATTTGATATGAATCAAATGAAGAGCATTCAAAATGTTACAGTACTGATAACATGCTTTGATAGACGTATCTGTATCTGATGAAGTGGGCTGTTGTTTACTTATGGAGCTTATGACAAACCCCCCTCCTTAATCTCTAAGATTCAACAAATTCCTTTGCTATTTACATAGTGGTTTTGTTGTTGTTTATCCATTCAGTCACTTCCAACTCTTTGTGACCTCATGAACCAGTCCATTCCAGAGCTTCCTGTTGGCCGTGGTCCACCCCCAGCTCCTTCAAGGTCAAGCCAGTAACTTCAAGGCTACCATCCATCTTGCCCTTGGTCGGCCCCTCTTCCTTTTTTGCTTCAATTTCCCCCAGCATCATTATCTTCTCCAAGCTTTCCTGTATTCTCAGTATGTGGCCAAAGTATAGTCGTAGTGCATCCAGTACAAGCCAACCTAGGCCAGGAATATTTGAGGGACACCAGATGGTTCAGGCACATATTTTATTACATCCAAGATTTTTAAAAGTTCATGTTAGGAAGAGATGCAACTTGGAGTGTCTTTCTAAATCAAGAGAATACCCTCCATATTTTGACTATATTATGGCTGAGGAAATGACCTTCCAGATGCTGGACTTTAGTTCCTATCAATTTCCTGATAATCTGTTCTGCTCTTTTTTTCTGTCCTTTGCACACATCTACTCATCTCTTTAGAGATAGGGCTCATTTACAGTGGCCACTTAGGCTAGTGTTTCATTGCCTCAGCCCCAACGTCACTAAATTCTTCATGGAGCTGATCCAGCTGAACCCAGGGCAAGACAGGCTTAATACGTCCTTGCCTCAGATTAAGCTAATTTGGGGAAAATCCAAATCCTGAATCGGGCTTTCCACTGAGCTAGATGGAATGAAAACAGTTGGGAAGCTTCCTAACTGGAGCCAGATGCAACTGTCTTCAGTGCCATCCCACATTCTTTGGGTTCAGATGGCCCAAAGATGTAGGATGGCAGTTCCCAATCATTCCCTTCTCCCATCTTGTGGCTGTCTCCAGCTGTGACAACCACTTACCGTGTTCTCAGATGCTGTGGCTGATATCAATCAGAATACTCCCAGTGGGATAGGAGTGCAGAAGAGGGCTCCCCCCCTCCCTTCCAGCTTCCTTAGCAAGCTGGTGCTCACAAAGTTGATGCATCATGGGTAGGATCAGCCATGACACAGACATGGATGGCCCCAGAGTGCCCTCCAAGGCAGTTCAGATAGTCTCTATCTGGCTACCATGCAGGACATGTCCAGCATCCTAAATGCCAGATTGGGACTATATTAGTGGTCAGTGTATAAGGGCCCATAGTAATGAATGGAATGTGAAAACAATTGCATAGGCTTCTTTGGTGTAAGCAAAAGGCTTTTAGGCTTCTGCTATTACAGTGAAACTGATTGCTACAGATGAGTGTACTCAGGGTGAGTGCTTGTGTGTGCATGTGGGGAATTGTGGAGCAGTTGATGCTAAAAATACCAGAACAGTCATTTTTCTCTTGAGGGCTTGTTAATGAATTAAAAGGAGAAACTACAAGGGATGTTGGTTAGAGCAGAACTGTGGCACTGTTGAAAGGCCTATTCTAAGGACTACATCAGGACTGAGGTCGGGCTGAGGTCCACCTAGCTCTGTGTTGCCCTGAGTGACCTCTCCCAGATCACTAGCAGATATCTTTTCCAGCCTGAGAACCTTTAATTGAATATACTAGGGATTGAACTTGAGACGTTGCACATGGAAAGCATGTGCTTTGTTACAGTGCTGTGGCTTTTCTCTTTACACTCACTGCGTCAGCACTTTAAAAGTGCTGCCAATACTTGGCTTTGTAATAGCTAAGTATATCCTTAGATTCTGTTTTACGACCGTGGCTGCGGGCAGCAATAGCTACTTAGCACAAAGTTTAGCTTTCAAGAAAGAATCATGGGGTAAGCCAGTAGTACAATAACAAAGCAAAAGTTACCACAGTTTTCTTTGTGCAAACAGGACTATTCAAACAAAGATAATGCTTCTTTACTCTATAGATTATATCTGAAGAGAGAGATACATAAACACAGTATTTGCATATTTACAAACATGTGCATGTGTATACAATTGTATGTTGTTCTTTTATTAACTTAAAGCACATATAAGCTGACTTTCCATGATGTCTTTAATGATCACTACAATAAAAGGTTCAAGCAAAAATATACACATTTTTGGGTATTTAGAAAACACAAGAAATAGGAAAATGCACAAAAATGCTTTTGTTGAGACTTTATACTGTGCAAAATTTGCATATGGTTTTATTACCCAGAAAACATTTGTAAATTTTGCATTAGAATGAGTTTCAAACTGTGAAAATTCCCATTATTCCAGGACTGCTATTGTCAGCGCTTCCTGACATGCAAGAATCATTTTAAAATAATTTCTAATAATCTGTCAGGGATAGTATAACTGAATCGTATTCCACAGATTCTGATTTGATCAGGTACTTGGGCTAGATGACCCTCAAGATCCCTTTCAACTCTCACATCCTAGGATTAAAGAAGTAAGCCATGTGGGAAAGCAGAGGAGAAGGAGAGCCAAACCATTGCTGCAAAATTGAGATTCCAAAAGTAATTTATTTTTTCAAAAAAACAAAACAAAACAAAAAAACCAATAAGAGGTTTATTTGGGTTGGAGCCAATTTGGAGGGCAAAGGTAATCCAAACCTCTTCCTTTCATGCTATGACCCAAATCCAAATCTCCAGGAATCCCCTTGCTGAGGATGCTAATATGATACCTGCCAAAGGGAAAGCAAAAGGACACCCACATAATATATCCTTGTATGCGTCCTCATCCCTGGCTATAGAGGAGATCCAGGTACTTACTCTAACTTTAATCATACAGAGGCCCAGCTGTGCTGTATTCACCTGAATAGCTGCAAATTGGGCCATGTTTAATGTCAAGATATTTTGTACCTTTGAGGGATGAATAGTTTAATTTGGTAAATTGATATAGGAGTACCTGCTGGCCTCGGGCAAAATGAGAATCCCCATATAGCTCTGTTTTTTTCAGGTTCGAGGAAAATTTGTATTGGATCTCCCAATACCACATGTGCTTTGGTTCAGTGGAAGTGAAGTTGAAAGACTAAAAGAAATTTGCTTTGTATACCGCTGTTTTGGAAATATAAACTAGGCACTTTCACAAGAGCAGCTTTCAGCAACATTTGCTGTTTTGGTTTCTTATTACATGGTTGCGAGCTTTGTCCTTTTGGCTAACATAGGTGTTTGCAGTAGCATAACTTGCAAATTGGCAACATCATGCTTTCAGCTTCTTAATAGTTCTGTCTGCACAATGTTAGTGAGATGAATGAGCTGTGTGTGCATGAAGTAGATAGTTAAATCAAAGGGGTCCCAAAAGTAAGGAAAGAACAACGGGATTGTCAGAGAGATGACATTATGAGAAGAAGCATAAAGGAGTTAGGGAGAAGACAATCTGATGACAGGTTTAGAACCACTCTGTGTGGTTCTAAACCTGTGGATCCCCAGATGTTTTGGCCTTCAACTCCCAGTTGGTAAACTGGCTGAGATTTCTTGGAGTTGTAGGCCAAAACACCTGGGGACCCACAGGTTGAGAACCAATGGTGATTAGGAAAGATCATGCAGCTCAAGGGCAGAAGCAGATCTTGGAAATGTTATTTTTTTTAGATTAGTCTTTACTGTATCTTTCCAACTAGCATTGCTATTGATGCTGCTTGGAAGATTGTGAGATTTATAGTACCACAATGTCACATTTCTGACATCAGAGTAGGAGAGTCTGTTTGGAAGTACAAATGTGCTGGCAAAGTACAGTAGAATACCTACCCTGGAAGAAGGGAACAGAATAAAATGTTGGCTGAATAAGAGGATCCCAAGGAAACTGGGAACATGTAGGCCATTCCGGCAGGGCCTTTTTGTCATGGAACTAAGCTATTTTCATGGCAAAGACTTTTTTTATTTAGGCTGTCCTTTGGCTCTTAATTCAATGTGGCACTGTGGTATTTTAACGGGATATACTGTTATTTTTATTTTCCCAACTATGCTTAAACTTTTATAAATGTGTTTATTTAACTGTTCTTGAACAGTTGCATTAATAGGATTTCACATATATTTTGACTTTGTTGAAAGCTGCCATGTGGGGAGATAAGGTGGGATGTTAAGTAAATACATACCTGCATTTCCATTTGGAAAAAATGAGCTCACTTTCATTTTGCAGCCAACTCCTCCCCCCCCCCCCCAATGTTCTGCTTTGTTTCTTTATTCTTTACACACACACACACACACACACACTTTCACAGAAAAAAGTGCCTTTTGATTGGTCAGACTGGAAGCTTGTGGTGCCTGGTGCCTTCCATGTCCACAGGGTGTCTCTGGATGAGAAGAGGAAAGGACAAGAGAAGAGGAATGTGGGGCTCAGGCAATACCTTCCTCCTGCTGAGTCACAGTCACTAGTCTGGTCTGGGGTTTTGTCTCTGGTTTCAAGCCTCTTTGGCTCAGCCTGATCTGAAAATAGAAAGGAAAATATCTCCCTTTCAACGGATGACTCATACCTTTTTCACTCACCTCCAATAAGGCCCATGCCAGTTTCCTTAAGATCTCATAGTAGCTGAGATGCTGTTAGCTTTTCAAAATTGAAACGCTGAATGAAAAATGGCATGGCAAAGCAAAAGGCCTCTGTTTCATAAAGTCATAGAAAACTAGAATGCTGCTTGCATTAGATATACTGTTCTGAAGAGCAACACACACACATACCAACCTGGAATGCATAGTGCTTGGTAAGAAGTGAACTGACGTCAGCATAGCTGAATTGGTTCATTAGCTAAGCTGTGTAATCTCACAACCTGCTTTTCCTCGTGTAAGGGTCATGCAATGAGACAATTATATTCTGCTCTGGTAACACGAAACTTGCTTTCTTCAGATATAAATTGCGTAACTTGGATTGGGGTCAAACAAATGAAAAGGGAGAATTAGTTCTGCATTTATCTAATTTCTCCTGCATTAGATCACACTTTCCCAAAGGTCCTGGCACCCTTGAAAGGAGAGTCAACTTAACATCCTCCTCTCTCATTCACATATAGATACTGAAATGATTTGGGTATATTGTAGTGGCATTGCATGGTCAATATTTTGGACACACTTATTTCTACAAGGCAACTCCTGCATAAGAAAGTAGACAACCAACAGGACACACTGGAGAGGATTTGAATCATTCACACTTGTTAATTCTGCCCTACTCTGTCAGTTTACACAGAGAAAAGCAAATTACAGACTTCCTGTCTTAAAGGGTTTGCAACACAATACTGGCAACAGTGACAATTATGGGAAGAGATAAAGACGCTAATGAATTTCCCTTCTATTTGAATAATCTTTAATAAAAAGAGATTAGATATAAAGTTAATTTTTGTATATAAATATAGCATCAGGGATTTTGACTTTTTGAATTCAGCTTGGCTGACAACTTGAAAATGTATTCCCAGAATTTTTCTTCCTGTTGTGACTAATTTGCAGTACAGCAGTGCTCCTGTTTTAATTCACAAAGATGGTGTAGAAATAAATATATCTTGCCAATATAACCAATGCCTGCGTTCTGGGTATTGACCAACATGGGCTAAATTCAGTCTTACTGGAGTAAATCCAGTGACATCAGTGAACTTAAACTAATGGATGCATTAATTTAAATAGGCACTCTCTACTAAGATTTGATATTTAGCCCTCTTGTATTCATCCCATTCCATTTTTAGGGCCCCATAAAATTAATGTAAGGCCAGATGATATCATGTTTTAAATAATATCAGGGATTCAATAACAAACTGGGATTGAGATGTAGGGGAATGAGCTAATATTTCCCTGTGCCGTTTTCCTTTTAGTATTATTCTCTGAAGCTGCTCTTTGCTTCTAAATGTGATACTATTTGCAACTTTTGAAGGTAAATAGATAGTGATGGTTAAGAGAAACAATGCAGGAGGAAAGTGCGAACTCTACATTATCCGTATCATGGCCCCAATGTAGACCTTGCCTATGTGTCTCCTTTATGTTAAGAAAGAGGTGTGGCCAGTTCAAAGGATGCAATGAGTATAATGAGATTTTCGTGTTTCTTGGCATGGGGTTGCACTGGATGGCCCATGAGGTCTCTTCCAACTCTATGATTCTATGATAATGTGTTGTTTGATGTTTACATTCCAGAAGAGATCATATGTGTGAATCAAGTTCTAATGCATAGATTTCCCAGTTTGCCATCATAAAGTGCATACATAGCAGTGACCTCACTCCAGTGTTATGTTATGGCCTCTGGTCTACATATAGCATCACCAATTTAGTGTTTGGATGAGATGGGGTTCATTCTTGTTCTTGATCTGATGCAGAGTTTGGAAACATCCCAAGCTCTGGATTCTGAAGGATATTAAGAAGTTCATCCTTGCTGCAAATCAAGGTGTGAAGGCCTAGAACAAGAGTTCTCAAACTAAGGCCCGAGGGCCACATACGGCCCTCCAAGGTCATTTACCCAGCCCTCGCTCAGGCCAACCTAAGTCTGAAATGACTTGAAAGCACACAATAACAACAATTATATCTCATCAGCCAAAAGCAGGCCCACACTTCCCATTGTAATACCAATAAGTTTATATTTGTTAAAACAGTTCTTCATTTTAATTATTGTATTGTTTTAAAGTGGGGTTTTTTTGCACTACAAGTAAGATATGTGCAGTGTGTATAGGAATTCATTCATTTTTTTTTCAAATTATAATCCAGCCCTCCAACAGTTTTAGGGACTGTGACCTGACCCTCTGTTTGAAGACCCCTAGCCTAGAGGGACTATATACTTTTCCTTTACTGCAACTTCCAGAATCCCTTCCAGGCAGATCTTCAATCCATTCATAACAGTGAAGAGTTACACTGGGGAACATTACTTCAGGTTTACCAATGTCCATGTAGAATTTTCTTGGTTTGTACTGATGTGCTAAGTCCACCTGATGATCTACATATTTGGTGCACAATATCTCTGAGAGGGATGTCTTAACATATTTTGGAGTCTAAGGCAAAATGACACCGCTTTCACAAGCTATGTGCAGGAGCCAGATGGACTGGCTGTCCCATAAAACTTTGGCAATGGAAATGAAAGTATCTTCCACTACATCTGAGGGTCAACTTAATGCTGGAAACCTAAGACACATTCCTTGGTAGAGAAGAATCCCAGAATAGTAGTCCCAAGGCTCCTATTGCTGCCCTTTGCCTCTGCCTCATGAACTCACCCTGCTTAATGGTAGGGCTAGCCCTGTCTTTGAGTTTGGTAATGTGAGTAGAAAATCAAAATATTGTTTTTTTCATTGTTATAAAAGTCTGTGTTGAATTAAACTGTAAACTATATTATATTTGGTATATATTTATATGGTCTCAATCATAAAGGGGACTAAGGACCATTTAATGCAGTTTGCAGTTAGCCAGACAAAAGCCCACAGAAGCACATGAACAAAAATCCTCCATTCACATCAGTGCTCTGGTTTGTGTAATAACAATTGGGTCTCAAACTGGTTCCAGATTTTCCTATGTAATTATCTACTCAGTGAAACCACTTTCTTCAATACTTATTTGAAACTATATTAATGGTCTGTGTAGATGGCCCCACAGTGGTTGATCTATATACTGCATACATACAATATGTAATCTCATGGCATAAGACCAATAGTTTGTTTTATGTTAAACATTAAGCTCAAACCTTATGACTATGTTTGCATCAAAAGTGATGCTCAGTGTATAACAGCAATTCTGTGGAGGTCACCAGCATTTATTTTAATAGATTCCCCCCTTCCCTCCATCATAGCATTTGGCATTGTAAACAAAAAAATCTATTAAATTGTCAGTTGTATTTTAGATACAGATGAAGGGCGTAAATATTATCTCAATTGAGAGACGCATAAGGCAGTAACTCCTGGCAGATGAAGGACAGAGATTGATTGGCAGGTTTTCTTGCCTGCGACAGAGGTTGCTGTATCAACAGTAGACTGAACGACATGATTTGCAGTACCAATTCATTTCGCCTAATTCATTACTTCAAAAATATGACAAGTGCCTGGCATATTATATGATTCAGAATGCCTCATCTGGCATTGATTAAAAAATGTGCTGCAGAATATTAATTACTGAAAACCTTGCTCGTATTCAGGATTCACTCAAGAAACAAGATCTGGTTTACTTTTATATCACTATTATGCTAACTAGGAGGAAAAGAGGATATAAATAACTTCTACTTGGTAAGATTTGTGGGGATTTATACACATAGAAACATGAGATTCATGAGAACTGAAGTATGCATCCCCCAGTTCCTGATTTCTTTGTTTCTGTTCCCTTGTTTTTCTATCCCGTGTTGCTCAGATCCCTTCAAACTACACACTTATTACACTATTGCCCGCTTTTAACTGCCATAACATCACCCTATCCTATGGAAGCTTGGGATTTGTGGTTTGGTGAGTCAGGAAAATCTACTAGTTGGTAGAAATCCAAGTTGATAGAAATCATTAATCCTTTGCAGAATCAAATCCTGGAATTCTAAGTATAATCAGTCCTCCACATTCTTTGGAGTTGGGCAACAGGTCCCCCGTGAAAATTAAGAACTGCAAAGAAAGAAATGGCTTTTGTTTTTCATCAGTGAAAACACCTCTCTATGAATTTCTAGGTCTTTCAACATGGCTCAATGGTCAACTTCCACTGGAATCTGAACACAGAACTGCACTGGAGGACCAAGAGATTCTTAGAGACTTGCTCTCTCTAGAAAGCTTTCCAGAATGACTCAAAGAAGTTGATCATACGATCACATTGAAAGACTTAGAAATTCCTAGAAATAATATTTCAATCAAAACCTGTGAATAATGAAATCTGCAGAAGTCAAACCTGCAAATGTAGAGGGACTATATCTCTTGCTAAATGGCAAGTCCTAAGATTGAATAGGATGAAACATAGCAGATTCATAATGTGTGTTGCAGTCTGAAAGAGTCCTTGACAAGGAAGAGACAGTGATGAGAGTTCATTTTGATTTCATGAGCATCCTAAGTGGTTAGGCAATCAGAAATGATAAGTTTTTCAGCTATTCCTTTCTGAAGCCAACATTCCTTTAGCTTTGGGAAAGGAGGAGCAGCAGATGATTTCCTCACCATAGGAACTGGATATCCCCTCTGTAGTAACTGATAAATGGGACATCTGTACATGTCAGAGAGCCTGGGACTAGACTGCAATTCCCATCATCCCCATCAGGTAGTCATGCTCTATTCTATTGCATTATTCAAATAAAAAAGTAGAGGTGAGATGGAAAGAAAAGCAAATCTTTTATGGTGACTAATATATGTGTGATTTAGCCCATAAAGTCCTATTCTTGGATAATGTGGATCTGATGGTGTGCTGACATCAATATGGCATAATGTATAGCTAAAACAGATATTAAAAATGTTTGAGTTTGTTTGTTTATTTATTTACTTCATTTATATACCTCTTTTCTCAGCCCTCAGGTGACTCAAGGTGGTTAACAACAGCAAAATTCAATGCAGAAACATCACAAAACAAATATGGGACAGTTAAAAACAGTAGCATCATCAACGATTAAACATCAATATAACAATCATTAGTGTCTCATCAGTAAAATCAGAATCCAATCTCATCATCCATTATTCCGTATTCCTGGTTTCAATTACACTGCTTAATCGAATGTTTGTTCGAACAGCCAGGTCTTCACTTTTCCTCTGAAACGCCAACAGGGAGGGGACCAATCTGATATCTGTAGGAAGGGCGTTCCACAACCGAGTGGCCACCACTGAGAAGGCCCTGTCTCTCGTCCCCGCCAGGCGCGCCTGTGATGCAGGCAGGACCGAGAGCAGGGCCTCCCCAGATGATCTTAATGTCCTAGTTGGTTCATAGGAGGAGATGCGTTCGGAGAAAAACAACCTGCAGTTAAGACCCCTTATAGCTTTTTTAAACATCCAGTCTTCTCCCAGCTGTATCTAACAAGAGAATATATAAGAGAGACAGGGCCATCTGTCTCGTCTGTCCTGTAGAGTTATGTGAGGGCCTTTAGTGCAAGATTTCAGACATATATGCTAGGGCTGGGCAGTTTCGTTTCGTTAATTCGTAATTCGTTAATAATTCGTTAATTTTTGTAATTACAAAACGATAACGAACCATTCTGGAGCAATATTTTAAAAAAACGAATTTTTAAACTTGTTTTGTAAATGCTTCGTATTTTGTTATTGTATTCGTTTCGTTATTGTTCTGAGGTCGTTTCGTTATTATTTCCGCATGTCTGGGGCAAGTTTTTTGTTTAATTAGTGAAAAAAAATTATAATATCACACCAACAGTCAACAACAGAGGGAGAGGGAAGCTTCAGAAGTTTTTGGAGGTTTTTTAGCGTATTTCGCGGTCGCGTCCGCCATTAACGAATCGATTTGTTATTGTTTCGGAAATCGATTCGTTAATGTTTTGTAATTTTTTTCACATTTACGAAATTTCGTAAATATCGAACTTTTTAAAAGGAACATTTTGTAATTATTTTAAATAACGAAACGCAAAAACCCCCAAAAAACGAATCGATTTTAGAAACAAATTTTTCCGTTGTTACCCAGGCCTAATATATGCATTCATTCACACTTTGTGGACTGTCTTTCTTTAGCAATGTTCTGTGTTACTAATACTGCTTCAATATTTAATGCTTCAAGGACCGTGTTCCATTTATTATCTCCAATTTGTGAGGACTATGTTCTAAAAGGTGGACAATAAGTTCCTTTATGAATTAGTTGATCCAGTAGAGATCTTCTTATTTATTTGTTTACAAGAGCATGAGAAGAGCTTTACTAGACCAAACCTATCTGGTCCAACCTTGAGTTTACACAACAGGCAACCAGATGACTGTGAAAGATCCCACAAGTAGGACATGAAGACATTAGCCCTTTCAAGTTGCTATTACCCTATGTAGCTGTAGCTCATCTCCATAGGCATTTTGTCTCTGACACTGGAAATAGTGTATAGTCATTGTGACAAATAGAATTCTCTGTGGGCCTTTCTAGATATTCAAGTTGGTAGATATTCTGAAGATATTCAAGCTGGTAGAAATCATTACTCTTTTGCAGAAGCAAATTCTGGAATTTAACTGTGCACTGCAACAGTGGACATCTGCATAGGAGACAGAGATCAATCTCCCTTGTATCCCCATGAGCTGTACCCCTCAAAATGATGACCAGAAATAACATCACACCACTTCCTGTCACCATTTTGAGAGGAACTCTAAAAAAACAGAGTCACAAGGGGTGCTTGGTTTTTGTATATCCTTGCATATTTTGGGGCTTTTTGTGTGGCTTTGAGTCAAAATTGGTGAAATATTGCACTTTGAAGAGATTCTGGGGATGTATTGATAATCCTTTGTGAAAATTGCAGGGGTGCTTACGGACCACAAAATTGGGACCCAAGAAACGTATGTGACCAAGGTCCACACAGTACACCACTGCTGTACTGTGTGAATAGCCTCCCTTTGCAAATTCTGATTCTTCTTCTTTACTGAATGATCCTGAGTTTATTAATTTATTCTGAAGGAAGAAAAAACCCTCTATGCCAGTGGTTCTCAACTGGTGGGTCCCCATATGTTTTGGCCTTCAACTCCCATCAGCTGGTAAACTGGCTGGGATTTCTGGGAGTTGTAGGCCAAAACACCTGGGGATTCACAGGTTTAGAACCTCTTCACCATATATATATATATGACTATGCCGATAATGCATTGAAGTGCAATGAGTTTTATTAAATTTTATTACTTAAAATAATAAAAATAAGTATGAAAAAGGATGTCTGAACTGTGAAATCATCCCTCCCAATGTGTGTTTGCCTGTCTGTCTCTCTACCTGCCTACAGATTCAACACCTTGAATTGTGATGGAATCTTATCTTCCCCCTTCTAATGTCTGAACTGTGCTGCAGCATGATCCCAATCTGCCTTCAGGTCTAGAAGACAAGATAGCTTCTGTGTGATTTGCAAGTGGCGGGTATGCCAAATCAGTGTGCCTTACACTGAGAAGTCCTCCACTTAGAAGGGTTCTTTCCAGATGATGAGAAGCCCTTGCTAAAGTATCATTATGAGAATAGGGATGGTTTGAGAAGCAGAACCATCCATTTTGACCTTTTTGCTCGACTTTCATCATCTCTCTTTTGCTCATTATTACAGTCCACAGAATGAAGACACAAATTGACCTGCAAGCATCAATCACTGCACTGATTGCTTTAAGCAGAAGCTGGAAGTCAGGAGAAAGTAGCTGTTTTTAGAAGAAAAGGAGGATTTAAACTGATTAATGTAATGTTTACAGGAGGTTGTGCACATGCCTGTGTACGTGTGTGTGTGCCTGTGGTCATACACATATGCACATTCTCTTTCTCATTCCCCAACATTTGTTGGGGCAGAAGGAAGGAGACTAAAATGATCTGGGCAGATGTAGAGCAGTGGCTCTTAACCTGTGGGTCACCAGGTATTTTGGCCTACAACTCCCAGAAATCCCAGCCAGTTTACCAACTGTTAGGCTTTCTGGGAGTTGAAGGCCAAAACATCTGGGGACCCACAGGTTGAGAATCCATGTTTTGTCTTCTGACACATAGTTCTGGAAGCCGCAACACATGTGTATCTGTCCTGTCCTAAGCAGAACTGCATGTGGCATAGCAACATGTGGAAGCCTGACCTTTTCTTGGTCAAAGTAACATTTTATGCAAAATATGTTTATCGACATTTAACTAAAGTCCACAGCTGTTGTTGGTGTGTCACTTCATACTTTAGCTTGCGGTGAACGTGAACATTAGCTGGCTTTTCCTTTACACCCCCAGATGCCTCCTCCCTATCCATAAAACTTATCTGTACATGTTATAATAAACTCTTATACACCTTGGGGCAGGGAGGTTACTAGACCCAGAACAGGAGGGAAGGGACAAATCCTTCTGACCCCAGATAGAATTTTAGTCCATTGTGGGTTCTGATGATACTTTAACAAACCTTCTTTGACATTTTCAGTAAGAATTCAAGTATGCTCTAATGGAAAAAGTCTGTTTCTCCCAAATGAGGCCAATTTAGTGATAAAAAGAACATGCTACATCTGTTTCACAGCTTTGTGGTTCACTTAATCCCCACCCCCAGAATAGTTATAAACCCTAATACAAATACAATTGGCTGGAGTCAAAAAGGACCCCAGGGGCCAAAAAAAAAAATAACAATGTATTGTCGAAGGCTTTCATGGCCGGAATCACTCAGTTCTTGTGGGTTTTTTCGGGCTATATGGCCATGTTCTAGAGGCATTTCTCCTGACGTTTCGCCTGCATCTATGGCATCCCCTCTGAGGATGCCTGCCATAGATGCAGGCGAAACGTCAGGAGAAATGCCTCTAGAACATGGCCATATAGCCCGAAAAAACCCACAAGAACTGAAAAATAACAATGATCTTATTGTAAAAATTTCTTTGGTCCTCCTTTTAAAAACCAAAAGAAGTTGCTAAATTAGGGACAGTTACTTAAAGCTGTGCAAATGACAATGCCACATTGTGCCTATGTTGAATTGGTTACGGGGGCTTTGAGATAGTGGAAATAAATGCTTGAGTTGCAGTTTGGGTTGAGAACCCATCAAGGGTCCATTCACACTGCACAGTTACAGCACTATTTTTCAACTTCACCTGCCTAGGAAACTATGGGTTTTGTAGTTTTCCTAAACTGCAAAATCCCAGGATTCCACAGGACCGAAACTTGGCAATTAAACTGGAATTGTAATGTTACAATTGTGTACTATGAATGAGCCTCAGACAAGAATTCCCTTGAGGTTTTTTTTTATTTGAAAAATTATAATTGTAGTATAGAATTTTAAACTGGACGTGATCAGATGCCTATGACTAGACAGAATGTATGTTTTTATCCTATTGACCTTTTTATTCTAGCAGTAGTGTTCAGAATGGCTTAATTTGATCCATTCTCTGATGATTCTGCATTTACAAGGACAATAGAATGCCTTTTCAAAAAAACCAAAAAAACATGCCAACAATGTATGTGGGTCACAATAGTGCTAGCAGCTCCTGTTGACATTAGCAGTAGCTTGCAGCACACATCTGAGGACAGAATGGGCAACTATGACACTGGAAATTACTGAAGAGATGCAGGACCTTGATAAGTACGTGACAGACAGTAAACAAATGATGCTTTGGTTTATTGTTACAAATATTGGCCGCCATCCTAAACACATTTGCATGGCAGCAGGTTTCATTAATTCCAGCGAGATTTATTCCCCTGTTAAGTGTGTTTAGGATTACAGCCACTGTTTCCTTATTAAACATTAAACATTTGTTTTGTAATAGGGCCAGATGTGTTACGTGTAGATTGAAACTCCCATTGATGAGGAAATAAAGGATCTATTTCTTCTTTCTTTTGCAAACTTGGAACTGTAAAAGGGAATGTGCCCTCCCA
This sequence comes from Anolis sagrei, assembly GCF_037176765.1. NCBI lineage: Eukaryota > Metazoa > Chordata > Lepidosauria > Squamata > Anolidae > Anolis > Anolis sagrei. Next base: position 270,800,588 of record NC_090022.1, read on the forward strand.
CAGTGTTTTCTGGTATTCTCAGTAATGCCTTCACGTTTCTTGTAGTGTCTAAACCAGGGGTCCTCAAACTTTTTAAACAGAGGGCCAGGTCATAGTCCCTCAAACTGTTGGAGGGCCAGATTATAATTTTAAAAGAGCACAAATGAATTCCTATGCACAGTGCACATATCTTATTTGTAGTGCAAAAACATTTTAAAGCAATACAATAATTAAAATGAAGAACAATTTTAACAAATATAAACTTATTATTTCAATGGGAAGTGTAGGCCTGCTTTTGGCTGATGAGATAGTGTTGTTGTTGTTGTTGTTGTTGTTGTTGTTGTTGTTGTGTGCTTTCAAGTCATTTCAGACTTAGGTTGACCGGGTAAATGACCTTAGAGGGCCGTATCTGGCCCCCGGGCCTTAGTTTGGGGACCCCTGGTCTAAACTCTCAAGAGGGAGGTGGTCTCTTCTGTTGGCTAGAGTGAAGCAAGAGCTGGGGAGTCATTCTGAGTTGGGTGGAGTTTAATCTGGTCTGAACTCACTTAAGTTAAACTACTGCCCTTCAGTAGGGTGAAGGCAGCCAGCATTAAAGACTGAGTTTTAAAAAGTGCTTTCTTCCGCATCTCCTTGAGGAAAGTGGTGTTCGTTTATTCATCATCTCCTTGATTGTTTCATCTCATCTCTCCTTTCTCCTTCCTTCCTAAGAACCTTTCTTATCTCATCTCAAAGGAAAACACAAGGGAAGAGAGATAACCAGAAACAACATGGAATTTTAGACCAAAAAAAGATTAACTTAAGAGTTTTGAAGTCTTATTTAGCTGTTCTACACACACAACCTGTACATATCACTTCCACTCCTGCAAATGCAATGGCAGCTGATGGCTTTCATGTCAGTGGGATGGAGAATCTGTTCCAGATTTTTGTCTCAACTTTCAAAGACATATTCAAGGCAATGAATGCAACCCAATAAAATTCAGAACCTTGAATAGCCTCCTTAACGTTTGGAATAAACTCAGTGAAAACTCGGCATCCGGACACCAAGGAGTAAAACAGGCCAATATAAAAATATGTCAGTGTGGTAAAATCCTAGAGGCAGTAGTGCATGTGTGAATAGCCTTTAGTAACCTTCAGACTCTCGTACGTCAAATATGCTGTAATTGATTTTATCACAAGGGTGTTGTGAGACTTAATGAAACAAGGCTTGTGATGGACTCTGAACTGTGAGATTATTTATATATTACTAGCCGTCCCCTGTCACGCATTGCTGTGGCCCAGTCTGTGTATATGTGTTTTGTGTGTATATGTGTGTGTGTGTATATTTGTGTATATGTGTGTTTGCATATATATGTGTGTGTGTGTGTGTGTGTAGTTTTGTGCATGCATTGCAATTTAATTTTTGTTTTTTGGCTTTTAAGCCTCTTCTGCTGTGTTTTCCAATGTTTTTATGAGTGATAGTCACTCGTTGGCCCGATAGGTGTATTGTGTCCAAATTTGGTGTCAATTTGCCCAGTGGTTTTTGAGTTATGTCAATCCCACAAACAAACATTACATTTTTATTTATATAGATGTCATTCAACTTACAGATTTTGCTGGAGCAGTAAAAAGTCAAAATAATATTCAGTTCCATTGTTCTATAATGTTTTTTTTCCCCTTTGGGCTCCATACATTGACTTCATAATAGCTTGCTTATCAAAATGATCTTAGGCTTTCAGTTCCCTTTATGAATGTAATTTTTCCTATGTAAGATATTAGTTTCTGAAACATCTGGATTCTTTTCCAAAGAACAGCAAAGAGGACTAGATGCATGGGTTGTTAACCAATATTGCGTAGGTAGCTGGAAAAAGTGGATGTGGCTTATAAGCACAGATGGAAACTAAAGAAAAGGAATCACAAATAATGGAAAATATTACCTATATTCTCTGTGGCATTTTGTAATTTACAACAAATGTGAGGAATTAAAATATGGCACATTTGAAATTTTCAGCAGTGGACCATATGGTACAGAATGTGCTTTGCATGCAAGAGGTACTAGATTGAACCTTCTCTGGTTAAGAAAGGATCTTACCCGTTTTGCTTTGTTTTATTTGTTTATTTATTTATTGTGGAAAACATATTGCGGTGTGGCGGTATTAAGTTTTGCACAGAATTAATCTCTAACCTAGGGCCATGTTTCTTTGAGGTTTACTTCTTTGTTTTCATTGAGGTTCATTGGTTAGATATATCGTAACAGCAAGCTGCCACACACTCTTTTTAAGGCTCAGAACTTTGGAGAATCTATACTTTGCTATTCCTGGTAGAGGAATATAGCCATCCAATTGCAGCTGTCAGTATTAATGATTTTCAAATGGTCTTAAGATTTTTTAAAAAACAGTGTTGAACATTAACAGTGCATGGCAGCGATCCGGCAGTGTGCAAACTCCTAAATAGTTAATATCAGCTTGCCTCTTCTCCTCCTGTTTCGCCTCCCTCTCTCTCTCCTGAAATGAGATTGCACTTCATCATTTACTGAATGACGTCAAAGAGAAAAGCCCTGGTTAGAATGAAAGATAGCTACAGGATGAAAGATAGCAACATCTTGAAGTAGATGGCAAGAGGTGGATAAGCAGGTGCTTTTATTTTTGAATTTGCTGCTCCATCCTGTAGTGATGTTTTTTCTCCAATAATAGCTTTACGTAGGACAGTACGAATTTAATCTGTTGATGTGGCCCATCTGGCATGCCTGTTTGAAGAAGATGACCTTTTTTCTGCTGTTGGCTGAATAAATCTAAACTGTAGTGTTTGATCATTATCTTTGACTGGTTTCTCATATGTTATTTTGTGCCCTCCAGTTGACTCTGACTTGTGGTGACCCTGACTTTGGATTTTCTTGGCAATATCTATTCAGAGAAAGTTTACCCTGGTTGTTATCTAAGGCTGAGAGAGTGTGCCTTGTCCAAAGTCACCCAGTAGGGTATCCATAACTGAGGGAGGATTCAAACCCTGTTCTCTCCAAGTATAACTAATCCAAGACACAAATTACTGTAACATGTTACTAGTAATAAACAGAGAATGAATTGACTTGCATCTCATAGGTTTGATTCTGTGCATGCAATGTTCCTGCTAGAACCCAGACACTTTGCTGCCTCAAGCCAAAGACAAGACAGCACTCCCTTCATATATAGAAATATAGATATTGGCAGTTGAATATATCACTATAACAGTTTGCATGGAACTGCATTTTCCATCATTCCTGGGGTGGATGGATGATGGATAGATAGTCAGGGTAATGACAGGAGGAGGCTGTTGCTGTTATCCATTAGCATCTGCTAACTGATGCAGTTTCCTTAGTCTGCCCAATGGTAGAACTGACCCTGTTCTAATTTTATTTTAATGCTTTCTTCCATCTTGTCCTTAATACATAGATCTAGGGTCTCCTTCTCAATTTTCATATATGAAGTTTGTTTCTGTAAGCAGCTGATTATTGGCATATTTGGTTTTGTTTTGGAAATCTCAAATTGCATATGCACATGCCCAAAACATATCTATGGAAGCAACTCTTCAGGACTTGGTGAAATTCTTCTGCATTTTTTTTTTCTGTTTGGCATGAGGTTGAATTTTATAATCTTGACTACATTTTTTTGCCATGTAGTGTGTCAGACTTTCCACTCTTACCTCACTCATACTTTGAGTTTGTTTATAAATGTCTTTATTGTTTCCAATACACTTCCATATTGTTTCCAGTTTTCCTGTTCTCCTTGCCCTTCCGTCACTGTCAACTCTGACTGAAGGTCAATTATGGCTCATTTTCAGCTTCCTTTTACATAGAACAACTTGTCTTAGAGCTCCCTCTGCAGTTGGATGTTTAATAATGTAAGAGAGAGCCTTACCTGCTCAGATCCACCTAGTCCTCCTTACCTATAATGTCTTTGAAAATGGCCCATTTTAGGAGCTCTCATATAAACACTAGGGAATCTCTTATTTGTGGACCAGATATGGAGTGTATGTGTATGTATGAAGGAGGATCCACATCCAGCTTGCATACTCTTATGTTATTACCTCTACTTGAAGTTAGGAGATTATTGAAAGCCTAGGGAAGTGTTACATGGAGCCAATGCCTGACTTGCCAGTGGAAATTTGTGTTGAACTGAGCTCTGCTTTGAGGCCTGGTAGTCTATTGCATTGAACTGAGCTCTTATTTGTAGAGAGATGGTATATCGAACTAAGCTGTGCTTTGTGATATTGGAGGTGTGAAAATGATCAAGACATGTTGCAAGGATGAAGGAACGGAAACAGAAGGCCTGACAAGCATTGCATAGACAACTTGAACAACTCCCAGAATCTCCCGCCAGCAGGGGAGTTTGGCTGGGAAACTGTAGCTGAAAAAGTAGCTTTCCCTCAATCTGAGATTACTCCACTAAACCACTTTTTCATGCATTTGTGGGAAAACAACACACGTGATATTCCAAAACGAGTGCATTGGCAAGTGTGACCACTGGTTTGGAGAGAAGGTAAGAATTTAGTGTTAGAAAAAGCTATCAGCTGGAAAGCACTGGCAGCAGCCATGGAAACTAATGATGTCTCATAGGGAGAAGGTGGGAAGAAGGAGACAGAACTGATGAGCCTGGTATTACACAAAGAGGGGTAGGGATGATGTAGAGAAATGATGATTAAAGGAGACAGAGTGAACGAGGAGTGAGTTACAAGGAGAAACAGAAGAGAATGGAAAATCTGATGCTGAAATAAATTAGGAAACAGTGGTATAGTTTATACAGGGATAGTTTTGATACCGTTTTAAGTTCTATGGCTCCATCCTGTGAATCCTGGGATGTGTGGTTTGATGAATTATTTAGAAATATCTGCCAGAGAGTTCTAGTATTGTAGTTCAGAAGAGAGCACGTACATTCATTAACAGAGAATTGTGTGTACATCTCCAAACTATCAAACCTGGTTTCTTTAGATCAGTGGTTCCCAACCTGTGGTCTGTGAACCACCAATGGTCCCCAAGAACTAAAATATGTTCCATGGCCTCATCATTACTACACTGCTGCAATGAGAGCAACCCTTTTATAGTGCTGAGGCAAAGGGGATGTTGTGAAGGGAGAAGGTGACTACCCGCCAAAGGTGTGACAGCAAGCCTCCTGACTGCTTCTTCTCCTCTTCCTCCCTCCCCCTGAGTGGAGCTGTTCCATGTGGTGCCTGAAAGCTGAGTTGCTTTGGTGTCTTCATTTTTGGCATGTTCCTGATGTTATTTGGGATGTTGATTCAGAAAATTGGATAGACCACATCAGCTCTAGATTATTAAATATGGTGTTCTGTGGGTGAACAGGCAGCAGCACTGGATGGCATATGTTCTGTCTCAGAAACTAGAGCTGATGTGGTCTATGCAATGCAATTTTCTGAATCAGCACCCCAAATAACCAAACCGAATCTAAAGTTGACCAAAAACCAATTCATAATCCTTTTGGTACTAATGTTGGAGAGTGGTCTCATGTCAAAGGGGTGCCTGGTCAAGTAGTCACTGGTCAAAAAAAGGTTGGGAGCCACTGCTTAAGATTGAGCCTATAACAGTTAAAATGTCATCAAATTGTTATAACTGAGTGGTCTAGGTACATCCTAGTAGCCACAGATTCAGGCGGCATCTGTGGTCGCAAGACCTATAAATCTGGCCATTGTTGGAAACTCTGAGGGCAGGAGAGTGATGGGCAATGGGAGGCTTCGGGAACCTCAAGGCACTCCAAGTTGCTTGAAGTGGTGGCTCTTGATTGAAACAGGCATCTTTCTCTGAAGACAAAAATGGACTCCTTTCTACAGCAATACAATAGAATTGCCAAAATGGAAAGATGACTGGAGCACACTAGCCTTCTTTGATAGAGAACTCCACAGCCTGGACATGGTTCTGAATAATTCTGGGTCATATGGGATGAGGTGCTTTCACACTGCATGGTTGCGGGTATGCCTCAGTTAATGAAGAAGATGTGTTTCTGGTATTAATTTTATGTAATAGAATATGAATAACAGAGGCACCTATTATTCTCCAGGACTAACCAGAGTCTCCAGTACTAACCAGAGTTGGCCTTGCTTTGCTTTCAGGATTATTTCTTTATTTACAACATTTGTAGCCTGCCTTTCTCAGCCTTACGGTGACTCAAGGCAGCTTACAGAAATTAGTAGAATGCCATACATTCATAAAGTACAGTTAAAAACATTCAACCTAATATTATAAAAAACATATAAACCATTAAAACCATTAAAAACATATCATCACCAGTGTCGTCCTGTTAAAATCTTTATTCTGCTGCATTTCCAAATGTTTGTTCAAAAAGCAAAGTTTTTACTCTTTTTTTAAAGGTCAGGAGGGAAGGGGCTGATCTAATATCCCTAGGGAGGGAGTTCCACAGCTGAGGGGCCACCACTGAGAAGGCCCTGTCTCTCGTCCCCACCAGATGTGCTTGCGAGGAAGGCGGGATTGAGAGCAGGGCCTCCCCAGATGATTTTAAATTCCTAAATTAGATAGGATCTGTCACCTTTAGATGCCCCAACTAAGTCTGCTAACAAATGCCAGGTGCTATAGCCAATTTCAGAGGAAAGAAGTGGCAAACCACCCCTGAATATTCCTTGCCTAGACTTGATAAAATTCATGGGCTCACCATAAACCAAGAGATAACTTGAATCACTTCCACACAGATTTATCTACTATCTCCCCCTTTCCCCTTGTTTGCTATTCAAACATGCCCCACGAGAGTTTCTTGAATCTGCTGTTCTTTATCTTGCCAATTATAGGGATGCACATAACCCTATAATTGGCTATAGTAGGACTAGCCTAGAGTACAATCCCATTCTTCCCCATTTTAAGCTGTATTTTTATTGCATACATATCACTGCAACATGACACCAAAAGTCTGTGAAAAGCTTTCATTCACTAGACTCCCAGTGCTGATGCTACTAAATAACTTCCAGCAAGACAGCTAGAGGAAAAGAAGGGGTTGGATAAGCATAAAAAGATTTTATTAAAAATTATCTTCTTTGCCAGAGGTTTTTCAATACAGGTGAGAATTTGGGAGGAATCTCCATGGATTTGTATATTAGGAAAACACCTCTTCTGTTTGCTTTATGTTCCAAACCATCATGCTGCTGTTATGAAACATTTGGGGTTTTTTAAAGACTAATAATCTAATGGGTTTTCCTTGATATTATTGGGATCCGGCACACGCCTACAGAAGGCATCATGGAACAGCATGTCAGGCAGGGGTAGGCGTAAGAAAAGCAATTTCCTGTTCTTCTTTCAGTAAGTAGTGCTAATAATGTTGCTGGAGCATATGCCAGGAAGAATGTTGTCACCAAAGGGAATGCAGGGTTAGGCAGGTGGTTGTCCTTTGCCACTGTTACTATAATATCCCCTTTGAACTCCATATAGACTCACTTCTAATTTCACAGGGCTTGTTTTCCTGACATTTGGTTCATCTAAACTGCGTATGAGCCTTTGCCAAAATATGAGGGATCTGGGAGGAGGCCAAGAACAAAGTAGATATGCAAAAGTCAAGCAGCATAATGTTGCTGTCGTTGAGATAATTGTTACTTGCCAGGCAAACTATACTGGCCTTCAGTGCCTCCACTGAAATCTAGTAAGTTGTGTGCTTCTTTCATTCACTTTTGTAGTACTCATCAGAGTATCTGAAGAAGACAGCAGGAATTAAAGGGATAGGGAGGGGTACAAAGTTGGAACACAAACTGAGAAGTTTTTTCCTCCCCTCCAAAAATCCAGAATTCTCATTGTCAGTATTGGCTGGAGTGGTGAGTGGTTGAGATCTGAAGTCCAAAAATAACCTGAACGTATGTCTGAAAAAACTGGGTAATACCTTGGGTTTATGGCTGAAAAACAGGAGCGTCTGCTGCTCCTAATAAGATACTGACTTTTGTATTGTTTTATTGTTTTGGGAAAGCTATGGGGCAGGAGAAACAAACAAATCTGTGCTTGGTTACAGATATGTCCTTAAATGGACTTCTAATCATGCAGTTCTGATTTCTGTCTGCTACTTTCCTTTCTTTAATTGAGAGAAGCAGAAGTAGGAAATGACCTTAAGGAATGGAGAAAGGAACTAAAGATAAGATCCACACCCAGAAAAGACAAGAAGGGAAAAAAACTGGAGTTGTCTACCTGCTCCCTACTCTGTTTGGTAAAAACAAGTTGGTCCATACAGCAGTTCAATTCAAGACAGGGGTGGCCAACATCATGAGAAAAGTTGTCAAGCTGTCCCCTAGGCTGGATGCCTCACAGCAGTCCCAAATATTTGTTTTCCTGGTGATAGGAAATGACATTTTGAAAGTGACTGTATAGAACAATAGAGGTATTTTGAGATAGTATAACATCCCAAAGTGTCTATGAGGTGAAATGGGGATATTTTTGTATATTCTCACAATTTAGGAAGGCCTTTCTGTGTGATTTTGGAATTAAAGTGTCAATAATTCCTGACTTTTTGAAAATATTGGGAGAATTGTGGGTTTGGAGAACTTCAGAGGCCACAAACATGGAGGTCTAGGAGCCACATGCCATCAGTGTGCCATATACTTTGCCCTGCAGTAACAGTAGACGTGTGTGCAGAATTGTCAGGAATGAAGCAGGCAACCAGATGTTTTCAAAAGATAGAATCCTAGCTTAAAGACATCATATTTGGACAAGTCACATTTATGGACCACAGTTTCCAAAATAATTTCCCATTGGCTCCTCTCCTTACTATTTTTGATCTTCAAACTGGACTTGAACTGGACAGTCTTTCAAAGAGAAGATGTCTTCAAACAGGTCTGTCCCAAAGTAGTGTGTCTCTTGTTTCTCTTCCAATATACTGTCTTGATGGATTTTATGAGCCAGAGTTTCTTTTGCATCTGTGAAACTTCATTCTTTAAAAGAACCAGAACTAGCTGTGAGAAAAACAAACAAGGGAATATGATATGAAATTGTAGTATGCTGTCTTACATGAGAGTATAATCCACTGAATCCTGCTTACTCAGAAGTAAGCCCACATAGATTATAGAAAATATTCTTAAATGCCATGTTCATATTTTAGACTTAAAATGCAATACAAAACAGATTATGAATTTAAATGAGAGAGATGAATGGAGGGAGATAAACGGCTGCCAAATAATTGTCTAAGAAAGCACATTTTTGAGCAAGGACAATTAATTGAAAAATGGAGGGAAGGAAGTTGGAAAAAGAACAGGAAAGGGGCACAAACACAAGTAAAAATAGAATATATTTTTCAAAGACTACTACATACACTTTGAGATACATTTTTATTGATATAAGTTTAAGGAATATACTCTGCCTTCATTTTTCATGTGATGATGTTGGTAACAGAAGTGTCTTTTGAGTGTGTGAATATATAGGCATGCATGCATATGTAAAATATAAAACTGCAGCATAATAGGAAACTACAATCCCCCCAGAGTTCGTATGACTAGACTTTCAACCTCATCGAATGGGTAAATTCACCCATCATGCGACAGTTTCACCATAGTTCAGACATGGAGCCTGACAATTCACATAAACCAACCTAGAGCTACTTCAGACAGGGCTCTATCCTCAAACTCTGGTGGAAGTGCCACAAGAGAGAGCAATGAGAACACAGGAGGCTTCCTGTGTTCTTGTTGCCTACAGTGGGACAAGGAGAAGTCATGCAGTGACACTTTCCCCTGCATGATGGGAGAGGCATCAATGCGGGTAATGCGGGGTGCAGATGATGGATTTTCCCGTTGCCTGCCAGATTGGACACACTGCCTGACGAATCTCCCTGTTGTGGTCTGCATTTGGAGACTGAATGTGATGAGGCCCTAGAAATTGAAAAATTACACTAGCCGTAAAACACCCCTTGAAAATGAAGGTAGGTGTCCATTTTAGAGGCTAATTTTCCCTTCTCCTGCAACCCTGTACAACTTTGGCAGTATCATGGTAAGAAAGGAAGTGAGGAGAAAGAGGAAGGAGAATTGAGCCAGATCCATGAAGCTAATGGAAATCGTTCAAATACTGGGAAGCACCATCATTTCCATTCACTGATTGGAGACAATAGGCCTGGGTAACAACGGAAAAATTTGTTTCTAAAATCGATTTGTATTTGGGGTTTTTTTTTTGTTTCGATATTTAAAATAATTACAAAATTTTCCTTTTAAAAAGTTTGATATTTACGAAATTTCGTAAATGGTAAAAAATTAACGAATCGATTTCCGAAACAATAACGAATCGATTCGTTAATGGCGGACGCGACCGCGAAATACGCTAAAAAACCTCCAAAACCTTCTGAAGCTTCCCTCTCCCTCTGTTGTTGACTGTTGGTGTGATATTATAATTTTTTTTCACTAATTAAACCATAAAACTGGCCCAGACATGCGGAAATAATAACGAAACGACCTCAAAACAATAACGAAACGAATACAATATCAAAATATGAAGCATTTACAAAACGTTTTTGAAAATTCGTTTTTTTAATAATTGCTCCAGAATGGTTCGTTATTGTTTTGTAATTGAAAAAATTAACGAATTATTAACGAATTACGAATTAACAAAACGAAACCGCCCAGCCCTAGGAGACAACACAGGACTTGGAAATATTGTTCAGTCACATGCTCTAGTCAGTTGTCATGCTAAATTCTTGACCTTGTCACTAAAAAGTAGCTTTTCCAAGCTCTGAGATCATAACAGGAATTGCTTTTCCCTATCTCTGTTAGCCAATGGAAGCTGTATTATGCTGAGGAAAGATTTAAAAGAAACAATTACTAAGAAGGCTAGAATTGTAGCCTTGTCTGTCTTGGTAGTCTAGGTGGGCCAAGCTGAAGATGTGGCAAAATCACACAAACTCTGAGATAGAATATGAGAAAGGAGAACATCAGACATGTGTGAGAGAGAAGGGGGGAGGGAGAAGAAGAGAGAGAGCATGCTAGGAGTAACCCAGGCCAAGCCTGGCCCAGGGTGGCCTCGTTGATTTTCTTGCATAATTCATTTTACCAAGACCCTTCTGTTGTAATCCTTATCATGGGATAATGATGATTATTATATAGTTATACCCTTCCTTTTCTCTATGAAATGAGACTCAAAGTGGCTAACACTAAAAAGTATATCAAAGTGTGAATTAAAACATAACACATATAAACATTAAAATACAAATAAAACCACTAAACAAATCTGTCTCAGGGCAATGTTAAGTAGAAATTATTAGAAGCACTTCCAGATTAAAAGCATGGATAATTTAAGCAGCATAAAAACATGGTAAACATAGCAACAGTTAAAACCACTTTAAAGGCTACAGCAATTTAAAACCACACACATATAAACTTTGAAATAAATTAGTTCCCAAAGGCATTAATAAAAAGCCATGGTTTGGTTTGCCACTGGAAAGAAAGCAGAGTTGATACCCATGATCAGACATCTGAGGAGAGACCATTCCACAAATAAGGTGCCACTGTTGGTTGTTCTTGCAAGACTGGAGGGGTTTGGCACATTTGCAGCTCTGTTGGTGTGGCCCAAGCTTTTTGGTGTGACCCTAACTGTCTCCCTAGATATGTCAGGCAGTGAACACACAATAGCTCCTGGAAGTGACTTCAAAGATCCACTCTGTGAGAGACATCCAAGCCAGTCAGAGCATTGCCTTGTCCTTGAATTCAAATGGCCCTTGTACATGCCCTCCTGTTGATTTTGGATTCAGATGGAAATCCTAGATCTTGACCAATCAACCACACAACTTCTTGGTTCAACATAATTACAACACAATTGAGAAGACCTCTATGTGCTTCATAGAGTTGGCAGAGTTAAATGCTATACCTTTAACAATTTTTTAGAATTCAAAATGGCTGTGTAACAAACATCACCCACTAAAATTCCCTGTTCTACACAACTATAAAAGTAGCAAACCACCTTTCTGAGTTTCAGTCTGGCAACTCTGGTCACTATCTATCCTACAGACAAGATACATACTATCTAATTAGTGTATGGATTAATGATTGACAAAGCCCTCTTAAATCTGACAAAGGTCACTCCTACTATGGCATGTGGCTCTCTAAGGTCTCATAAGAACATAGAAAACTATCACAAACTGTGGTTCAACTAGTTCATTGTATTCTACTTCACAGGTGGGAAAAGTACAGTCTGCAGGCTGAATACTGCCTTAGGGCCATATTTATTTATTTATTTATTTATTTATTTATTTATTTATTTACTATATTTATATCCCGCCCTTCTCGACCCCAAAGGGGACTCAAGGCAGCTTGTAGCAGAGGCAAAATTCAATGCTTTAAAATATTAAACAATTAAATAACATTTAGTTAAAAATCTAAACAAGGTTAAAAGCAATTAAAACATAAACAATATCACTTACAGCTATAAAATCACATTATTCACAATCAAGGTCGGGCCATTCCAATGATTGTTACACATAAATCCAAGACATCTATTACACTGTATTAGTGGCAATTTATTTTTGCTCCCAGGGCACCCCAGGGAGCAAGATTTTGCTCCCTAATGGTCTCTACAGAGCAAGGAGACAATTTTGACAATATTATGGGTTTCCCTGGTGCATTTTAGAAACTGACAGTAAGGCCTATCAGGACTAAAATGATATCTCTCAGAGGGCCTTTGAGAGCATTTGAGGGGCAGAACACAGACTTGTTTTGTAGGAGCAATTTGTATAGCTCTCCGAAATTGCCTGGGGGCCGAATGCATCCCTCTCACAGTTGCTCACCTCAGTCCAGTTCTAGGCTAACTAGCAGCATGGGTTTGGGTTAGGAGTACTGTCCAGGCGAAGTACTGCACAGTACACCTACTACCTAGTGAAGCCAGGAAGTGACCAGTCTTTTTGCATACAACACAGTGGCATTGCTCCTGACAATAGCTGTCCTTAGACTCTTTTCACCTCAGGCAGTATGTTTATGTTCTGTAGTAGCAAATGGAATGGATTTCACATCTCCTCAGATCCATTTTCTTCTTCTGCTCAGGACCAGCTTGCTGGCAGGAGGAAGGATGCGGGAAAGGAAAAATGGAAAAATCCCGATGAGTCCAGGAAGTGATTTTGCTGGCAGCAGGTAGCAGCAGAAATAAAACAACAGAATCTAGGAAATATGTCCCATTGGCCACATGCAGCCCCTCCTGCTTTTTAAGTTCCCATAGCTAGATATGCCAGCAAAATTCACACAAAGCTTTCCCTGTCCTATGTTGTGGATTGGCTGAAAAACAAGGCAATGTGTATACCATGTATCTTATTTTAACTTGAAAATTAAAGAAGGAAATTGTGGAACTGCTGTGGCATGAAGTTCAGAAGTGCGGTGCCATAGGCTGTGTCCCTTGGAGTGGGTTTGAAGGGAACCTTGGTTTGGAGTGCTCTTCATCTCCAAATGTTGCCTGCCCATGAGGTAGAAGAGTCAAGAGTGGTCTGTGAACAGTTGGCTGTTGGCCTTTGTCCGTATGAAGGGAAACTCAGAAAGAAATGAGAGCGGAAAAGACTGTGGGTGTTCTGCCACCATTAAATGTGGTAGCATACAGGCAATGGAAAACTGTACAAGCATTGTTGCTTGTGCAATACATTTATTCTATCCTCCATGGACTTTCGTTGGAGGTCTGGTGTGTATGTGTCTGTGTGTGTGTTTGTGGGGGGGGGGGGGGGTTATTTATTTATCATGTCAGGGGCAGACCAAACAGTTACATTGCATTTTTAACAAACAAACAAACAAACAATCAAACAAACAAAAATATATGTTACCACCACCACCACCCCCTCCCCAGTTTGGATATCAGCCAGCATGTCAGTGACTTAAATCAAGAAATAATTTTCTAAGATCTACAGAAACACTCGCTGGAACACCTCAGCAAGCGAGAGTCCAAAAATGGCAGGCTCAAACCCAGAACCTCAACCAATGGCTGATACCAAATAAGAGACTCCCCCCGGGCACACAGAAAACTGGGCAACTTGGAAGGCGCTGAATAGACGGTGCTCTGGCACCATGAGATGCAGAGCCAACCTTAAGAAATGGGGCTACAAAGTGGAATCCATGACATGTGAGTGTGGAGAAGAGCAAACCACAGACCACCTGCTGCGATGGAACCTGAGCCCTGCCACATGCCCAATGGAGGACCTTCTTGTAGCAACACCAGAGGCACTCCAAGTGGCCAGCTACTGGTCAAAGGACATTTAATCAACTACTAAGCTTGCAAACTTTGTGATATCCTAGCTCTACCACTTTTTTCTGTTGTCATGACAATGACATGGGACATCAAAAGTGCTGAAGTTCTTAACTCTGTTTCATGTTTCTTCTTCTTCTATGATTGAGTTTGTTGTCTGACCATTCAGTCCTTGATCCATGCTTTTGAGCATATTTACATGGGGGAAGGCACTCTTTGGATTTCTCAGAGGATTTCTCAGAGGATGCTGTTTACAGATAGGTTTGTATTAAAGATCCTGAGGTCTTGTGGTACTGGGAAAGAACTGGTCTTGAAACCAGGGCACCAGAACCATGCAAAGATCATTGTTGATCTGGGAAATTTTGGTTGTGGACTACTTGCATGGCCTTATATAAACCCACTGCTAGTCAGTATCAGTTCAACATCAAGGAAATAGTGGTAATTTGACTGGGTAATCTATAAAGACTATGCATAGTCCAGTGATAGCTATTAGTTATTATGTCGTTGAATGCAATCATATTTTCAAACCAAAAAAAATCACAAACTATGTTTCTTGGGCTCTCCTAAACAGTATGTCAACTGACCATGCTAGCTGGAGAAATCCAGAAGTTATCAAAATAAATTCCCAAGCTTTATTACTAATCCAGTTAAAGCTGTCTTAGAGATTTGTTTTTTCATGGGCACACACAAATACATACATTGTATAGGATTCCCTTAGCCAGTATATTTAATTAATTGCATAACGGGACATTCCCCTATCTCATCTCTCAGCTCAGTGAGCTGCTTTTCATCAGTCTCACTGGAATATCTTGGTGTATAAACAGAAGGCTGAAAATGCCTGCTGCCTAATCAGCGAGCTTTGTGATGACGCAGGAAGGTGACGTCTGTGCTTTGTGTTGTGGGGTTTTTGTGTGTGTCTTATTTACTATTTTAGAAGAGAATTTTGCTGCGAGTGCAATTGGTGCAGCCTGGAGCATAATGGAAACAGAATCCACCTAACTTTTCAAAACAAGTCCTTCCAAATAAATGTTTTCCCATAATGTGCCAATACCCTCTCCAACCTCCCTCCTAGCTTTAGCATATATATTGTAGTGACATTACAGAGGCACACAAGAGCAAATTGTGAATCGTGTGTGTTTTTAAAAAATGAAATGAACCTTGCCTTAAGCACGCAGAAGGAATAGACTGGATCGAGAAGCTGGCTTATTACTTTGCTGTGCAAATATATGATACACCATAAATACAAGCACAAAACTTAGCTATGTAACCCACCAGTAAAAATATAATGTATGAAAATGTTTTCTGCATTATTGTGGGTTATCCTTTCTCATTATTTGATAATATCAGATCAACAATACCTAGCCTTGGAAGATGGGAGTGACTGTTCAGTACATCTGGAGGGCATCGGGCTAAGGCTGAATTACAGTTTGTTGTAATGGTACCTGATGAAAAAGGTGCAACTTCTGATTGTTTTCAAAGCACGTTATCTCGGGGATAAGATACAACATTGCAAGTACCTCCGATCTCTAGTGTGTATGGATCACAGTGTTCCAAAACCAGACAAGGATGTGTTTACAGATGTATGAAAATGAGAGGGGGTGGGATTGGATTTCTTACAGTATTGTCACAGCTGCTAATTTGTTAATATTTACATCCAAAAAACCCTCTGTAATTCAAGCTATGCTGTCAATCAACATTTTTCAATATTTGATGTTATGAAAACAAGCCAGTGTGTAGAATGACCCCTTGGTTATCTGGAGGGAACAGCTGGCATCTTGCTATCTTACCTGTGATGAGAAAACAGCAAGGAAATAATACTGCATGCTGGTGTGCCTCATGTTCCAACTAAAGGAAAATGAGAGGCTTAGTTTAGAGAGCTACTGTGAGCTGCATGCATCCAACCTGATCTCCATGCAGAAGGAAATGTTAGGGGGATGAAACGGTGAGATGAAGTCCACTCTCAAAAGCATTTCCCATAGCTCTGCCCCAAAGCATTTTGCTACCAAAGAGGGAGCTTCAAATGAGCTCCCATTCCTTCCAAACCAAATCAGGTTGCATAATTGTCAGGGCAAACTAATCAGTGCTACTCAAAAGTGGTGCCCATGGACTGGTGCTGGTCCTTGAACTAGTGGTTACTAGTCCCTGAAGAGTTTCCAGGAAAGAAAGAACAATTTTAGCAAATGAGCACAAATAAAGTACTAGTCCCTGGCACAAGGGTGGGGGATTGCTGGCCTCCTATATGATATAATTTGAGATTCATTTCCATAAGAAATTCTCATTAACCCCAGCAGTAGAAATATGTCAACAAATTAATTAACTAAAAGTTAGCAGCCACCCTAAACCTGCTCCTGCAGGCAGCTATCTTTTCAGTGTGATGGGTCTAGTCCTGAGTTGTCATGATCAGTTATTTATCCAAAACCACTTTAGAAATTCCTCTGCAATTATTAAAACTGTTTCTGAGTGTTTCTGTGGGTGCCAATTTACATAAATTCAAAGGTGACCACATGAATCTGGAGCTGGAATCTTGTGGTCCACCTGAAGTTGCTGGATTGCAACAATGCTTCTGAATCATTGACAAGTAAACCAGGGATCTTTTCAGACAGCCATTTGTAAACTGGGGGACAGCGGCAGAAATTGTGGGGCAGCAGAGGGAACTATCATGCTGTGTTCTCTACTGTTAGGGTCTGCAGTCTCCCTTCCCACAATGTTTCTCTGTCTGCCCCTGCTTCCGCTTCACCGCCACTTGTTTTGTTCTACCCCTCTTTGCCCCCACTCACTGCTGGCATGGAGCCCCATGGAGTCCCACTGGAAGTAGCCCTGCATCAGGTGATGGGCTCTAGGGGACTCTGTGCCAGCCCCAGAGAGAAGTGGGAGAAGACTCTTCTCTCTCTGCATATGATGAGGTCATAGGAAGGGCTTTTTTCCCATACCACACATCAGAAATGGGTGTTCATAGAATTATTGAATTGGAAGAGACCTCATGGGCCATCCAGTCCAACCCCTCACCAAGAAGCAGGAAAATCTTATTCAATGCACTCCCAACAGATAGCCATCCAGCCTCTGTTTAAAAGCCTCCAAAGAAGAAGCCTCCATCACACTCCGGGGCAGAGAGTTGCACTGTTGAACAGCTCTCAAGTTCTTCCTAATGTTCAGGTGGAATCTCCTTTCCTGTCGTTTGAAGCCATTGTTCCACATCCTAGTCTCGGGGGCAGCAGAAAACAAGCTTGCTTCCTCCTCCCTTTGACTTCCCCTCACATATTTATACATGGCTATCATGTCTCCTCTCAACCTTCTCTTCTGAAGGCTAAACATGCCCAGCTCTTTAAGCCGCTCCTCATAGGGTTTGTTCTCCAGATCCTTGATCATTTTAGTCACCCTCCTCTGGACACATTCCAGTTTGTCAACATCTCCCTTCAATTGGAGAATTGGACACATTATTCCGGGTGTGGTCTGACCAAGGCAGAATAGAGGGGTAGCATGTCTTCCTGTTACAGCCTAAGATTTCACTTTGAATGGTTATAAGAGAAAGACAGATATA
Source organism: Anolis sagrei (assembly GCF_037176765.1). Taxonomy (NCBI): domain Eukaryota; kingdom Metazoa; phylum Chordata; class Lepidosauria; order Squamata; family Anolidae; genus Anolis; species Anolis sagrei. The sequence goes on from NC_090022.1 coordinate 270,818,242, forward strand.
CCCCTGGATATCCCTGATTACTATGGTTATATCTTTAAAAATCTCAGGTTGTATTATAAAATTAATAGTCAATGTATTCTAATTTGTAAAGCCCCTGGTATATTATGTATCAGGAAAAGTCAACATACCATCAACAAAGAAATATTTGCTTCTCTTAGAACTGTGCCGCTGAATAGCAGTGTTGAAATTTTGGATTTTTTTTAAAGGAGTTGCTGATCTTATAAAGTCACCAGAAATTCTCTGGGTGGTTTTGCCAGCATTCCTGAAATGCAATCTGTTCAGCAAAATTGAACACAATGGGATGAAAGGCTTTAGAATGCCCTTGGCTGAGTTGGTCAGGGCCACGTCACTATGATTAATTCTAAGCATTAGCAGGCTATGCCTTCCAAATGCATGGGCTGGATTAGCTAATCCATCAGCACTGGAGGAACATAAAACATGTTTCTGGGTGGGATTAATGAGCCCATTACATGAATAGTGATGAGGAACTAGAAGCTTCTCCTTAATAAGTATGCTTCTAGAACAATGTATTCCCCTCCGAAAAAAACTATTATATTGGGATACTAGGAATCTTAGATCAAATTCTTTTATCTTTATTAGATTAGTGTTATCCTAAATAGTACAAAAGACATTTAAAATAATTTCTATCTCTTCTAGGATGTCTGCTTGACTGTGGGTGCATCTACAGTGTAGAATCAATTCAGTTTGACAACACTTTAACTGTCATGGCTCAATTCCATGGAATCACAGGAGTTGTAGTTTAACAAGGTCTTTAGCCTTCTCTGCCAAAGAGTGTTGGTGTCTCACCAAACTATAGTTCCCAGGATTCCATAGCATAGAGCCATGGCAGTTTGCCAATGAATTAATTCAATAAATAGTTTTCTAAGATCTACAGAGACACTCGCTGGAACACCTCAGCAAGTGAGAGTCCAAAAGTGCTAAAAACCCAGAACCACAATCAGTGGCTGATACTAAATGAGAGACTCCCTCCTGGACAAACAGAAAACTGGGCAACTTGGAAGGCGCTGAACAGACTAAGCTCTGGCACCACGAGATGAAGAGTCAACCTTAAGAAATGGGGCTACAAAGTGGAGTCCTCAACATGCAAGTGTGGAGAAGAGCAAACCACAGACTATCTATTACAATGCAACCTAGGCCCTGCCACATGCACAATGGAGGGCCTTCTTATAGCAGCACCAGAGGCACTCTAAGTGGCCAGCTACTGGTCAAAGGACATTTAATAGAATGCAAAGTTTGCAAACTTTGAAGTTTTTTTTAAATACAATACAACTGTTTCGTTCGCTCCTGATACAATAAATAATAGTTTGAATGATGTCAAACTACATTGTTTCTACCGTGTGGATGCACCCTAATTTTAGTAACAAATACTTAATCCCTCTAGCTATGTTTAGCCCATTTTCCTCTAAACACTGAATGATCATGATATTGTAGGTTTTTTTTTCTTCCTTTTGATACGAAATTATTGTGAGGTCTTCATTGTAATCATTGTGAGTTCAGACTTCACTTATTGTGCTTCAGAAAAATGATTACTAGGGGTGTATTTTTACTAACTCAGTAACCTGGCAAGAGTGATGCATCCATTTAAGCCAATTAAGAGTAAAATTGGAGAGTAAAACTTATTGAACACAATGGGGTTTAAAACTTGATAGATATAGTTAGGATTGCACTACAGGAAATCCAGAATCTTTTTACAATTAGAGGCTTATTGGTCAAAATCCTATCAGTAGAGGCTTGTTGGTTTCATTATTATTTCATTCTGTATTCCAGTGCTCCCTGATGTACTTTGGGAAATGTCAAACATTGTTTAAAACAGATTAAAAACAATTTTAATATCCAGTTTAAAATTGCTTTCGATTAAAAATCAATTTATATTCAAAATCTCATTTACACGGAGCAGTCTCCCTAAAATCTCAGTAGGCCATGTAGGCATAAATTTATCACATCATTTGCCCTCATGAAACCGATATGGTTCTCCCACCCCTTTCTGCATGGGAGGATCAAAGGATCTTTCTTTTGTACACACCAGTCCAGGTTGAGTAATGCTTGGGACAAGGAATATTTTGGATTTTGAAATACTTGTATACATCCATAATGAGATATCTAAACATAAAATTCATGTATGTTTCATACATCTTAAAACACATAGCCTGAAGGTAATTTTATTTGCAATGTTTAATCATTTTGTGTACGAAACCAAGGTTGTGTATATGGAACCATCAGAAACAAAATATATCACTAGCTCAGTCACCCCTGTGGACATTTCAGATTTTGGAGTATTTTGGATATGGGAATTCCAAAGGAAGGATGCCCAACCTGTATACAAACTATATCCAGTTAGAGTTACTTTCAGGTTTGGCCAGTATTGTTGAGTTCAATGCTTCTTTAGCCATGGAATTTCTCTCTCAATGTAGTAGAGTTTTGCCCCATATTTGTGCCAATTGCCTTCCTTCCTTCCTTCCTTCCTTCCTTCCTTCCTTCCTTCCTTCCTTCCTTGGAGCCGTCCAAAAACAGCATCTGATTGCTTATGGACTGGTTCCGTTCCACAAACTGTCATAATAGCCTTGGCCTAGTAGGAAGATCAACATTGACATTCCCTAAAGAAGTTCTGGCCCGGCTTACCTATCTGAACGTATCTCTCCTTATGAACCACTTAGGAATCTAAGATCGTCTGGGGAAGTCCTGCTCTCGGTCCCACCTTCCTCGCAAGTACGTTTGGCAGGGACGAGACACAGGGCCTTCTCAGTGGTGGCCCCTCGGCTGTAGAACTCCCTCCCTTGGGATATTAGATTGGCCCCCTCCCTCTTGACCTTCAGAAAAAGAGTAAAAACTTGGCTTTTTGATCAAGTTTTTGGAAATATAGCGGAATAAATAATTATGAAATACGAAGAATGAACACGAAATGACTAGACCAATGGTTCTCAACCTAGAGTCCCCAGATGTTTTTGGCCTACAACTCCCAGAAATCTCAGCCAGTTTATCAGCTGTTAGGATTTCTGGGAGTTGTAGGCCAAAAACATCTGGAGACCCAGGTTGAGAACCACTGGACTAGACAATGCTGTTGGACAATGTTTTTAACAGGATGACACTGGCGATTATATGTTTTAATGGTTCTTATGGTTTATATGGTTTTTATAGGCTTATGTTGAATGTTTTTAAATATATGGCATCAAATTCTGCCAATTTCTATAGGCTGCCTTGAGTCACTGTACGGCTGAGAAAGATGGACTACAAATGCCATAAATAAATAAATAATAAATAATTCTCCTTTTTGGAAATCTGCACATCAGAAGAAAAAATATGGAACATCATCTCTTTTATACACTTATTAAGTGAAGCAGTTAGCTTGTGCCGTTATACAGTCCTTATCATGGTTCATCATATCATATAGATATTTCACTCCAGACATATTATCTATGTAGACAATACTCAGTCTAGGCACATTGCTTCTATAGGCACTGCATAATCTGTGTATATTTTTTATAGTAAGTATATCTCATTCAGATGGCACCAAACATCAATTGTGGTACATGGGCATTAGACATGGTCTATTGCAGTGTTCTCAAACTCTGCTCCTCCAGATGTTTTGGACTTCGGATTCCACAATTTCGAACAAGTGGTAAGCTGGCTGGGATTGCTGGGAGCTGAAGTCTAAAACACCTGGAGGAAGCAGAGTTTTAGAAACACTGTTCTATTGCATCTCCTGAGCAATATCAATGGCATTGGATGTTTGTCTTTTTGTATGTTGGAATCTACCCTGAGTCCCCCTGGAGAGATAGGGCAGAATATAAATAAAGTTTTTGTTATTATTATTATTATTATTTCATTCAGAGCAATTTCAGTATTTGGCAGTATTTAATGTTGTATTGCTTATTCTATAGATTTCATATATTTTGCAATGTCTTTAACTTCACAAATTAATTCAGTCTTTTACCTCTCCAATCTCCCAGCTTTTATAGCTGCTACAGATTATTATTTAACTGGTTCTTGTCCAGTTAGGGAATGGAATCGTTGCTCCCTAAATTGAGCTGTGTTGGGAGGTCAATATTGAGTTGTCTGGCTTCCTGCCTTGGTTTCCTGCCCACCTTATACGGCAGTTGCTCTCTTGGAGAAATTAATATTGTCTTTGTTTTTCCCTTTTCAGCCATGCTGGAATGTAATACGTCATCAGAGTCCAGCTGGGTTTGCTTTCTTATCTCTTGTTTTGAGTTGGCTGGCTGTAAGCCCAGACACAGACATCAATGCTGCACATTTCATATTTCCCTGTGTGTTAGAAAGACAAATAATAACTTTTAAACTTCTGATTTCTAACACATTTTAATGTTTGAATTCAATTTTCAGAGTGTGGATTGCTGCCAAATCATTGTATGATTCTTTCTTTCAAAACATCTGAGGGAATGGGACTGGATTGGACTTGATATGGGAGAGCAGTACGTAGGAAACTCTAATGGAAGGGCTTGAATCCTCCTCTGTCACCTTTCATAGGTTGGCTGAGGTTAGCTAACATCCAAGTGGCAAATGCTACTGAATATATTTTGAGTCAGGGCCATTGTTTAATACAGGAATCCTTGCTATTATAATAGAATAATAAAACTTTTTATTTCTAGACTGCCCTATCTCCCCAAAGGGACTCAGGGTGGTTTGCACACACAAAAAGCAAACATTCAATGCCTAAGTAGGTACAAACACATCAAAAACAATACAGGATAGTGCACAATAATAACAGTAAACTTATAATAAAAGAATTAAACATTGAAATGAAAACAAAACATCAATAATCCAATAGGGCAGTAAACTAAAACATGAATAAACATTAAAACATATACCCCAAAAAGCAGTTTAAATACACTACATTAAAAATGGCTAACACATATTTTAAAGGGTTTTCTTATTTTAAAATAACTAAGATCTTAGTATACCATTTCTTAATTCTCAAGGCTGTATACTTTAAAAAAACCAATTTATGACACTTAGGTAAAGTAAAGGTAAAGGTTTCCCCTGACATTAAGTCTAGTTGTGTCTCTGGGTGACTCTGGGGCAGGGGGTGATGCTCATCTCCATTTCTAAGCTGAAGAGCCGCTGTTGTCCGTAGACATCTCCAAGGTCATGTGGTCAGCATGACTGCATGGAGCACCACAGAAGCGGTACCTATTGATCTACTCACATTTGCATGTTTTCTGCTAGGTTGGCAGAAGCTGAGCCTAATAGTGGGAGCTCAATCCCTCCCCAGATTAGAACCACCAACCTTTTGGTCAGCAAGTTCAGCAGCTCAGTGGTTTAACCCACTGTGCCATCAAGGGGGACCTATATGACACTTAAACTCACAGTAATTCAAACTGACTTTTGCCTTCTACTCTGAGCAAAAAGCACCTCTAGGGTTGGGATAAGCCCATGTGTCCTATTTCATGAGAAACAATTATTTTGGATTGGTTCAAAGTTTAGAAACAGAGCCAGAGGTTTAGTACAGCTGGTAAATCACCAGCAACTATAAGGTCTGTCAACTATAAGATCTGTCGGTAGCTCACGCCCCAAGTTGGAGTGAGCTACCGACTGTCAGCCCTGCACACTTTTTACCTAAGCAGCTTTAGTTGTAATTAGAGAAATAGGTACCGCTAAAAGTGGGGGTGGTGTTTTACGATGCCATAAAGAAAGAAGATCAGAAAATGCTGGGCCACCAAAAGGAAGGAGGAAGTCCTGATGGTTCTTGGTCATAGAAAATGGAGTGACAGCACCCCCTGTGGCTGGACTCATCTTCCATGGCACCAAAACAATGGGACATCAAGTCAAAACAACACATGTCCTTTCTGTTCTGCCTGTGTATTGCCTATACAAAGCAGCATTGAATGTTTGATGTGTATGTATACTGTGGGCTGCCCCGAGTCCCCTTCGGGATGGAATATAAAGAAAGTGTTGTTGTTGTTGTTGTTGTTGTTGTTTGAAACACAACAAGATGAGTCCACAGCAAACAAGATCACTCTGGTTATTATTATTATTTTAAACCCTGTATTTTAAAGCAAATATTCTCTCCAGAGTAATCAATCCTAATCTCCCTTGGAGCACCATTTGATCCAAATGTAATAAATTCCTGACTATACTAGATCAAGTAGAGTTGCCAGAGTGAAAGCTGGAGACAGCTGCTATACTGTTAATGGTGACGTAGAAGAAGGAATAGCAATAAACTTTGGTTGTTTCTGTTGAAATGCCCCCTTCTATCCAACCATTAAAAGTATAGGAGCCATCTCCAATTTTTTACTCTGGCAAACCTAACAGCTGCCTTCCAGAATTCATTCAATTTTATTATCAGCCTCCCTCACCTCAACCAAGTGCATCTGTGCTTTTTTTTAAAAAAAAAATCTGAATTAACATTGTATGAGATTACAAACAGTTAATGATAGTGTTCAGGCATCTACAGTCCTTTTGTGTGGGATAAGTACAACCTTCCACATAGAAATAATGGATATAACCATGCTATTCATCATCTCATATGGAGATTTTGGTCTGCCTCATTCACTGAACAATATAGGTTGAATGGAAAATGGCAGATTGTGATTTCCAGGCTCCCTCATGGCAAGAAATCTTGCTGATTTGTTTTATAATTGGAATGCTGCAATATTTTGTACGGGCGTTCGAAGACATCATGTTTTCCTTATCTGTCAGCCACCGGTGGAAATGTAGTTCCCGCCTCTCGCTCTTTTCCTCTCAAGCTGGAAAGGATGCTGAGATAGTGAAAAGGAAATCAGAAAGAAAAGGCAAGGAAAAAGAGAGCAGTAGAATATGGTTTCCTTGGCAACTATTGCGGTGAGGTAGTCAGAGGTGGCATCTGTCTCATCATTTGTTAAATCAAAGTGTGTGTGTGTTCCCCACATCAGTGTAGAAAGTTAGGCAATTGATTTTGCAAATGGGTCTCCATATTTTTTAAAAGAACTTTAACTTTTATTCTCTTGCTCTAAAGCAGCATTTCTCAAGCTGGAGGTCGGGACCCCTATGGGGGTCACATGGGGGGTTTCAGAGGGGTTGCCAAAGATAATCAGAACACACAGTATTTTCTGTTGGTCGTGGGGGTTCTCTGTGGGACATCTGGCCCAAGTTCTATCATTGGTGGGGTTCAGAATGCTCTTTGATTGTAGGTGAACTATAAATCCAAGCAACTACAACTCCCAAATGTCAAAGTCTATTTTCCACAACATCCACCAGTGTTCACATTTGGACATATTGAGTATTCATGCCAGATTTGGCCCAGATCAATCATTGTTTGAGTCCACAGTTCTCTCTGGATGTAGGTCAACAACAACTCCAAATCCCACAGTCAATGCCCACCAAACCCTTCCACTATTTTCTGATGGTTGTGGGAGTTCTGTGTGCCAAGTTCGGTTCAATTCCATCATTAGTGAAGTTCAGAATGCTCTTTAATTGTAGATGAACTATAAATCCCAGCAACTACAACTCCCAAATGACAAAATCAATCCCCCCAACCCTACCAGTATTCAAATTTGGGCATATCGGGTATTTGTGCCAAATTTGATCCAGAGAATGAAAATACATACAAATGAACAAAATCTGGCTACCAGTATTAAAAAACTCTAAAATTATAACAGCTAAACAACAGAGAGGAAAAAACCAGGCACAGATTAACACCTCCCAGCAACAGATTTTCCCAGGCGCAGGCAGGCCTTCAAATGCTAATGAAGGTGATCAGCTGAACATTCACACCTAACTGCAGCAGGGAAGAGCTCCTTGCCCCACCCCAGCCATTCCACAGATATATATAAACCCATTGTCCTAATTCCAACAGACCTCTACCTCTGAGGATGCTTGCCATAGATGCAGGCGAAACGTCAGGAGAAATGCCTCTAGAACATGGCTCTATAGCCCGAAAAAACCCACAAGAACCTAGTGATTCCAGCCATGAAAGCCTTCGACAATACAAAATACATATTGCATATTAGATATTTACATTATGATTCATAACAGGAGCAAAATTACAGTTAGGAAGTAGCAATGAAAATAATTTTATGGTTGGGGATCACCACAACATGACAAACTGTATTAAGGGGTCATGGCATTAGGAAGGTTGAGAACCACTGATCTAAAGCAATATGTGGTCATTATACTGTAGTCTTGAAGATTCCTACTAGGGAGTAATCATGCCTATAAGGAAACAAGTGTGGTGTAGTGGTTTGAATATTGGACTATGACTCTGGAGATTAGGGTTCAAATCTCTGTCTCGGGTACTGATTGACCTTGGACAAGTCCCACTCTCTCGGTCTCAGAGGAATGCAGAGGCATCCCTCCAAACAAAGCTTGCCAAGAAAACCCCATGATAAGTTCATTCTAGAATCACCATAAACTGAAGGCATAGAATCTCTAAAAAAAGTGCCCACATTTACAGTTTAAAAGCACAATATGTCAGATGACAGGAACAGAAAATGATGACCTAGTAAACGGATAATAACCTCTGACAATATTGTGGTGCTACAATTAATATTCTGGATATAACCAAGTATTAAAAACAAAATGTGAAAACTGTGTTGTGAAAGTGAAACATCATTACTACATGGATCATTTCTTCTTAACATTATTGAAACAATAAATTTACACAGGGCCTAAAAATCCACACCAAATAAATGTATTTTACTTAAAAGAAAAGAGACCACATGTTGCATCATATAACCACGCTTTCTTAATAGTTGTTCCCATTCAGAGCCCCCCCCCCCCCCCCACACACACACATATAAGCATAGAATGTTTTTACTTTCTTTGCTCTTGGAAAACTTACTAGTTATGTGCATGTTTTCATTGATGGTCATGGTTACTGTGTCAAAAGGATTGCAGTATGGAAGATAGAAATGGTTTAAACTGAGAAATATACTAATTAATACCCATCATACTAGTATTAAATAGGAGAAATGTGTCAAGAGGAAGACGCGTCAAGCAAGCCTTTGTTGGGACCAACTTCCATCTGGAAATTGATGTCCTCATTTGATAGGCCATGCCAGTCCAGGAAAGCTGCTGACCAGAAGGTTGGCAGTTAGAGGTCGTGAGTTGGGGTGAGCTCCTGACTGTCAGCTTTAGCTTCTGCCAACCAGAAAGCAAGCAATGCAAATAAAACAATAGGTACCGCCTCAGTGTGAAGGTAAAAGGGTATATATGCAGACATGCTGGCAACACAATGGGAGACATCTATGGACAACAGGCTCCTTGGCGTTGAAAAATTGAACAAGAGCACCTCCCCATGGCTGGATGTAAGCATCACCTCCAAAAAGGGGCCTTTACCATTGTCTGTGTTGTATGTCTCTGTGTAAAAGGCATTGAATGTTTGTGTCATATGTGTATTGTAATCCGCCCTAAGTCCCTCCGGGGAAATTTAGTGGAATATAAATAAAGTGTATTTTGGATCCATTGTCAAGACTACTTCTGGAAGTCAGTCATACTCAGCCACAAGTAATTGTTTTTGATGATGATGATGAGGAAGAGGAGGAGGAGGAGTATATTCTATTTACAGCCAACCCTCCAGATACATAGAGCTTAGGAACACAGGACCCCAGAAGTTGACTCTATATTCAACTTCTGCCCTATAGTTGACTCTATAGTCAACTTTTGCTGGATACTGACCATAGCATTGCATTGGAGGACCTAGAGTTTCATAGAAATGTGTTCTCTAGGTCCTCTGAAGGACCATGCAGTCACACCTAAAGAATGCACTGGAGGACCTAGAGATTCATAGGGAGAACATTTTAATCAAATCTGTAAAGCCAAGTCCACCAATGTGGAGGGCTGACAGTATTTCTGTGGTATTTGGAGATAGTTTTAAAAGAGTGAATCCTTGCAGAACCCAGGAGAATAAAATTGCTGACATCCCTTGTTACCAACATTTGATATAAATCAATGCCACAGCTCTGGGAATGCCTGAGGCAACCTAAAAGCCAGCTTCCTCACAAATTCCTCACAAATTCAACTGACAATGAATGTGCATGTGCTCTTAATCTTGTCAGGCCAAGTTCGGGCTTAGAGTCACAGGAAAAACATGACTGTATTTTATTCCTTGTGAAGCCATGTTTTCTTAAGTGTTGAATCCATTCCATGACCTTTGAGATCACACTCTTTTATGAGAAGAAAATAGTGCCTCTCCCAGAAATACCATGTTCAGTTAGCACTACATAATCTAATGTATTGAGAATAAATACCAGCTTTGACATGCCCATTAGTTTTTGTGAGTGCCCAGTATGTTGGCATTTGCTTTGGGCCATTTCACAAGCAGTGAATTATTTGGAGGGCTAATTAATAGACTGAATCTGACCTAATAGTATGCTGGCCATAATATTCTCAGTTACTTGATCGTTCCTTCCCATGGTGTATGTTCTCTTAGCTATGTACAACTGTGTATGTGCATAGTTGTCTGTCGTCTTAATGTGACCTAAAGAATCTAATAAGATTTCCTTATATAGATATTACATAGAACATAGTCTACAACACCTGGCATTCCCTGGTGGAATAGATCTTTTGTGGCTAGTTACTGGGAGCTATACTTTGTTCTGCTTCCAAGATTAGATGAGTAATTAGGATTTTCTCTTACCTATATCACCAGATATTCAAAATCCATTTCTCTCTCTTTTCTATAGCAAACTAGCAGTAAATTAATTTTAAGGTATGAGCTTTCATAGAAGACTCAAGTCAAAAGAGCACTACAACAATGAAGTATTAATTATTTAGGACATTTCTGAATCTATTGCATGATATATCTTGGAATATAATATTAGTAGCACTGGTGTTGTTTTTTCTACTTCATTTGTTGAAAGAAATATAATTAGTTATGCTGGGTGGGGTTTGATTGGAATTGAATCTGGCACATCTATTAAAATGGGTTTGGAAAAGTCTAGCAGTGCCTTACAGTTATTTAATAGATAAACATGACATGTTATTAATATTATTAATTTTTATATCAGTTTACCCCATTAACCTATTTTTGCACCACATTGGAAGTTGAGCATGGTCAGCCCTTGTTAGTAGTTGGATGGGAAATTGCCCAAGAATCCTATGTGCTGTAGCTTGAAGAAACTGGCAAGACTACCTATAAGTACACCTTGCCTAAGAAAATCTTATGAAATTCATGGGGTCTTTAGAGTTGAAAGGTGACTTGAAGGTACACATATGGGTATACATACAGGTCTCAAAAGCAGTTGACAGGTTAACTTACCAGCCAGTACAAAGTACTAAAAGGTAAGAAAGAAGAAATAATTCAATGTAGTGCCACCTCCAGTCTTCAGCTTATAAACTAGGAGAAAGTGCCAATCAGTGCTTTTACTTTTAAAAGGCTATGTAAACAAGTGATGAGGAGATATGTGCTTTTTTGTTTCACCTCACAATTCATGTTAAAAATTCTAGTGGGGAAGATAATTCAGAAGCATTATAGATAAACACATTTCTATTGTACAAAGGGTGCATCTACACTGTAGAATGCATGCAATTTGACACCACTTTAACTGCCATGACTCAATGGAGCCCCCGGTGGTGGAAGGACTAAACCTTTGTGCCAGCAGGACTGAAGACTGACAAGTCAGCGGTTTGAATCCGGGGAGAGTGGATTGAGCTCCCTTTGTCAGCTCTAGCTCCCCATTCAGGGACATGAGAGAAGCCTACCACAAGGATGGTAAACATCAAACATCCGGGCATTCCCTGGGCAAAGTCCTTGCAGACGGCCAATTCTTTCACACCAGAAGCGACTTGCAGTTTCTCAAGTCACTCTGGACACGAAAAAATGTTATAAAATCATTAGAGCTGTGGCTTTCTCTGTCAAAGAGTGGGGCCTCACCAAATTAAAATCATACGATTCCATAACACTGAGTTGTGGCAGTTAAAGTGGCATCAAACTGCATTCATTCTACAGGGAAGATGCACCCAAAGTCAAATATCTCCTGGTCACACTGTATAATATTATTCAAGTATTTAATGTTTTAGAAACCACATTAAATTGGCCAATCTAAATGTTCAAATACATCTAAATTATGTAACTCGTGTTATCATCCTGGGAAAAGAGAGTGTCAATCCAAAAAGGTTAAAAATATGAGATCACCTTTCCACCTTATCCATCAAATTGCCTTTTCTGTTTGCTGAACTTTTCTTCATGTGCATGACAGCGTATGATTTGCTAAAGATTCGTTAGCAAGGCAGTGAGGCAGAAACCTTGTGAAAAAATAACACATAGAAAGACAAGATTATACATATATTATCTTTCAAAAGCAAATCAGCACTACCTTTGCTATATAACATTCATCTATTGCTTAGTCTCCCATGCTTGAAATGAAAATTATGATAATGCTGACAATAATGATTTTGATGATGCTCTGGGGAATAGTAGACGCAATCTCTAACTCTTCCTACTTTTCTGATAGTTTTCAGCCAAACAAAAAAGTCAGGTCCTTGTGTATAAACTCTCTCACTATAGCAACACAGTTGTTTCAAAGTATTTTGTATTCTGAGTCAGGGCAATTAATGTTTTATCCCCCCCCCCCCCCCATGACACACACACACAATGTGCACAATATTCAGGATTCATCAAATTAATTTGGAGCCTGAGGCACAAAATCCAACCATTATCCTTCTTCTTATCCATCCTAATACCCAAGAGTAAAAATACAACAATAATGAATCAACGAAACAATAGCATACTGCAACCTCCCAATTACTTTGCACTCTCAATCAGATAGGAAATATAGGACTATTGCAGGGAACTGGAAATATAGCAGATTATATATATTTTAAAAGGAAAGAAGCAGAAGTAACTATATTTGTCCACGAGTACAATAAAATACACAGGTGGACATTTATTTGGACTATCCAAAATGCCACTGAAAAAAATCCATGCTTTTTTTCTGTTTCTGAAGGCATTTTTGGTTCTGGTGTAGAATTCTTTCTAGTGCTTTGAATAAAACACAAGAAATATGTGTGACAGTTTGTTAACCTACATCACTGCGATATAGTCTAAAGTTAAAACCCCTTCTCGGGCCAAAAGGAAGGCAGTGATCTATCTCATTTAATAAATCTTGCCAAGAAAATGCTAGTATAAAATTACCATAAACCAAAACATTAATTACCTCAAATTGCAGGAAGCCATAGTTTGTTCTAAGTGTGGTTAAAACAAAGAAGGAACCAATCTCAGTTTGATATCCTGGTTGTTTTTTTAAACTAACTACTGTTAGAATAGATCACAGTTCTTCATACTGTGTTTACTAAAATGTAATGCACACCTTTTTTTTACTTAATTGCTTAGCCAAAAGTGAGGTGCACATTACATTTAATGTAACCTAATTGTGTCACTTGTTAGTCTAAAGCTAGCAAACTCGTCAGCGTAGGCCTAATGGAAGAGTCGTGGCTTCCCAACTGGCCTCATTCAGGTCATGAATGAGGCCAGTTGGGAAGCCATGCCCCTCTGCCAAGTGGAGGCTGGTGGGTTTGATATCCTTGGCTTGATGGAGGGTGATGCTCCTCCTGGCCTCTCAGCTGAAAGGAAAGGAGAAGTGCCACCCTTCCATCAAGCAGAGGTTGGCAGCTTCACTCAAGGAAAGAAGGAATGTCCCCTGTCATGGCTTTGTTTTTGTAATGTTCACCTCAAAATTGAGGTGCACATTAGATTCAGTGGTGCACTAGACGGGTGAATATAGCATTTGAATGTAATTTGAACACTATTGGTGACTGTAGTTTATATATAAAGTCCATTTTCAGAAATTGGGTGCCCCCCCCCCCCCCCACATCACCACTCCTGATAGAAGACAGCAACAGGAAGCAGAGGAAAGCAGGGAAATGCTGTCAGATGACTGGCCATCCCTGGAAAGGATATTGTCAAGGATCATTGTGTCCCCACTATTAGGGACTCTCTCTCTCCCCCACCCCTTCTTTCCACTCCTTCTTACCCCTTCCCTCCTGCCCGTGGGATAACATTGCTTGTGACTTTCTCGTGAGTGGCACTGTTTGCTCACTCACTGGCCATACTGTTCAAAGAAGTATGGAAGGGAGTGTGCATGTGAGAAACTGTAGACACTTAGAGAGGAGCCCAGTGTAGACCATAGAAGCTGCTACAGCCACAGCCAACTCTGTAATTTCTTTTGGAGATGTGAGACATCACCACACCTCCTGTGGCTGGCCTTCTGTGCCAATTTCCTCTGGACACGGGTCTCTTGGTTCTTTTGCTGTAATTCCAAGCAATGATAAATGTAAGCATGCCTTCCTACATAGGACAAAGGAGGAATTGCTGCCTAAACTTGATGATGTTGGGTGAGAAATAAAAACATGTTGTCTTCCTGACATTTCATGTTCTAAACTTGCTGTGCCCCAATGAGACCTGGCTCTAACAAGAGGCAGTGTTGTGTAGTGGCTGTAGTGCTGGGTTAAGCCAGATTCTGTATCCAACTGAGAAACACAACTCATACCTTCCAGGTGTCCTAATATTGCAGGGATAGTCCTAATTAGAATTCTATCATTTTATCCCTTGGATTAGGTCTGCACAACCTGTGACCCTCCAGGTGTTTTGGACTTTAGCTCTCTGAATTCCTAGTCATTGCAACAGCTGGCTAGGGCTTCTGGGATTTGCAGGCCCAGCCTGGAGTCCTGCCTTAGATGAATGGCAGGGAACCGTACAAAAACAGCCTGAGTCCTGCTTCTAATGATTGTCGCCTCCGTTGCTGGTGGGAAAGAGCAAGAAAAAAAATCTTCTTTGCATTCTGATCAGCAGGCAAACTGTTCACCTTTGCCTAATGAATCCGCTGGTGGTACCATTGGGCTGGGTGTGTTCATGTACATGGTCTTATAATAAGATTATGTAGATTTACTGAATATGGAACTGTAATGGATCCCAATCTCTGATTTGTGAATCTGTAACTGCAGTGCAGAATGTCAGCTCCACAAAATATCACAACAGTGATACAAATCTGGATGGAAGTCCTTAAAATTGTAGCATTAGGTTATTAAGGAAATGAATTAGGCTTTGCCGTTTGCTATAGATGGAGAGGATCAGTGAAAGAATACTGCATTTTTGAAGAAAGGCTATTTTTAATGCTTCAGTCTTCAAGCACTGTAGTCGGGAGATAAAGAATGCTTGCCATGCTTCTAATTCAATTTTTCAAGTACTTTCCAAAATTACAAGCAATTTCTAAGGTCATATTGATCTTCCTTCCCCACAAGAGGTATCTCTTTTAAAAGGCATTCCATGTCCTCTGCAATACCTAGAACACAACTGGAGCTTTATTAGAACATAAAGTTGATCTTGGTGTCTTCTCAATATACTTGTGCAGAAACTGCAAAGCAACTTATTAGTTCAATTTTCAGCAGCATTTTATGTACTATATACATACAGTAATTTTGCAATTGTTAATGTCTCCTAGGAGTATGACTGTGACCTTTCATTCCAGCTGTGTTTGTTTCATGGCTGATTTTCTCTCTTTTGCCTTTCTAGCAGCAGTTAGATTCTCCAATAAATGTAGTACAGTGTAGGCTTTTAAAATCAATATGTGCCCTACTTGAGTTTTCCTCTTTAGTTTGTTTTATGTGGGTGTATCCAAATATTCCTCTTGCTCTGCATGTAAGAAATGCCAGGATATCTATGCTGTCATCAGTGACACTGCCTGAATATCAAGCAAAAAGTGGGCACTAGAAACAATATCATGCGAAAGCTGACTGGCACAACCTGGGGATCACAACCAGACACAGTGAAGACATCTGCCCTTGCGCTATGCTACTCTGCTGCTGAGTACGCATGCCCAATGTGGAACACATCTCACCATGCTAAAACAGTAGATGTGGCTATTAATGAAACATGCCACATTATCACGGGGTGTCTGCACCCTACACCACTGGAGAAATTACACTGTTTAGCCAGTATTGCACCACCTGACATCTGCCAGGAAGTAGCAACCAATAGTGAAACGACCAAGGCAGCTCATACCCTGTTTGGATATCAACCAGCACATCAATGACTTAAATCAATAAATAGTTTTCTAAGATCTACAGAGATACTTGCTGGAACACCTCAGCAAGCGAGAGTCCAAAAGTGGCAGGCTCAAACCCAGAACTTCAATCAATGGCTGATACCAAATGAGAGACTCCCTCCTGGGCACACAGAAAACTGGGCAACTTGGAAGGCACTGAACGGACTGCGCTCTGGCACCATGAGATGCAGAGCCAACCTTAAGAAATGGGGCTATAAATGTGGAATTCACTCCCCGGGGAGATTAGATCGGCAACGTCCCTTCTTTCATTTAGGAAAAAGTTGAAAACCTGGATATGGGACCAGGCATTTGGACATTCTGGCAGTTAAAGAAAGATTTGATGATGAGCTGGAATTTGTCGAGACGGAATGGATTTACGGAACTCCGAATGCTGAGCTCAGGATTAGCCTACTACTGTTTATTGCACTGTTTTGTATTGATGATTTAATTTCAAATTTGTAACTGTTTTAATTGCTTTTATATATATATGTATATGTGATAAAGGCATCGAATTGTGCCTTCCTCTGTAAGCCACCCTGAGTCCCCCCTTGGGGGTGAGAAGGGCGGGGTAAAAGTGATGGAAATAAATAAATAAATAAATAAAGTAGAATCCATGACATGCGAGTGTGGAGAAGAGCAAACTACAGACCACCTGCTGCAATGCAACCTGAGTCCTGCTACATGCACAATGGAGGACCTTCTTGCAGCAACACCAGAGGCACTGCAAGTGGCCAGATACTAGTCAAAGGACATTTAATCAACTGCCAAGCTTGCAAACTTTGTGTTTTGTTTGTTTGTTTTGTTAAAAAATGCAATGCAACTGTTTGGTCTGTCCCTGACATGATAAATAAATAATCAGTGACAATTCGGTAAATGGTTATTGATAGCAATAACATTTTTATTGTTTATACCTTCTGCATTTTAGAATGTTTGAGTTTTGAATGAAAGAATCTTAAGAATTGGAAGGGGCCATAAGGGCAATCTAATTCAACCCCTGCCATGCAGGTATATGCAGCTATATCAATCCAGAAAGACACAGTATCTGTCCAAAAGATCTTCAAAATGGAGAGCCTACAGCCCTCAAAGGCAATGTATTCCTCTGTCAAAGAACTCTTTCAATAAAGATGTTCCTAACCTTATTGTTCATGACAGTGGCAGTATTTAATTCCCAGCTTTATCTTTATAAATGCTTCCTCATTTCTTTGGATGTGCTCCATTGCATGTGCTCTCAGTTTATTTATTATTTATTTATTTATTTGCTTTATTTCTATACCGCGTTTCTCAACCTAAATTAGGTGACTCAATGCGGTTTACACAATATTAATTACCACAACAATAACAATTAAAACACAGCATACACAATAGCAAACACACAACATTCATACAATGCCTCGATCACAAACAAGATCCAGTCTCATATCACAAACAAGATCCAGTCTCATATCAGTACATGTTCCTCTGTGAACTTGTGCAGAAACTCTTTCCCACTAAACATATAATCCGTTCACCTGCAAAAAAAGTATTTCTTTTAGCAGATGAAAAGATGGCCTATAGAGTGGAAATTGAGCTTTGAGCCTGGTTTCCCTTGAACCCAGTTCCACCCGACAAGAGTTTGAACAGCAAATATTTTAGAAGTGTATTGGTGTAATTGTTATGATCTAGCCTTATTCAGCTGCATGACCCTTCAGATATGCCTTCATCTTACAGCTGCTGTGATTGCATATGTGTTTGTATAATAAAATATTCCCAGACACAGCTGGGCTCTTTTTACCTTTTTTATTATTTGCCATTCACAATTGGATTCATTTTGTTTTCTGACAGCATTCAAGCAAGAGACAAGAAATTCAATATGTATTTCATTTCTCAATACACAGCTCAGAGACAGAAAATAGATCCCCTCCATATTGTGATCTTAACAAGCATGGCCTTGAATGTTGAATGAGTGTTTCCAGAACCAATGCCACTTTGCACCCAGTGGAGGTTGGTGTCTCCGATGTCAGTGGGACAGTAAAAAATTAAAGGAGTCACCTAATAAACACTATATCAATTTGAAATTCACTAAAATACACAGCAGACCCATTGTTCCATTAATGTTGCAGATATCAACCTCATGTCTTCTCCAGCATCCCGTGCATCAAAACTTAGTCTTGAAGGAAACCTCCTGGAGCAAATTTTGGAGCATTCCTAAAGGCAGGAAAGAGAGGGAACTTCAGACATGTACAAATGGTCACTAATATGCTGTTGGGTTTAGACGTACTCCATAACACACACTTATCAATCCCCCTTGCTTTCCTAAAAGAAAAAGAGTAATGGTAGTCTAATGAAGAGGAGCCATGAGCACTTCTGGTGAGTGGCTGGCCAGTGAATAACCAGAAGCCACTTGTCTGCAGAACCAAGCTTTAAGAAACTGCCATATCCAAGGCTCTTAGAAAAATACCAGGCTTTATAAATGTATAATGTGCTAGCACCCAATGGGAGGTAACACTTTGATATTTTTTTTAAAAAATATTTGTGTCCAACAAGTAGAGTAAGACATAACAATTTTTCCTCATGAGGAAAGTTAGAAGATAATATTCCTCAAAAAGTTAGAAGATAAAATTCCTCAAATTTTTTTTAACAAAAAAAGAGATCCCCCCCCCCCCCCTAAGTAATCTCCCTCATCTCCTACTTGTTTCCATCCCTTTTCCACTATTTTCTCCCTCCCAGCTCCCTCTCCAGTTCACCACACTCTCTTTGGGAACAGTCATACATTTCCTTTATCGTTCATTGTTTGCTGAATTGTAAAGATACTAGTCTGGTGACAGCTTTCCCCATTCCCCCCTGGAGTATCAATTGATATATTTACTTTTTTCTATCTATCCATGATGTAGTCTTGAAGCATATAATCTGTTAAATATTTAGCTAAACACATGCATCTGACTACATTTGTTAGAATTCTTCCATCTTGAGATAACTTTATCCTGATATGAAGTTAAGAGGTGAGATGGAAGCAAAGTTTAAGTATTTTAAAGGATGTCATATTAAAGATGGGGTACACTTATTTTCACCTTCTCCAGAGACTAGGACACAAAGCAATGGATTCCACCTAAACATTAGGAGGAATTTCCTGATGGTAATTGCTGTGGAATATGCTGCCTCTGGGTGTGATATAGTCTCTGTTTCTGCAGTTTTCTTTAAAGCAGAAGCTGCATGGCCATCTGACAAGAAGGCTTTGTTTATTTCGGCATGGAAGGGATTGGACTGGGTGGTATCTGTGGTCTCATCCAACTTGATTCTGATTCCCAGATGTTTTGAAAACTGTCACTTTGGCTATCCGTGCTCATTTGAATTTGAGGTGTCTTTCTGAGCATTGCAGAAACAAGATCATTTTACTAAAAAGGGCGAAACCGGTTTCTGTTTGCAAGGCTAACAAGACCTAAGTATCTTGTAATGGGACCCCCACCTGAGGCTATATCAGTCCTTCAAAAATGTTCTCTGTGGACTGCAGTTCTCTAAAGGCCTCAATCAACATGGCCTGTTGTCCAAACACTGATCTCTGGGTTCTGAAAGACAAACCTGAATGTTGGGGTATTGTTCCCAACAGCACTGAATACTTTTCTCACAATGCTATGGAGTAACAGTACATCGGGCAATGTGGGAAAGTTAAATCCAGGGTTTTAATGCTGCTTGGAATGCTGTACACACACATACAGAGGAGAAGTTTGGGTGTATTGATAGAGTTGATAGTGTATGGGAGTGGAGTGTGCCACAAAGCAGGCAGTGTTGGCCTCTTGGGCCTACCTCCTTCAGGGCCCACGTAAGGGGTCTTATCACTCAAATAGCACAGAACCTCGTTTCTCTTAAATCCAGCACTGGACTCAAGGAAGCAAAAGTCTTGATATTGATTGTATTAGTTTGTACAAGAAGTATTTCAACATGGACACAATGCATTGAACAAAATGGCAAGATTCAACATTGATGTCTGGAAGGAAATGTGAGATGACAAAGTGTCTAGGAACCTTTTCTCTAAAAAGCTGCAGAGCAGCCCAAGTATCATGTCTCTTTAAATGGTGCTTTCCTTAGAGATTGGATAATTCATAAGAAGAAGAGATCTTCTGATCCCTGCAGGATGACATTTACCAAGGTCCATTAGTAGAGGTGCAACACAAGTCCCATGACACAGTGACATTTTGCTCGTAAAGGTAGAAATGTGTTAACTGATCACAGAAAGAAGCTTTATGGGAAGAGAAGCACCACAACACCTTAAGATGACTCATTTTGCTTTTGGTAAATATCAGGCTACCCTTTCACGCTTTCTCTTTCTCTTGGGTGTTTGTGTTCTGCAGTGGCCTCCCTAAATCACCAGGTGTATTGTAGTACAATGCGGTCAGTAGGCATTCTATCTGGTGATAATTGGGAGGGTAACGGCATAAACATCTGGAGGGCAACAGTTTGAAAATGGCTGTTCTATAGACATATTGTTACCCTTGTATGTCCTATTCCTTAATGGTTTTGACTGTGTACAAAATAGCTTCCATGGTTTTTTTTTAAAAAAAAAATCTTAAACATTCAGGCAATAGATAAAACAGCAAGTAGAAGTTATTAGTGGAGTGAGGAGCCCAGAACATATCTCTGTGTCCTTCAAATGGAGCTGCTTGACTGAATTCAGACAGACATTTTTATCTCACAGCAGGTGGCAGTAAACCATTTGGTTGTATGTGAGATGCCCAGCATGCTTCATTTGTAAAGGAAACTGCTGGACCCAGCAGTGATAAAATGAGAAGCTTTGCAGACTGCAGTGAGGTGGCTCATGACAGAGGGATTTCTTGAGGTGGCAAATGCTGTAGCAGTGATGTAGAAACAGGCATGTTTGAGGCCCTCATTAAAACACAGAGAGATAAGCAAATAAATTTGCAGAACAGAAGTATTTAATAAGCTAAGCTTGTTCCATGCAAATTTGATACAAAGTGGCATTATAAAGAATAAGTGTAGCCAGGTCAATATTTTTAAAAGAGAGACATTATGTTGTCTTTTGATTCCAAATATATTGTCATATTTGTCTGTTACAAAAGAGAAATTATCTGGCCAGTATTACCAGCTCTTTGGGAACTGCCTAAAGTTTTAGAGATTTGCTATGCTTCCCTGAGTCTCCTGACAGAGAGATTAATGTCAAAGTGAGCTGCGCTGAGGGGAATATTTGGTTTTTATCTCTAAAGTGGCTTTAAAACTTGAGCACCAACCTCTATTAGGTTCTAGCTGAGCAAAAAGGAAGTCTGCCATTCTGGCTTCCCTGGGCAGGGAGTTCCAGAGTTGAGGAGCAGCCACTGAAAAGGAAGGCCCACTCTCTTGTTCCCACCAACTGAGCCTGAGATGGAGGTGGAACCAAGAGAAGGGCCTCCCCTGAAGATCTCGGGCCCCAGGCAGGTTCATACAAGGGGATGCAGTCAGCCAAATATCCTGGACCTGAACTGTCAAAGGCTTTAAAGGTCATAATCAGCACTTTGAATTGTGCCCAGAAACAAACTGGCAGCCAGTGGAGTTGTCTGCTCTCTGTAGCCATCCACAGTGAGCAACCTGACTGCAGTTCTTTGGACCAGCTGAAGTTTCTCAGCACTCTTCAGAGGCAGCCCCACATAGGGTGTGTTACAGTAATCCGGATGTGATGTACCACAGTGGCCAGACTGGCTTCTCAAGGAATGGGTGCAATTGGTGCTCAAGTTTTAATTGTGCAGAGGCCCTCCTACCCAATGCAGATATCTGGGCCTCCGGATTCAATGCTGAGTCCAGAAGGACCCCTAAACTGCAGACCTGTGTCTTCAGGGGGGATTAAGCACAGGCTTAATCCCTATTCCCTGATCTGCCATCTGACCTTTGTCTTGTCTGGAATAGCAACTCAGTGTCCTTTGATAGATAGTGCCAAGGGCAATTACTCTGAGAATGCCTTTTTTGTGTAATAAATTTTCATGGACTGGAGTACAGTTTGTCAGATGCAGATTATGCCCAACTAAACACATGGCACAGAGTTCTTCTTTTGTGAAATAAGAGAGACCCTTGACATTTTAATGAATTTTGTGGGAGTCTTAAACAAAGAAAGCCATTAAACATCTGGCAACCTGTATGTGTGTGAGAGAGAAATTGTTCAATGAGACCTCCTTTTAGTAGCACTATTACTATAGCACAGCTGTGCTGAATGTTGAAATGATTCATTCCCCAGAGCAGGGGTCTTAAAAATGTCAAACCTAAGGTACATAGAACAGTCTGGAAGGATAGAGCAAGGGAGATTTGCAGGCAGCAGACAAGAATGGTTTAAAAGGCATGGTTTTGTCAAGGAGGGAGTTCGGAGTCTGTGGTGTAAAAGAGAAGATACAGCTGGCTGGATAAAGAGGAAAGCGTGGCATGTTGAAGGAATGGCATGGCAAATGGCGTAAATTTTGGGAACGATATCAAAGAGAGAGCAAAAGAGCCCTTTGGAAGCAAAGCAAATGAGAATAAGAGGAGATGAGGGAATCGATTTTATAGGCACTGTGATAAGAGGCATAATTGCTGGTGATGTGGATATTCATTACACTATTGTCAAACAGGATTTGCAGTTGTGTAGTGAAGCAGGAACACAGTAGAGTGATCTTGTGCTATGCTTTGCACAGCAGGCATGCCAAAGGCATCTGCCAGAGCAGAATTTGGCAGGATTGCAATCTTTCAGCTCTGGCTTGGCAAAAAGACAGCTCTGGCCTGGCTAGGTTGCCTTTCTTGGTAGTCTAGGTCCATGGCTAACCTGGTGAATATGGTGGCTGATGAGGAATATGGGCATGCTCACTTTTACATCAGAGGTGGACAACTCATAGCTTTGCAAATTATTAGAGATGGAGCCCAACCACATCTAGACTCCTATGAGTTGGTCATCTCTCCACCCCAACATGCACCATAGGTATAACACTCTAAGATTGTAAACCTTTAGACTGGCAGTATCAGTGCCCACTTTCACAGTCTCAGACATTAGTATCCCCTTGTGCTGTGTTTCCTCCTGCTCAAGGATGTTTCAAAGAGTAGGTGTGTTCTCTTTGCAAATGAATGGGTGGGAAGAGACATTTAGTGGCTGGGAAACAGCATAGGGCACCCAGGCAGACTCAGATTGCAGCAGGGTAAAAAGAACAGCTGTCTCACTTGCATGTGTTCTGTATACACATAGATCTGGGAAGGAAAGCAGGTTTTTTTTCTTCTTCACTGCAGATATGCAGCTAAATACCTTCCAAGTGTACCGAGCCCTCCCTCGGCCACTAAATAGCTACTGGGGGACAATACACACAAGAAGCCCTGATTCTGCATGGAAACACAGCACAACTGTACAGTCTGAGCATTACATTAAATGCAGGATCTCAGCCATAGCCTATAATTTCTTGGGCAGGCAGGAAAAGATGGAATAGAAACACCATAACAGAAATGCATTGATAAGCAAATCAGTAGTCATATTTCAACACTCTAGAACATGTTATCCACACGGAAACCCCAAATACGATTCACCTCAAAGTGAATCCCTTTGAACTTAAGGAGGATTACTTCTGTACATAAACATGTAGGTTTGCAATCTTATTTAGATATGTCACTTTGCCACTTCTTTCCTTTGGGCTTGTTTTTTTTTCCTGTTTGAGTTGCTCAAGCTTTTCTTTATATGAATACTCATGGGAGGAAATTAAGTTTAATCTACTTTGCCTGAGTGCTTGCTAATATGTTCCAGATAGCATCTATCACTGTAATGGTATAAATGCTCAGTGTTTTAATTATGAATCAACTTATCATAAAAACAATGTCAGTTTATGTATCCATGTAATGAATGTGCAACAGATCTTAGAGAATACTCAGGTGTTATAGAGAAAACACCACAAGAGATGTGCAACTTTAGACAGGTTTTTTTTTTACTGTTGCTTCATAGAGAATAGCCTAAAGTGGTCTTCTCCAGCAGGGTCCCATCCAGACCTTCTAGGCTAGACATCATATTAACCTCCGAAGCACTGATCTAATGGGAATTGTAGTCCCACACATTCTGTGTGTATGTGTTCAAGTCACCTGTTGACCTATAAATTTCATGGGATTTTCTCTGGCAAGGACTCAAGTAGAAATGTATGTTTTAGTTTCCATCATGAGACTGTCTGGAGTGGATTCCAAACAGAATACCATGGCATAAAAGAGTGGTGTGACAAGGCCATAAATATCTCACAAGCTAATATTGGGACCCCAGAAGACTTGCAAGATTTGTCCTCCGCTGGGAGTCTTGCAATGTCTGCAGCACAGCCATCAGCACATTTTGTCAAAGGCTTCCATGGCTGGAATCACTGGGTTGTTGTAGATTTTTCGGGCTATATGGCCATGTTCTAGAAGCATTCTCTCCTGAGGAGAGAATGCTTCTAGAACATGGCCATATAGCCCCAAAAAACCTACAACAACCCATCAGCATGTTCCCCATCCCCATCAATTGTCAGCAGCTCAGGAGGTGCTGTTACCAGACAGCTTGCTTGCTACAAAGATACCCCCTTGACTACGTGCATTAGGGTCACATTGTATGTTTTCATATTATATCTGTGCAGATAAATGACAATGAAATGTCTACTGGGTCTGAACTCTAAGCTAGAGGGGTTTTTTAAATAACAAATGCATTTTAATGAAAATGTAACCCACTCACTGTAGCCAAATTTATAACAAGTAAAGAAGTCAAGAAAATTGAACCCCTTTGAAAAATTCCTTAAATACCCTATTAGGAATCTCCGAATAAGATAAAATATGAACATCAATAATTGACAAAATTGTATTGGTACAAATGATTAACATTTGCAAATATTTAATTGAAATAAAAGTTAAGTATTGCACATGAAAACAGTATGAAAAGATATGAGGATAACAGCAGTCATGTGCAAAACAAAGTATGGATGATTCGTTGTTGTTTTTTTAAATGAATGCATAATTCTGAAGGAGGATTCCTTAAAGTGATTGAACACTTTAAGGCAGAAAAAAAATTAAATGCAAATATACAGAATGGGGGATGCCTGGCTCAACAGCAGTACATGTGAAAAAGATCTTGGAGTCCTTGTGGACAACAAGTTAAGCATGAGCCAGCAATCTCATGCGTTGGCCAAAAAAAGCCAATGGGACATTGGCCTGCATAAATAGGAGTATAGTGTCATGCTACCCCTCTATTCTGCCTTGGTCAGACCACACCTGGAATACTGTGTCCAATTCTGGGCACCACAGTTGAAGGGAAACATTGACAAGCTGTAATGTGTCCAGAGGAGGGCGACCAAAATGATCAAGGGTCTGGAGAACAAGCCATATTAGAAGTGACTTAAAGAGCTAGGCATGTTTAGCCTTCAGAAGGGAAGGCTTAGAGGAGACATGATGGTCATGTATAAATATGTGAGGAGAAGTCATAGGGAGGAGGGAGCAAGCTTGTTTTCTATTGCTCTGGAGACTAGGATCAATGGCTTCAAACTACAGGAACAATGGCTTCAAACTACAGGAAAGGAGATGCCACCTGAAAATGAGGAAGAACTTCCTGACTATGAGAGCTGTTCATCAGTTGAACTCTTTGCCCAGGAGTGTGGTGAAGGCTTCTTCTTTGGAGGCTTTTAAGCAAAGGCTGGATGGACATCTGTTGGGGTTGGTTTGGATGTAATTTTCCTGCTTCTTGGCAGGGGGTTGGACTGGATGGCCCACGAGGTCTCTTCCAACTCTTATGATTCTATAATTCTATGACCTGGTATATTTTGTTGGTGCATTTGTGATAATCAAGAATTAAGAATTCCACATATTACTTTCATGATATGTTATGTTAATGTTCTAGAGAAATATATTTACTTGCCTAACCTTTTTTGCAATCCATTATTGTCCTGTTTTTGAAACTGTAATACAAGTGGATTTGGCTATTTTTTGTAGAGGAAGCTGCATCCAGTCTCCAGGCAGCTCTTAATTTCTGTGGTCTGAATTCTGAGCTTATTGGAAGAGTAATTTGGGAAACAAACTGATAAATGTGCTCATAAAGATCCTGTGTATGAAATTTGAATTAAGCCCAATGTTTCACGTTTTTATAATTCTTTCTCTCTCTTTTTTTTATAGGTAAGTACTTCATTCTTCATTCCTCTTCTTTAAGATGACAGAGAATACATGACTTGCCTGAACTGTATTTTTAACAAAAGTATATAAAAGCAACCAAATGAGTGAAAGATTTTATTGTCTACTCAGGTAAGGATTTCAAATTATTGTCAGGATGTCCTTGTTTATTTATGAAAATTGGTATCAGAACATTTGTTTGTCAGAGTTTGTTGTGTGGAAATATAAAATATAGTTGACTTACATGATACATTAACTTCTGCCTCTTGACTGCCCACAAGAAAAGCAGGTGCTCCTGACTCTGCTCTGAAAGAACCAATTGGCTATTAATCATGGAAGCACCCTTTCCTTCTTTGTCAAAAGAGAAGGATGAAAGGAAATGGTTTGGAAACAAAACGTTATTGGATATAAGGTGCCCCGAAGGTTCCAGAAACATCTCGCTGTGCATTTTTAGTCTAAGATGTGCTCAACACCGACTTCAACATTTTCTATTCTTCAGGGTCATCTTCCACATCTTTTGTGGAGAAGACCCCCAAACCCTTTATGTGTGTTTCAGAAAATGCTGGGGAGCATTTCTTTCCATTAATATTAATCTATGATACTAGACAAACTTGTTGGATCAGATTTCTTCCTATATGAACTAAGTGTTAATATCCAGTGTATAGTTGCACTTTGCATAGGAAGATGGGTGTTCACAGGTAGGGAAGGCCAGCCTTGCCCCAAGGTGACTACTTGAAGCAGCACATTTAAGTTATAAAAGGATAGTAGAGGTAAAGGTAAAGGTAAACTTAATGGCAAGGTTTCCCCTTGACATTAAGTATAGACGTGTCTGACTCTGGGGGGTGGTGCTCATCTCCATTTCTAAGCTGAAGAGCCAGAATTCTCCATAGACGCCTCCAAGGTCATGTGGCTGGCATGACTGCATGGAGTGTCATTACCTTCCTGCTGGAGCAGTACTACTCACATTTGCATGTTTTCAAACTGCTAGGTTGGCAGAAGCTGGGCTAATGGCAGAAGCTCACCCCACTCCCCAGGTTTGAACCACCAGTCTTTCAGTCAGCAAGTTCAGCAGCTCAGCGCTTTACCCACTGTGTCACTGGGGGCTCTATAAAAGGATAACAAATACTTAGATATTTAATATGTTCCCATTGCAACTTTGCCATCAGGGATGAGGAAAAGTGCTTGGGAAGATTACCTGTTTTCAAATTATTGCATTTCTATATCATGTTCATTGATTTGCTGCCTCAGACAGCAAAATGTCTTGTATCAGCTCTGCTTTTAGGGAAACTTGTCTGCCATTACAGAGCTTCTTAGTGAAGCATATCTGATAAACAGCTGGAGGAAAATATGGTTCCTCAAATAGGCCTAAAAATAATGATGACTTTACAGCATAATTTCAGCTGCCTAAACTTTCATAACGGTCATTCACAAAAGTGTGCTGAACAAAATTCCTCCCCCTATTTTACTATCCCTTTTCTTAACTGTTGAAGGCAGGGAGCATAACAGGAATGCTTAGAGGAATGCGGTTCAGGGTTTTGAAAGGTGACAGCAGAGGCAGCTAGGGTGGCCAGATTTTTCTTGACACCAACATGGGACAACCCTTTCTATTGCCTAACAAGTTGAAGACATGTTATATCAAGTCCACTCCACATCTTAGGAGAGACAGACCTTCTATAGGCCTCTGGGAGAGGTGCACACATTACATTAGCCTGCCTCATGTATTCCCTCCATCTCCAGTAGAGTTAGGAGTAGGAAGAGCAGATGTTGACTGGGGTTGACAGAGTGAAAATTGGAGATGGTTTCTGTACCTTTAATTATTGTATAGAAATGGGAATTTCAGCAAGTGTTGGTTTGTATCTGTTTGAGGGACAATCAATACTCACTTAAATTGTATGTTCTACACAACTGTTAAAGATAAAGAATCCTTCTCTTGATTTCACTCTGGAAGCCTTAGCTGCTAGCCACACTTGCATGATAGATGGAGCCCTGACTGAGATAATTTTGCTGTGTACCAAGAGCTTCATGATCAGTGTATTATACATCTAGCATCTACTTTTGAGAGGAACAGATGTTGCTGCATTCACAGCATATGAACCCTGGAACAATTGGTCTAAGATGATGAGCTATCTGTTGTGAGTGTGGGGGGCACCTATGCTTCCTTCTCTCAGCTCTAGTGTTGACTGAGAAAGTAGCCCATGAGGCACAATTTGGGCTGCTGTACCCTGCCATCCATAGAGGAGAAAGAAAGATTCTGCTACATGAACCACAATCTCAGAAGGCCTTATTTACCAAATGACCTTTAGTATCAAATGCTCTAGCCCCAAATATGGAAGATACTGCACAAAATGGGACACCTAGAAACCCTAATGGCAGCTGACTAGTGACTGTTGTTTTCATTTCTCCAGATTCTATGCAGCTAATAGCTCTTAAGCAATTGTCCAGTTGTATTCTTTCTAATGTTGTATTGCCTTATTCCATTCCCATGGCAGCTATGTATATATGTGCATATCTGTAAAGCCAGTTAGTTTTATTATTCCCAGGGTCTCCTGCCTTGCCTGTATTATATTGCTTTTCGGATTTTACTGCTGATATATACCTATTTCTGTATACTACTGCCTGGAACTGTAAATGTAGTTCCATTCTTTTTCTATTTTTTAAAAAATATAAGTTGCTCTTTCTTTATAAGAGAATTGTGGATATTGTTCAGCATCTCACACTGATGCCTTCCCAATAAATGAAAAATATTCAATATTCTAATGAGGCTGTAGCTTTCAAAATGGGTCCTTCCTGATCTTAAAGTTATTAAAAAAACTATTTTATGAACTGTGTACAGAAATATTGTGTTGTGTCCTTCGGGCATGTAGCGGGGGGGGGGGGCTGGGGGGGCTTCACCCCCCCCCCCCAAATTCTCATGGTGGCTCGCGAAAAGGCCTTACTGGTGCATTATTTAAACTGTTATGTTTATTCATATCGTGATCTGATCACCATACTCAATATATCCCATATGCATGGGGGTATTGGGGTAATGATACAAAAGGTTTGCTAGGCTAGACCCTCTTTCACTCAGACTCAGCCCCCCCCCCCCCGAAACTCAGCCCCCCCTCGAAGCCCCCCCCCCCCGAAACGAAATCCTGGCTACGGGCCTGGTGTCCTTTAATATGGATGTTGCCTATACATACCCCCCATTACTGTCAAGATGTACCCCAGAACTGAATGAGTCGTGGAATCAGATTTTTTTTTTAAAAAAAGGCCAACTTCTGACAGCTAAACATTATAAACAGAAAATATTAGAAAGGATGGAAGTCATTTTCTGAAAACTTTTCTACCACCAAGTTTCATTTGGCACTGAGTTAGATGTATCTGTTGCTTGGTGGAATATTTGCAGATGAATACATAGTGTGTACTACTGGATACTATGACCATAAGATACATATCCCAACTGAAATAATGTTTTGAGCAGAAATGGCACGATAACCATTCCCCATGCAATCCTTCACTTTTTACACTATGTAACACAATTTTTGTTCCTGGATTATGAATGTCATTTCCTAATTGTTTCTTTCATAAAAAATATGGAAAAAGTTTATTAAACTGCAAACACTTTATCTTTGTGGGACATCCTGCAACACATTTTGCTATAGTTTTTCTATGAATATCTCATAGAGTCTCAACCAGTTTTGTGGCAACCACAAATATGAAGTTTCTAGAGTAAGTACTGCACAATTAAACAGGAACAGATTTTTTTTCTTCACATTTTGTTACATAGTGTTATGGTTGCAAAGCGATAAGCATGCACATACAAATGTTCTTCCAATTCCCTAGTAGCTTTCCTCAGCACCTGGCAATCAGAAATATATTGACTGAAAATGCAATTACTAAAGACCTATCTTCCAGCATGGATTTCTCTGACCTGTTTTAAAGCTAACCATATGCTAGTCAAAAAGGCATGAAAAAAGTTTCTGCTCTGCCGTCTAGTTCCTACATTGAGTGCAGATTCTGGGAGATAAAATCATTTAAAAGGAATGTCTCTAAGCTTTCAATAATGGCTATATCACTGAGCTTAAATGTCCCGATCCTTTCCCCAAGAACGTATGTTCATTATTTTTTCAAGTTCCAACCCTTTTCAAACTCTTGAATACACTCTGCAGTATGAGACCACCAGAATTAGAAAATATATCCAGTTCTGGTGGCCTCATACATATCTAGTCATTCCTAATAGTGAATATCATGCTGACCTGATTTCCTCAGTCTATCCAAAGTTTTTTTCTGAGTATTCAGAAGCCAATCTAGCCTTTATGTTGATTACATTTAACAGGCTTAATATAGATGGACTTTGTTGTGTATGCATGCAAATATTGCTGTCTGTCACTGTGTGCAATTCACAGGGGGAAACTCTTTTGTGTCTTGGCTTATTATGAGCCTTGATTGGCAAGTGTTATGTGACTAAGAACCGCGTACCTGCTGAGAGAAATGTTAAGAAGCTGCTGATCAAAACAGAGACGCTGGGCTCGTGATGAGAAGTGACTGGAAATTCCTGAAAGAGGGCAAAGGAATGGGTCGCCAATGACTGTGAGATCAAAACTAGAAGGGACTGCCAAAGCCTGAGGCTGGAACTGAATGCCTGGTGGAAATACCACTGCAGAGATCAGTTCTGCCACCCACAATCTTGACGACTCCCTACCCCATTATCTCACCCTTCAAATAGCAAAGTCGGGGTGTGGTGTTGCCATCAGGACTGTAGACAATCAGTGTCACTAAAAAATAGAGGCAGGAAGATTGCATGGTTGATACATTTTTTAAAGAAACTTGGAGACAAACCCCAAATAGAGTGGAGAGCGTCTGAACATCAGATAATGTAGTGAAAGAGATGAGTCAGTGCAGTAAGATGGCCAACTGGAGTGCTGATCAAGATGAAATATCTTTAAACTTTTTATTGCATTTCCAGCTTGTATCAATTTATATTGGAAGTCTTTTGTGGTTAGGATCTAGTCTGTATGGAACTGCTCCTTGCCTATGGAGGAATAGAAAGTCTGTCTTATTGATCCATTACAGAGTCTAGTTCAACCTGATGCCCTCCAGGTATTTTGGACTTCAGCTCCCAGAATCCCTGACTATTGGACAAGCTGGTCAGAGCTTCTGAGAATTGGAGTTCTAATCAACTGGAGAGCTTTGGGTTGTGCAGGCCTGGGAGTCTAGGTTAAGGAATTAGCATTGAAAGATGAGATTACTGTTGTTTCAGAAATGATTTGGAGTATCTAATCAGTTTTTACAGGATCTTGTCCAAACTGAGCATGAACAACATGCAATATGGCAGCATAGCTGTTATATTATTTCTGCTTTGTATACAGAGATACTATGACCCAGTATGGAAAAGTGAGTATTTTAAATTATGGCTCCCAGAATCACACAGCTAACATGGAACAGCTATTTTAAAGAGCAGCCATACATTTTCTGTTGCTGTGTGTCTATAAGTTTATAATCTGTATCAAACTGAAAAGAAAGAGGTTTAAAACAAATGTAATTTAAGGAGTCATAGAATGTTGTGATATATAACTGACAAAAATAGGGAAGAGTAAGAAAAACATTTATGATGTCTAATAATAGCATTTTCATGGGTAAGATGAAAGGTAATCTTAGAATAGATTTAACCACATGCTGTTTAAGTCATTGTTTTGACTTTTATGAGAACTAATACTCATATTTTTATAAAACTATATAGTTTTTTGGGAGCGCCTGATGGCACAGTGGGTTAAAGTGCTGAGTTGCTGAACTTGCTCACTGAAAGGCTGCAAGTTCAAATCCAGGGAGTGGTGTGAGCTCCCGCTGTTACCCCAGCTTCTGCCAACCTAGCAGTTTGAAAACATGCAAATGTGAGTAGATGAGTGGGTACCGCTCCAGCAGGAAGGTAATGTTGCTCCATGCAGTCATGCCGACCACATGACCTTGGAGGTTTCTGCCGACAACACCAGCTCTTCAGCTTAGAAATGGAGATGAGCACCACCCTCCAGAGTCAGACATGACTAGACTTAATATCATGGGAAAACTGTTACCCTAACCTATAGATTTCTAAGCCATGTAGTGTTAAGAGTGGAAGTATTGAACGATCAGGTAGGAACTTCTGTTGTTTTAGACTGGTCCTACTTGGTGGTTAAGCAGTGCTTCTGAACTTGTAGGAAAATAGTATCAGGAATGTCAGAAAAGCCCTGCTGGTTCAATTAAAGAGTTATCCAGCACAGCATTCAATTTGCATAGTATTTACCCAGTTGCCAATAGCAAGCCCATCAGCGGAACATGAATAAAAAATAGAAGGGAGTTGCTCATATGTTCTTCAAAAACTGACATTTACAGACACTCTCCCTTGACATTAATAGAAATAGCCATCGTTATCAAGAGCTCTTGACGGCTTTAACCCCTGTTGGTCATGCTTTGTAAAGGTGTTTAAGTTAGTTGAACACATGTATATATTTCAGTGGCAAATTCAGAGGTTTTAACAACCCTGGTGTGAAAATGTACTTCCTTTTATCCATCCTGAATTCCCCTCCATTCTTCTACAATGGATGAGCTGGGTTCTTGTGTTATAAAATACAGAAAGAAAGGCTTTTCCTATCCAGTTTCCCATGACATGCATAACTTTATACATCACTAGCATATCTTCTCTTTAATTCATCTTGTTATAAGCTTAACAGCGCTAAACATTACAATCCTCAGAGGAAAGCTGCTCTTGTCTTTTTGATCATTTCAGTTACTCGGTCTGTACTTTTTCTGGCATTACAGTGTCCTTATTCAAAGTGAAGGGGCGAGAGCTTACTCACTATTCATAATGTGTCCCTACTATAGATTCATGTAGGAGGAGGATAACAAGAGTTTGCTTTTCGGTTCCTTTTCTAATTAATGCCTCAAATTGTGCTCAACCTGGGGGAAATGGAGCAGATAATGTAGTAAGGGAAATTCAGCACAGAATAAGTAAAGAGGAATACCTAAAATGTCTAGATGAACTCAGATCTCCAAGACCAGATGCACTACATCCAACAGCATTAAAAATGGTAGACATATTCACAGAGCCACTGGCAGTAACCTTTGGGAATTCCTGAAAAGAGGAGAAGTACCAGCAAACTGAAAAGGACAAATGTATTTGCCTTTAAAAAGAGGATCCAAACAATTACTGCCCAGTCAACCTGACATCAATACCAGAAAAGATACTAGAGCAGATCATTAAATCAGCAGTCTATGAGCACCTAGGAATTCTCGCTTAGAGTTAACATGGATTTCTCAAAAATAAGTCATGCCAGACTAATCTTATCAGGTTTTCAATAGAGTTACAGCTTGGTAGATGTCAAAAGTGCTGTGGATATAGTGTATTTTGGTTTGAATAAGGCCTTTGGCAAACATACACAACTTCTCATGATATTCTTGCAAACAAGCTATTAAAATGTAGGCTAGACAATGCTACTTTAAGGTGGATTGGGTATTGGTTGACTGGCTAAACACAAAGACTCCTCCTCATGCTAGAGAGAAGTGACCAGTGGGGTGCCACAGGTTTCTGTCCTGGGCCCAGTGCTATTAGACACCTTTATTAATGACTTGGGTGATGAAAAAGAAGGCATGCTTCCCAAATCTGCAGATGACATCAAATTGGGAGGGATAGCTAATATTCCAGAAGACAGCATTAGAATCCAACATGACCTCGACAGATTAGAGAGCTGGATCAAAACTAACAAAATGATATTCAACAGGGAGAAATGTAAGATAGTACACTGGCAATAAATAAATAAATACTCTCAAAATGAAATGCATAGATTTAGGATGGGTGACATCTGTCTTGACAGTAAAAGGAATCTAGGACTCAGAGACTCAACATGAATCAACAGTGTGATGCAGCAGCTAAAAAAAAACCAATTTTGGTTTTAGCTTGCATCAATAGAAGTATTGTGTCTAGATCAAGGGAAGTCATAATCCCATTCCATTCTGCTTTGATCGGACCTCATCCAATATACTTTGTCCAGTTCTGGACACCACAATTCAAGAGGAGCTAAAACATGTCCAGAGAAGGGCAACCAAAATTATCAAAGCTTTGGAAACCAAGTTCTATGAGGAACAGCTAAGGGAGCTGGATATGTTTAGTTTAGCAAAAAGAGGGTTAAGAGGGGACAGGATAGTCATGTTTAAATATTTGAAAGGATGTCATATTGTCGATGGGGCAGGCTTGTTTTCTGCTGCTTTAGAAACTAGGGGTGCATTCACACTGAAGAATTAATGCAGTATGGCATCATTTTAACTGCCATGGTTCAATTTTATGGAGTCATGGGAGTAGTAGTTTTACAGAATTTCTAGTATTCTCTGCCAAATATTACTGGGATCTCACTAAATTACAAATAGGACATGGAGCAAGGGATTCAAACTGCAGGAAAAGATATTTCACCTGCATATTAGGAAGAACATTCAAATGGTAAGAGCTGGTCAATGCAAGCCCTAGGAAGAACAGCTGAGAGAGCTATGTATATTTAGCTTGGAGAAAAGAAGGCTGCGAGGAAACATGATAGCCATGTTTAAGTATTTGAAAGGATGTTTATTGAGGTGGGGGCAAGCTTGTTTTCTGCTGCTCTGGAGACTAGAACACAGAGCAATGGATTGAAATTACAGGAAAAAGTTCCCACCTAAACATTACAAGGAACAGCAGTGGAATATGCTACCTCGGAGCATGGTGGAGTCTTCTTCTCTGGAGGTTTTTAAGCAGAGGCTTGATGGCCATATGTTAAGAATTTTTTGGTTGTGCATTCTTGCTTGGCACAGTATTACAGTAGATAGTTTTTTTTTGTTTCTTCCAATGCTATGATTATATCAACATTGCTCTGTTAATGTAGTCACAGCATTTTTATTTATTTATTTATTTATTTCGCGCATTTCTACCCCGCCCTTCTCAACCCCCGAGGGGGGACTCAGGGTGGCTTACAAAGGCACAATTCGATGCCAGCATAAACATAACAATGGATAAAACATGTAAACAGCAATTATAACAATTAAGACAGTCAGTATATACATCAAAATCAACAAAGCATCCATAGCTTTGTTGATCTTTCTGAGAGAAAAAAGTTTATAGTATTGACTATTTTTCTATCCAGCAAATCAGAATAGTTTTCATTGTACTGTGTGTGTGTCTAAATATTTATGTCTGTATTTATGAATGTAAGAAAAAAATGTGATGTTTGTAATCAGCCTACAGAGGGCATTATAATACTTTGTTTTTGTTGTTGTAATTGTGTAAGCTACTGTTCTACACTAATGAAGACTATATACAGATGAGTGGTTTTATATTTTTCTAAATAGAATAATCTATACTTCTCAGAATCTCCCCTGTTGTGTCCTACTAATATGCATAAAAAAGGAAGAGAGGGAATCACATTGTATATCAATGAGACATCTGAACAGTGCTTAATTTTGCAGGGAAGAGAAACAATGTGTATACAAACCACTATTTTTGTTAGTTATAAGAAAATGCACTATCTAGAAATCCCCCTAGGAGAGGGCATATGTGCTACTGTCTTCAGATGTGAGGTACCAAGAATTTTCTTGAGTGCATTTCCTTCAAATCACTCTTGACATGAAGACAGATTGTGTGGTAAAAACAGCTGCTGTGTTCCTGAAACTATAAGATATGCAGAATGCTAATTTTTTGGATCAATGCTTCCAAAATCAGTATCCACAGATATTGAGAGCACTCTACCTGAGCCTGACTTGAACCTAAAATTCTGTGACTCATTTCAGATGTGGAGGAAAACCCATCCTCTGGGGTTTTTGCTGAAATTCTCCAGTGCTGCCAAGTGAGTCAGGAGAGGGAATGTCAATTTCTGAGGTGTGAATTCCTTCCTTTCCCCCTCAGGGTTGCAGTGCTGGAAGAAAAAAAACCCTATGAACTTCCACACTATTTTCATCTGATATTTTTCAGTCTCCTCATGTGACTGTTATTCTGTGGGCAGAGGTAACCAGTGTCTCCAAGTTGTCACGGACTGATCACTTTCTGGTCAGGGCTAGTATCACAACTACAACCAGTCCCTGCAGAGGTGAGGGCCCTATTAAAATGGTCTGCCCTCGGAAGCTAATGGAACCCTTAGAGGATTCTTTGACTAGCATCACTGACAATTCTGTTGAGTCCCTGATCAATAAATTGAATCAAAATCTAACCAGGTCTATTGACATAATTGCTCCCAAATGTCCTGTCTGAACTGTTACAAATCAGGATCCCTGGTATACAGAGATCCTCAGGGAAATGAAATGGGAACGACAATGATTAGAGCACAGCTAGTGGAAAACCTGACTTTTATGCCACAAGACATGATATAGAGGATGTCCTTGCTCCTATAAGGTAGCAATACTTGCAGTGAAGAAATCTTTCTCCTCTGCATGGATGGCATCTGCGGATTCATGTCCAGCTGAGCTGTTCAGAGTAGTGAGAGGCTAAACTCAGCTGCCATTCCCTCCAAATCCATTCCTATGCCTTTAACAACCATTTTGCAGATAAAATGTTTCGCATAAGAGCTGACTTAGATTTTGTCATTGGAGCAGAAGTCAACAACTAGGTGTCCAGCAACTCTGCGAGTGAGATTACACTGGATCAATTTCAGTTTGTGAGTACTGTTGATGTGGACAAGCTTCTGGAGCAAGTAAGGATGACAACCTTCATTCTTTATCCCTGTCCCTCTTCGCTGGTCATCCGGGGTGGAAATGCAGTGAAATCTCAAATAAAATAAATTAGCAATGCATCTCTTAGGGAATAAAGTAACTGTTCTGGGCTCAGCTCCTTTCCCAATGACCACTTTAAAAAACTCTATGTGATGTTGGCCTTCTGTTGTACTTATAGGCTACATTTTATTGTGATTGATTTTTGTTTTATCTTGTATTTGTAACCTATCCTAAAATCACAAGTTACAAACCCAACTCTAACAGGGAAGAATTATACAATTAATAAGCATTTTGGAGAGCCCACCAGTATATACAATAATTTGCCAGTGATTTAATCCAAATGCATGACTGCAACGTATTTCCCACAGATGTGGCAGGATGGACTGAAGTGAAATATTTCATACTTTGAATTAAATGCCTGGTATTTAAGGTAAATGTGAGCCTCATAGCAGCTGTTCTGTAGATCAAAATGATAGCTTCTTTGCTTGGGATTACACAAGTCCCTTTTGCTTATTCTTCGCAACACCTTTCTGATATTTGTAGTGCCAGATAAATTGCAAATATTTGTATAGCATTAGGCAAGTACTAGGCAATAAGGCTTTCCTTCTTTATCATATTTCTGGACAATATAAATTACTGATAGGCAAGTATCATCAATAGCTTATTTGCATAGTATTATCTCAATCATTCAAATATGTACTTATAGCTTATGAAAATTATTTTCTCAGTGTACAGAAGCTTTACTTGCTGGTAAGCAGAAGAAGAATGTATAAACTCAAGCAATAACCAAGAATTCATAGACGCTATGAGATGACATGTCAGTAGGTTAGGATTTTGTTGTAAAGAAATCTCTGAAAAGTCATTGAAGAAGTCTGGGTAAGAACTCGACTTTGTTTCATTAGTGGAAGATGAAAACTCAAATGATACAGAATTAATTGTAACCTGGAGGATAGATGTGATTTGGGTCTTGCATAGATTGAATCTGGAAAAAGGAGAGTGAGTCATATTTGCTTAACACATTGATAATACAATTGTGTGGTGAGATAAAAAATGAAATAATAAATAAATTGAAATCTATGCAGGTTAAGTTCAGGACACACCGTGGTACCATTTGCTCTATGATCCAATTACGTGTCTTTTTGGTGGTCCATACTATCTGTAAATCTCTTCCAGCATCTATATCTATTTCTTACCTACATCCTCGGTTTTTTTTAAATAGTTTTTTATTGATATTTCTTTTAAAAAAGAGACAATTACAAACATCTAAGGAACATTAAACAGTATACAGTGTATCCAGACAGAGGAAAAAGAGGGAGGGGAAAAAAAACCAACAAACCGACATACAAGAAGGAATACATTAAATAATCCGACAAGCCCTGACCACCCTCACCTTCAGACAGACAAAAAACATGAAACATGAAACAACAGTAACACATATAGACTTCCAGATCCCCCCAAAGTTGCATAACCTCTCTTTTATACTTGTTGATTTTGATATTCTCTATAAATATCTATATTTTTCTTTTCTTTCATTTGGTTGTTTTCTTTTCTCTCTTCCTTTCTTTCTTATCTTTTTGAGTCTCCGTTTTCTTTTTGAATTTACCTTTGAGAATCTCTTAAAAGTCACTAATATGGATCTCTTTATTTTCTTTTTTGATATAATCTATAAATTTTGTCCAGTCCGTTTTTTGGTAGTTCTTATCGTTTTGTGCCAATCTTTCAGTGAGCCTATCCATATTTAGAATATCCATGACTTTCAGTTCCCATTGTTCCTTGGTGGGTATCTCTTTCGTTTTCCATACTCTGGCCAGAATTGTTCTTGCCGCTGTTGTCATGTAAAAGAAAAGTTTATCTACATTTTCCTCCATCTTACTGTCTGTTATACCTAATAAGAAGGTCTCTGGTTTTAATTTAATTTTTGTCTGTAAGATGGTCTCTATTTGTTTTCCTATTCGGCGCCAGTATTCTTTAACTTTCTTGCACTTCCACCACATGTGGATGAAATTCCCCGTTTTTTCCCCGCATTTCCAACATTTTTCTCCTGTTTTTCCTTTGTTGATCTTTGCTAATACTTCTGGTGTTAAGTGCCATCTATAGAATAACTTGTACCAGTTTTCCTTTATTTCTGCTGCATACGAGTACTTCAGCTTTTTCCGCCATATTTTCTCCCACTCTGCCATGGATATTGGTCTCTCTACATCTCTAGCCCACTGCACCATGTTGCTTTTTACCTGTTCTGTTTCCGTATTCCATATTAGTAGTTGTTTGTAAATCCTACTTATCCTTTTTGTGTCTATTTTTATCATCTTGTCCCAGAATCCCTCCTTTATTTCAAAGCCTATTTTTTTATCTATGTTGAAGTTTTCCCTAATTTGGAAGTAATGATACCATGAAATAGTTGGATCCAGTATCCTTAGTTCTTCCAGTGACTTAAGTGTCGCTCCCTGTGTGTTTATTTTCAGTAGTTGTTTGTATACTAGCCATTTATCTCGGGGTATTTCTTTAATATGGTTGGCCTCATTGGGTGAGAACCATAGTGGTGTTCTTATATATAATCTATCCTTGTACCTATTCCATACTTGGATTAATCCAGATCTTATCACATGGTTCTTAAAGTTTCTCTCCTTTTCTGCCCTGCCCCTCCAAAGATATCCATGCCAACCCTGGGCTAAATCAAACCCTTCCAGGGTTAGTAATTTCTTCTTCTCCAGTGTTGTCCATTCTTTTATCCAGTCCAAGGCAGCCGACTCATAATAGAGTTGAAGGTTGGGCAGGGCAAGTCCCCCTCTATTTCTGTCGTCCGTTAGATTAACAAAGCTTATCCTATGTTTTTTTCCCTGCCATATAAACTTTCCTATGTCTTTGTGCCATTTTTTTATCATTGTTTTTGATCTTACTATTGGAAGGGTTTGGAATAAGAACAGGACTTCTGGTAGTATATTCATCTTAACAACTGATATTCTCCCAAGCAATGATAGGTTTAGATGTTCCCACTTCTTCATTTTTGTTTTAATTTCTACCCATCTTTTTTCATAATTATTCTTTATCAGCTGTGTGTTCTTAGCTGTAAATATTATTCCCAGGTACTTTGTCTTGTCAACTACTTTCATTCCTGCTGTTTTCTCTAGTTCTTCCTGCTTCTTCTTATTCATATTCTTAGTGATGATTTGTGTTTTATCTTTATTTATTTTTAGGCCCGCAACCTCCCCAAATTTTTCGATTTCCATCAGCCATTTATTTATTCTATCTATGGGATTTTCCACAATGCAGACCATGTCATCTGCATAGGCCCGAATTTTATATGAGTAGTTCTTTATCTTTAGTCCTGATAGATCGTTATTTTCCCTTATGTTGATTAATAATATTTCCAAGGTCAAGATAAATAATAGCGGAGACAATGGACAGCCCTGTCTAGTTCCTTTCTGTATTGGTATGTTATTGGAAATTTGACCATTTATTGCAATCTTTGCTGTTTGTTTTGAATATATTGATTTTATTGCATTTGTGTATTGGTAGCCTATGTCCATTTCTTTTAGCGTCGCCTTGATGAAACTCCAGCTTACCCTATCAAACGCCTTTTCCGCGTCAAGAAACATCATGGCGACCTCTTTATGGGTGTTTTTTTCATAATATTCGCTGATGTTCATTAGCATTCTCAAGTTGTCTCTTAACTGGCGTTTCGGGAGGAATCCGACTTGGTCATCTTCTATTCTTGTCCTTAGTAGCTCTTTCAATCTGTCCGCCAATATGCTGGAAAATATTTTGTAATCGACATTAGTCAGTGAAATTGGCCTATAGTTTTTTAGCTGAGTACCATCTGTATTGTCTTTGTGTATAATGGTTATTACGGCTTCTTTCCATGATTCTGGGATGGTTGCTTCTTCCATAGCTTTATTCATCACTTTCTGTATCGGTATTATAAGAATGTCTTGGAATGTCTTGTAGTATTTTGCCGTAAGGCCGTCTGGTCCTGGGGCCTTATTTATCGACATCTTCTTTATTGCTTTCTTTATTTCTTCCTGTGTGATTTTGTTATTTAGCCTTTCTCTCTGCTCTTCTGATAATCTCTCAATCTTCATCTTTCCTAAGTATTCCGTTATCTTTTCTTTTGAAATATTGTCTTTTTCATAAAGTGTCTTGTAGTATTTCTCGAATTGTTTAATTATTTCTCCGGTCTTGTAGTAATGTTTCCCTTTGTCTTCAATTTTCGCTATATGTCTGGCTTGTTTTTTAATTGCCACTTTTCGTGCCAGCCACTTTCCCACCTTATTGGCGTTTTCGAATTTATCCTGTCTGACAAATTTGAGTTTCTTTTCTATTTCCTCTATCTGTAATGTATTCATTTGTTTTCTTAGTAATTCCAGTTGGTGTTGTACCTTCTTATCTTGTGGGTTCTTTTTTGCTTGTTTCCCAGTTTATTATCTCTTTTTCTAATCTGTGTTGTTCCATATTTCTTAGTTTTTTTAATCTTGCTCCCTGTTCAATTAGGTGGCCTCTTATGTATGCTTTGCTGGCATCCCAAATTATATTTATTGATGTATCTTTTTCTGTGTTGAACTGGAAGAATTCTTGTAGTAAATGTTTATTTTTTTCCTGTTCTTTGGGGTCTTTTAATATATTGTCATTAAGTCTCCATCTGAATGTTCTTTGTCCTTCCTCTTCTTCCCGTATTGTTATTAATAATGGGGCATGATCTGAATTTAACATTGGTAGAATTTGGGATTTGGTGACTTTATTTAGTATCGTTTTGGATCCCCAAATCATATCAATACGTGTCCATGTTTTATGCCTACTCGAGAAAAATGTAAAATCTCTTTCATTTCCATGTTGGAACCTCCATATGTCCTGTAGACCTAGATCCTCTTTTAGATCTCTAAATCTCACTGGTAATCCCCCTGTGATCTTTTGTTTTGTCTTAGGGGTTCCCGTAGACTTATCCTTCAATTCATCCAACACCCCATTAAAGTCTCCCATAATCAATAACTCATCATAGACTTGTTCTTCGATCTTTTTTCTCAATTTATCAACAAAGTTACTCTTAGATTCATTAGGAGCATATATGTTACATAGCAATACAATTTTATTACCCATCTCAATTTTAACCCCTAACATTCTTCCTTCCATGTCTCTGAAGGCTAAGACAGATGTCATTTTATCGTTAATGTACGTCACTACCCCCTTTTTTTTCTTTGGACCAGATGCGTAGTACATCTTCCCCAAAGCTTTGTGTTCTAGATATGTAATA
The DNA here is from genome assembly GCF_037176765.1 of Anolis sagrei. NCBI lineage: Eukaryota > Metazoa > Chordata > Lepidosauria > Squamata > Anolidae > Anolis > Anolis sagrei. The sequence goes on from NC_090022.1 coordinate 270,860,233, forward strand.
TGCTTACTCGAGATATGGGTTTCTTGCAATGATATTATATCATATCTACCTTTTTTAAGTCTTTGCCATATTTGTTTTCTCTTCTTTGGGGAGTTTAGCCCATTTATGTTGTTCGAGTATATCTTAACTTCCTCCATTTTGTTCTTCTTGTGTTTTTATCCTTGGTGTCATATCCATTTCGTTCATACTGGAAGCGTCGTCATTAAGGGTCGGTGATTTTTCTCTTGGTCTTTTCCTGCTTTTTTCCTGTTCCTCTTCTTCTGTCTCTTTTCGCCCTCCTCCTCTTTCTTCTTTAACTAGCCTTTCCCAGAATTCTTTTGCCTTCATTTCTGATGTCAACCAATATTTTGTCCCTTTCCACGTTACCATTATTCCCTCTGTTCTTTCCCACTTAAACCTAACGTTTCTTTTTTTCAATTCGTTTGTCAGGAAGTGGTATTTCCTTCTTCTTTCTATTATGGTCAGAGGGTATTCTTTCAATATTGCAATCCTACTCCCTTTATACATCGTTGGGGACTTCGCGTTCTCCTTTAACACTTCGTCTCTAGTTACTTTTCTTACAAATCCTACAATCACGTCTTTCGGGGTATTGTGTCTTTTGGAATAGCTTGTTTGGATCCTGAAGACCCTGTCTATTTCTGCCTCTATTTCCCCTTTCCCTTTTTTAAGTATGCAGGTTATTATGTCTACAGCAATCTCTCTTATATCTTCTTTGTCTTCTTCTATTATATTACGGAATCTCAGTTGGTTTTCTTTTTCTTTAACTTGTATAGCTTCTATAGCATCTTGTTGATTCTGCATTTTTTTTACAGTATCTTCCAGATTTTGGATTTTTTTCCTCATTCCTTCTTGTTGGTTTTTGATGACTTTGTTTTCATTCTGTAGTTCCTTATTTTCTTGTTTCAATATTCCTATTTCCTCCTTCATTCCTCTCATTTCTTCTTTAATTGTTGTCTGCATTTCTTCTTTTAATTTCTTTCCCATTTCCTGCATTTCTTTCTTGATGTTTTCGCTTTGCGCCGCCTGACTCTCTTGTATTTTCCATATTTCTTTCAGTAAGTCTCTCAGACTTAGTTCTTCTGGAAGCGAGTCTTTTCTGGCTGTACCTGCTCCTTTTTTTTCTCCCTTATCTTTATCTCTTTCTTTTTCCATTTTCCCTTTTTGTGCAGACATTCTTTTTGTAGGGCCAGAAATATTTTATTTAAGTTGTTTTCTCTCCTCGCTAGGTTTATTTTTATATACTCCCTAAATTGACGTGTTGTATCCTAGTGTCTATATGTACTGGGCTTGCTATGTTCTATAATCTATCTGTATCTTATACTCCCAATATTCTCTGTTCCTAATCTTAGATGACTGTCTTTTTCTCTAATAAGTTTATGATCAATTTATAGTAGTATAGTAGTATAATCACAAGTCTTCCTTCTTATATCAATTCGTTACCCTTCTAATGTCCTTCTGATGTCCTCTTCTTATCCAGACTAATAGTGTAAACTTTATGACGGAAATGTCCTCAAATTAATCTTCTCTAGTTCTTTCTTATTGCTCTATTTTATATTTTCTAATATTTCGGATCATTTAATTTCACTGTATCTTTACTCTTTGTATATTATATATTAACTTAACTTTTAGATTATTCAATTATATGCACTCGCCCAGTTATTAATTATTACACTCTTATCTTAATTCTCCAGTAACAATTCATCCACTAATACCTTCAAGACATACAGTTATTAATTATTGCACTCTTATCTTAATTCTCCAGTAACAATTCATCCACTAACACATTCAAGACCTACAGTTATTAATTATTGCACTCTTATCTTAATTCTACAGTAACAGTTCATCCACTAATACATTCAAGGCCTACAGTTATCAATTATATACATCAATCAATTATGTACACCTGTCTATTTAATAATTATTGCACTCTTATCTAAAAAAAAGTCAGAAGTAATTCCAAGGTCTGGGTATATAGTTAATAAGTATATAATAAATATCCATGTAGCATCTATCTATATAGCATCTATTACATGTATATTTCACATTAACATCTCTAAAAATCTCCTTTATCTATATATTGTTTTACTTTAACACGCTGTTGTCTCTATTACAGTAATTAACAGTAATTAACACAATAATTGACACTACTTTTTGTATCCCCGGCCTTATATGGTCTAGTTACTCTAGTATGTTCACAGTCCATCCAAGTCTCTCTAATTCTGTTCCTTCAAAATTACTGTCCTTAATTCATTCAATGATGTCAAAATGGTCTTTCTAATCTAATTCTAATGATTTAGTGGCAGTTAATCTAAAGTCCTTTCTCCCACACTGATCCTTTATTCCCTTGAATCCTTGCCTGTACCTTCTTTTCTTCCGTTTCGTTCTTCTCCTCTCTTCTCCACTCTGTCCGGTTCTTTTCCACTCTTCTCTTCCCTTTCCTACTCCTGGCTCCTTGTCTCTCTTGCCTTTCCTGAGGTATCTTTCTTCCGTTTCTTCTTTCAGGTCTCCGCCTATTTCGCTGCTCGATGTAACTCCTCCTCTTTCTTTCTATCTCGTCATTCTTATTTCCGGTTTTGTTCTGTTCACTTCCGTTGGCTCCTCTCCGCTCTCCCCTCCCTCTTGGTTTCTTTTCTTTTCTCTTTCTCTTCTATCCCCTTTCGTCTCTCTCGCAGTTCCGTCTCTTGTCCCCTCCTCTCTTTTCCCCCTCCTTTCTGTCCTCGGTTTTGATAGATGACTGAACCAAGCTTACTTTATTGTGTGTTTCAATCCATATGCCTTTCCTGTAGAGGTCCTTCATTTGAGCAGGAAGTTGTAGATGCATGTTCATAAGACTGCTACTGCAGCATAGTGCTATAAATTACCCCATAGAGCCAATAAGTCCCAGTCTCATTTGTAAGCCAAAGTCCAGAAGCATAAAGTGTCAGTCAGATAGGGATGTGCTGAAGAAAAGCTGGATTCCATTTCTCTGTGACAGAGGACTCAAAACAAAGTGTTAAAGCTAGCAAAGAATGCCTCCACCTTGAAGGAGTACAAATGTTTATTTCTGTGTCTGAACTGCATTTGCAGCTCTCTTCTATAATGGCTGATTGATTATCGAGAACAGTTGGAGCAGCTCCAACTGAGCTGTAGGTATCTGTAGTTTGCTCTCATGATGGGCTATTCTTTAAACGCATGCACACTGTTGTCATCTCAGAGGGAAGGAGAACATAGAAATGGTCTCAAACTAACATCACATAAGTAGCCTCAATGTCCAGCAGGGACATTTGGGGCCTGGCATGTTTAGGAAAGCTGTGTAGTGATCATTTCACTATCACGGCATAATTGTAGCACCAAATCAGCTGGCATGCTTTCTTGAGAGCCTGCATGTCTACTGTTGGATGTTGTTATTTGCTACATTTGGGGAGTAGCCAGGAGCTTATACAGAGGAGTGGCAAGGGGCAGAGCCTGCTCAGCCATCCTCACCTGATGTCCTGAATAAGACTGGCAGATGTTCCATGGAACATCACCAACAATTGCCAGAGGTGCCAAAATGTGGGTGAGGTTCTTTGGAGGAGCAGCATTGGTCCACCCAGCAGGTGGGAGGGAAGTGAGTCACCATCTCTCACCCTCCTACCACCTGAAGTAAAGTATTCAGTTCATGGAAGTGCCAGCCTTGGGCCTATGGGTGAACAGCTGGACAGGAAGAGATGGTAAGTGTAATTTTGGAACTGGCGAAACTGTTCAGATGGGCCCAAAGTCAGGGAATATTCTGAATTCTGGATCAGAATTTGGACTGTCCTCCAACTTTAGTTAAAGTGTCCTTGCTCTATGCTGCCCTGGATCAGCTCCTTGTGGGATTTGGCCACCACTGAGTGATCCAGGCCCATTCCAAACTAAGTGGTCAGTATAGATGTGCCCTAGCACTTGGAAGGTCAGCAGTGAAGGAACTAGACAGGGCCCTGAAGTGTACATATATATCATTCAATAATAAAGGAAGGATTTATGCCATCGTATTCCCAATTTCTATGTACTTTTGTAAAAACCGAACAATGACAAAAGCCGGTAGGAAGAAAACCAACTTATTTGAAATGTGATGTCAGTTCTACAGATAATGTGGGGTGTTAAAAGGACAAATAAACATTTCCTGGGGGGGGGGGATCAAGTCTGAAGTGTCCCTAGAAATCAAGGTGACTAAACTGAGGACATTGTACATTGGACATAACATAAGAAGATATCGTTCATTAGAAAAGATGTTTGGTAAGATAGAAGGAAGTAGAAAAAGAGGAAAATTGTATTACAGAAGTATAGACTCCATCAAGGGAGCCATGGCCCTGAATTTGCAAGACCTACGCATGGCTGTTGATGGTAGGATGATTTGGAGTTCTCTTATTAATTGGTTCACTATAAGTCACAGTCAACTTGATGGCAATTAAGAACAATTATACATCGAAGTGGCCATAGGATTGCAACAATTGTTTCTAATTTTCTGTATTTACTTAAGAGTTTGTTTCATCTAATCCAATAGGTCTTACTTCTGAGTAAATCTAATTAGGCATGAATTGTTAAGATTATCATTTTGAAATTCTCTGTTTTCTCTGTTTTAATGGACAGTTAGCAATGAATCAAACTTTTTTTTAAAATAGTACTTTATTGGTGGAAATCAGTTTCTCTTTTTACTAATCTTCCTGGTAACTAAATGGCTGATGGCAGAGAAGTAATAGGAGAAAATATCTTTTAGCCATTAATTGTTAATTTTGAATATAGACGAGGTGAGTAATGTGTAAAAAGACATATACATATTCTGTTTCCATGCATATCAATATTATCCTAAATTAGGAAGTAAATCCATGGAAGGTGATATTACATTAATAACTGGATAGCATGTATATTTAAAAACAAGGCAGCCAGTCTCCACAGAAAATGCAAATTTAATTTTCAACAGTTGATACACCATGTGGTCTGAAATTGATATATCTTAACAATAGGTTTTGCTGACCTAACATTTCTAAAATGTCTTTATTTTGTTTATGCAGTAAGCAACATTTGTGCTACAACTTAGTTATTCTAAACTTAGGAACAACAGCTGATATTCACACATTATATTCACCAAGGAAAATGAATAATCACAATTGTTCTGCTATGGAGCTGCACCAATATGCTACGCATGTATTTTAATGGGTAACCTTATGCACAGTGGCAGCCTTGGGTCAAAATTGAGTTCATGATCATTTTTCCTAAGGCGATGATATTGTCCAAAATTTTTAGTTGTGTCACATTTGCAGTTGTCATTTTTTTCCTTTAATTTAAAAGAATGTTCAAAAGTAAAGAAAGAATCCAGGCTATATTCTCTATACCCAAGCTGTAATCCTTAGACCAGTTTCTTCATTAAAGATAAAGATAGAAGATGAACATCAGAACACCAGATCCATATTAGGTGTAAAACGCAAGGTCTTTAATCATCTAGTTATAATTCAATTCAAATCATTTAATAAATGCCTTTCCTTTCACAGTATTCTACATAAATATTCCTTCCCTTGTTAATCAGAGCACATAATAAAAAGTTGATCAGAAATTTTTACTGGCACACCTGTTGGCACTATCTTTGCAAAGAATAACACACTTCTAATTTGTTGGGAAATAGCTAATTTATGGGATCAAGTGCATATTACTCCACTAAGAGCTTTTGCTGTTCAAAACGAATAGAGCATTCAGTTAACCAAGTCACTATGAGCTTTGCATGGCTTGGCTTTGCATGACTATGTTTAAATCTATATTGACATGAGGAATCTGTGTAGATGAGGGACCAAGATACAACCGAGGCCCATCTTCCTAGATGTGCAATAAATGTACTGCATCACATGTCCTCCCACAGTCAACCAATGTTTCAGCTATATGATGCTATGAGCAATATCATGGCTTATATCCAGAGGTTAGTTCAATTAGGACAATCAGTTGAAACCACAGACTTTACATAAATATTTATGAAGTCCTCATAGATTCAGTTGGTCCACTGTGGTTGAGATTAAAGAGCCAGTGTGGTGTAGTGGTTTGAGCATTGGACTACAACTCTAGATTTGAGGGTTCGAATACCCACTAGGCCATGGAAATTTACTGGGTGACCTTGAGCAAGTCAAATTCTCTCAGTGCCAAATGAAAGCAAAGGCAAGCTCTTTCTGAAAAAATTTACAACACACACACACAAACCAAGTTGCTTTGCTTTATATCAGAACCACCTGTTGGTACCTCTTGGTGACTTTTGGGTTTAACTTGCCATTCTCTCCATTATTATTTTTTGCAATTGAGGGAAATATTGGTCTGTATCTGGGGGAAATTCAAAGTGCTTGCTTTAGCCTATAAAGCCCTAAATGGTTCCAGCCCAGCTTGCCTGTCCAAACGTCTCTCCTTATGAACCATCTAGAAATTTAAGATCATCTGGGGAGGCCCTGCTCTCAATCTCACCTTCTTCGTAGGCATATTCAGCGGGGATGAGAGACAGGACCTTCTTGGTGGTGGCCCCTCGGCGGTGGAATTCCCTCCCTAGGGATATTAGATCGGCCCCCTCCCTCCTGACCTTCTGGAAAAAAAAGTAAAAATCTGGCTCTTTAAACAAACCTTTGAAAATGCAGTGTAATAGATACTGGAAAATGAGGTTAACTGGAAGACATTGGTTTTTATATAATTTTAATGGTTTTGTATGAATTTTATAATGTTGTTTTATTGTTTTTCATTGTACACTATGGACTGCTATGGCATCGAATTGATGCCAATTTGTAAGCCGCCTTGAGTCGCCTTCAAACTAAGAAAGGTGGGATAGAAATATTGGAAATAAATAAATAAATAACTTTTGGGACCTCATGCTTGTTTTAGAAGATGAGGAGAAAATTGTTAAAGTGGAAGTTGAAAGTCAAAGTCAAGAAAGTTATATTTCTCCAGATGCCTTTTGGGTTACTCAAAACTAAAGTTCAGCTAGAATAAACAGTAAAAGCCTATTATTCATGTATTCAATATCCATAGTTTCAATTACCCAGGCTCCAAAAAAAAAATAATCCCCCACTAACTGGCTGCAGGTCTTTCTGGTTCTTCTAGTGCAATTCTATAACATACTTCCAGATTAAATATAATCAAAATATAAAGTTTACTATAAGCTGTGGTTTCAGACATCTTTAGGAGGTCATGGAACATATCCCCTATGAGGTTACTGTAGTTTAAGAAAAGTTTGGAAAAAATCCAGATGGGTGCCAATGTGGCTAATAAGGAAAGTCAGCTAAGCTACTAGAGACAAGAAGGCTTATTTCTAAAAACCTCTTACCCAAATGAGAAAAATAAAATAAGATGTAAATGTATATAAATGGCACAAATGAATTCACTTCTATAAAGGTTTGTGATTGATGCTAATTAGACAGCTTGAAAATAAAATTAGATAAATTCTTGGAGAGCAAGGGCAATCATAAGTATTGGTTATGTTATTGCTTCCACTACCCAATGCACAGCAACCATCTCACAAAGACAGCTTTTTACAGCCCTCGGTCATTACACAATCCCCCTCCAAGTTAAATTTTGTTTTAGAGTTTTAGGAAGCATGCTGGTGCTGCTTGTTCTATACTATATGAAAAGTTGCCTGGTCACTCCCCACCCCACTCCCCAGACAACACTAGCCATAGAAAATCCCCAAATTACTCCACAAAAGCAGCATTTCAGTAGGAATTGTAGGGTGTAATTAATAAATGTTGCACATCACACTGAAAAACATACTGATGAACAACTGAAATGCTACTTTTAAAAATGAATAATGCCACATTATTTTACCCAGAAAATAATATTATAGATAAGATACTTACTTACAGCCTCTCACTTCCAAGCAGGTCTCATTTTACTGTAGCAAGATATCCTGCAAAACAGAGCAAAACAAAAAAAAATCATTAGAAATAGCTTTTATTTCTGGAAAAAAGGGTTTCAGGCTGCCCAGAAATTCATCTTAGTGTCATAGCCTTTCCCCTTATTTCCCAAACACTGTTACACACTGGGGATAAATTCAGTAATTCTCTAGTGTGCTGGAAGACCTGAATTTGCAATCCCTCTTCAGATTTTCCATCGCAAAGAGCACCATATCTTATTCATACTAGGCTTAACAGTACTTTGCTAAACAAGTCAGAACATGTGTTCACAATCCTGCCCAGGTAGCCATCCCTTATTGAAATGGCTAAACAGTAGTGAATCCTACTCTGTCCACCTTTTGCACAGTATTTTTTTAAATAGCTGCTTTACCTTAGCTATTAAAGTTAGAACATTATCCTTTAAGGTCATCCAAAATTATCTGTTTAAAAAAATGATGAGAGACACATTCTGCTTCATGTATGGAATAACAAAGAAATAGAAAAGGAAGAAAGACGCTTTTGAACTGTGGTATTGGAGGAAAATTCTGAGAGTGCCTTGGATCGCAAGATCCAACAAGTCCATACTTCAGGAAATAAAGCTCGACTGCTCTTTGGAGGAAAGGATATTAGAGGCAAAGATAAAGTACTTTGTTCACATCATGAGAAGAAAGGAAAGCTTAGAGAAGACAACGATGCTGGGGAAAATGGAAGGAAAAAGGAAGAGAGGCCAACCAAGGGCAAGATGGATGGATGGCATCCTTGAAGTGATTGGCTTGACTCTGAAGGAGCTGGGGGTGGTGACGGCCGACAAGGAGCTCTGGCAAGGACTGGTCCATGAGGTCACAAAGAGTCAGAAGGAACTGAATGAAAACACAACAAACAAAAGAAACCTTACAGGGGAACCATAAGGCATCAAGCATTTTTACAAAATGCATTTGGAAATTTTGTTTGAAAGTTCATTTTTTTAAAAAAAAATCAGAATTGAGCATGAACAAACACAAGAGTTAAACATAATAAAGAAGCACTGATACACACACACACACACACACAACGTTCATTAATATGGGTCATTGTAATTGCCTTCCCCACAAAATAAAATCTACAAATACTTTCTTCAGAACAGACTTTGTGTTGAAAGAGAAAAAAGTATGAAGACAGATGTGCAGACAGGATAGTCTAAAAGTTTTTGAAGTTGACTAGCAATTACAAGCAGAAGCTTCTTGCCGAAATGGAAAACTAGCCACAGGTCTAAAATTGCTGTCTGTGTGTTTTCCAGTCCGTCTCTTGTATCTTCAAGAAAAACCAAACACCATCTGTATTGAAGGGATTGTTAGTTACCCCTCCAAGTTTTGTATCATCTGCAATTCCGATAAGGTTTCTCTAAATCCCATCATCTAAATCAGAACTTTCATGTTGGTGACACACTTTTTAGATATACATCCTTTCATGACATGGTACTTCGGTTTTTCTGGCAAACTAGTCAAACCAACCCCTTATAAGTTGTGTGTGTGTGTGATAACTTATATATACATTTCATATAATCTTCGCTGTATAAATGAAGTTTGGAATGTTTCCTTTATGTTGTTGTTTATTCGTTCAGTCGCTTCTGACTCTTCGTGACCTCATGGACCAGCCCACGCCAGAGCTCCCTGTTGGCTGTCACCACCCCCATCTTCTTCAGAGTCAAGCCAGCACATCAAGGATACCATCCACCCATCTTGCCCTTGGTCGGCCCCTCTTTCCTTTTCCTTCCATTTTCCCCAGCATAATTGTCTTCTCCAAACTTCTCCAAACTCCAAACTAGAAGACACAATCATCAAGTTTGCAGATTACACCAAATTGGGAGGGATAGCCAATACTCCAGAGGACAGGAGCCGGATTAAAGACAATCTTGACAGATTAGAGAGATGGGCCAAAACTAACAAAATGAAGTTCAACGGGGACAAATGGAAGATACTCCACTTAGGCAGAAAAAACAAAATGCAAAGATATACAATGGGGGACACTTGGCTCGAGAGCAGTACGTGTGAAAAACATCTTGGAGTCCTCGTGGACAACAAGTTAAACATGAGCCAACAATGTGATGTGGCAGCAAAAAAAGCCAATGGGATTTTGGCCTGCATCAATAGGAACATAGTGTCTAGGTCCAGGGAAGTCATGCTACCCCTCTAGTCTGCCTTGGTTAGACCACACCTGGAATATTGTATCCAATTCTGGGCACCACAATAGAAGAGAGATGTTGACAAGCTGGAATGTGTCCAGAGGATGGGGACTAAAATGACCAAAGTTCTGGAGAACAAGCCCTATGAGGAGCGGCTTAAGGAGCTGGGCATGTTTAGCCTGAAGAAGAGAAGGCTGAGAGGAGATATGATAGCCATTTATAAATATGTGAGAGGAAGTCACAGGGAGGAGGGAGCAAGCTTGTTTTCTGCTTCCCTGAAGACCAGGACGTGGAACAATGGCTTCAAACTACAAGAAAGGAGATTGCATCTGAACATGAGGAAGAACTTCCTGACTGTGAGAGCCATTCAGCAGTGGAACTCTCTGCCCCGGAGTGTGGTGGAGGCTCCTTCTTTGGAGGTTTTTAAACAGAGGCTATTTGGCCATCTGTCAGGGGTGCTTTGAATGCAATATTCCTGCTTCTTGGCAGGGGTTTGGGCCTGGATGGCCCATGAAGTCTCTTCCAACTCTATGATTTTATGATTCTATGATTCTATGATTCCCATCTCCTCATTATGTGGCCGATGTACTTCAACTTTGTCTCTAATATCCTTCCCTCCAATTAGCAGTCGGGCTTTATTTCCTGAAGTATGGACTGGTTAGATCTTCTCGCAGTCCAAGGCACTCTCAGAACTTTCCTCCAACACCACAGTTCAAAAACATCTATCTTCCTTCGTTCAGCCTTCCCCTATGGTCCAGCTCTCACATCCATAGGTGACTATGGGGAATACCATTGCTTTTACTATGCGGATCTTGGTTGCCAGTGTGATGTCTCTACTTTATACTTGTGTTTATACTTGTGTGCTATAGTTGATTCTTGTGTAGTTTTCTCTATAGCTGCTCCAGAGGGGAATGGCGCGAATCCACTGCCCCATGCGCCACTCCCTTGCGGTGATGCTTTCCCCATCACACGTGGGAAGCATTGCCTGAGTGGTGAGGATCCATGCTGGCTCCATTGGAGCCAGTACAATACTGGCAGACTCCCATGTTGGGAGCGAAGCTTCATATGACACTTCCACTCCAGTTGCGGGCAGGGCCTCCACCAGAAATCCAGTGACATAGTGGAATGGGCAGCATGCTCATCCATCACTGGATGCTTCCCGAGCCTCATCTGATGAGGTTCCTAATTAGAAACTTGACAATTTTAGTGGCAATTATTCCAACTCAATGAACAAGTTGTGCAACTTATAAGTTATAACAGTATCAGACTTGAACAGCACCAGTCTTCCTTCATGTGGGCCGTGGGGGGGGGGGAGCACTTTTCATGTGACACACCTAGGGACTACAGGTGACACACTAGTGTGTTCCAACATACAGTTTGAAAAACTCTGATGTAAATCATTGATGAAAATATTGAAGAATGTTGGCGTCCGTACAGAACTCTTTGGCACTCCACTTCAGACCTCTTTCCCATTTAAAGCACACCAGTTGACACTAACTCCTTAAGCACAGTTTTAAAACAATGATGTTTCAATATATTCCATATTTAGTCATAAAAGAATACAGAATATAGATGTGAATATTTATGCTAAGCATGAATGAATACCCTAAAGTATTGTGTTAGATCTCTGTGCAACATCTTTCCATGGTATCTGCACTGTATAAACCTTCTTGTGGGAATTCACTATTGACCATGCTTTTTGTTTGGTTCTGCTTTCTGCTTGGATGTGTGGTTAACAAGGAAAAAGGAGGAGGAGGCGGAAAAGAAGAAGTAAAAAAAATGAAGCTATGTGGCTTCACAAACATATAGACTCAGATGAATGAAAATAGTTTATCATTAAAGACATATGAAGTATCGTCATATTTTATGTCTTAGGCTTACTTTATGCTATAAGGGCCATATATACACTGACTAATCTATTTGCAAAATACACCTGAAGAGAGTTTTCCAAGAAAAAAAAAGTTTCAGTGGATTTAAATAAGTAATCTCTCTCTCACTGGAGAGAGCGTCATCTGCAATCGGCAGTATAAATAGTCCATCCCAGCCACCTCTTGTTGCTTTGTAATTGCAGGAGTGACTTTTGGAGAGACTGAATTCACAGCCGATCAAGCTGTGCTCAACGTCTGTTGGAAGTGGAGAGGTGGGGGAGTGGAAATGAGCTCTGGAAGGCTTGCCATTGTATCGTTTCCCTGCTCTCAGCTTGTACGCCTGACTTTGAAGGGATCTAAGCTGCTGCCAGTCCATCAGGGTGAAGGCAGCAGCTGAAGAGGCAGGGACCCTCTCCTCTTTTTCTAGTTAGCAGAGCAGTGCAAATCCCATTGGAGTTGGATCCATTTAGCCAGCTCTTTTGTTTCCAGATCTCCTAGGAATGTTCCCTTTCTGCTATTAGCTTTTTACAGCTTGCACCCGGATAAAATGAGTTTGCCATCCAGCTGTGAACACTTGACTCTGGAGAAAGTGGCTAGATTCCGAAGCGCCTTCATTCACGGATCACCCTATGCTATTAACAAACCCATTGATATTAAGCAGCAAAGGAGACGGTAACTTGGTTTCTCTTTCCTCTTCTGTTATTTTCAGTAACCCTTCCCATTGCAAACAGTGTGTTGCTTTCTGGTCTTTAGTGTTTTGAATTATTTTGAATGTGTTTTGTGAAGGGAACAGTCACAGTTGCCATTGCCACTTATTTGGACTTGAAACACAGGATTGAGAAATAATTATTGTATTTAAGGTGTCTGAAGAAGCCACACTTAATTTGCTTTGAATGCTTGTTGATGATTAGTGTGTAAAACGATGAATGAGAAGGGAGACAAAGCAGTCATGAGTAAATTCTATTGACTCGAATGGGATGGATGCATCAGTAACTGGAGAAACGGTTAAAGCCAAATATAGTGCCCAGTCATTGTTCTCATCCTTTGTTCACACAAGTCAACATTTTCAGGGGAAAGCAATACCAAAGTTATGTTTTAAATTGGAAGGTCAGTTGCCCAGATCCAAAGAGCTGTCCAGTCAGTTGAGCTTCCCTCAAAGGGCTTTAGGCTTATGCTTCTCATATGTTGCTGGAAAAACCATTTTTCAAATAAAAGTAATTTTCAGTAGGATTTTGGGGAAAAAATGAAATCTTATTCTGATAAAAAAAATGTTGTTATTAAATATTCAGCACTGCACTTTCATCCCATGCCCTTAGCTACAGTTTGCACTATCCCAATAGCTTGTCTTGTTTGCAGTTTGGCCATGTCTTATGGTAGTTGTCACCATAGGTCATTGGGTGTTGTTCCGAGTTTTAAATTGTTCTTTTATATGCTATAGTTTTACTTTATTTTATTGTACTGTGTGCTTATTTTGTTTTGTTTTAGGTACTTTGTGGCATATATAGGCCACCCCGCGTCCCTTCAGGGAGGTGGAGGCAGGGTACAAGAATAAAGTTATTGTTGTTGTTGCTGCTATTGCTGTTGCACAATTAATGTACAAAGGATACATCATCTTTTCTTATAGAATTGTATAAGCAACATGGAGAGGCCTTTGCTCTCTGGCAGCTTACACTATAATTGACACGGGGGAGGGTTCAAATCAAATGATTTTAGAAATGAGCCAAAAAAATATAAAACTGCCCATAAGTGTAAAAATACAATTTGCAGTCTTGCATCAAATATATATAAGGTGCACACCATGTCAGAGCTCAAAACACCAGGGTTCAACATTGTTTGGAATACTCTAACTTTATTGCTGTTATAGTATGTGTGAGATATTTGGTTCAACTACCCAAGTACAGCACTAAAATGCTTCTGTAGCACCTTATAAACACCAGCCTGCTATAGACGTTTCAGGAGCTCAGTGTTCCCATAGTTTTTCACACATTTGCCTACTTACTTTCTGTTGTTATTGTTTTCTCTCAACACACACCCATGCATGAAAACCTATGATTTCTTAAACACTAGGTTGAGTTATTTATTCTTGGACTTTTGTAGGAGTTTAAAAATAAGACTCCATTGTTATTCTGTTGGTAGGTATCAAAATTCAGAATCAACTCTTTTTTAAAAATGTCCAGTGAGTTTGTTACATGCAGAAAAGCCATTGCTTTAATATGAAATTGAACTCTCCTGGGGAAGAGAGAATGACTAGGATTCTATATCAGCTGTTTAGTTAAGTATACGTAATGATCATTAACTTAATTTAATGATTAACTTAATGAACATGGCAATAGAGTCATAATAATCACTAGTGGTTGTGAATATGAAACTGTTATAGATGAGTAAATCTAGGTAACAATTTCATGTTCGCAATTGTTGTTTAGTCATGCTTTTGACACTATTGTAAGAAAAATATCAATCCCACAAATCTACCCCAAGTATAAGTCGACCCGAATGTAAGCCGAAGCACCTCATTTTACTAATAAAACTGGGAAAACTTACTGACTCGGGTATAAGCCGAGGGTGGGAAATGCAGCAGCTACTGGCAAATTTCAAAAAATAAAAATAAAAATGTATACCAATAAAATTACATTAATTGAGGTATCAGTAGGTTAAATGTTTTTGAATATTTACATAATTTAAGATAAGACTGTCCAGCTCTGATTAAACCACTATTCTAGTCTTCTTCAATGTAAGTGTGCTTATGTATCTTCCAATCATAATAAAGGGCAAAATAATAAATGTAATAATAAATGTAATACCAATAGAAATAAATAGAGTAAAATAATAACAACAATGATACAGTAAAATAATAAATGCAATACTACTAATAATAAATAAATAGAGTAAAATAATAAATGTAATAATAACAATAAATGATAGAGTAAATTAATGTAATTCTACTAATAATAAATAGGGTAGAATAATAAATATGATAATAACAATAAATAGAGAAAAATAATACATATGCTAATAATAATAAATGGGGTAAAACATAAATGTAATAATAACAATAATAATAAATAAATGTAATAATAACAGAGCAAAATAATAAATGAAATAACAATAATAAATAGAGTAAAATAATAGATGCAATAATAATAATAATAATAATAATTAGAAGGTTCACAGAATGGCCATTAACAGACTGCAAGATGGACAGCAGGGTTTTGGGTTTCCTGGAGACAGGAGTGCTTACTTCACTGAAGCTGTGGCAACAGGCAAGCATGGGAAGTGGCTGTGCCAGTGAGCAGCATGTTCTGGGCCTTTTACTGGCAATAGTGGCTGTGGCAACAGCACTGGAGCCATGCTTGCAGGCTCTGCCACCACCACTCCTCCTCCTTCCTGGTCAGCTGGCCAAAAGGAGAGGGAGGAGCAGCTGTAGCAGCAGTGGTGGGGGCACCGGAGCCTTGCTGCTGGCTCCGCAACTGCCACCACTACTCATTCTTCACCTCCTCCTCCTTCCTGGTCAGCTGGCCGAGGGGAGAGGGAGAATCGTCAGTAGCAGCCATGGTGGTGGGGGCACCGGAGCCTCACTTGCAGGCTCTGCTGTCACCACTGCTCATCTTCGGCATTCTCCTCCTCCCTGGCCACTTGGCCGAAGGGAGGGGGACAAGTGGCGGTGGGACCGGAGCCTCTCTTGTGGACTCCATTGCCACTGGTGCCACTAGTCCTCCACCTCCTCTTTCTAGCCAGCTGGCTGAGGAGAGGAGGTGGGGCAGCAGTAATAGCATGGTGGCAACTTTGGAGCCTGGCCTGCAGGCTTTTCTGCCGCCATCTCTCTTCCTCCTCCGGCCTGCTCCCCATGGAGGCAAAGGCCAGCCGGCCTCAGATACTTGCCTTCAGGCTCTGCTGCCCAGCTTGGCTTGAGTATAAGCCGAGGGAGGCTTTTTCAGCCCCCCCCCCCCCCAAAAAAAGGCTGAAAAACTCGACTTGTATTCAAGTATACACGGTACTTTACATGGAGGGAAGGAGATCCAGTCTGCATGAGTGAATGACATTTCCCTCAGATTTGAGGTATTGGGTAGCCATTCTCCTTGGTGGACTTCTTAGGGCCTATTCACATTACGTAATTATAGCACTATGCTTTCACATTAACTCCCATGGTTCCATTATGTGGATACCTGCAGCTTGCAGTCTGTATTTTATTTATTTTTTTTGTTGGAGGTGGGGATGGAATTTGCTGTTTCAGATAAAAAGAGGCCAAAAATCTAGCAGCTGATAATAATAATACTTTTCGAATCCAGACTGACAAAAGTTTGGAACACAATACACCAGACATCACAATTCTAGAAAAGAAAAAAAAATTGCATTATTGATGTTGCTATACCAGGTGGCAGTCAAATTGACGAAAAACAACAGGAAAAACTCAGTCGTTATCACTACTTCAAAATTGAACTGCAAAGGCTCTGGCATAAACCATTACAGGTGGTCCCAGTGGTAATTGGCACACTGGGTGCCGTGCCAAAAGACCTCAGCCTGCATTTAGAAGCAATAAACATTGACAAAATCACGATCTATCAACTGCAAAAGGCCACCTGCGCACATCATTCAAAAATACACCACACAGTACTAAACACTGGGGAAATGTTTGACTTGTGATTTTGTGATACAAAATCCAGCATATATATCTTGTTTGCTGTGTCATACTGTGTTTTTGTGTCAGTAAAATAATAATTTTATTTCTTACCCACCTCTTCCCATGGCTTGAGGCAGGTCACAGCACAGTCAAAAACACATGGATACTATAAAAATTCTACAAACATACATATTAAATGCAGTTCCATAAAAGATATATATTAAAGCATCCAACCCACCGACCCCTTTATTCTTAAAATTGGCTAGACAGATGCACCAAGGCAGCCCCAGTTTGTCAAACTTAACATTTGGACTGCCATTCCCAGAATCCTCCAGCCAATAGCCACATGGCAGGGTAGGCTCTGGTATTTACAGCCTCAAAAAAGTAATTTTTGAAGCTCTGGTTCTCGAGGAGGGCATAAATGCAAAAGCCCTCCCTAGCTTTTAGACCTGTGATGAGAATCCTGTAGCCTTTTAGATACTGATGAACTTCAGTTCCCAGCAGTCTTGGCCATCAAAGCCAATGATGATGAATACTTGCAGTTGCAGTTCAGTACTTTTCAGCCAAGTATTTCCAGAATATACTTATTGGGTTTAATGACTGTTGTATGTTTTTATTTCTGTCCATTTCCAATTTTTTGTAAAATAAAAAAGCACTTCTTCATTCATTTTATTTAGTCATATATATTTTTGGTTAAGTAAATACAAAAAGCTGTACATTTAAATTAGACAACATCCTGACTACTGAGCTGATCTTTTTAATGATTTCATGCCTCCATGACATTGGGGTCATTTCTGTGGGTATTCTCGACCAATTCAGATTCCATTAACTGCTGGCTTATGAAAAGGTCACTTTTGGTAACAAACATGTGAATGATCAGATTGAGAGAAAGTGAACTTTTATAACATTCATTTGTCTTTTTAATGATCGATGATATCTGTAAATTTCAAATAAGTTGATTTTCTTCCTATCAGTGTTCTTCAGTGTCTAGCTAGCTTTCAGTCATACACAGAAATGGGGAATACATGACCATGGAAATGTGGAAATGGCAAAGATGATGGAACTGGTCCTATGCAAAGAACATAGGTGAAATGATAGACACTAGCTAGCTTCTAGACCTGCTTCTGTTTTACTGACTGTCTTAGCACCAAGTTCACCGATTATGCATTTTGTCTCTTGTCTGGCATGCTTAAGATGTATCGGAAATTTTGTGGTGAGACTAGTCCTTCCCTTTAAAAAAAAATATGGTTGGGAAAGGCCTGAGTTCCTATAGTTCTACAGAGGGCCCTTCCATATAGCCATATAACCTGGAATATCAAGGCAGAAAATTCCACAATATCTGCTTTGAACTGGGTTATCTGAGTCCACACTGCCATATATCCCAGTACAAAGCAGAAAATGTGGGATTTTATTCAGCTGCGTGGAAGGGGCCTGAGTGTGTTGTTTTCAGTATCAATCTTGGTTTTGCTGTTTTATATAGTGTTTCTTAAAAAGGATGAGATCACAGGACTAATAGTGCATGCCAGAACTTTCAAAGGGTATTATTCGAAAAATGACTACTGGTTTTTGTAATGTGTCCAGATTTGATTCCTTTAGGATTTTAGACTTTAAGGTTTTTTCTTTATTTTGAAAACTAAGTGTATGAGTGGTGTTTCAATTTAAAACCATTCATAGAATGAATATCAGGTCAATTAATAACGTGTATGTGTTCATCAGTCTCAATATAATGTTTTGCCTCCTTCTCTCTCTTTCCCATCACTGCTAATCTTGCAATGTCACAATGTCATTTTTAAAAAAAAAAATGTGACTGGTCTGTGTACCTGGAAAAACACTCGTTTGCAGCATCATATTTCTCTGAAGCTTACCTGTATTCCTGTTTCCACTTTTAATTCCTATCATTTTGCAAGATGTATTTTTGTTCTTCATGAAAATTCATGCATACTTGAAGTATGTCTTTTCTATTTACAATATTTATGTATTCTTCCAATCTTAGGCCTTTTGTAGACATTTTCTCTTTTGACTAAAACATTTTGTATATTTTACAGTTATCTATAGTTTAGCCATTTGCATTTTAAAACACCTTATGAGTACAGAACCTCTAACATGGACACATTTCAAAGATAACAGTCCCATTTGCACTCTTCGGTTCTAGCCATGGCTGCATCCCATGGAATTTTGGGACACGAAATTTGATGAGATACTAAAGCTGTCTGGCTAAGAATGCTAAATACTCCTCTCCATGCTGCAAATCCCAGGCTTCTATAGGATGGAACCATGGTAGGTAAAGTGGAATCATGCATGAAAGAGGCCAAGTTCTATTTTATCTCACAAGTCTTAGAACAGTGGTTCCCAACCTTTTTTTGACCAGGGACCATTCTAAGCAGGGACCACTCTCCAACAGTAGTATCGAAAGGGTTACAAATCAGTTTTTGGTCAACTTTAGATTTGGTTTGGTTATTTGGGATTGCTTCAGGAGGTATAAATGGCAGACTCAACACCAAGATAAATGTTTATGGTGTCCATTACAGCTGCCAGGCAGATCTGCAAGAGGCCTCATCAAACTTACAGCGGATCCTGACTAATATTGTCAGGATCCGCTGATTCAGAAAATTGCATTGGATACACCACAACAGCTCTAGTTTCTGCTGCAGAACATATTACCCAGTAGTTGCCATCTGCTCGCCCACAGAAAATCATATTAATAATCTAGAGCTGATGTGGTCTATCAAGTGCAATTTTCTGAATCAGTACCCCAAATAACTCCAGGAAGAGGCCTAAAAATGTAAACACTAAAGCACCCCCACTTCCAGTCATCACATGGAATGGCTCCACTGAGAGGGATGGAGGAGGAGAAGCAGCACTCAGGAGGCTTGTGGAGCTTTTCATGGGTAGTCAGCCTCTCCACTCCCAACATCCCCTTGCCTCACACTATCAGAGGGTTTCATGAGAACAGTCGCTCTTGTTGCAACAGTGTAGTAACGGTGTGGCCACAGACCATATTTTAGTTCTTGCAGACCACTGGTGGTGCATAGACCATAGGTTGGGAAACACTGTCTTAGAAGGTTTATACTTTTTGGCAAGAATTTGAAACCAGTGAAACTGTGGATCAAGCAGAACAATACCTGGGACAATATTAGTCAGGATCCGCTGTAAGTTTGATGAGGCCTCTGGCAGATCTGCCTGGCAGCTGTAATGGACACCATAAACATTTATCTTGGTGTTGAGTCTGCCATTTATACCTCCTGAAGCAATGCCAGCTGAAAGCTAGCATGATGCAGTGGTTTGGACATTAAACTACCATTCCAGACAACACAACTCGAATATCTACTCAGCCATGAAAACCTACTGGCTGACATCTCACAGTTTCAGGAGAAGGCAAAGACAAACTCTCTGAACAAATCTTTTCAATAAAACCCCATGAAACTCATAGGGCTTCCATAGGTCAGAAATGACTTGCATTTATTTATTTTATTTATTTACTGTATTTGTATACGGCCTTTCTCAGCCAATCGGTGACTAAAGGTGGTTTCCAACAAATCAGTATACATAAAACATGATATAGATTAAAAACATTAAACAGTATAAAACATCACAAAAGCAGTAAAGACTTGTCGGCACACAACAGTAATAATACAGTACTACAAGAGGAATATTCTTCTCAAAGGGATTGTTTCTGTTTAGCAGAAATCACCCAGTGCATTTCAGAAAATAGTATACTTCCATGAAGAGCAAACTGATAAAATATGTAATGTCAGGTGAAATTAATTACAATTTTGTGCGTAATGAACACACACAGGGACTCTGAGAACTGTGTTTCTCACATGGTATTGCTTCATACTTGGAACTGGCTTTTCATTTCATTGTTTAAATGTGAAGCCAGGACAGATGTCACTAGTGGGAAGCCATGTGACCAAGGATGCCACACACTAATGACAGTAACTGATGTAGAGGCACAAAGTGTACCTGGAACCTTTGAGACTTGAACACAGTAATATCTCTTCTTTTTTCAAAACCGTTTTTATAATCAGGAACCACTGGCTAATAGCACTAGACTTGGAGCAGAAAGACCTTGCATACAGAATAATTTCATGCCATCAACCTTCTCGTTGTCTTGTCAAAATGGTATCTATGGAAATGAATCAATACTAATAGCCTGTTGGTAGCAGCCGAGAACCAAACCATGGTGTAGTGATTAGCTGTGCTTTAGTGCCTCTAAAAATAGAAAGAAATAATAAATGGGGGCCAACATACTTCCTGTATGCACTAGGATGAGCTTTGTTGAAGAAAACATGTTTTGAGGGATAGAAATTTTTTACAAATGGGAACTGAAAGCAAACAAACATCATTCAAAGTTTGGAAATGGACCAAGAAAAAATGGAGCTCACCCTTTTTCTGATGCAAGGGCCCTAGATTGTTTCCTGTTTGTTTGGTTTTTTTTAATAAAAGATTTACCAATAGCAGATAAACACATTTCTTCCAGTAAAAGCATTATTTGGTGCTTTGGAAATAGAAATTAGTCCTCTTAAAATTATAACAACCTCTCTCCCTTTTTGCAGGATCAATGAATAAATTTCTATCCGTTGGAAGGTTGACTTCTCTAAACTGTAATTTCTTATGATACTCTAGTGTTTAAATGATAGTTTTCCTCCACTAGCCAACATTTAGAAAAATGATGTCTTTTCTTTTGGTATAAAGAGAAAATACCATTACAGTTTTTATTGCACTTCTGTCAATTTAATATGTGGACTGGGAGCTCTTCTTGGATTGATGATGGCATAGTTGAGGAAAGAAACATTACTTTATTGCTACATGCAGTCCTTTGTTCCTTCTGAGTAGCCTTGTAAACTTGAACCAAAGTGAGGTGTTATTCTTACTATTGGATTGGCCTTTTGGCATTCAGATAGATGGTTCTTAAAAGTTCAGTGAAATTTTAGATTATGTTGACAGACAGGCACTCAGTTTGATGTAAATACGTCTATATTCACCCCCCCCCCCCGCCCCAAAAACATATGTTGGAATCCAGATGTATCTACATGATGAATTGATCAATTGAGCAGAAATTAATTTATTATTAGATAAGAGACTGGTCAGTGGAGACATTTTGAAAAAACCGGAAACCCCTTATAGATTTTTGACCAAAAAAAAAGGGGGGGGGGGGGAGAAAAGGACTTCAAAAGTGTTTGATTTGATTATTAGAAAAAAATAGTCCATTAAAAGAGGGGATTATGTGGAAATTTTATTGAAAGAGGCAGAAATAGCTGAAAGTATATATCTAAGATATAACCATGTTGGTCTGGAATATCAGCATGCAGAGGAATCTTGTAGTATTTCAGACAGTGATTGAGAGAACAAAGTTGATACTAAAGCTTATGTATGCTGCCAACTTTATTGTATTAGTCTCCAAGATGCTACAATATCCCTTTGTATATATGAGACTGCGTATGTGCTAGGATTTGGTTCCCCGCTTTCCCATGGATACCAAAATCTGTGAACAAGTAGATAGGTAGGTAGGTAGGTAGGTAAATAATAGGTAGCTTTGAGGTAGGAATTTATTTAAAAGATCATTTTAATGCCTGGATTGCTTGAACCAAGTCTACTGTGCCTCCCAACTCCTTGGGTTTTTTTTTTGTTTTGGTTTGGTTTTTTGGTATTACTAACTACTATTCCCAAGCATCACATGTTTTCTTATTATTGTTTTTATAAAACAGAGAGTATGGACTCCCTGTTTGGTAAAAACAACAATAAGAAACCATTTGATGCATGGGAATAGTAGTTAGTTGGTAATACCAAACAAAAACAATGAGTTGAGTGGCACATTAAAGACAAAGCAGTTTCAATTGGTATAATTCATTGTGATCAAAGTAGGTGTATGCCACATAAGATCTGTTAGTCTTTATCATCCAGCAAGACTGCTTACTTTGTCTGTTCCAAGATGCCTATATGAGATCAAACCACATTCACTTTTAAAGAGCTATTTTAAAATATATGTTTCTCCAATAAGTCTGTTTAAGTGAGTCAACATGTTCTGTGGTTGTAGTTGTTCTTTATTCAATTGCCAAAGTAGAAAATATGAACAATAAACACTCTAAACTCACCTAGCCTACAGGTATGAACTGTGGCATATGTTAATAAATTACTAGAGAGATACTAACAGTTTTAGCCAGCCTCACCCCAAACTGAAACCGGCCAAAGCTGTGATAAATTGCAAGATACATGAATTGTAAGCACAGAATAGGATTGTATATTTCCTTAACATCTCATTAATTCTCAATAGCAGCTTAGACAAACAGCCATTAGCCCATGGTTATTGGATCTTAAGACTTAACCAACAAATGTCTTGCAAAAAGCAAATATTAAGGACCAGCTACAGAGCAACAGATGTTGGCCATTGGATAAGCCTTGCAATTGTATGCTTATTACATTGCCATTATTAAATACAAAGCCTCCAGTGTTTAAATAGCATTACAGTTATGAAACAAATCAAAAGAAATACCTAGAAAAACCAAGGTTAGAAGTAATATTTTGGGGAAGAGTCAAGAAATGTCCAATTTGGTTGTAGAACCTAAAGAAGGGTAGATTTAATGTATCTATCCTGAGACAATTGTAGACCAAAAGGCATTTTTTTCAGAGCATCTTTAGCCCATCAGACTACATTTCCTAATTCTCCTGGGCTGTGAATCTCACAGCCCACACAATGTCACTATTCCAAGCTCTGAACCAGACAAATACGGTACTCTCTCAATATAACATAGTTTTCTAACCCTCACCCCAGCAGCTCTGGGCAACCCTATGTAAACCTGATTTTACTGTGCAGTCACTCTTTATTAAAACCAAATAGCCCTGCTTAAAAAACCTTCTCCAAAGCATTTACTAACTAATTAAGACATTGCTCTAACAAGCATTTATAAATGGGCATTAAGAGACAGCTTTGAAATGTACAAGATCAAATAAGGCAGCTATCCAAAGCAGAGCACGGTGTAATTTCTGTTTAGAATTAATAAAAGCCTAAAAGCTTTTGGTTTTGAGCCTGCCACCTATATGTTACATATAATTATGTGATTCTTTTTCTTTGGATTTTTGAAAGCTAGTCAAGGTGCCAGACCTTTTCCCCAAAACAGGTTGAGCACCTTGGATACTTCCTTTCAAATTTTAGGATGAAACCTAGAGTGAATTCACCATCGTGAGTTGGGTGCCTTCAATAATGAAACAACTTCAGAGGAAAGGATTTTTGAGCAGACAGATTTCTTTCAAGCAAAGTATTAAGCAGCTCTTTACAAAGATTTTGTTCAGGATAATCTTCTATTAATTTATTTATCGTATCAGAAGCAAACTGAGGGTACAGTTGTAATGTATTTTAAAAACCCACAAAGTTTAAAAACTTGGCATTATACTAAATGTTCTTTGACCAATAGTGGTCCACTTGGAATGCCTCTGGTGTTGCTGTAAGAAGGTCCTTCATTATGCATATGGCAGGGCTCAGACTACATTGTAATAGGTGGCATGTGGTTTACTCTTCTCCGCACTTGCATTTTGTGGACTCCACTTTGTGACCCCATTTCTTAAGGTTGGCTGTGCACCTCATGGTGCCAGAGCGCAGTCTTCTCAGCACCTTTCAAGTTGCCCAGTCTTCTTTGTGCACTGGAGAGTCTCTCATTCAGTATTAGCCATGGGCTGAAGTTCTGCCTGCCACTTTTGGACTCTTGCTTGCAGATGGGGGTTTCTACAAGTATCTCTGTAGATCTTAGAAAACTACTTCTTGATTTAAGGCATTGGCGTGCTGTTTGGTATCTGAACAGGGGATGGGTTGAAGATGCCACTGCCTTGGTCCTTTTGTTATTGGCTGCTACTTCCCAGTGGAGGTCAGGTGGTTCAGTACTGGCTAAACAATATAATTTCTCCAGTGGTGTAGGGTGTAGACATCCTGTGATAATGTGGCATGCCTCATTAAGAGTCACATCCACTGTTTTAGCATCCACTGTTTTAATCTTCTATTAGTCCTTGTACATTTTGGGAGTTTGGAGTGGGATTGACATTATGTAAAAATACTATATTGCTATATGATGTGTATAGTTTGACTTAGACTACCTGGGTTTGAATTGTTATGGATGGTGAACCTAAATTCAGTTTCTATCACTGAATAGCTCATCAGCATTTATGTAAATCCCACTGACACAATGACCTTTAACTGGGTCTACTCTTTAGATTAGGATAATATATTAAATACTGTATTAAAAATCCTAAAATCTCAACAAAAGCAGGAGTAGTGAAGAGCTAATTCTTATGATGTTCTTGGATTTCAGCTTCTATCAACCCTAAACAAATGGGTGGGGGGACTACCACAAATGCTTTGAAGAAGTGCTCCTTGAGAAACTATATTCCAAAAATATCTCCTATCCTTGGTCCCCCATTTCTCTAAATAATAAATGAACATGAGTGCTGATGTTTGAACCTTTCCATATGCAAAAGCTGTCTCATGTATTATATCAGTCAATGGCTTTCCATCATGCTGCTTTCACAAGAGTTAATCATTAACATTTTTGTGGGCTGGGAACACAGAAATGTAAGTTATGTGACTGTTATATAAAACCATGTAAAGGCCATTAGGCATGTGCTGATAATTTCAGTTCCAGAGAAACTCACACTTCTATATTTTATTTTTATATCTTTTGATTTTTTTTTTTTAAAAAAAATCTGTGTGTCTTAAAGGAGGGGAAACAGCCGGGGAGCCAGGAAATCCCACTGGCAAAAAAGGTTCCTAATTTACTAAATTTTTTTGGAGCCAATAGTCTTGTCCTTCACTAGTGCCAGATCTGTTGAATCTTTACAGACTCCTGTAACAGAGGTGTGATTCTGAGTCAAGAAGAAGATAATCTCTACAAGGTTGATGGGCTCCTTGTTTTTAAACATATTCAAACCAATATTGCATCACCTTTGGGGGAGTTTCATTTTCGTTTTCTATTCCTGTATAGCAGAAGGTATGCTAATTGGCTCCTGTGGTCTCTTCCAACTTTATGATTCTCTCTCCCCCCCCCCCCCCCACCCTTGTCATGGTTGATCATATGTTGCAGCCCTTTCCTCTCTCCTGTAAGAACTTGTCCGAGGGCTTTCTCACTGTCAAATTCCCTTTGAAGGGATATTTGTCTGGCCAATTTCCTTCTCAACATCTGGGGGAAAAGCTGTCTTTCAGTATTTGAACTGCTGAGCATCGCTTGGGTGCATTGATTTCTGGTCCTGTTTGAATTCTCATGGAATGATTTATGGTATAACTCAATTTTATGACTCCATTTTATTTGGAATGGTGTTTTGATTTTTAGCTTACAATAAACTGCTGTGGGAATCCTTGAGGGCTAGAATGCCACACTGCTGCATTTTAAAAGTTAATGCATCCTCATAAGTGAAGGTGCCAAAATACACTAAGCACAGGCCTTCTTTGACAAGTAGCAAAGGGGTATAATTTCATTTCCTTTCACTTTCAGTAAGAATTTATCCATATTCATACTATCTTTCTAGCAGGGATGGAAAGAATTTATTTTAAAATGAATGTGGGATAAACTGACACAATTAAAAGTCTCAGTTCAGGCCTGTGACCATTCTGGATCCACTCTGGGTTTCACTTTACATTTTAAAGTTGCTGTCCAATCTTCTAGACCAGTTTTGAGGCTACATTCAGCATTGTTTATAGCTCAATTAAAGACCAAAACCCAGTATGCTTTCAATAATAATAATAATAATAATAATAATAATAATAATAATAATATCATAATAACTTTATTTTTGTACTCCACCTTCATCTCCCCGAAGGGACTCAGGTGGCTTACATGGGGATGAGCCTGATCAATATAGTTAAAATATAAAACATTAAAATGCATAAAGAACAGCATAACACAGAATAAAACCAGCATTATAACAAAATATAAAAGCAATCATCAACCAACAACCCTGGTGCAGACTGTTTAACTATTTAAAAAGTTTGGGTTTGGATGTGTGTTTAATTATGTTGTTCTTGAATTATAGTTGCACCCTCTTTTTTTTTTTAGGATTTCTCATCTTAATAGCCAAATATTAGATAAGCACAACAACATCTGGCTACTGGCATTTTTAAAAAACTCTAAAATTATAACAGTAAATAAAGAACAAGATTCAAGCACAGGGGAACTCCAGACAAGAAAGAATCAGGGACACCTAATCACTTCTCAACAAAGGATTTTCCCAGATAGTAACAAGTCACATCTAAAACTGTCAGGCCATCAAATGCTAATCAATGTGGCCATTTGAATCATTCACATCTAGCTCCAACAAGAGTTATTTCTCCCACCTTGGATTTTCCACAGATATATAAACCCAATTTTCCTAATTTCCAACAGACCTCTGAGCCTGCCTACCACAGAGGCAGGTGAAACATCAGGAGAGAATGCTTCTAGATACATGGCCGTATAGACCGAAAAACCTACAACAACCCAGGCACAACATTCCTTGCTAAGAATAGGTAGATCTATTGAATTCGACCAGCACAATGGATGAAAAATTTATTTTGGCTTAGTTTCAACATGGATTTACTGACAAATGTATTCATTTTTAACAGGGATTTTTTTATTTAAAAAATCAATTTTGAAAGGAAATTATCATACTATATTTTCCTCATCTCCATTGACTAAGAAAACTGGATGCTAGGCTTACTCAGCTGCTTAATCTTCATTCATCTTCTATATCCAATAAAGCATTGCACAAGAAACGGGGACATCTAGTGGAGAACGGTACTACACAACAGTTGATTCTCCATCACCATCACAGGAAAAAGGGGTAACACACATTCATTTACACTTCCCACAGTTTACCTACACATCTCTCTAGTTAGAGAACAAATGAGTGCAAAATGGCAGAGATTCTATTTAGCGAATGAGAAATGTGAACTAGCCCTACAACACAACAAAAAGTATTCAAATAAATGCCTTAATGTTTTAATTTAAAATATTTTAATAATTTTTTTAGAGAAGAGAAGAAAGCATTGTTTTTGTATGCAAGTGCCTTGTGAGATTGTTATGCTTACTTCTCACCAATTTTTTAACAACCTCAAGGCAAAAATACATGGTTTTTTCTTCTGTTTATAACTTCATGAAAACCTGGCTTTGAAACAGGTCAAGTTTAGAATGAATGATTTCCTGAAGGTTGTTGAAAAAGCTTTATGGTTCCTGGCAGTTTGAATACAAGACTCCCCACTCCTCTTGCTCAAATCTAGCAACTGCACTACATTGACTCTTAATATAGAGACTATATCAGGACCCTATCAAAAAGAAAACTCTAACTCTGATCCCCCATTCAGTTCCTTTTGCAAGTATTCCCCTTTTGTAGGAGTCAATCAGTCATAGAGTTACCATCATTACTAATGTTCCTGAACCATTTTCATTCTCTTATATATGTGCACAAATCAAGTAGTCTAGGGTAATTTACCAACAAATGCACAACAGCAGCCATGTTGTCTTCTGCACAGAATTCATGCTGCTTGTTCTGTATCCTAAAAGTTCTAAATAGCCTTCCTATTTACTTAAAGCTTTTCTGTTTTCAAATGCCCAGATGGTAAACAGTTGGGAAACAGAATGTTATGAGAAAAAGGGATTGTACAGATAATCCAGTTTATTCTAGCATAAGCCTTCATGGGTGAGAGTCTACTTCATCAGATGCATGCAATATTAAAGGTAAAGGTTTCCCCTTGACATTAAGTCTCGTTGTGTCCGACTCTGAGAGGTGGTGCTCATCTCCATTTCTAAAGCCTAAGAGTCAGCATTGGCTGTAGACACATCCAAGGTCATGTGGTCAGCATGACTGCATGGAGTGCCATTACCTTCCCGCCAAAGCAGTACCTATTGATCTACTCACATTTGCATGTTTTCGAACTGCTAGGTTGGCAGAAGCTGGGGCTAACAGCAGGAGCTCACCCTGCTTCCCAGATTCAAACCACCAACCTTTTGGTCAGTAAGTTCAGTAGCAGTTGAAAAATTCAACTGTGACAAACAGTTCAAAGTTGAAATATGTGTAATATATGTGAAATATTACCATTTAAGTTTGCTCAGGTTTTTAGATCTGCAGGTGAATTTCTTCTCCCAATCCTACCACTGATAAAAGTTACATTTGGTGGACATATAAGAGAGGATCTTCTCAATAGCTGTACCAGATTATGGATGAAGAGTAGTTCTGCATTTCAAAGAAGGCTAGCCAATCTCTCTCCCTGTTGTCTTTTCACACACAGGAAAAGACTTTTCAGTTCTAGTAGAACTTTGGCAACTAACTTCTTGTTATGATGGGAAGTTTAAAAAGTGTTGGGATGTGTAATAATTAGTGTTTTAATATCAATGAAGTGGTCAATTTTATATGGTATTATAATATGTATGATTCCTTGTGTCTTCACTGGAACTATTTTTGTTGTGTTGGAAACTGCTGTGCTCCCCTACATTGAGAGAAGAGAAGAATCATAGAGAGATAGATGTATACACTTTTCCTGTAGGACAAACATCTATTGTTTCAAGCCACAGATGATATGACTGAAGTCATTATTGAGTTCTAATTTGGTTGGGTTACACTAAAATCTCCCTTTGAAGTTCCTTTCTTTCAGAATGGATAATAGATTTCTTATTTATATCCCCTAATGGCCCCCGATGAACACACATTGTGAGACAGAGACCCATTATTTTGATTCAAGCCCTTTGATTTATTGAGATGTATTTATGTATTTCAATGATATTGTTACTCCAAAGTATAAAAGTCAACCCTACTGAACTCAGTGGGAAATACATAGTAAACACAGTCTTATGAAATTTGATACAGAAGTGTTTCATAATATTGTGTCTACTATTGTCATCAACTTTGGGGTGTATACTAGCCTTAGCAAATAAGTAAATAATGTATGTGCATGTACCTTCAAGGAGCCTGTCAGCTTGGGGAGACTTCATGAATTCCATAGGGTTTTCTTAGCCAAGAACTACCCAGAAATGATTTTATCAGTTCCTTCCTCTGAAATATAGTCTACAGCACCTGGCATTCACTGACAGTCTCCCATTAAACTATTAACCAGGACTGACCCTACTTGGCTTCTAAAATCAGACAGGATCTGCTGCCATTCAGGTATTTAGGAGCTCAAGTAAATAATACAATGTTTGTTTGTTTTTACATTTTCAGTTCCACAAAATTATAGCATTTTGTTTCAAGGTACAGAATGATTAAATGGCAGCGCATTTAAATTTTTTATGCCAGCTACTCCAGCAAGATTTCCATTTGAAATAAAACAATAACATATTTCTTTTTCTTTGCAGGTAAGTTGAAAACATTTTTATTTCACTTGTGGCATCAGACAGGTAGGATACTATGATTTTGCCCTTTCATTATTAGATATTTATTTTTCTGAAATGTTGAATGCAATATATGTTGTGCATTGAAAATATGCACTGTTGGACACATTGTTTTGTTTTTAGAGCTAATTTGGATAAACACTGAGACTTCCTGTAATTTTTACTTGATGATACATTTCAGTAGTTCTCAACCTGTGGGTCCCTGGCAGGCCCGTAGCCAGGATTTTGGGGTTTTTTTTGGGGGGGGGGGCTGAGTTTGGTTCGGGGGGGGGGGGAGCTGAGTCCGAGTGAAAGAGGGTCTACCCTAGCAAACCTTTTGTATCATTACCCCAATCCCCCATGCATATGGGATATATTGAGCATGGTGATCAGATCATGATATGAATAAACATAACAGTTTAAATAATGTACCAGTAAGGCCTTATAGCGAACCACCATGAGAATTTCAGGAGGGGGGCTTGGGGGGCTTCATGCCTGGTCCCCAGGTGTTTTGTCCTACAGCTCCCAGAGATCCCAGCCAGTTTACCAGCTGTTAGGATTTCTGGTAGTTGAAGGCCAAAACATCTGGGGACTCACAGGTTGAGATTCATTCTGCTAATTGAACATATGGGAAAGGTCTTTTGAGACATCCGATTGCCAGAGTGCAAGGGTTAGCGGAGAAGTAAGTGGGGAAATTTCCTTTTCTACACTACTATTAAAGGTATAGGAGTTCTCTCCAGTTTTTCATCTGATGACTGTAGGGGTGTGGTCCTGCTGATGGCTTTGCACTGTAGCTCACATAATTCCTCTCCGTTGATTGATTGTACTGGCTGGGACAGATGAGAGGTGTAGTTTGACTATGCTTGGGAAAAGCACAGTTTTTCCACTCTTCATGTAATGTTTAACCACAATAGTATCTTCAGCAAATGATAACCATGTGTTTAGTACACCCTGATCTACCTTCTGCCCATTCCTGATGTAGAAAATATCTCGGGACAAAAATTGTCATTCTTCATGCTGTGTGAATAACTTCACATAACAATGCTCTTTTTCTTCTTTATGTTTAACCGATGGTGATCTTCCAAGGACAAGTGACATCTCAGAAACCACTGAGGAAACCTAATTTTAGATGAAACCAAAGAACATGTGCAAATGATTAGCAGGCACTTTGATATGCTTGGGGATAACATTTTCAAAGTGGATTCAGTCAAGAGGACATGCTGCCTTCCCATAATGTTTTTCTGTAATGTTTTAAGGAGATTCAAATATAAGTTTCAAATTAAACGGATGCCAAAAAGAATTGTAAATATAATTCTTTTATGTCACACACAGTCAATTTTAGTCAGGCACTTGGTGCTGATTTCTTTAAGTGTAGAATATGGAAAGCACGTGGCAGGGAAAAGTTAGCCACTGGTCTTTCTTTATGTTGGGGAAGACTTTTGTTAATTTTATCTTGCTAGACAAATGCTAGTCTTGGGGAACTTGCAAAAATGCTGCAGCTTCAGCAACTGCTTGAATTTTTGGCCCCTTCCACACAGCTAAATAAAATCCCACATTATCTGCTTTGAACTGGAATATATGGCAGTGTGGACTTAGATAACCCAGTTCAAACCAGATATTGTGGGATTTTCTGCCTTGATATTCTGGGTTATATAGCTGTGTAGAAGAGCCCTTAGTTATAGCATCAGACCTCCCATGCGTACCTTAAAATAGTGGTCTAAATTAATATAAGGCATCACTCTATGCTCTTTCCTTATTGGGTCTTTCCATTGAGGAAAACAACTAAATAGATTTGTGTTATTAGCCATGA
The DNA here is from genome assembly GCF_037176765.1 of Anolis sagrei. Lineage (NCBI taxonomy): Eukaryota > Metazoa > Chordata > Lepidosauria > Squamata > Anolidae > Anolis > Anolis sagrei. Next base: position 270,891,862 of record NC_090022.1, read on the forward strand.
ATATTGAAGGTTTAAATATTTTAAAAGAGAAAGAGAGAGGCTCAGACTCTACAGGTGTGGGTTGTTGTTCTTGGTGCTGGGAATTTTATTTATATCTCACTTTTGATGTCAAAAGCAGGACTCATGGTAGCTATGGCAGTGATTTGGTCTGCCAGGTATTTTGAACCTCAGTTCCAGAATTCAAACAAATTATGATGGGTGGGATTACTGACAACCGAAGTCCATAATATCCAAAGTACCAAAGTTTGGGAACCACTGACCTGTGGTACTGGGTAAGCAGTGTAGCTAGCCTGCAGCTCCCATATTCCCTGGCTCAATGGCCATGGTGGCTGGGGCAGATTGGACTTGTGACCCAACAGCAGGAGGCTGTCTAATCCTGTTTAAAGATCTATTTCAAAAGAAATCCTATAAGAATGCCCTTAAATTGATTATTTTAAATAATCTAAATAAAGGCAAGAGTAACCTTAGTCATTTCTCATTTTGGAAGTAAGAAAGAGCAGCTTTCCTGCTTTTCTTATTCTTGAAACTACTGATTGGGCACTGGAACTATTGCTTGTGCTTAGAACTAGAGAGAAACCACATTAATATACAGCAGTTCTAGTACAGCAATGAAAGAGTTATTCCTCTAGTTATTATTCAGTTTTAAAAGTTGTTTGCATGAGAGTATGTCTGGTTGTTGTTGTTTTAATGGGATAGAGCCAAGTAAGCATACGCAAGAGAAATACTGGTATAGTTTCAACTAAACAGATGACTGGGAGAAATATATTTCAGTTTGCTTTAAAAGCATCATTTCCCATCTTTCCTCATATTTAATTTTGATTCTCCCACATTAAACAATAGGCACTGTGAGGTTTTCTGAAGCAATAATCCCATAACCAGAGTCCAAGAAGTTTAGAAATGTCAGATGGACTAAATTTGATCACGTAGTTGAATTCTTGTTGTTGTTGCTCATTCGTTTAGTCGTTTCCGACTCTTCGTGACCTCATGGACCAGCCCACACCAGAGCTCCCTGTTGGCCGTCACCTCCCCCAGCTACTTTAGAGTCAAGCCTGTCACTTCAACGATGCAATCCATCCATCTTGCCCTTGGTCAGCCCCTCTTCCTTTTTCCTTCCATTTTCCCCAGCATAATTGTCTTCTCTAAGCTTTCCTGTCTCCTCATGATGTGGCCAAAGTACTTCAACTTGGCCTCTACTATCCTTCCCTCCAATGAGCAGTCAGGCTTTATTTCCTGAGGTATGGACTGGTTGGATCTTCTCAATGACCAAGGCACTCTCAGAATTTTCCTCCAGCACCATAGTTCAAAAGCATCTGTCTTCCTTTGCTCATCCTTCCCTATGATCCAGCTCTCACATCCGTAGGTGACAATGGTGAATGAATAACATTGCTTTAACTATGCGGATCTTCGTTGCCAGTGTGATGTCTCTACTCTTCACTATTTTATTGAGATTGGTCATTGCTCTCCCCCCAAGAAGTAAGTCTGCATCTGCAGTAATCTTTGCACCTAGAAATACAAAGTCTGTCACGGCCTCCACGTTTTCTCCCTCAATTTCCCAATTGTCAATCATTGTTGTTGCCATAATCTTTGTTTTTTGATGTTTAACTGCAACCCAGCTTTTGCGCTTTCTTCTTTCACCTTAATTAGAAGGCTCCTTAGCTCCTCCTCACTTTCGGCCATCAAAGTGGTGTCATCTGCATATCTAAGGTTGTTAATGTTTCTTCCAGCAATTTTCACCCCAGCCTTGCATTTGTCAAGCCCTACACATCACATGATGTGTTCTGCATACAAATTGAATAGGTTGGGGGAGAGTATACAACCCTGTCATACGCCTTTCCCAATTTTGAACCAGTCTGTTATTCCATGGTCTGTTCTTACTGTTGCTACTTGGTCCTTATACAGATTCCTCAGGAGAGAGGCAAAGTGATTTAGTATGCCCATATCACTAAGAACTTGCCACAATTTATTATGATCCGCACAGTCAAAGGCTTTAGAATAGTCAATAAAACAGAAATAGATGTTGTTGAATTACACAAGTTTTTTTTAATGAGGCAAGGATCTTACTATATGGCAAAATGTAAATGAAACCCTTCACCTCTGTTCTCCATCTCTGTTCTTTATAAACACGTTTAGTCAGTATATTTATTAGGACCAACTAAAATGCTATAAGTATGTGAAAACTTCCAAGTTTTCCAGGGTTCTTCATCAGGCAAGATGGCACAAAAACTAGGAACAGTGACAGGAAACAAAAAGATATTGAGATTACAGGAATTATTAGTAGATGTGCAGACGTCCATTACTTGGGATAAAGAAGAAACTTTGGTATCAGAGGTTTTTCTTTTTAATTCCAGATTTTGCTTTTTAACCGAAAGCAAATATAAATGTTTTCTTTCATATGTAAGGCATAAAGTTATTCCCATTTGTACACAGCTTCTTGTCTTTCATCAACATAGATCAGTTGCAACATTTTGCTATTTTTTTTATAGCTAGTAAATGAAAAAAACGAATCTTGCACAATTGGAAGGAAAGTTCATAATCTTAATATTTAATGCCCCCCTTCCCACCACCCTGGATCTTTCTGTATAATCCAGTATAATTTTGCAGACTGTTACAGAATCTATGTAACATTGCAACATGTGTCATCTTATTGTAAAAGGGATTGCTAAACTCAGGAATCTGGGGCAAATGGTGCAAAGCTCTCTGTCTGATTTCTAGTGACCCCCCCCCCCCCCCAATCCCTGTAGCTCAATGGGACACATTGCTATTCTACTATGAAAGTTCAGGACTACAAAGGACAAGAAGGGAAGAGATGCACCTACAGGAGGGCAAAATGAGGGCAGTGCCCTCAAATGGTTTTCTGCCCCTTCACAGCATTTTATTTCAGTTCCTAAATTTCTAGCATTACAGTAGATGGAAAGTTAAGCTGAACTTTAAAAAATACAGTTTAGGCACTGAAAGAACAGGGGCCAACAAAGTAACCAAAGCAAAGCAAACACAGCAAATATGAGTGCATCCAAACTGGTTGAAAGGTCTCTGATTTTGTTCCTGTTCTTTTCAAGTTGATATTGGGCTAAAATAAACCAATTTGGAGAGATGGTATAAAAATTGTACAGGGAGCTATTAGAAAATATTCAGGGATGAACAAAGTGTGTATGGATCTTCTAAAGAAAAGAGGAAAAAACAGGAACAAAAGCTGGGAGTTTGTGATCTTTTTAATTGACTTCCAGATGCCCTTTAAAAATTCTAAGTGTGACTAATTTTCAGTGTCTACCAGAAATTTGATCATTGAAAGCATATTTTACAGGAGCAGGGACAGATTTCTTACTGTACAGCAATAAATGTACAACATTGTAAATTAAAAGAATGTTTTTGTGTGTGGAAGGTGAGAGTATTGAATATAACGTTAAGGAACATAAAGAATCTTGGAAATAGCAACCTTCCAAGACTCTACTGTTTGTAAATGTGTAGAATTGTTAACCTATATTGTATGTACAATTTGGTTTGCCAGTTTGACTGTACCTCTTTGGTGTGGGTGGGGCTTCAGACACAGAACTACATTTTTCTTATAGAGTATGCTTTTAAACCTCAGTGGAAGTGGGTGCATATTACCATTTGGACTTTAGTAGAGAAATATGACTTATGGACTTCATTGAGTACAACTATACTTAAAGACTATGGACGGGTTTGTTGAATATATACAAGAAGTTTGCTAGGAAATCTGAGATGTTATTTTTAAAGAAGACTTCTTTGCTTTGTCTCTTGAGTGCATATTTTAACTAAGAGGTTTCAAGGGAGTTTGTATCTTTTTGAGCAATTGCAACTGCAAATTTAATCTTCAAAGAAACAACCATCCAATGCTAACCAATATATTTTTTGTAGTGGCATGTCTTTATTCTTGGCAATTTAAAGACATGGTTCCTCAGTTTAACAGCTGAGTTATCTGTGTGCCATTGCATGAATGCTTATGAATATTATTTGTTCAAAGAGTTGACTTCTAACAAGGTCATGCTTTTCTTGACTAGTGGTTTTCAAAAGGTGGTTTCTCTGTTCATGGAGATTCACATTTGCCAAACAGATGTGATATCATTTTTAACTTTTCAATAAGGTTATGGTGCAGTTAATTCCAATTGGTTATGGAATTTCCGATAAAGACAGGTGTGCCTCTCATTCTCTCACACAATTTATCCATACATTTATCAATTATATGGCATGAATATTTGGAATGCTGCAACTGAGTACCATGGACCATAGGAGTAAGCATAGCTGAACCCAGTTTCCAACCTTAAGCATTTACTACTTCAGAGTTCCCATTGATTTCAGTGCATATTGCTCTAGGTAAGCATTTTTATTATTTCAAGCCAACACTTAGATTTCTTACATAATAATCCTAATTGTAATAAGCTTCTTTCTTTAATCTCAGTGAGACTGGTTGTGCTAATTGGTTTAAGTACAAATTGGAGTACGATGGGTAAACAATTGCCACTGTGTAAAAAGATGAAATTAACTTTGTTTAAAGCCATGAAGGTTACTATTGTTTAGAGAAGTTTGAGAGATTAATTTTGGAAACAAATACATGCTCCAGATTGGACTTGTGATAGTTGATCTAGAAATTATAATAGTCACTGTCGTTTGAACAAAAAAGCATTCATATTCAGTTTGTTCCTTTTCAGTAGCATTTTATGAAAATATGTAAATCAGTGAAATTTATATTATGATGTTTGGTGGTAAGTGGTTCCTCTAGAGAACAAAAAGATTGCTTTGCAATTAGGAACACAATTGTTTGGAGTCTGTGTTGCAATGAAATACCATAAAATAATGTTCAACAATTATTATCCTAACCTGCAGCATTCTCTTCCTGCAAAGTACAGGTGCACAGCTTTGAGATGGGAAGATGTATGTACTCATTAAATTAAAGGAAATTGATGAGTGGTAGAATTTTTAATTTTAAAGCAATGGAAACAGTAAATTAAGGGAAGCTCATTTTTGTCAGAACATTAACTATCGAGTATAAGGCAGGTATACCAAGAAAATATTGTTTTGGGTCCTTTATTTAGAGTCTGGAGATGCCTTTCTAAAGAAAGAGGGAAGGAAAGAAGGAGGAAGGGAGAAAGAGGGAGAGAAGGGAGGGAGGGAGGAAGGAAGGAAAGAGAGAAGGAAGGAAGGGGCCGCACTCATTTTGCCCATACCTGAGATAGACAAACCTTATCAGAGAAGTTGGGTATGTTTTTGCTTCCTGAAAGGATTTTTAAAAATATATATTTTAAGAATCGATTTGTCTTTGTAGTTTTACAGTGCCTCCATTCACAACTGCTGCAATATGTCCTCCTCCAGCCTAATTCCAGCTAGTCAGACCTTGCCTCTGAAAATGTACTCTGGGCCTTTAAAGTGTACCGGAGCTCAGTCACCTGCAAAAGGAGTTCTTCTTGTGCCTCGCTTTGCAGTAAGCTGAGTGGAGTTGTCAAAGTCATTCACTGTAATAAGAGAAAGGCGCAAGGCCTTCTGGATGGAAAAGCTGCCAAAAGGTCTGAAAATAATCCACTTGTATGAGACACTCTCTCCCAGAGTGGCTGATGCCTCACTAATCATTACGCCCCACTGGAACAAAAATCTGCTTACTTACGTAATTGAATGCTCCTCCAAAACTGGAGGGGAGAAACAAAACTTAGGTGGATAGAGACATAAATTCTAATAGGTATCTCCCTCAGTCATCATCTGGGAGTCATTTGTATGTGGGTTGACCATTAGGATAATACATGAAGCTGTTCCACCACACCTACAATTTAAAGTGTGCAGTGAGGTGAACATGCACTTTCATGATTCCATGCCTTTGTTGAGGATAATTATGTTAATTTAGTATAAAGTATATTATAAACTGCCACAATTGTGGCCGAGAGAGAGAGAGAGGGAGGGAGGAGGAGGAGGAGGAGGAGGACAAGAAGAAGAAGAAGAAGAAGAAGAAGAAGATGAAGAAGTATTCTCACCTCTGCTGTTTTTCAACCCTAAAATGGAGCCTTTTGTTTCCCTAAAGGGAGTTGTGGTCATTCTATCCCACCTTGCCCAATTTGAGGGACAAACTGTAGGTGATAGCAGGATGCAGTGGAAAGAATATTCCAGTTCTTTATAGTCTAGGAAAATATGTGGATTGTGGCAGGATGATATGCAGATTGAATATGCCTTATCTGAAATGCTTGGTTTGGAATTTTGAATTTTTTTTCAAACTTTTGAATAACTGTATTTGTCTTGGATATGCCACCAAATTCTAAATACAAAATTAATATATTTTTCAAATACTTTCTACATATAGTCTAAAGTTAATTTTATATACAATAGTTTAATAATTATGTGTTTGAAAGAAGTTTGCATACATTGAACCAACAAAAAACAAACGTGACACTATCTCAGATATCCATATTTTGAGTTTAGGCATTCCAGAGAAGGGATACTTAACCTGCAGTGATTTTCTCTTCTTTCCAACCTGGTGAGAAGGGTTTTAGTGAGTGGAAGGGATGGGGTGGGGGAATAGATATTGAGCAGAATGTGTATTTGTAGCTGTGTCTTTGAGTGAGTATACATGTGTGCATGGAAGAGAAAGAGGAGGAGGAGGAGACAGAGAGTGTTAGGTAAGCAGATATTACCTGCAATGTGTTTGTGAGTGTATTTGTGTGTGTCTCTGTGTGTATTTATTATGGAGGGAGAGATAAGAGAGAAATTGAGAGGAAATATATGCATGTTTCCCGCACAAGGAAAAAATAGAAGACAGCATCCTATGCCTACCAGCTTATGCCCTACACAGCATGTGCTACTCATAGGGGTTTTCTCAGGGGTAAACAGGTTATCCAATATCTGCTCCTTGTTAAGAGTGTAAAAACAGGGACTTCAGAGACCTGGATTCAAATCTCCACAGCCATGAATTTCATTGGTCACCAGTGTCACCATGAGCTTCTTCACTAATTTGCTGTGCATTAAAACTAGGAAGACCTATATGTTCCTTGGAGGGAAGATAGGATATGGGGGGGGGGGGGGGAGAGATATTGAGAGTGAGAGTGAGAGAATGAATATTTTCCATGGAACTCCCAGTGGTGAAATGGGTTAAACCGTTGTGCTGGCGGGACTAAAAAACTGACAGGTTGGAGGTTCAAATCCAGGGAGAGCGTGGATGAGCTCCCTCTGTGAACTCCAACTCTCCATGTGGGGACATGAGAAAAGCCTCCCACAAGGATGGTAAAACATCAAAACATCTGGTCATTCCCTGGGCAACGTCCTTGCAGACAGTTAATTCTCTTACATCAGAAGTGACTTGCAGTTTCTCAAGTTGGTCCTGAAACAAAAAAGAGGCCATGGATAACTGCATGTTTCATCTTGCTTTGTTTGATTTCAACCAAAAGTACATCCATATATCCTTATTGAAAGCAAAATTTGTTAGTAGCAAAGAATAAGTTAGACGTTAACTATTTCAGCGTGTTTCTCCTGTGCCCTTCTCAGCAATGCAGCCCTTGTGGTTTCTCTCTCTCTGGCTCTTTCTCTTAATCAGGGCTATATTTATAAACAGCTTTGCCATGAGAGTTTCTCACTTTAATAATGAGATAAGGCCCCTGAACGCAGGCAGTGTTCTTGCTTGGGGCATGCGTCACACTCAGGAAATCCTGGTTATCCTTTCTACCTTGCGCTGGCAGCCAGCTTCAGTGCTGCCAAAGCACAGCCCGAGGAAAGCACATTCCATTAGACAGCTACAAGTGCTTTTATGATTACTACGAGGCACCCCTCTGACTCTGTTGCAGTGCCTCGCCAAGCAATCCGGGATTGCTCCCAGCTTGTAAATGGCCTTTGTCCGGGACCCCCTGGGAACGTCAGTCCCCGCTCGTTTGTCTCCAAGGAACAAGAGGAGATTCCTTTTATTGAAGTCATACAGGTATCAGAATTGTGCCTGCCTGGTTTGGGTGGATGTTGACAATCCAGACTATCTATAGTTTTGTCTAAAGGCCTGCCTTGTGTAGAAGAAAAGCTGGGGAGGGTTGTGTTTACAATGGAAAATACTTTACACAATGCACTTTTGCATGTTGTCTTTCCACTGCTAGCCAGTTCTGAATAAGCAGCTTAACAAGAAGTTTAGAAGATTAGTTTGACATAAGTATATCTCACTTGACTTAACATTTTAAAACTGAAGGTTGGATGGACTTTTAAAAACAGAAATTAACATTTTTAATAGTTGTTAGTCAAGCGGCTGAAGTTTTGGAAATGCAGCATTCTATGTTAATTGCTGTATAGTAGTAACTAAATTTGATGCCACTCTGACTATGCAAATAGCATTGACCTTTGTCTTATATTACAGTCACAAATGCTGACTTCCAAGCGTCTTAATGAAAGCTACGTGACTTGGGAGCATGTGTAAGCAATAATATTCTTTTACGTCTCTGTGCCTTACACATCAAAGTAAATAAAACAAATGCATATTATATATATGTTTCCAATGAGAACAAACAGATAAATTCTTTAATTAATGAATATTTGTTGAGAAACATGCTGGCAGTAGCCTCCGAGTCGGCTTTGTTCGTTTTAAATGTCATGAAACACGAGACATTATATGAAACATAATTCTTAGCTACTACTGCCAAGATTGGAATCTTGTATTCGTATACCTTGGTAGTAAATTCCATTAAATTCATTGAGGCTTACGTATGAGTAGAAACACCAATCATGAACCCCATAAAAAAGATTTGATTGTATCCATACTTCATTGGTTGATAAATATAAAATAATTTATGTTTCATATAGGACATACCCTAGAGGTCATTTTATACAACAATTTAAATCATTTTGTGCGTGAAACAAAGTTAATGTACAGTTAACCACCAGAAAGCAAAAACATCATTATCTCAACCATCCATGTTGATAATTTGGGACTTTAGAATATTTCAAATTTTGGAATTTTGGAATAGGATTAATCTGTATTAGAAAATACAAAAACTTATTGAATATTCAAGTAGCAGGGAGCATTTCTCATTTAATTCAGTGGGGCTTACTACTCAGCAAAATGTCTAGAACTGCACTACATGGACACAATCCTATACACATTTATCTGGAAGTAAATCCCTTTAAATTCAGAAGTCAGCAAGCATAGGATTGCACAATTTCTTTCTAGGCAACAGCCAGCTCCGCACTATATATTCATCCAATTGAACTTACTGTGCAAATGTATTAATGACTTAGCAAGCTAATTTTTTTCTCTTCAAAATGATTTCTTTCCAGAAAAGTGAGGAGAGAATTGCAACTAAAATATCGAATTGGAAACATAATTTATCCATCATGTATTATACTTTTGGTGAACATGAACATTCATTGATGCCAAAATTTTGTGATAGAGTTAATTTGACCGAAGACAGCTGGCATAGTTTGTAAGAAACAGTACTTGTTGAGCACCCCTTGTCCCAAATTCCTAAATCTGAAACACTCAAAATTGTCTACATGGGTAGCTGAGATAGCAATGCGTGTACTTTCTAATGTCTCAATGTATATACACTTTGTTTCATGCACAAAAATATGTAATTTAAAATATTGTATAAAATTACCTTCAGGCTATCTCAGCTATTTTTTTATTATATTTGTGTCTTTTCCCCCAAAATCTATCACTACATACATATATGCAAATGCAGATATTCTAAAATCTGGGGGAAAAAATCCAAAATCCAAAACATCTTTGGTCCCAAGTGTTTTAGACAATGGGTGTTCAACCTGTACAATGTTCTTGATTCTTTTAATGCTTACTATTACCTTAGGAAAGAGAATTCTTAGCAGAATTATAGACAGGGTAAAATCTGACACTGCTCTGCAAGTAGCATTGGAATGTTGTTCCTCCAGCCAATCATCTCTCAACCATCTCTCCAAAAACAACTTCTGAGGATTTCGAAGCCCCTCTCCCCAAGCTGATCCTTGGAATACATTGGGGTCTGAAGCATGGATGAAGGGGCCCATTTCCATAGGATCACACAATTCTGTCAGTAGAAGTTCACCATCCGTTTTGCCTATAAAATTGGTTGTTCTTTATCACCCCTTCCTCTCACCATTTCCTTCTCTGAGTACCCCATGTCATTGCAGGCAAAGACCTATCATCAGGACTCACGTCATGCAAGGAAACCACCAGGATTGCCATGTAAACATTTGTGGCCACGTCCGTCTTCGGAGAGGCCCAACTGTTTCCATAGGCCGGAATTTGCAGTACCCCATGATATTTGTTATCATGGGTCAAGACCACATTGATCTGGCCTTACTTCACATTATTCCACTATGAAGCTGATCTGGACCCCCTTCATGGCAAATGGTCAGTGTAGATGTTCCCCTAGTCATGCAAAGTTGGGATGCTGATTTTCATAATTCTTGACAGACTTTCCACTGTCATGTTAATTATTCGAGATTATTAAATTATGTCAGTTCAGGTGTGTTTAGAAGAATGGATATTCAACCCATCCAGCAGGGATAAAGTGCTCTAGCATTGTCTCCTACACATATGTACTACACATAAAATATATATTGTGTGCAGATTACTGCATAATTAGGCTTTGGTAGATCAGAGCTGGTGCTTTCAGCTGTTACAGCATCAATTATCCATTTGAATAGTGAGGGAGACAACAAAGAATCTCGTGACTACCAAAATTCCTCCACTGCCACCCCTTTGATACATACAGGCAGTCCATGAATTACAAACATCTGACTTATAAATGACTCATAGTTAGGAATAGGGGTGAGACAACAGGAAGCAAGAGCAATCTACCCCTAGGAAGGGAAATCACTCTTGGAAGAGATATCCTGAGGAAAAGGTGTCTCCACTGAAGTTTTATCACTAATCCTTGTTTCCACAACAAGTCACATTTTTCAAAATCCAATTATTACAGGAATAGAAAGTAAGGCGAAATATTCTGAATTGGGACACAAGCAGCAAAACTGACACCACTAGAGAGTTAAACTCTATGTGATCAAAAGTTAATCTCTCTATACATTTGGCTTAAAAATGTACCTGTTCTGACTTAAATACAAATTCAACTTAAGAACAAACCTACATAACCTATCTTGTTCATAACTTGGGGACTGCCTGTATATTCAAACATGTTAGTTAGATGTCATGTAGAAGCCATCACACAGCAAACAAAACAGGGAGTCCTCATTCCATAAAGACTAATATTTACCTCCATCATATTCTTCTTGAATGAAGAATTAATTGAGGAAAGAGGAGCAATCCTACCATCTCATCACATGGAGAGTAGGAAGTATCTTAGCACACTGCCACGGAGCCCACTGGATGCCATCAGATAATGTAAGGCAACTTCTGATGGGCTTCCATAGAGGAATTTATTTATTTATTTATTTATTTAGCAGTTTTGTATACCGGTCTTCTCACCTCCATTTGAGGGACTCAGGCTGGTTTCCAACATCAATATTACAGACAGTCATTAAAACATCATATTCTAAATCACACTAAAACATTAAAATAGCAAAATACAATCATATAATTACAGTGGTCAGTCGTCATCAAAAATCATTATTTATCATCATCCACCCATATCACAGGATCATGGCTCATTCGTCGAATGCCAATCCCCAAAGCCAAGTTTTCACCTGTTTCCTGAACGTTAAGATAGAAGGGGCAGTTCTGATCTCCAGTGGAAGGGAGTTCCAGAGTCGAGAGGCCACCACTGAGAAGGCTCTGTCTCTTGTCCCCACCAGCTGCGCCTATGAGGCTGGTGGGATCGAGAGCAGGGGCCCTTTAGACGATCTTAGCAATCTTGATGGTTCATAGGGGAGGATATGTTCAGACAGGTAAATTGGGCCGGAGTTGTTTAGGGCTTTATAGGTTAAGACCAGCACTTTGAATTGTGCTCGGAAGCTGACTGGCAGCCAGTGGAGCTGGCGCAACAGAGGAGTAGTATGCTCCCTGTACCCCGCTCCCGTTAGTAGTCTGGCTGCCGCACGTTGGACTAATTGAAGCTTCCGGGCAGTCTTCAGAGGCAACCCCATGTAGAGAGTGTTGCAGTAATCTAAATGGGATGTTTAAAAGTGTCCTGGCAGCCTGCTAGGAGGCTTTCCTAGGTATATGGGAGGCTTCCTCTGCTTCATTGAGAAAAATGGGAAGCTAGGCAGTAACACTACCCACCCCCCACCCCCCGTGGGATGAGGAAAGGGGTGCAGCAGGTGAAGCAAGACATGAGGTAATCCCCCCCCCCCACTGTCCCATTCTTTATAAGACAGTGTTGAATTTTCAGAGTGTGGATTATTTCCTTCTTGGAGCACAACTCCAAAAATCTTTCAGTAAATATGGCCAGCACTCCCAGGATTCTTGAAGGGAAATATAGTTAAAAATGAAGATAGTTTTGTATTTAGCAAAACAACAAATTGATTAACAACAAATAGGTTGACTTTTATTTCTCACTCATATTTGTGGTTGAAAGAGGTATGTAGAAATGGGAACTATAATAAAACTTGATATCCATTTTAACATGTTTCTTTCTCCCTCTTTTTGGTAATAATCCTTAAACCAGTGTTTCTCAACCTGTAGGTCCCCAGGTGTTTTGACCTACCACTCCCAGAAATCCCAGCCAGTTTACCAGCTGTTGGGATCTCTGGGAGATAGAAGCCAACACATCTGGGGACCCACAGGTTAAGAACCACTGCCTTAAACTATGATAGAAGACTGGTGTGCTTTTGTTTCACTGTAACTCAAGAATACTGCCTTCGTCAGTTGTTAGTTGTCAGTTCTTTCCACCTCACTGAAATTACTGGTGACAGTGTCAGTGTCCATAATCTTCTAAAAAAGAACACATCACAATAGTTGCTTCCAAACTCTCAGAGCTGTTCTCCTTTTCAGCTTCAGGGTATTGGGTTACTCGGAAATAAATGTGTGAGTTAGATGAAAGAAAAAAGGGTTTTTGTGTGTGTTTCTAGGGAATTGGTTGGTGAGAGGTGAAAATTTCGATTCTTATATTGAACCTAAAACCAAACTTTGCAAGGTGTTAGGAATTATGACTATCTTCGAACATTAATCTTGGCGTTGCTTGGCTTTTCCCCAAACATATATATTTGTATAGGGAATATATGCAAGAATTCAGCAATATTAGAATGTTAAGGAATGAGTTTCACTGGAGTTGGTAATTTTAACAGGCCGCCCGGAGTACCCCCTTGGGGTGAGAAGGGCGGGTTACAAATGTAGAAAGTAATAAATATGTAAGGATCAAAATTTTCAAAGTGCAAGAACTTTATATTTAGGCAAACATTATTTATCATCAATTGGAAGAAACAATATATAGATTCTTGATCTGGACATTATGCTTTGGTGACATGCCTCTTATTCTCTTTCATGCATTGTTTTCTCCATCCCTTTTGACGGTTTGCATAAAACGTAGTTTTTGAAATTCGAATATGAACTAATCATAACCAAGAGGAAACCGATAGAAATCAATGGGGCTTAAGTTAGTTCAAAGAGTGAGTCCTATCCATTTAATTCACTCTTTTCTAAATAGAAATACTGTTGGATTTACTCTCATAGAAAGTGCTACTCAAGATATATTTCCTTATTTTGTTCTTACACTCAAGAATGAACATTTTCAGGATTTTCTCTTGATACTGTCTATGAAAAAAACTTTTTGAATTTTAATGCTGAATTTTCAGATGTCAGGATTTCTCATGCAAAAGCTTCATGAAAGTCTTTGTGCTGATACAATTCAAGTCAAAAAACGTTTTGTAAAAAAATACATTTTGAACAAAATAGAATATTTCTGTACACAAAATTGGGTGGTCCGATAAATGTCCTTTTGTCCTTGCTTCCATTCAATAATAATAATAGATAAAACTTTATTTTTAACCCACCCTCTCTCCCCAAGACAAAAACAAAACCCACCCCCTCTCCCCAAGGGAGAGGGTGGGTTTTGTTTTTGGGACCCAATGCAGCTCCCAAAAACAAAATGGCAAACATTCGGTGATATGTACAGTGACAAATAAATAGATGTAAAATACACAAATAAAACAACATTGGCTAAAACATCTAATCTGTCAGGCCTCATAAATAACACATTAAGCAGTTAAAATCTGTATAAAAATATAAAAGTGTAAAAAAATACTCTTGCCCTTGCTGACAATTTTTGATGCATTATAATAATTTATTTATTTATTTACCATATTTATACCGTGCCCTTCTCACCCTGTTGTGGACCCATAGGCAAATTCTTTTTCTAGTTAAATAATGAGACTTCACATCACCAGAACTAAACCATGGAGCTAGCCCTATCATTAAATATATGAGGGAACTATTTCAGATGGCATATGTGGAGAAGGTGGTAGGAACATCACATGTGTCTTTCTTCTCGAGTTCCCTGGCCATTTCTGTGTTTTGGAAGACAAAACTGTGCATGAAATACATGTTCTCCAGCAACCCTCCAGTCCTGCTTTAATGGAGGACATTGTCCTTTTACTAGTACAGAACTAAAACTCAATATTAGTCTAGCTTGCTTCAAGACATGGAATGGCTGAGGTATTATCATCTTCTTCTCTAAAGCAGCAACATATCTTAAACCAACCTCTTCAGATGTAACTATGCAATCTATAGCTATGCAAATCAATGAAGAAGGAGCCTTCACCTATCTTTAGACATACCATTTTGTTTTGCTTGAACGTACTAGCATTACCACCCTTTTATGTCACTCTATCAATGTGCTTCACTGTGATGGAGAACCTCCATGGATAGCTGTGGAGGCTCTTCATTAAATTTGGAATACTGGTACTCCTGGATTCCAAATCACTTGGATAAAGTATATTGGTGTGAACAATTGCTGTAGTTTCAGAGAGATTCTGTTCCTCGGACTCTCTGAGACTGCACAGGTTGCCCAAAATGCCAAAAAGAAGAGGAAAAGCAAAACCAAAAATGACTGGAATTCTTTTGATTCTGAAAAACATTTTGAAATATTAGCAATTGTAATATTACCTTGAAACCTACCTAAAGGGTGTATTTTTTCTAGAGCTTCAGGAATAGGTAAATATTTTATTTAACCATAGTCTGGAAAACCTGAAGGAGCCAAGAGCTACAGCAATGGCTATTTATACTGCAGGCCTTGGGAAATGCTATCACTATCCCTGCACAGTTAATGGAAGGCTTCATCTTCACTCCTCACATGTACAGAAGAGATAAGAGTGAGACCAAAGCAGGGTGAAATTCATATGCTTCCAGTCTTCATTTCTTTAATTCAGTAAAAATTGGAACATTTTCAGAGGGCTCATTAATTCCAGGGAAGTGTGTAAACCAGTGACATATTCCTCTTAAGATGCCAGCCAGATGTGCAGATGAAACTTCAGGAGAAAATGTTGCTAGAACACAGCTGTACAGACCCACACAACACCCTATGTGATTCTGACTGCCTTTGACAATACAGTGGGTATATTCTTTGTCTCTCCAAAACAGCACAGTGACATGGCATCTAAATGATCTTCCCTCTCTCCTCCTCCTCCTCCTCCTCCTCCTCCTCCTCCTCCTCCTCCTCCTCCTCCTCCTCCTCCTCTTCTTCTTCTTCTTCTTCTTCTTCTTCTTCTTCTTCTTTGTATCTGCATAGAAATGAAGATAAACAGACAATTTTGAAACTTCTGTTTTAACGTAAGTGTAGAACCCAAAGATGAATGACATTGCGCCTTTGTGAAAAGCAAGGACTGTTCCATTTTAAGAGAGCAACTATAGACAGAGCATTGACAAGTGTCTGCAGTAAGAGGACCATAAGAAAACAACTTCCTTGCTCTGCTTGAATAATAAAAATAAATAAAAACAAGAGGATAAAGATGAAAAATTGAGCTGAAAAGTAGTGTGCAGATTGTCCTTTCAGAAACCCAATGAAAACATGAATTTGACTTAAAATATCCTCCCAAACGAGGAGACTAGAAAATGTAATGGTTGTTACCATTCTCTGTTCACACTACTTGGGTTACAACTGAAAGAGCTTGTTGGGCCAAATTGGATATAGAGTGACACAGGTGAAAGGGGGAGGCTGACAGAAAGTGTGTTAATGGCCCCAAATGTGTAGCCCCTTCTGTTTGTCTTATTATGGGATAAAGATGATGCAAGTAGCTTCTGGTGTGAGAGAATAAGCCGTCTACAAAGACAGTGCCCAGGAGAGGCCTGGATGTGTTACGATGCTGCGAGAAGGCTTCTCTCCTGTCCCCCATGAGATATTATTTCTAGTGGGTGCTAGAAATAATATCATGTTGGCACAACCTGGGCATCACAACCAGATACAATGAAGACATCTGCCTTTGTGCTTTGCTACTCTGTTGCTGAATGTGCATGCCCAGCAGGGAACACATCTCACCATGCTAAAACTGTGGATGTGGCTCTTAATGAGACATGCCACATTATCACAGGATGTCTATGCCCCACATCACCAGAGAAATTATACTGTTTCGTTGGTATTGCACAACCTGATATCTGCCGGGAAGTAGCAGCCTCTAATGAAAGGACCAGGGCATGGACATCTCCGGCACATCCTATCGGTCAGCACTCCAATACCTTAAACCAAGAAATAGCTTTCTAAGATCTACAGAGATGTTCTTTACAATTAAATCTTTGTGGCTAGTGCAAAATGAACCCCAGGAAGGGATTGTAATTATTTTGCCCTTGGATCTCTGACTTTACAATATTAGGTTTAATTAGCGGATATTTTAGGGTTCAATCAAACAGACTGGAAAACCCCTAAATTCCCAGTTCTTGTACTTTTGATTTAGTTGGAAGAGGAGAAATAAACACAATATCCCCTCCACAAAGAAGCAGTGTGACTGTTTCTAGGGCAGCAAATTCAACAGAGATCAGCAAAGGAGAGAGTAATGCTAGCAATAAAAATAAAATAATCACAATGTTTAAGTAGTATACTATCACTAAAGGATTTTAATATTTTGACTATAACTCCAGAATAATAATTTAAAAGTACTTAGTGGAAATTAGTGAAAGTTACTTTCTGAAATGTTGCCTGGGTGATCAGTAGAAGGGAGAGGAGAAAGTATAAAAAGGGAAGTGATTTGGGTATTTTCAAGAGAAAATGTGGATGAAGAAGCATGTATTTATATGTAAAATCAAAACAAAATGAGCTGCAAAGCCTCAATACATCTAGGGCCTTTCCCCCTTTTTCTGGACAAGTCCTTCCCCACCCAGCCTAGATCTGTTGGACCACAGCTTCCACCATCTCAGCAACTTCAAATGGCTAAATTTGTCTGGGAATAATAGGAGGTTTTTCCCAACATATTTAGAGGTTGGCAGGTAAGGGCAAAACTGCTTTAAAAATGTGAACTGCAGCCTTCTTCCTGCAAGGATGTCACCTTTAAATGTGAAGGTTCTGTCTATGGCTTTCACTTCAATAATGTATAAGCAATCCTACAAGGGCTAGAAATAGAACAAACATCAGATGTGATACCCAATACACCAGGCAAACATGTTGACATGAGTTCAGCATGTACTCTGTTAGAATACAGCCACTTAATTTCTAGGAAATGTATGGTAAAACTGGTCTATAGAGTTAGTCACAATGCTCTACTGATGTTTGATTATCAATTGTGAATGTTTTAAAAAATAATACTTAAAATTGGAATCCTATACTGTACTTGCATATTCCAGCATCTCTATATTGGTTCAGAGAATCGGAGTAACTCACTGTTTGCAATTCTAAGTTAGAGGTGCTAGTCCTAAGACATCTCTTTCCTCTCCCCTCTTTATCCAACCTGATTTTAGATGTAATGCCATGCTGGTGGAGCAATTCTGGTTATTGATGTTCTTGTTGCATGGCTTCAAGTCATTTCTAACTTATGGCATGGAGTTTTATTGCCTTTTTTTGAAGCTGAAAGAATGTGACTTCCCAAAATTAATCCAGTGGTTTGCCATTGCGGAACAGGGATTTGAACTTAGTCTCCAAAATCATAGTCCAACGCTCAAAATACTACACTGCAGTGAAGTTATATTCCAAAAAATATTTTCCAGTTCAGATGAAAGTCCAATAACTGTGTCACAGTACATATTACAGTCATAGAAATTACAGTAGAGCCTCGCTTATCCAACATAAACAGACCAGCAGAACACTGGATAAACGAAAATGTTGGATATTAAGGAAGGATTAAGGAAAAAGCCTATTAAACATCAAATTACATTATGATTTTACAAATTAAGCACCAAAACATCCTGTTTTACAACAAATCAATAGAAAAAGCAGTTCAGTGATGTTAAGTAGTAATTACTGTATTTACAAATTTAGCACCAAAACATCACAATGTATTAAAACTGCTGTAGATCTGGGAGGGAGGCAGACTGTGCTGGATAATACAGAACATTGGATGAGCGAAGGTTGGACAAGCGAGACTATACTGTACTCAAGTAGAAGCTCTACTTTCATTGAAATATACTCAAAATCTTCAAGCCAATTTTGAGGTGGGGAAAGGCTTTCTGAGCTCAGTGGGTTTGTTACCTACATTTGTCTCATCTAAATGTGGCAAAATATTACTAATTGTTGATGTTTAGGCACATTATTTAATATGGCACAGATGGTGCATTTACTTATTCTGTCATATTAGCCAAATGGAGCATGTTATGACTGGAGTTCAGTTTCAAAACACATCCATCCGTTCATGCGGCTGCCAGACACCTATATTACAGTGTGAACCACCAGAGAGATCAGGTTCAAATTACAGCTGAAAGACGGGCAATTGAGGCTCATCTGGGAAAAGTACATCTGGTTGCAACCACGTTCTGCCTGCTGCTTGCTCACATTGAGATCTGCTGCTTTTCCCATTGGACACAGTTTACTATAGGTAACAAGTGCTCAAAGCATGCATTTCACAATCATGCATGCATACACACTTAACACATAAAGCTCTGAAGAATACTTACAATGATATTCAGACTTAGTGAGTATGAGTGTCTTGACACATCAAGACACCCCATCAAAACTGCCAACTCAAGCAAAAAAAGGCTTGCCAAAAAGCACACACTCTTTTTACACAACAAAAATGTGCTAAAAATACTGAAATGCATTTGAAAATGTGCAAACAATTTCTGACATTTCTAAATCTCAAAGGAAGAAAAGTTTTTGAATTCTTTTCTTCTTGTATCCAACATCAAAATAAACAAATATTTCCATCTCTAGAGAAAGAGAGCCCCCTGGCTAGTAAACTGTAACTAAACAACTTCTCATTCAAACCTGATAAGTGTATGTCCTATTCCTTTTTAATTGCTTCTTAGATGTGTTCCCATTTTCTCTGATGTAGAAATAGGGTGGCTTTTTCATATCTGTTAATTATAAAAGGAAATACAAAAAAAAATAACCTCTGTGCCCAAAACATCAGAAATATTTCCTCTATTTTATAAAACCATTTGAAAACAATATTTGCATTGCTTTTAATTTATTTATTTATTTGTCGTGTCAGAGCAACCAATCCATTATATTACATTTCTAACAGAACAAAGCAAACAAACAGACAAATACAAAACTTGTGAGTTTGGTAGTTGGTTAAATGTCCTTTGACCAATATCTGGCCACTTGGAGTGCTTCCAGTGTTGCTGCAAGAAGGTCCTCCATTGTGCATGTAGCAAGGCTCAGGTTGCATTGCAGCAGGTGGTCAGTGGTTTGCTCTTCTCCACACTCGCATGTCGAGGATTCCACTTTGTAGCCCCATTTCTTAAGATTGGCTCTGCATCTCATGGTGCCAGAGCGCAGTCTGTTCAGCGCCTTCCAAGTCGCCCAGTTTTCTGTGTGCCCAGGGGGGAGTCTCTCATTTGGTATCAGCCATTGGTTTTAATTTAATTATATTGTAATATTGGATTTATTTTAGTATTATAGCTTTTGTTTTTATTAGTAACTCTTCGGCCCATCTTGTTGCAAATTGCTTTGTGCTCCAGTGTCAAGGGAAAGGTGAGATATCCAAACAAATACAAATAAATACATTGTTCCTCTTTTTAAGCTGCACTTGATGTTTAAGTAGTGCATCTTTATCTGCTGCTAATTACCACCCCTTTAATTAGACTGAAAGATAGTGGCTGCCCTATAACTCATCCACAAAGCAATATGAGTGAACAGGGAATTAACTATACCCCAGTGGCTCTTTATACATCCAAAGTATATGACTTGCTATTAAAGTGTAGCTCCCTCTTCAGATGTACTATTAAGTAATGGATTATTTACATTTCAAAAGTTGAGAACTGTGCTTGCCTTCTGCTTTGCTTGAGAATCACGTTTGCCCTCCATAATGGCAGAGATCCTTCATTCTATGCTTCTGACTCAATGAAAGTGAAGTCTGCTTCAACAAATAGAAACAAACCTGCTGTACCTGTTAATGCTTTCTTCCCATATACACACACAATTCTGTACAGTATAAAAGCATGGGACAAATGATGTGCAATGATGTGCAAATGACATTTCCTACCAGGTTTCATCTGTGCATTTCATAGAATCATAGAATCATATTTTGAACCCTTGTTTTAGGCCAGGATGAACAACTGTTGGAATGGAGGACTTTCCAGGGGAACTTGAAAGTTACACCCCAGTTGAACCTTTCACCCTATAAAAAATGCACGAGACCATGTTTGCTATATGTCTACACGTCTATAAACTGTTTTGAGACCAGTGGAGGTCTGTTTTTTTTTTTTACAGGAAGGAGTTGTCAGGAGTCCTGTTCAACTTCCTGTTCACTTCCATTTTTTAAAAAAGACCCGCTCTTGCACTTACTGAAAAAGGGCTTTTGGCAGCATTTTGGGTCAAAAAGAGTTCAGTTGTATTCTGAAAACTTTCAAAAAGCACCTATCCTAATGGAATTGCTGGGAGTGACATCTGGCAATGGTCAACATAACTAGTTTCCAAAGGTTCAGGACCTGCCTATCTTTGTGATCGTCTCTTCTCCTACGAACCAGTACGTACTCTAAGGCTCTTCTCTCACTCCCACCACCATCACAAGCATGGTTAGTGGGGACGAGAGAAAGGGCCTTCTCTTTGGTGGCCCTCCGGCTCTGGAACTCTATCCCCACTCTGTCCGTTTTCTGCAAGGAATTAAAAACTTGGTTGTTCGGTTGTGCCTTTTATTAGGCGGCTTACTGGAGAATTTTTCCTGATCTTATCTAAGCTCCTGCACTCTAGCTTGGCTCCTTTCAGCACTTTTAACACTAACGGTTTAAGGGCATTAGCCTCCTAGCCCAGCCCTTGGATTGCCGCACTTTCCATCAGCTCTATGTAGGAATCATTGCACTTAGGAATCATGAGCCCAAACTCATCATTTGTTGTACAGCCATGATGTTGTTTTTATGATGTTGTCTGATTATGTTTTATTGATTTTTTGCTGTTGGCTGTTTTTTTAATGCTTGTTTTAACCTGTACTATTGGGCATGTCCCTTTGTGAGCCACCCGAGTCCATTCAGGGAGATGGAGGCGGGGTATAAATATAAAGTTTTTATTATTATTATTATTATTATTATTATTATTATTTTCCTGAAAAATGAAAGATCCACTAATATTTTTAAATTCTAGATGGTTTGCAATATGTTGGATGTGTCTGTCTCGAAAATGAAATTGTGATTAGGACTCGTTACCTTGGGTTGCTGTTGACTGCTACTTCTGTCTGGATTTGTAACCTAGCCAGGGTTATGTTCTCAGGGCCCTTACTCTAGTAATGCTCTCCTCAACTTCAGTAAATAACTTTTCTTTTCTTTTTGCAAAGTGGAGAGGACAGAAATAAGATCTGAACAATTCCCCAGGCATAAATAGCAGACATGCCATTTGTGGTGGGAAGCAATGACTTTCTTCCTGGCAGTTTTAAGTACTGTGCCTTCCCTTCCCTGTGGATATTTAAGTTGTTGTCTCCTTATCATAGGAAAATAATGGGCTTGTCATTTGGTTAAAGAAATTTTAAGCAGTATGAAATTGGCAAAAATGAAATTTTTGGAGTAGGGGGTAACAAGGAGATATGTGCCTTGTACCCTTTACTCTTGACCAGGGTGATCAGAAGAGAGGCTGTTTCCTTTGTGAGCAGATGGCCAGGATGTGCTGAACTTCCCATTGTGAAGAATCTTGCATTTGAGTTTGTTGTTTACTAGATTGAAAATCTGGAAAAGCTATTATTGGGATAGTAGTTTCCAGAATCCGCCAGCCAGCATGAATATGATTGACTTTTCCAAGCTTCGGTCTGAACATAAGAGATGGAATGGACATTCCTGTCTCTCATCCCTGCTTCCAGTTATTATCATGCTTGCCTAGTGCTTTAGCTGATTAATCATTTTGGTTTTAATTAGTTTTTCAGCTGTTCTATTGGTTGAACTTGCATATGTCAAACACTGATTGTTGCTAAGTAACTTTGGATTTAGCTCATGTGTGCATGTACCCTGAGATGGCATTATATTACAAGAGACATTCCCTTCTGCATTAGAAAAGAAGAATTGCCTCATTTCATATGGTGCTTGTTACCTGCAATTGTTGTAAAGACTGGCTTTTTGATTTTACTTGGTAAACTGTCAGAGAAACCACAGAGAATAAATGGATGAATAATCAAGCATGTTTAAATCATAGGCTCCTCTTTATTTAATTGCAAGACTGATAATTATTTATAATCTATTAAATCTTTAGATTATATAAATAATCTGATATTATAGATAATGCATTGAAAGAATAATCTGTTGAATCAGTCAATCTGTGGACTGAATCCTTTAAAGGGTGTTTTCGTCCTGAAGCTTCATCTGCTATTTTAGTTGGTAAAATCTGTAAAAATGCACAGCACTTCAGCATAGTTTTGAAATTTTTTGATTTTGACTTTTTTTGAGGTGGTGGTCATTCTTCCCAATATTTCAAATCAAGAGTGTCACCCAAACACACAGGGTGACCATACATGACTGGTCTCCAATGTAGTCTTTTCAGAGTTTCATAATCTGGCTATTTCGATTATAGGATCTAGAAAATATGGCAAGTGGCTTTGTGGACTGGGGGATTCTGCAGTTCAGTGTAGTGACAAGAGAGCAAAATGATAATGTTACTCCATCAAATACAAATTCTCCCCTCCCCATGAAGTTTTTAATTCTGTGCATTTCTTGCATGCCGAAACAATTAGAATTGTTCATACTTAGAACTCTGACATTTACATTTGCATAGGAAATTTGCCTTTCTCTTCTTGGTGAATTTCTAAATTGTATTTCTACAGTTTGACTGCCATGAGGCCCATCCTGAAAGAAATGTAGAGCAGAAATTCAACAAATATATGAACAATTGTTTTAGGTTACTACAATGCTAAAAATCTGAAGAAAAAAGTCTTTGGACAGTAGAATTATTATTTGAGAAGCAAGGCCATTTTGGAACATCATATTCCTGTAAATTAGCATACATTAAAATGTTGATCCTCAAATTTGCATGTCTGTATGATGTTCACCATCTTGACCACACTCCATTTTTGCTTGGTTACATTTTTGCTCCAATTTTAATTTGTAAACTTTTGAAGGACACAAACCCTCAAGGAGTGAAAGTGTATACTTTTCTGCTCCAGAAATGTAATTAACTTGACAAATCCAACCCTCCCACCCCCACTCCAAAATGTATGTTGACTCATGTAGGAAAAAATATATCCAAGTAATTGCCATAACAATTGTGGCCAGGATCTGGTTGGGTACTAAAGAGTTATTTTCTTTCTTTTGCCCAAAATGGGAATACTGCTCTCCTGTGCAGCCCCCAGCATCCTAAAAACCTGTTGCAGAAGGTTTTCATGCCCTCCGAAGCAAGTTTACAGGATGCACGGTGAACAGCAAAAGGCCAGAGGGTGACCATTTCTGTTGGAAGCAGTGGAATTTAGCTGAAGTAGCCAATTGGATCCTAGCCAATATCATTAGCTGCGAACTAGTGAACTGGTATTCAGACTTTATGGCATTCCCTTAGCAGAAAAATACGTAGATGCAAGATCACAGTGTTTTGATTAAGGAAAGCGGAAAGAGCTGTCAGCCACTAAGAAAGAGCTCTGCATTTGAATACAGACCCTCAGGGGAAGAATTGACATCACATTCAAACCATAGTGTAAGTTCGTATGATGAAAGATAGAAGTGGGGTATGTCAGGTCATATTGTTCTGAGTCAGCTGTCGTAAACCTTTTATGTAAGTATGGTTCTCATGGGCTGTGAGATGGTTGCTGGTTAAATTTTCCCTGTGTATTTCATGTTGTATCGACTATTGTAAATAGCAGGGTGGCAAAACAAAAGTTCAAAGAAGAACTCACCAAGCATCAGCTGCCTTTCCAAAATGCCATCTTCCCTGCCTTTATTGAATCACTTTCAAAGTTCTACAATACATATACAATTGTACAGCATTTTAAGTTGACAAACATATATAACTTTTTTCTAAAGTTGGAAACATTCCTTTTTGGACTCTTAAGTCCTGGACTCCCCAGTTAGAGGATATTCTGTGAGATATATAATGTTTTTCTACTTGGAGCTTTTTAGAGGCGCTCTCTCAGCTTAAATGCAAAGCTTAAACAATGGACAAGTGCACCCAGTTCTGTACTGGACTGTAGTTTTTAGAGTGACAGTATGTTAATACTCAATTTTTTGAATGTATAATGCCATTTCAGGATTTTAAGTATATATATTACCTTTGGAGTAGGTGATATATATGAAGAAGGAGGATTCATTTTGTTGTTGCTCTTAAATCTGGCCCAAACCCGGATATTATAGCTGATCCACCCAGTAATATAACAATAGTTTTAGTGTACTGTACATCTTGGCTATCCCTTCTCTCAAGCACAAACTAAGAAAAATATATATATGCCACTCGAGTCCTTTTGCAATCACTGGAAATGTGCCTAAAGCTCCAAGTTTTTACCTGCTTGACTGGAAGTAAGCTAAACTGATCTTTGTGGGATTTAAATCTGAGGATTTTTGTACAGGATTGCCCATAAATCTCATTGAGATTCAGTTGTGATTAACCTGCGTTCCGCTTCAATTATATGACTTGCTGGAAGAATCCAACCATAACAGTGCGATGTTATTGAATTCTTTAGACTTGTATTCCTTGGTGTGAGTCCATCTTGGAAGGTTTCTTTTTATTGAAGTTTATATGTCAAAGCAGTGGTTTACAAAATGCTGACATGACTGTAGTCATCTGCATTTATTTTTCAAGGGCCTTGAGTGTGGGATTAAAACATGTTTCTCTTACTCATAGCCATATATGAGTTCCTATGACAACAGTGAAGTTATATGGTAACAGATGTTTTCATATACTTTCTTCTTAGTCCATATTCTGCAGATTTTTTTGTCTTTGAGACCTCTAGTCCACAGAACTGTTTTCATTCATCAGAGGTCCCTAAAGCCAGGCACACATCCCTAGAGCAGTGAAGTTGAGATCCCTTGATTGAAAGCAAGAGATGAGAATTGCAGCTGAATAGTTTAAATCTTGATTTGTGCATGTAAAAGAGCTCCATGTTTGGAACAGTTGTACATATTAACAATATATATATATGCATTGTAAACTTTGCTTTCTCCCCCACTTCTTCCAGACAGAGACAAATAGGAGAGCAATACACATGTGTTCTTTTATGTGAGCTTGAGATTTTTGAGATGTCGAATGTGGGAGAGAGTGAAACTGGGAGAGCTGTCCATCTTGGCAATTTGATATCCTTACTTTACTTAGGAGATCCCTCGTTGGCCGAGTAGGATAGTCTTCCAGGATCAGAATTCTTGTGAGTGTGTAGGTGGCTGTGGAGCCCTATTCTTGACCTGCATCTTCTTCCGCAGTGAGGGCATTGGTTTCCAGGCGGAAGGCAGTACCGGTCGGGGTTGGCTTGATGTGCCTTCCTCTTGGCACGTTTCTCTCTTTCACCCTCCATTCGTGCCTCTTCAAATTCTGCAGCACTGCTGGTCACAGCTGACCTCTAGCTGGAGCGCTCAAGTGCCAGGGCTTCCCAGTTCTCAGTGTCTATGCCAGAGATTTTAAGGTTGGCTTTGAGTCCATCTTTAAATCTCTTTTCCTGTCCACCAACATTCTGATTTCCATTATTGAGTTCGGAGTAGAGCAACTGCTTTGGGAGACGGTGGTCGGGCATCCGGACAACATGGCTGGTCCAGCGGAGTTGATGGTGGAGGACCATCACTTCAATGCTGGTGGTCTTTGCTTCTTCCAGCACGCTGACATTTGTCCACCTGTCTTCCCAAGAGATTTGCAGGATTTTTTGGAGGCAGCGCTGATGGAATCGTTCCAGGGGTTGTATGTGACGTCTGTAGACAGTCCACGTCTCGCAGGCATATAGCAGGGTTGGGAGGACAATAGCTTTATAAACCAGCACCTTGGTATCCCTACGGATGTCCCGGTCCTCAAACACTCTCTGCTTCATTCGGAAAAATGCTGCGCTCACAGAGCTCAGGCGGTGTTGTATTTCGGTGTCGATGTTGACTTTGGTAGAGAGGTGGCTGCCAATGTAGCGGAAATGGTCAACATTTTCTAATGTTACACCATTAAGCTGTATCTCTGGCATTGGAAAGGGGTTTCTCTGGCATTGGAAAGGGATTGATTTGATATCCAAGCAAGCGCAGCTGGCATAGGGAAGCCTTTTGCCAAGCCCATTGAGGCAAGACTAGCCCTGTTAGAAGTAGTCCACCGGAACTATTTCCAAGGGGGCAAGGCTACCTTAGGGAGCAGCTTGCCCCTCCTAGCTCACTTTGAGCTTTTCGTTGACCCGCCTTCCCACCCATTAACACTATAATATATTGGTCATCTATTGGGACCGCACAGCAATTCCCCCCCCCCATGTTCTGGGTTTTTTTTTTCACCTACTTTATACTGTTTACAAGGGCAAATTGGGAGTGGGGGGCTTTAAATAGACCACAGAAAGCAGGCAAAAGTTTACATTGGGTGTACACATAAGGCACCTCTTTGTGGTGTGGACCAGGAATGGAAACCCTCTCCTGTGTTTATGTAACCAGATGAGGGCAAACAGAAATGGCCTTGAAACAGGGAGAGTTCTGGCTCCCCAAAATCCCTTTGACTTGGAACAGAATTTTTTGTATGTTTTCTGAGCAGTCACCCTGGAGACGTTAAAGTTTACTATATCTGGGGACCCAGATGTTTCACCCAGCTTAGCTGAGGGGTAGGTCAGTGAGGGCCACTACCTCGGCTTAAAACACACACCAGGTTCATGCCTTTTTTGGGATTTGGAAATGTTCCAAATGACAAAAAGTTAATTCAGGTAAGGTTTTAAATAAAAGTTGTCCATATTTCAATCTACACTGTTGTCTGGTATCTTATTATGGTGGTGGGATGGCAAAGGGCTTAAAGGGCATCAGATGCATTTTGACCACTATTTAAAAGATTACTATTCTAATTCAGTTTGGTCCCTTAGCAACTGTTTTCCATTCCAATTAAAAAGCAGAAATGTGAAAGCATTAAAAAGTTAATACAGTCTTGACTACTCAACTCTCTGTGTGAAGATTTTTTTCAAATGCAAAGTGATATTGATCCAAAGGGATATAAATTTTACATGCTTGGACAAAAGAATTCAAAAGTTATTTCCTCACTGGCTAAAATTAACTTTTAGCACATGTTTTATGATAATTTTTTATGGTTTTGAACTTCAATGTGAAAATGTCTTTGTGTCTTTTTTCCTTTTTGCAAAAATGTATTTTGTATTTTGCACAAAATAAAGTGCAAACAGTTGGGGGTGTTGGTCTCTTTGCTCTTGTGTAAGAAGGAAAGCTCACAGAGGATAACAGAATGTTTGCAATGGGGTTTCTGGGTATGTTGAAATATCTTTTAACACCAATGACAAATGCATTTTCAGATGTTCTTTATATCTTGATGGATGACCTATTTAGGATCTGGATAGATTTTGGGGGTGGGGGTGGAGGGGGATGTCATAATTGTAATAATTTACTGGATTCCATAATCACTGGAAAAGTTGCAGTAGAGAAAGGAACAAGGTGGGTTCAGACATGGCCTTTCAAAACTCTCCATCGTGTTTGTGAGTAATGAGTTTGTGTGTGTGTTGGGGAAATGTGTCCTCTCACCTTCACAATTGATGAAGAATATATGTTTTTCTACAACATTACTTTCTTTTTTAAAGAATGATAAAAAAAATCTCAGTCTTTTTTTCCAGGAAAATACAAAGTTTTCTGATAAATTTTGGCTGAAATGTAAATGTAATTTTCCATTGCAAAGTGATGAAAGGCTGAGCTGATTTACCAGTTGCGCATGTGGTTGACGTGCATAATTCTGTAGCCTAGGAATTTCATTTTATTTCACTTTGACCTAAAAAAAAAGTGGGACAGAGAGAGAAGATACAGCTAGATAAAGAAAGTTACCACAAAGGAAACTGTTAGGGGTGCCAAAAACAACTGAAAAGACTATGAGTGTCTGGAAAACCTGATGTCATCACAAACAAATTGAAGCTTATTCTGTTTCTAAAATGAGATGTTGAGTGTGGAATTGTGATGCTTCCTTCATTTGTGTTTTTACAGCACATCCTCCAAGAGCACCATGCAGCACTGGTTCTTTTTTCCTGAGTCTTTGTTTTTGTTTTCTCCTAGAAGAGTGAAAAAACAGCACATTGCCCTTCACACTCCTCCTCTGTCTTTTTAAAGGGCAAGGATGTGACATGGGCAGTGAGGTATTAGACAGAAGACCCTGGTAGAGCACAGTACACCTTCACTTTAAAGTTGCACAGAGCTTGGAGAGCTGTTTTTAGCATTACAACACCCAGAGTCCCCTTTTGAGCAAAAAAAATGAATAAAATATTATATTTTAAAAACAATTTTTAACAACCTTTTGCCATTTATCCAAAGGCAAAAGTGGTGATCAGAAAGATTTTTTTTAAAAAAAAAAAACAAACATTTTTTTAAAGTTGAGAACACACCTAATATTATTCCAGTCACTCCAAGTAGCCCTCCTTCAAAATTGCCCCTCATGATGTGTGCCCCATTTTTTAAAATTTTGTAAATAGAATTTGGGTATAATACTCCTGCTTCTACATTCTAAGTTTCCATTATATTTTTCACAAAGGGTGTTTGTGTGTGTTTTCTGATTGAAGTAGTATTTGCTTCCATCTTTTCTGACACTTTTTTTCATTTGAGGGCATACATAGTTCACTTGCTGCCTCTTTGTTCACATGTTTTTCCTTCTTTAGTGTTTCTATGCATAGTGGGTAAGTGCGTTCTAGTTTCTCTTACCACTTACACTAACTTATGCTAGCATTATGTCATTCTGGCACAACAGAAAGATAATGTTTTGATGGCCTTTTCCAATCCTTATCCAGATATTTCTTTAAAAAACAACAAGCCCCAAAAGGGAGAGACAATAATTATAGTAGTAGTAGTAGTAGTGATGATGATGATGATGATAATGATATCTTTTTATCCCGCTTTTCTACCTCACGGGACCCAAAGCGACTTACAACATATTAAAATCATGTAAACGACAATCCATATACAGTGTTCCCTCACTTATCATGGGTGTTACATTCCAGGACCACCCGTGAAAAGTGAAAATCCGCAAAGTAGGGACGCTCTCTCTCTCTCTCTCTCTCTCTCTATATATATATATATATAAAACATTCCAAGAGTGAGGCAGAAGAGAGGAGAGATTTAAAGGCACCGCACATTTTTTTGTGTGCTAGCTATAAGGAAGGGGCTATAAGGCCGAGATTTACATACTCCTCTCTCTCTCTCTCTCTCTTTTATGATTGGCTGCCTCTTTCCTGAGGGGGAAGGTGAAACCCCCTTCCACACTCCATCATTGCCAGGAGGCAAAAACCTGTGTAACAGCAAGTCTACAAAAAGTGAACCGCGAAGTAGCAAGGGAACACTGTACATTGATAATAAGTATAAAACATCATAAAATATGCAGTGTAGAACAACAATAATATACAGTCTCATTCTTCTGGCATGATTTCAGCTTATATTGCACTTTGTTCCAGTCTATGGGCAGTTCTAAACAAACATTATAACTCATTTTGAAGCCAGTTGGGGGTGGAGTGTCCACAAAACATACACTCCTGGTGCCTGACACAGCATGTTTAAAAAAACTCACCAGGGAGTTGGGATCAAGACAGATAACATGCTGCAGTGGACCAAAGCCCCATGCAGGGCCTGAATCTGAGACCAAAAAATGTAGTGCGCTTCTCAGGATGCACTGTTAAAATGTCAAAACTCAGCTGGTTAGAAGGTAAACAGTAGCTCCCCTGGAAAGAAATGACATTACTCCTATGGGGATTCTCACTTTCCCGGCCTTTGTTCTGATTTTCGGTGCTCTGCCAAAGTCCAGTGTTGATACCAAATGGATATAGCAATGAACATCAATGCATCTCAATAAACACATTGAGAAAAAAAAATCCTGGGTTTGGTTGCAATCCACAATCAACTGATATTGTGGCTACTATCCCAGCCTCAAAATGGTTCCTGGTGTATTTGTGTAGAAACACTGTAGTGAAACTGGATTGGTTCAATCCACTTGGCATGTGTGTAGAATGGCCCTCAGACACCTGTCTCTTTCACCAGTAAGTTTTGTGAATGTGCTTTCAAGTCATTTGTTGCTTTATGGTGTTCCCATTAATTTTAAAGGTAAGAAGTATTCAGAGGGGCTTTCGTTAGTTCCTTCCTCTGAAACATTGCCTCCAGTACCAGGTATTCATTGATAGTCTGCTATACAAATACTAATCTGGCTGATCCTTCTTGGCTTCCAAGGTCAGACAAGACCTGGTGCTAGGGAGGGTTATAATTGTGAAATAGCGTCTCTTTTTTCCCTCTTAAATTTTCACAGTGGTGCAGTGGGTTAAATCGCTGAGTTGTTGAACTTGCTGACTGAAAGATTGGCAGTTCAAATTCAAGGAGCGGGGTGAGCTCCTGCTTTTAGCCCCAGCTTCTGCCAACCTAACAGTTAGTAAACATTCAAATGTGAGTAGATCAATAGGTTCTGCTTCGGTTGGAAGGTAATGGCGCTCCACGCAGTCATGCCAGGCACATGACCTTGAAGATGTCTACGGATAACACCAGTTTTTGGCTTAGAAGTGGAGATGACCACCACCTCCCAGAGTCGGACTCAACTAGACTTAATGTCAGGGGAAACTTTTACCTTTACCTTTTCCCTCTTACATTTTCTTTATGATGCAATTGAGGCATGGAAGAAAACAAAGCATTTCAGCACCATCCTCACACAGAAATATTTGAAAAAATAGTATACCCCAAAAGGAGCAAATAGTATCTTCTCCCACCTTAACCTCTCATTACACTGGCATTGTGACATAACTGAACTCAAAGGTATCAGACATTTTTGCAGTTCTGGCACTATGCTAAGGATAATATTTCAGAAATGACATCACAGCAGTTGTGTCTGCAAGACACCTTACACATCTCCCACCAACCTTGGAGAGGGGGCAGTTGTGGGACAAGAGATCCAGTAGATTTTAAGTGGTACTAATGGACTGAATAAATATTTTGCAACTGGAAAAGTCATATTTGGAACTTATGAAAACATACCAATCACACTCAATCAGACCTTATTTATATCCTGCCCCATCTCCCCTTGGGGACTCAGGGTAGTTTCTCAGCTCCTGATAATGAAATACTTCTATGAAGGTTGAAACCCCTGTATAAAGAATCCCAGTGTCTTCCTTCCACTACTTTAACTCATCCTGATCCTGCAGGAATAGAGAAGTGCACACTGTAACAGTGATGTCAAAATGGGATAAATTGTACTGTATTATACAGAGTGTGAGGACTCAATGCAGGGCTATTACTTTTGAGTATAGTCCCCTTTGTAAATCAGTAAATCTTAAGGACAGAACAGAATAATAGCGGAGGCCTTGTTTTTCCTGACATTGATTATCTGTTTCCTTGGCAATGCAATGCCATACACTTTTATTTACTCATTTGATCTTCCGGCATTGTAACTCAATGCAAATCCTATTTCCCTTTACCTTTGCTTTGGATTCTAAGGACATTTTGGATGTCCCTTGGGCCATTCCATTGATAAAAATTGCCGTTTTCTTTTCAAAGCATGAGACAAATGTGAGCTAAGTTAGGGAGATAAAGTAAGAAATAAGATTTTCAACTGCATACCAAGACTTGCTCTTTGAGCAGGAAATTATCTGAAGATATTTGCATCAGCTGTCCTGATAAATAGTCATTATGTTTCATGGTAGTTAATATATATAGCTGTGAGAAAGTCATGTTTCCAGAGCTTGCGACTGCACTGCAGATTGATCCTCCCAAATGTTGGTGATTATACTTTTTTATCTGTCAATTTATTTGACTTTGGTTGCCACCCTACTCTTTGTTTGCAGAAAAGAGTTTGTTTGTGTTAGGCTACTTTTTCCACCCAACCCAGTGTTGTCTACAACAGAAACTGGAAACTTGGTACCTCCCTCTAGTATTTTGGACTAAAATTCCCATCAACTTCAGTAATGGTCAATGATTTGGGAATGTAGAAGTTACATCAGGAGATCATAGCTAAACATGATCCAATAATTTCTCAGATCTGACCTCTTCCTTGTTACTTTGCAAGTTGCTATATTATTAACTTTGCCACTTTGCCTTTTAAGAAATGGATGTTTTCTGACTGCCCATGTTCATCATAGCATCCATTGAGTGAATAAGTGACCCCCCCCCCCCCCACAACCAATGACAACCATTTTGTGACACCATCCCAAATTTAAAAAGCCCCAGATATGTCCATCAGTCCAAACCGGTTGGAGAGCCCTTGGATCAATTAGTTATGACACTGTCACTATAAGATTTATCAAAAAAGCATAATTTGTAGTGTCTGAGATAAGGAGCTTCAAACCATGAACTTACAGTAAATACTTGAAATGACTGCTTCTGCTCTGTGGCAAGCTGAAACTCGCTGGATGGTTCAAAAAGCCATACCTTGCTATTTGGTTTGACACACTGGAATATAACTACAAATTATCATTAGCTTGAAAGTAGAAATAGGTCATGGTCTCCTCTGAGATGTGACAGAAAGTAACAAGGGCACTTTCATCCACATAATGACAAATTCCTGAACTAAAATATTGTCTAACAAAACTTCAGTAATATTTATATTCCCAGTCGTTTCCGTGTCTAGATTGTTTAACATCAACTTCTGTCTTTCTTCTCTTTACCTTCAGGGGAAAGGTGGGCCATAAATAAAAATAAATTAAAGTTTTCTGTTAAGACCAGAGGATCCCAGAAAATTGACTGTCAGGCCCATCAGAATTCACCTTCCATATCAAGCCTACCAGCAGGTGCTATACATTTGAAATATTTATTTAAGTGAGTGAATCAGGTCAATGAAATGAAATTTCTATACACAAGATATAAGAAAAAACACCCCCTTCCACTCAATTGCTGCATGTGTTTACTTTTACCATTTATGCTAGGAATGAGCACTATGTGGTCTCTGAACCACGTAACAGCCATTTTACTTCTTTTTATTCAAGACATCCTCTACTAAACTGCCATCAAATCAGCCACTGAAATTGCAAGCCAAGTAGTTTTTGGAAGCCCTGTGAGATGGCATGATTTCTTCATGTGACAATCAGACTGTCACCCAATATCTGACCACTTTATAAACTTGTTGCTGGAAGAGCCTGGAGAAATCTTGTTGACATACAGTATTGAAACCCAAACTGTATTTCATCAACATACAGATAGGAGAGAGCTATTACAAGACCAGAGGAAATCCTTGTCAATTCTTCTTCCTTTTCTTTCTTTTCCATGCATATAATTTTTGAAAGTCCAAGTTACTTTCTCAGCCATTTAAGCCTGTTTTACCTCTTCAAGAATCCTCAGCTTTTTCTAGATGACTCTATAGCACTTCAATTCATTTATTTATTTGCTTTCAAAATAGATGGGTGTTCCCCTACTGGATATTGGTATCAGACGTCCAACCAGCTGAAGTGGACTCTCATAGCCATGTGAAGAACATTTTGTTGACAGCTGACTTGAATTTGTTTAACAAAGAAATGAAATGCAGTTTCCAGTGTTAGCAATTATTCTTGCTTTGCAATAATTTGGTTTATATGAAAGCAAGATATCATAGCACCAAAATATCTCAAAATATTATCTCCCCTTCCTTGCTCATTCCCTGTCATCCACTTGTGAGTTGCACTTCTAGACACTTCATCTGGCCTCTGTGTAGATACTGAGAGAACTTTGATGTCTCATTCTGTTATTTATCATCCCACAGAAAGAGACCCTCAGATATCACCCTGAGTTACTGATTCAGTGGGTTTATTTTTACCAGTTAGACAAAGTGACTTTCTGATTAAAGATAACACTCAAATTCATCCACTGAATGGTTCCTTACATACATGTATCCTGTTATATATTGTCAGTGGAGTGGTGCACATGCCCAAAACTTTAGAGGAGCTATTCAAGATGCTTAACCTCATCCTCAAAATAGGGTCAGCACCTTCAATACCTCCTTTTAGGGAAGACTACATGAATGGATTAGGAAGTCAGCAAGGTAAAATTCAGCTCCAGTGCTTGAGAAGAAGCACTGCAGAGTTCTGTGTGTGTGTGGTGTGTGTATGTGTTATTAAGACATGCCATCTTAAGAATGACCTGATTGATGGGCAATGCTTCAAAATATTCAATGTCAACAAAGTTTTAAGAAGATTAAAAATGTACCAATTTATTGGGGGATGGGGGGTGGAGAAGCACATCTCAGAACTGGTGTGATGAGCTAGAATAATTTCCTTTGACTCTGGATCGGGATGGGAAGTATATTCAAAGTATGTTTTTCAAGTATCAGGTACTCAGGAAGAACATAATCTAGGTTTGTAAAAAACTTACTCTGCATGTTCATTTGTCTTTCAGAGAAAGCAGTGCTTTATGTGAAAGAAAGCTATATTTAGATTTTTTTTCTGCATAAAATTGATATATGTTTGTTTTGGCCAGAAAAGAGCATTTTCTGCAGAAGAAACAGTATTTTCTGTACAGAAAACTGTGTTTGTGAACATATGTATTATTCTGTTTATTCAAAATGCTATTTCCTGTAGCAAAGATCCTGCTTTTGAGCAAGTCAACCATGTGCAAATTCTGCACATAGTATACTAACTGTGAACAATAACTGAACACTTCATGGCTTTTGAAGACTTTCTTGCACTAAGAAGAACATTGATAAAATTATCAGTTCCTTCTTTCAAGAAAAAATTATTACTATTTCTTCCCTAGTTCCAGATTGTTGACTGAGAGTGAAGAAAATTTAAGGTAGATGACACAACAGTGTACAGTACCTACAAAAGGATGTGACTAGATGATTGTAACTGTGAAATTAGGCATTCTGCAAGGCAACGTATTCTTCTCACCTTCTGAAGTCTTACTAAGTTTCAATGGTTAAAGATTCATTTATGCCTTAGCAAAGTGTATCAGAAAGCTAGTTGATTTGCCTCTGTTTTGCTGCTTTTAACAGGTAGATAACGTTATCTTCCATGTTTATGATTTTATCTGGTATTTATTTTATCTTGTATTTTAATTTTGTTATATCTTTTGCTTGCTTACATGCTTGCTAAAATTATGTGAGACTCCATGTGAGACTTTCAGGCCATATAAGATTTTTAAAATCTTATATGGCCTGAAATGACTCAATCAATGGAAGTGTTTCCAATGCAAATGAGGAATAATATGAATGTGTAGAAGCAGTAGTGGATAGTGAGATGAATGTCGGATCTCTTAGAGACAGTGGTAATGACACTATAGCTAACACTTGTACTGTGTGGAAAAAGGCACAGTGAACTCTTTTCAATGTCTTTTACAATTAAAATCCTATTGTGAGACAATCCACAATGAAATAAGTAATAGTGTTGGAAAATGACATGCCTACGTCAGATGGCACTAAATTTGCTAATGGTGTACACCAGAGGATGACTATGAATAGCACTGTGGCTAATGACATGACTGAACTGAAGCCAAAAGGACATTCAGATGTTGATGTGCTCAGAGACAAATGAAAGTCCAAAGCTGCACAACACATATTATAGGAACTTAGAATATGAGAAACATGAATTAGAGGCAGCTAGACAGAGAAAGACAATACATGGAATGTACAAATGTTACAATTCTTGGAGGGAGTGAGCTAAAATGGACAGAAATTGGACATTTACGTCAAATAATGATACTAAGGTTTACCCAGGAGATTGATAACTAAGAAGAAATTGGTGGCATTAATAGTGAGAAGAGATGTAATAAAAGTTGTCAAAGGATATAATTCGGAATCTGACCAGATCATATCAATATGATTTTAGGGAAAATCCTTCATATAACCATTTCTCATGCATAGTCAATTTCAAGGAAACCATGGCTCTGAGTTTGCAGGGTTGATGATAATAGGGTGGTTTGGAGGTCAACAAGAACAAATGAATGTGGGCTTCATTTGTTTCACTGAGAAAGAACTGGCACAATTTCTTTTTAGCAAATGGTAGCATCCCATGTCTGTTGATATCTATGATCCTTTATGGCAGGGTTTTCTTATCTGCGCCCTTCCAGATGTTTTGTACTACAGTTTATATTATCACCATCTTGGAGGCAACAGGTTGGGGGAATGGTGTTTTATACCTAAAAAGCTATTCATTACTTACCAAAATTAAATTTAAAGTCTTTGCTCAAATTACTTTCCTAATTAGAGAAACGTATTTGAAACAAAAACCTGTCATGTTGACCGAATAATAATAGAACAGAAAATCGGTTTCAGTGTTTGTTGCACCTTCTGATTAGGAAGGCCAAGAGTGACATATTCAAGGGGCAAAGGTACAATCTTCCAAGTTTTTTCTTCTTTGCATAATGACTAGACATGAGGGAGTATTTAGATGTGCGGTACTACAATGGAAGCCAAAGGTCCAGGTACAGTCTGCATGTGTGACCCAGCCTTTACTTATGTAGCCTTAGATGTTTTGAGTCTTTCCATACTTCTGAGTGACAGAGAACATCTTATCAGCCAAGTTAAGCAGACTTCTTGGATCTTCTGTGTCACCTATTAGCTGCTGAGCAGTTATATCTGAAAAAGCATATCTGATTCTTGAAACACTACAAAGTTTCCATTTTTGGAGTCTTGATTTCCAGAAGTTCCTGGAGTGGTCACTAAACATGTTGGCTAGAGGATATTGACAGTTGGGATCTAGTCTCAACACATTCAAGCTCTGGTTGCAATTAAGCAGCTGCTTGGTATATTGAATAAAAACGTAAGATGAGCAGTCTTCTACTCAAGCAACAAGTCTTTTTTAAAAAAATGCTTTTTTACATCCTCTATAAACCCCCTTGTGCCTTTCTGGAGTCTGCTCCAAACAGTTTTTCTGCTCTCAGGAACAGATTGTGCAGACATGTGGGAGACCATAGAGGGTAGGTAGTAATGCAACCTCATTGTCTATCTAATGCAACTATTTCACCGACAATGCAAACCCCCATATGCATGGGGGATACATACACCTCCCTGTGACATGAAAATGTGTGAAACCAATATTTTGACTATACCTGGGCCAGAAATGTACCACAGAATTGCACTGAAGAACCTAGAGAAACTACAAACACTTTTAGGGAGCAGGTATTTTGTTGTGTGAGTTACTGAAACAATAAATATGAATTGTCTGTAAAGTGGACATATTGTGTTCAGAGGCGGCCCTAGGTAATTTTCAACTGTAAGCAAACAGTATTTTGGTGCCCCCTGCCCCCCCAACCAATCACTGATATATATTTTCTGTTCATCGTGGGAGTTTTGTGTGCCATATTTGGTTCAATTCCATCATTGGTGGAGTTCAAAATGCTCTTTGATTGTTGGTGAACTATACATCCCAGTAACTACAACTCTCATATGTCAAGGTCTATTTTCCCCTAAGAGCACCCCAAGAGCGCTCCTGGGCAAAATCAACTATACTGCAAATGCTTACTTTGCATAATGGGTTGAGTCGCCCCTGACTGTATTACATGTTACAATTTTTAGCACCTTTGTCAGTTGGAAGGACTTGGCCTATGTTGAAGAAAGGAGGCCTTGTATCTATGCAGAGACATGCAATGGGAAGAAGGTCCATTTGAGAAGCACATGACTTGTATATGGAAAGATGCATGCTCAGTGCCTGGTATCTTTGTTTATTTTTAAAATATTTAAAGATTAGAGAAGGATAACAGTAGGCTTTGTTTTATTTTTGATATTTACATTGTTGAGATGTACTTCAATAGAAAGACAGTCCATCCTGTGTGAGAAAGAAGAGGAGGCCGTCATTGAAGAACATGGTTGTCAACCATTATATCATTAATTTTGTTGTGTTCTTTTTAAAAAGAGTCCTAATTGAGGACATGTTTAGTCAAACTGTTTTGAAATATTAATCCAACAAATTAACTAACAGCATATCTACTCAGAAGCAATTCCCACTGTATTATTGCGATGGATTCTCAGCTACATGTAAGGAGCCCCCAGTGGCGCAGTGGGTTAAATCCCTGTGCCGGCAGGACTGAAGACCGACAGGTCGCAGGTTTGAATCCGGGGAGAGGTGGATGAGTTCCCTCTATCAGCTCCAGCTCCTCATGCGGGGACATGAGAAAAGCCTCCCACAAGGATGATAAAAACATCAAAATCATCCAGGCGTTCCCTGGGCAACGTCCTTGCAGACAGTCAATTCTCTCACACCAGAAGCGACTTGCTCCTCTGAACAGATATGTATGGAATTGTGTTCTTTGTTGATTTATATTGGACAGCAATGGAGATGATAGAGTATTCAAAATGTTGTTGGAATGTAGTACCCAGTATGGTTAACTACTGTTAAGAGCTGGGGCTTGTAGCCTTACAATATCTAAAGAACCATGTGCTTTTCACTCCTAACATGAGATACGAACAGAATCATACAGTAAATTTTGCAACCATGGCCTTCAATTTATGCCTGGATTGTACAGAATTCTTTAAGCAACATGCCTCCCCCAAAGGTGCCTACAGACTATTCACACAATAGTCAATATCCTGTATTTCAGGGAGTAGTACAGTATAAAA
This sequence comes from Anolis sagrei, assembly GCF_037176765.1. Lineage (NCBI taxonomy): Eukaryota > Metazoa > Chordata > Lepidosauria > Squamata > Anolidae > Anolis > Anolis sagrei. The sequence continues at coordinate 270,930,813 of NC_090022.1, forward strand.
GTACAACATATATACCATAGAATGGATTGAAGAACCACCTGACTATGTCTCCATAGCAAGATACAGACACTGGCATCATCCTCTCAGATTCAGAGGGATCTCTTAGAGCAGAGGTGCCAAACTTATGGCTCTCCAGATGCTGGAAATCACAGAAGTCCTAACCAGTTTGTCCAATGGCCAGAAATTCTGGAAGGTGAAGTCCAAAACACTAGGAGAGCCACATGTTTGACACCACTGCTCCAGAGGTCCCAATGGAAAATGCAGTCGTACAGCATCTGGCAATGAGGACCTACCCAAATACCTCTTCAAATCCTCTAGCAGCACATGGGCCACTAAGTGCCCATAAGGAATGGGGCTATCATAATGGTAAATCCAGGGGAGTCTTTGGAAGTTGCAGAACAAGGAGGAGATTATCAGCCTATACAGCACCCATAAACAGTTCTATGCAAGTGTACATTGGATTTCATCCTTGTGCATCCTTGGTTATCATCAAGATGCAAGCCATTATTTGTTAATTTTTTTTCAAATTGATAGTCATTTTTCCCCTAATTTTTCTCTTTAGGAAAAAGCAATAACACATAAATACAGTTCTATTGTGCTGAGAATGGCTATGTAAGGTTACCATCTGAAACAACGCACTGCAAATATTTTCCTTCCATGGTTGTTGGAAAGGACAAGAAAGCTACAGGCCTGGTTTTTGCTATGATTATCACAGAGTGCTGTCAACACAAAACTATAACACCAGCAAGGAAAAAAGGTGTTTTCCCACTCTCTGCTGCAGCAAATCCTATTTTTAATGCTTGCTGTTCTGTTTATTTTAAATGGTATGGATCTTGGAAACTTTTATGAAGCAAACCAGATTTTGCAAGTAGGTGTCCAAAAAACTGTCGTGATCTTCAGAATTGTTTTAAAATGGTTTTAAAATAAGCTTTCATGAGTTAAAATGAAAGATACTGCAGTGCTGCAAGAGGAGGAAAAATGGTCTTGAAAAGGTTTTGCTATGCTGCAAAAGGTCAACATTGGCATCAGTACAAATAACAGAGAGAGGGGTGAGTAACGTCTGTTAATTATCCATAATTAACAAGGGAGGTTTATAAATTCTTTGGACCATTTGTTTAAATGTATTTTTCAACACAAACATACCACATGTGTTCCAAAATCACACTTTAGTGCTGGAAGGGATTTAATCCATTCTTCACTGTTCTGCCAGCCAAATTTTGCCTTGTAGGGAAGATTCTGATGTTTAAATATTTGAGTTTCTGCATATCTGTGTTTGGACTTCTTACTGACATATTACTGGTCCTGATCTTCTGCTATGAAAAGGCCTGATCCACTAGAGTTACTCTACCATTCTAGTCTCGAGCAAGACAAGAATAGTGATTAAGAAACTATCCTCTGAACCAGAGATTTATTTCTGTCTACTATGAAGTCATCAGATTGTTCTGCATATAAGAACATAAAACCCCACTGGATCATACCAAAGGCCCATCTAGTCATCCATACTGTTTAGCACAAATATTGTCTAGATGCCACTTAAGATAACAGTAAAGGTTGTCCCCTGACATTAAGTCCAGTCATGTCTGACTCTGGGATGTGGTGCTCATCTCTATTTCTAAGCCGAAGAGCCGGCATTGTCCATAGACACCTCCAAGGTCATGTGGCTGGCATGACTGCATGGAACACTGTTACCTTCCCACCGGAGCAGTACCTTTTGATCTACTCACATTTGCATGTTTTCAAACTGCTAGGTTGGCAGTAGCTAGGGCTGACAGTGGAAGCTCATGCCGCTCCCCGGAATCAAACCTGTGACCTTTCGGTCAACAAGCTCAGCAGCTCAGTGCTTTAACCCACTGCACTACCGGGGGCTCCTAGATGTCACTTAGAGAGGCCAAAAGAAACCCACTGCCTGGAAGTTTCATACAGCCATCACAGGACTTGGAGAAGTTACTTTGTTAAATGACTCAGAAACTCTCAATCACCATGGCCACTGTTCATTAAACATGGAGACTATTTGTAGATCCCATGTGTTTGCCTCTGGAAGCTGAGGTAACAATTCTGATCAGGAAGGCAAATTTGGAAGGATGGTTTTGATAAGATAAATGATTTCTGGGGGGAAATATAGAATGTCATCCCTCAAATAAAATCACCCCAAATATGGGGAGACCTGATAATGCATCTTCTGCAGTAGATCTAGTTGAATTTGTAGATTATTCTGTTGGCAGAACCACTTGGCTACCCTATGTTTAACATGCTGTTTTTGGCCTTGCCCTCTTGGAAACCCTTCAGCTAACAAGCTAGGATCCCCTTGAAAATCCCTAAGCATCTGCTACTAAACATATTAGGAAGATAAAAGCTTGGAAGCCCGATGAAGGGAATGTGTGGCATGATGCCTCATTAAAATTCTTTCTGCTACTCTGGAGCAATTTGCATTCAGATGATGGGCACAAGCCTGGAGGACAGGCAGGATGATTCCTGTCAATGAACAGAAGGTACAGACCACACGGCATGTTTGGGGGCTTGTCAAGTAACAATGGGTAAACCTTGGCTAATGCCAAATTAGATCCATAGGCACCTGTCCAGAAAAGGGTGAAACTCTCAGTGTGCTTGTTTTTGTTTTGTTTTTTAAAAAATCCACATATTTAGGAAATCCACTCTCCAAACTGACTGCTTACTCAATACATTGTAATGTATAATCTACTGCTCTTGAGCTATTGCATAAAAGAACAGTTCCGTAGCAAGTAGTCACTTGCCGACAGTGGAGTTGCCTTTCTGCTAAGAGCACATTCCAAAGCAGAGTCACAGCACTGCATTTAAAAATATCTCTCTCTCTGCACAAATCAGTCCATATCATCTAAACATAGTCACACAAAAATGTCTGTTTTAGCTCTTTCGCCAACTTGATATACTGGCCTTGGTCCAAATATTTGAAACAGAGTATAGTTTTTTAGGGTTTTTTTAATGCATGGATTTTGCATGTGGAATAATTGGCCAGGCATATTAGTGGAACCTGAGGCATATTTTGCAACTTTTGTGGAAATAAATGTAACTTCGTAAAGTCCGCAAAACAAAATTAATTTTACTGTATGTCAGGATTCTTTTAAAAAAACATGTACATAAACTTAACAGTGCACACCAAGCTCACCCATGGGTGTTTTTTTTGTTTTTTTTTTACTACAATCTACATGTTTGGAAATAGGGTCTATGAAAATGTATAATCTAAAATATACCAAAGGTGTAGGATAAATATGTGTGTGAGAAAGAGAGAGTGAGAGAGAGGTAACAACAACAATGCATTGTAATCTTTTCTTTTAAACCTGCCATGGTATTTTAAGGTGCTCTCTAGCAAATGGTGCCCAGCACTCTCTGCAGTTGAGGGTTTTATTTTTTTCAATTAAGCATCTGGTTTCCTTTTGTGAACACTGTAGAATGAGAGCAAGTGATCCGCAGTGTAGAGAATGAAAACAAAAGTGAGTAATTTTGTTCTCAGGCAGGCATATAGCCTTGAAACAAGAGGTCATAAAGCCCCACTCTTTTCTGTTTACCCCCATACCTCTGAAAGTGAAGCTTCCCTGGATACCTCCTGGCACTCTTACGGCTCATCTTCATACTTTCCCTTTACAGCCTATCGACAGTTGTAGAACGTGTCTCTAACCTTTAAACCTGTTATTATAGGATTGTAAGGGGGGGGGGGGGGAGTGGGGGTGACGATCAAGAGGCTCTTTCAGCTGCCTTGTTTCCCATGTGACCTAGATGGAGAATGGATTCAAAATACAGTCCCTCCCCCGGCAATGCAAGGCAGAAGAGAAAAGCACTGTCACTTCCAAACCCAGCTAGCGTAAAAGCTGGGAGGGAGAGGCAAAGAACTGGAGTTTAGGACTGAAAGAGCTTTGGTGGTTTAAGGAAGATGCTTCCCCCAGTGCTTGCCTTTTTCAAGCAAGCCTCCTTTGCAAGTGGAATATGTGCGGCAGAAATGGTGTGAGGAGAGCTGAAGTTTCACTGCTAAAAAGTCTTGGGATTTTCTTTACAAGATGAGTATTATTATGAAGCCAAGGTCCCGGTCGACCAGCTCCTTAAGAACTGCAGACATAACTTGGTAATGTGGTTGTTGTTTCCTCATTCCATTCTTACCTTAGCTCTGCCTGTGATCTGTGCTTTAGTTTCATCCTCTTTTAATAAATTGTACCTGCTGATCCTAGTGATTTAGATGCAAACATAACTTGAAAATAGGAATTTGTTTTTTCTTCTATGTACAATATTTGCATGGGAACATATCATTATTTTGTTTTCTTAAGTAAAATGGGAATAGCTGCTGCTGCTGCTGTATCGAAAAACTTTCTGTCTTGTTATTTTGAACGGAGAGGCAAAATTTCTAATGGGTATGTGCATGTAGAAAGTGATATAAAGTTTTGCCCTTTCCCCTGCCTTTAATAAATCAAGTGATGACAGATCTTATAAACAAATGATGGAGCAGTTTAACCTTTCTTTTACATACTTTCCCTTTAGAAATTAAGGGAAAATACCATATAGTCTGTTTTCTTCCTTTCCAACCATGTGGTCCTTCATTTCTCCCTATGAAGTATGAGTTACTGGTACTATCAATGATAGTGTAGTAAAGATAGAGGTTGACAGCACAATTGTATGCATCTATGCCTCAGTCCTGCATTTACTCATTTGTATGCAATCCTGGAGTCACTCGATAAACTTCATTGAACATATTCAAACTTACTTTTTAATAGGGCAATGCAATAAGACGCTGTCTTGTGGTTCAGAAAGACTCCAATTTTAATTCCACTTCCATCATGTAGATGCGTTGGCCAAGACATTCTCTTCTAGCTTTATTCTTTCCCCCAGAAATGTCCTCAATGGAAAATAATAATGTATTTACCTGGGCGATTATATTTAGAAAACAATACAGCAGGAGGTTAAGAATAATTAGGAAAGCATCACTTTATTCTTTTTGAGGTGAAATCCTATACTCATTTATCAAAATGGAAGTTATTTCTGATTAAAACACATATAATGAGTTTCCTGGTAAGTTTCCTATTTATGTTGTTTCCATGAATTGTGAGGATTTGCAGGGCATCTCTCTGGGGAAGGCACCTCTGGTGCTACCTATGCCCTTTGGCCACATCCTCGTTTACATATAGATGTTCTGACATTCTATCACTTTTGCTTACATCATGGATCACACAGAGAAGGAAACAAAACCTGTCATTGCATTATACTAAAATATTGTGCTTTGCTCCTCTTTTGCTGCAATTTTGCTCCAATTCCTTTTATAACATGTAAAGTTTTTATCACTGTATCCAAGTATTTGTTCCCTAGTTTCCTTATGGTAGATATGGATTTTATACAAGGGTGAGACCATCAGTTATTTGATATAGCCATGAAGGGCTCAGCAATGTTAAGATAACTTAATGAAATCCATAACAATGTAATTAAGAGCATTCAGAGGCCCACAGCAGTTATGATTACAATTGTTCATTGTATGCCTTCCAGTTGTTTGTGATTTATAGTGACTCTAAGGCAAACTTACCACAGGGTTTTTCTGGCAAGATTTCTTCAGAGAAGAGTTTGTCTTTGCCTTCTTCTGAGGCTGAGAGAACTTTCCTGCCCAAAGTCACGCAGTACTTTCTTTGGCTGATATTAAATTACACTGGACTTCGAAAAGTTACTGTTCTGGATTACAGTTCCAAAATTGATCAAGTTGAACCAATTATTGTAGGCTGATATACCTAGGAAACCATTTTAATTCTAATTTGCAGAATGCAACACACACACACACACAGTATGTTCACTTAGAATCATAGAATCATAGAGTTAGAAGAGACTTCATGGGTCATCCAGTCCAACCTCCTGCCAAGATGCAGGAAAATTGCATTCAAAGCACCCCCGACAGATGACCATCCAGCCATCTGTGGGCCTAGATTGAACTGTTTCGACTACTAAATAATTTTAAAATTGGTAAGTCAATGCTTACATATATGTTCCATTGATTGAAAGTGCCTAACTTAGCTGAAACTAACCATTGGATTTAGGATCAGAACTTGGAAATGTTAGCCTTTATTCTTTGGACTACACCTCCCCATCCTCCAATAGCCATGCTGTCTAGGGGATTCTAAGAGTTGTATTTTTTTTTTTAAAAAAAAAACCCTTCCCAAACTCTGAGATTACAGCAAGTCATTAAATGTTTAGATGCTTCATGCATCTGACATGACGTTGTGAAGAAGCGTTGATGACACGGTTGCTAATCTCACAGTAAACTTTTGCCAGCTCTCCAATATAAAAGCACAAAGGGCCAACTCTTTCAGAAACATAGACCAAACACTGCAGTCGTCAGTCCTTATTCAGGCAAAACCCCAACTGACGTCATGAGATGCTTTCATTCTGCTACATACGCAGGCCAGGCCAGTTCTGTATCTTTAAGCTTTCTGACAATTTCAAATAAAACAAAAAGCGTGCCTCTCCCCCATTTATTTTATTTCTTAAAGCTTTTTTTAAATCCTCTTCCCAAACAAGACAATATTGCACAATTCTTAGTTTTACTTTTTTGCACAGTTTAGTGACTGATGAGCCAAGAAGCTGTGTTACAGACAGTTATAAGTGCACTGTGATGTAGGGCACATTAATAAAAATAATTTTGTCTGGTAGATAGAAGTTTGCAAAATAATTGAGATCTGTGGGAAATGATTGCCTGTTTTCCTTTGTTGCAATCTCGCCACCCTTTATAAAGTGAGCATGCTGTAATGTAAGCATTTCTTTTGCAAGTGAAAACATTGCCAAACTTTTCTAAAATAAAATATTCTGGTATTTTAAAAAATGGCAAGTTGTCTGTTGGCAATTTGTTATGGTCACAGACATATATGTTCTTGTACCCCTAGATTGGCCTGTGATAGTCAAGTATCACTGTTGTCATTTGGAAGTGATGCCACAATTCAATTAGCTAATATATGTGGACTGAAAGTGATTCCATCTTGTCTTGTACTTCAGCTAGTGAATTATCTTGGTGTACTGTATAACTCACCAAACAGTAGTTTGGCAGGCTGGGAAATATCCTTCCCACATATCTTCCTTCCTTCCCCTCAACAGTAGCAGGGAGTGATATATGCATGCACATGGGCCACAAAGACACTTCTTGGGGGACCTGAGCTTCTGATGTGTGTGGTAAACAGGTCCATATGTCCTCTCTTTCCATTTGACATACATCCAAATAGATGTCGTTTCTTTGGATATCACAGCAACATCTCTCTCTCTCCATCTTCATTCTTACTCTTCCAGTACTTTATAAATCCAGGTTTTTGTTTCATGATATTGTAAACTCTAAGCTTATGCCATTGTAGGTTGCAAACATGAAAATTGTCTGTATTCAGAATGAAGATTTCTGGAAGATATTTGGATTAGGATCTTGTAAACATTGTTATTTTATACATACAGTTTTCTGATCAGTGTATGCCCCAGAAGTGCCTCATTCATAAAAAGCAAGTTTGGAAAATTAGGCGATGGAGCAATAATAAGGAAAATCCTTGCTTTTCATCCCTTTCTCACCAGGAACCATGTGAACATAGCTTGAAAGTTCATTTCCTAACTCTGAGATGCTTGTAGTTATGGAGAAAGATGGAAGTGATCCAACTAGACTGAAATACTTTTATAAGTCCAATTGATTAGAGCAGAAGAGCTTTTTTAAGGATATACTTTTATTAAAACCAGAGGGATTTTGCACTATGTGGAATGTATTTGGGGCTCTCTAATTGTTTTGGCAACTGTGTTTAAAGAATTCCTTGTTGATTGAGAATAAAATTAAATTATAATTGATATATCTGCTAAACTGGATCTTACAAATGTAAGATATTGGTTCCTTGCTAAAGGAGAAAAAATTGCAATTTCTGCTATTACTTCATATTTTCAGCATGCAATTGTTTATGGGCTTCCTTTGGGAGAAACTCATATTATCTTCTGTTTTGTATTAGAAATTGTATTTCGGTTGCATGCTGAACTTGAAAACAAGCAGCTATGTAAAAAGTGGAAGATTGAATTGTAGATAATATCACTTGATTCCATTTCCAATTAGTTGGAATGTGCAATTTTATTAATTGGATAAAAAGCTATGCTTTAATCAATATGAACATGATTCCAAGTCCTGGTCATGGATGAAGCTGCAGCACTCAGCTTGCAATTGCCATTGTTTTAATAAGGAATGAAAAATACTTTGCAGACGTCAAGTTCTGCTTAATGTGCAACATGGATATTTAGCTAATGCATTAACACAGATACAATACCTAAATAATATCCATGTTACACACTTCTCATTATGATAGTGATTCTTGATTCATTTTGTATAGTTGGTAACAGTAGGAATATTGACTAAATTATGAAGCAGGTCTATCTTCCTCAATACTGTGATTTCCAAATACTCCAGTTCTTATTATATCTAGTCAGCATAACCAATGTCAGAATTAGATCATTTCTAACACCTACCTTTCATCTATGTATAAGACACTATGCTATGCTGCAGTACATCATGTGCAATATGCTTTTCTTAACAAAGGATAGAACTTTGTTTGAAAGTGATTTGTATGTGAAAAATTGTAAGGTTTTCTACTAGGACATCTTTTGAAGATGAGGGGCCTACGATTTCCAGATAAGTACTATAACTCCAAATGTCTTGGTCATTTAATTCATTGGTGGACACTGGATTCCAAAAATATCTAAAGGACACAGATTCCCTGCTTCTGTTCTATAGAAGGCTGCTTACTTAAAATATGTAGTATATTTTCCGCATTGTGACCCAGTGTGATGTAGTGGTTTGAGCATTAGACTATATTGTTGGAGACCTGATTTGAACTCCTGATCACCCATGGAAACCACTGGGCAACCTTAGGCCAGTGGAGGGTAAAGACAAGCCCCTCTTAACAAATCTTGCCAAGAAAATCCCATGATAGAATCACCTTAGGGTCACTTTAAGTTGAAAATTACTTGAAACCAAAGTATAGCATCCCATCCCAGTTCTTCTGAAATGAGCCATCCCTCTTCCCAGAAAACTTAATTGCAAGGCACCAATGGAGGATTCAGCTACTAAAGGTTAAATTCAATCTGCAGGCCTCTTCTTTAGAGCAGATCATATTCTTGATTCATGAGTAACTTGAGATCCAAGACCTTGGTCTGCTGATATTTTGAGCTGATTTAGAAGATCTCCAAAGTGTCTGAAGTAGAACTCTCTTTTTTTTCAGTCTTGCTAATAATGCCCCTGTTAATGAAATATCACTGGCCTATTATTTTATTACTACAGGGGTGGTTATTGACCATCAAAGTTTCTGGCACTTAAAAAATATTTTTACATTTTTCCCTGCTGAATTTCATGCGGTACTATTTGCCAGATTTCTAGTTTGAGATCATTTTGAACTTTTGGCCTCCTTCTTAAACTTTTTTTGCCCTTCCTAGCTTTACAGCAGTTGTATCTTTAGTGGAGATATAGACTAATTTGGAGGTTGCTGTCTTTCCTTTCCTTTAAGATGGACCAAACATTTGATGCACCCCAACAATCATGTAGAATGTCCGATCACTGTGTTGGGCTGTTTTTTCTTCTGAGATGTACCTGCCTAAGTCCTCTAGGATCATTAAATGAATGTCATTAGACTTTGCTGAGTTAAATACATTCAGGTTATCCATATTCTTTCATCTGCCTTTGAGTTATCTTGTTTCCTGACCTCTTCCTTGATGTCAAGTCTACCAGCTTTGTTTTCCTTCTAAAGAGGAAGTTCTTGCTTTTGCTGGGGATGGAAGGGGCTTGGGGAAAATGCCTAATGGGCCTCCCAACCAAGAGTCCTTTAACACTACATGGCAATAATGCTATGATCCTGCTTTAACTGCAAGGCAATATCCTATGGAGACCTGAGATTCTACAAACTACAAGTCCAAGATCCCATAGGATATTGGGATACTGCCTAAGACAGTTGTATGGTATGAATGTGCCCCAGAGTGACTCCACCTCCTCCTTCCTGTTCACATCACTGCCTATTCACATGTTGTCGCTTTCTGGAACCCAACCCTCAAGGTGGCCCAAAGGAAATGGAGGGTGCTATTCTACCTCCTCACTCCTGTTACTGCCCCTCAGCTCAGATGCTGGTAGTGTTTCATGGAGGAAGATGATGAAAAAGGCCAGAGTGCTAGCAATGTGCATCAGCAGCACATAGTTGAGGTGGTAAATGCTTTAAGTGACAACGGCAATCCTATTGTATAAGTGACAGAGCTTTTCACTTTTTTCATTTGGAATTGTTCATTCCACTCTTACTCTCCCAGGACAGCCAAATAGAAATAACAAAAGCAAATTGAAATTGCAAAGGTTAGGCATAACAAAATAAAACAGAGTAGCAAATTCAGGCCAAATACTATGCAGTGAAGTTTTTAAAAGGTCAGGGGTAGAGGTGAGATCTTCGTCTGGCTCTGAAAAGTCATGAAAATAGGTGCCAAGAATTTTTTCCTGAGGGGAGCTTTCTGTGAATGTGATGCCAAAACACAGAAGGCTTGTCTCTGGTAACCAGTGACCATCACCAAGTGGAATTCCTTTTGAATTTGTAGGCATATATAGGAGGAGATGGTCCCTAAGGCAGCCAATTCCCAAACCGTAAAGAAATTTAAAGACTGTCTGAAATGCGCTTTCTCTCAGATGGAATTATGTAGGGGCCCTTCCACACAGCCCTATATCCCAGAATATCAAGGCAGGAAATCCCACAATATCTGCTTTGAACTGGGTTATCTGTGTCCACTAGGGCTGGGCGGTTTCGTTTCGTTAATTCATAATTCGTTAAAAATTCGTTATTTTTTTTATAACGAAGCAATAACGAACCATTCTGGAGCAACTTAAAAACAAAACAAATTTTTTAATTAGTTTCGTAAATGCTTCGGATTCGTTATGTATTCGTTTTGTTATCGGTTTGAGGTCGTTTCATTATTATTTCCGCATGTCTGGGGCAAGTTTTATCGTTGTTTTTTGTTTAATTAGTGAAAAAAAAATAATATCACACCAACAGTCAACAACAGAGGGAGAGGGAAGCTTCAAAAGTTCCCCCTGTCCCATTTGGAGGTTTTTTAGCGTATTGCGCGGTCGCGTCCGCCATTAACGAATCGATTCGTTATTGTTTCGTATTTGTTTCGTTAATGTTTCGTAATTTTTTTAACATTTACGAAATTTCGTAAATATCGAACTTTTTAAAAGAAAAATTTCGGAATTCTTTTAAATATCGAAACGCAAAAAACCCCAAAAAAGAATCGATTTTAGAAACAAATTTTTCCGTTGTTACCCAGGCCTAGTGTCCACACTCAGATAATGTAGGATTTTCTGCCTTGATATTCTGGGATATAGGGCTGTGTGGAAAGGCCCTAGGTTTTGAGAGGGAGGGGGGCTTTCTTTCAATCCCACCACAATCCTAGGACCCTTCCAGACAGAACCTATATCCCCAGATTTGTTCCCAGGTTTTCTATTTATCCAAGATTGTCTGGCACTGCGTACTCATATATTCCAGTTTAAAGCAGAAAACCTGGGATCGGATCCTGGGATATAGGGCCTGTCTGGAAAAGCCCCTAGGCCTACATGGTGAAGATTCATCAGATGACCTCATTTTGTTTATTGTATTCATTAATTAAAATATTTATATCTGAAGATCTCAGCAGGAATGAAAAACTGTATTTTTAAAGATGAAAAAGACATTCAATCATTTGTCACTTAAGGTAATACAAAAGCAATACAATTTAAAATAGGATGTGCAAATTGTACAAAATAACCAAAAGTTTTAATACAAAGGTGTATTTTGGCTTGGCATCATAATAACATCAGTATTGGTGCCAACTGGGCCTCTGAAAAGAAAGTACTTGATGACTGAAATGCCACAGCACAGTATTTTATTTGTTTATTTATTTATTTATTTATTCATTCATATAACAGTCTACATCATGTGCTGAGAATCTTCTTCCTCTGTGCCTGTAGCCATTCAGATCATAAGGACCATGCACTCCATCCCTTTCCCAGATTGGAATACTTACACAACCAAAGTCCTCCTGAGAGATGGGCATCCCACCTCAGTTTACAGATCTCCAAAGCCCACCACCCTCTGGAGAAGTCTGGTCCAATGTGGCTTCCATTTTGTTTCTCTTTTTTCCAAATAATAAATGGTACATATCAAATATGAAGTCAACGTCAGTTAGAATGAAGATAGAATGACTATGATACAACGGGACTGTGTAGCATCTTTAAGTGAGAGAAATAGGTAGCACAGACTTTTGTAGACCTTACTCCATCAGATACAAGCAAATTCCGTGTTCTTATTCTTGGAAGAATTTCCAAAAATAATGTTATAGGAAGGTGTTGGAGGACTGCATTGGTTGTGATAACCACTAAAATGAGTTAATTCCATGTAAGATCTTACTTTGTAGTGTGTTACATCCAAGGTGTGATCTGGATCAAGCTAATAAACTGTTATATTAGTTTGTAGCGCCCATTGGTATCATACATTGATGAGGAATCTTTGGATTGCCATTTGTTGGTGGATTGCAGCTCCCATCAGCCCTGGCCTCCATGGCCAAGAGATTTAGTCCAGCAAACAATTCCTGTTGACATCATTGTATGCCCAGAATTATTTAGAAGGTTGGACTTTGAGATATTGGGAAGTAAGAATTGCTAACCAATAGTGTTTGAAATTTAAAGTATCCTTTTCTATCTCAGTCCCACTGGATAAAATCGGGCTACGCCAATTAAGTAGCTAAAACATGAGTCAATTAGTAGAGGCATTTGAATGGATGAACAGCTCAATCTGGTGCAGATTCACTCAGAAAAAAACTTCACTCTAGTAAATTATTATTTCCAGGTAAAAATATATAGGATTGCAGAATAAATCTGGCTGGCCTGATGTTACTACATTCCTTACCAAAGAAGGCATCTGATTGTCTGATACCACGTTCTTTTATTTAATTTCACTTAACAATAAGCTGGAATTGCTAGCTTAGTTCCTGATGTGTGTGGAGAAACTGTGAAGTAGAGAAGGCAAACTAATCTATTTTTATATAAATTGACTACTGCTCATACAGCTTGGGTCTCATGTAAAGACAGCTGTAGCATTTGTTGTGGTTATAGAACAGAAATTACTTAAACCGATTTGATATTATGGACATTAGGAGCTGTCATTTCAAATTTGGGGTTGCAGTGGGAAGTTTCATCAGCTCTTTCCATAATTTTAAAGCTAAATGTTTTTGACTTACTTTATTCTACAGTCAGCCCTCTGTATCAACAGATTCTGCTTCCAAGAATTCCAGTACCCATGGCTTGAAAATTTCACCATTTAATACAAGCTACATTGTTTTACTAAGTTATTGTATACAATGGATTTGGGTATTCACAGGGTATACTCCTTGGGTTCCTGGAACCAAACCCAGTGGATACCAAGGGTCAACTGTAATACAGTGTATCGTTTGTTATTTATTTCCATTTATAGTTTCATTTTCATTTCAAGAAATACTGGTCCAGTATTTTATTACACTTACACACACTTACACCTTGAAGGAGTTGGGGGTGGTGACAGCCGACAGGGAGCTCTGGCGTGGGCTGGTCCATGAGGTCACGAAGAGTCGGAGACGACTGAACGCATGAACAACAACACACACACAAAGTGAAAGGTTGGGGTTGTGAGGAAGTACAGTTTATAAAAGGTAATATAGGCTGTAAAATTGCTAATGAGTTGAACAAATAGTGTTAAAGTAGTTTGACAATGATGATTTCAGGGAAAATGACAGGGGAAAGCAGTCAAAGTTGTATCTGATAAAACACTCTTCCTTAACCTGCACCCACCAGGTATGTTGTACTACAACTTCTGCCATTTGCAAATGGCAGAAATTGTAGTTCAACATTTACAGAGGGCACCGCACTGATGAACGATATAGTAAAGGTCATGGGAAGAATGAGTTTTCTTCTGTTATCTTTGCTGATGCTTCCTACTTGTTGTTTGTGGTCTTCTTTTCTTTTATAACTTTTGTAGATTTTTTGAAATCTTTGCAAATTATGCATAACCCTGAGATAAAGGTATTTGAGATGTAGTGTATGATGGAAATATATGGCTTTTCTTTCCATTTTAATCAGAGACATCAACTCATTCATAGACGCTGTCTTGTTAATCATGGAAAGCTATCTTTAATAGTCATGGGCCCAGTATCTGTATTATTTATTTGATTCCTGTTTTCATATTGTTCCATCCATTTGGATGGCACAGAATGGGAAGGCCCTTCCTGGAACAAAAACACAAAAGGCAGGCAGGAGCGGGTACTGGCTCCAAGCCTGCTTTTCCGATCAGTTGTCACGCCCGGGTCTGGCAGGGTCTGCACCTGAGAGCTGAGTAGGCAGTGCTGCTTAATCTGCACTCAGTTGCAGGCCCTGGCAGGCCTGGGTGCTTTGGGCCTATGTGCTTGGGCCTGCCAGGGCCTGCAGCCGAGCACTGAGTAAGGAGTACTCCTTGCTTGGTGCTTGGGGACAGGCCCTAGCAGGCCTGTGCACTTTGGGCCTACATGCTCGGGCCTCCCAGGACCTGCACCCGAGTGGTGAGTAAGGAGCACTCCTTACTTGGCCCTCAGGTGCAGGACCTTTGCTCAGGGCGCTTTGGGCCTATGCATCCAGGCTGCCAGGACCTGCTGCTGAGCGCCAAGTAAGAAGCGCTCCTTAATCAGTGCTTGGGTGCAAGTCCTTGCAGCTCTGGGTGTTTTGCTGGGCTCGGGGGAAAGGGTGCAGTTGACAAAATATGGGGTTTAGTGAGTTAGATAGGAAACTATCGTATCGGTGTCTTGTGCCATGTCTCCAATGCAATATCATAGCTCCCATCTTTATGTAATGCTATGAGACAGTTAACAAAAAGTGAGCATCTCTTCAGAGAATGTCCCAAAAATTTGGGGCTATGTCCTGATTTTTGTACAAACATTTCTGTTGAGAACCATAGCTGAAAGTGTACTCAAGTATTCTAGTCGTAGACTTATTCAGATGTTTATCACTTGCAGCCAAAATCATGAATTGGGTTCTGATCCAAAAAGTTTTACATTTTTTTCCAGCCCTAGAATTTTTATTTTTTATTTTTGCTTGGCATCCCTCCTTTTTTCCAAGGAACTCAAGGAGACTTTCTTGGTCCTCCCCTCTACCGTAGCTTCACAAGGAACTGTGAAGTAGATCAAGCTGAGAAAGGAAACTAGCTTGTTGTTGACCATGGAGCCCCCAGTGGCGCAGTGGGTTAAACCCCTGTGCTGGCAGGACTGAAGACTGACAGGTCGCAGGTTCGAATCCGGGGAGAGGTGGATGAGCTCCCTCTGTCAGCCTCCCACAAGGATGATAAAAACATCAAATCATCCGGGCGTCCCCTGGGCAACGTCCTTGCAGGCGGCCAATTCTCTCACACCAGAAGCGACTTGCAGTTTCTCAAGTCGTTCCTGACACGACAAAAAAAAAGGGTGCCATGAAGATTTGAATTTGGTTCTTACAAAGACTGTTCCAACACTGTAACCACTACATTACACTAGGTAAATGGAATGCTTTGTTCTTGTGTAGTTCCCATTGATTTCAATGAAACTTGTGGAAGAACACACTCCAGTGGATTATGTTGAAACTGCTTCTGTTAAGATCATATTAAATCTTAGGTTAAATTTGTCACATGCGCAAAAACTGTGTACAAAAATTAGGACTTGGGGATGTTATTACATTTTAAATATAAAATTTTAATTGTACAAGTATTTTTATTGTAATTTAATTATGTTTTAACTTATTCATGACACAATATTTAATTGTTGCTTAATTGTTTTTAATTTTTGTATTTGTGGTTTTTTAATCTATTGCGTTTTGCCCTGTAATTGTGAGACGACTTAAGTCCCCATGGGGAGAAAGGCTGGGTAGAAAATAATAATAATTGTAATAATGGTAATAATAATAATAGTAATAATAATAATAATAATAATAATAATAATAATAAATCCCACCCCATTATTAGTGAGAGTAGATAATATGTCACTCATTCCAATATATTTTTAATCAATAAGCATTCTTTATCAGATGCAACTTTTGGGAATTCAGGAGGACAAGACAAGTTTATCTCTGTAAACCATTGTAACAGTCAAGATTCCTCCCAATGTTTTTTTTTTAATTTAAAAAGGAGATAGAATATACATCAATGTAGTTTGACCCTTGCAAGCTCCCACAGGCCACTGGTTGAAGTGGTTGCCTCATAATATGGCCATAATGCCAAAGCTATTTCCTCCTCCAAGTGGATACTGTAGTATTTGTTGCAAGTTCTTTTATTATATGATTTTTCTTAGTCTTGGCTCAATACATATACAACATGTGGGCAAAAGGGGAGGGGAAATGCCTGTTCAGTCTTGAAAAGGACTTCAGTGATGACTGCATAGACATCTAGCCTCTCTTGTGCTCATAGATTTATTGAGCCCGACACCAGTGTGTCTGCTCCTTTCTGAATTATTTGTGAGAAGCAGAAGCAATTTTACAGACAATGACCTTCTGAATTAAAGATGAACATTGAAAAGTCAAGACGGTTGCTATCACAGCAACTTTGTAAAATAGAGGATTGTGTTCAAGGAGCATCATGGTGTTGGCAAAGTGGGCCAAATGCTGTGGCACATGGGCCAGCAGAGCCAAATGGGGATGGCACCAATGTAGATAGATAGAGTTGCAGCCTTTAGTTAGAACGTTACATCTCTACTTGTTTATCTTGGGTTAGAGTTCAGGTGCAACCATGACTGAAGTTATACTCGTTTGGTGCTGATTCAAAGCCAATCGAGATGCTGTAATTGGTTCAGTGCACTTTTTGAACTGAGGAATACTTCCAGTTCACAGGATAGCGCAAGCTGAAGCATCCAATTTGTCATGTATTTCAGCTATATCCCATGGGTATTCCGAAAATGCATGAAATAAAAATAACTAAATGCCTAATGATACATTTGTAGCAAACATTAACCAATAATATTTAATTAAAATCTGTTTTAAAGCAGGCCTTTTGTGGCTAACTTTTAAAGTGGCCATTTCCGAGTGCATAAAAATAATAAGCTGAAACAAATGAAATCTTTTAAAAATCCTCTCAGCCTCATCATTCATTTCAGTTGAGATCACTGAGTTTTCTGCCACACTGGGTATTTGTCTGGGGCTTTATAATTTTATAATTAAGTCCTTATCCTGAAAAGTGATAGGTCCTCATTTTAGAATTCTGTATGTTAGGCTTCTGTGGAAGTGGGAGAGCCGGAACTTGGAAGAGTTAGAAGATTACTGCAAGATGTTCTAAAAGCATGTTTTGGCATTGCAAACTCATCCTGTAGAAAACAGGAGCATGTCTGGATAGCTCCTTTTCTTATCACACAATCCACCTGAAAGCACTTTCAAAATGCAAATGGTGCTTTCTGCTTAGTGCACAAGCTTATAGGCAACTCCTCACATGCATTACCTCTCATTGGCCATGCCCCACTTCGAACTGGAAAAACTGTGCAATTTTGAGATTTGAGTAGTTTTCATGAAAGTCTGCCATTGCATACCTTGGTAACTACATGACTTCAGGTAACGAAGGCATGTACTGAACTTCCAGGTTTCGAGTACACATTAATATCCTTATATCCCAAAACATTATATGTAAGTAACATAATAAAGACCAAATTTGCAATCTCCAGCCCTTTTCTTTCTCATTGTAAGAGAGTGGCGTAGGTAGTATGTTTATGACTGTAACTGAAGATATGAAGCAAAAACTTTTGCCAAAACTATATCGGAAGTCTTTCTAACAATAAGGAAATGCTTATAAAACAAAGGAAATCCATAACAATGCCAGGAATAACCTACAGAACTGCACAATTTCCTTGAATTAAACAAATTAAAGAGGAATCAAGCAGGGCAAAAGTGGGATGAAATGGCTGTGAAGTCGAAGGTCCTCTCCATCTGCTTTTCAAAAATTGAATGGCCTGCAGCTTTGGAAGTTGAATTGTCTTTGACCCCATTTTGGCACTTTATTGCATGACACATGGCAGGCCCTGCCCACCTTCCTCTCAAAATGGAGGTGAAGTGCCGAAAGGCACTTTATCGTCCACCACAGGGAGGAAAGTGTTGTTTAGGTAGCTCTGATGAAGCTGCCTGCACTTTCCTCCCCAAATGGGCTGGAGGTTTAGCACAGCTGGTAAATCACCAGCAGTTATAAGATCTATCAACCAAAAGGTTGCAAGTTTGCAGCCCCTGATCGATGTGAGCTGCTGACTGTCAGCCTAGCTCACTGTTTACATAAGCAATTTGAAAACAGATTTAGCTGTAATTAGAGAAATTAGGTAGCACTAAAAGCAGGGGAGGTGTTTTAGAAAGATCAGAAAATGCTGGGCAACCAAAAGAAAGGCGAACTCTTGATGGCTCTTTGTCATAGAGGATGGAGCGACAGCACCCCCTGTGGCTGGACTTGAGCCCAGCCTTCCATGGCACCAAAACAGCTGGACACTGAGTCAAAACAAACCATCTCCTTCTGTTTTGTCTGTCTGTGTATTGTCTATACAAAGCGGCATTCAATGTTTGTTGTGTATGTGTACTGTGATCTGTCCTGAATCCCCTTTGGAGTGAGAAGGGCAAAATATAAATAAAGTGTTGTTGTTGTTGATGATGATGTTATAAATCTCTCTGTGTTGGCAACAGGACAACACGTGTTGCCACCCTTTTTACTATCTGATGAGGGGAGGGAAAGGTTGCCAAAAGATGAGGAAGGAGCGAGGGCCTACGGGGCATCATAAGCTGCCCCAAGCACCCTCCTTTTTGCTAGCAATTGCTGGTGCAACAGCACAGTCCAAAAGGGCCTTGTGAAGAGGTCCTTAGTCTTTTTTTGGTTACAACTACATATTTCCACTACTGGCATGATGGGATGGGAATGGTAAATGATTCTGTTTTTAGTTGGGCTTTGGTTCGACTCCCTGAGACAATTAATTATAAAGTCAGGATTAAACAGCAGGATTAAAAACTGCATCTCAAAAACCTGGAAAGCAAAAAGGATTCTAAGTTCTATGAAAACCTCCTTGAATAGAGCATTTTGCATTGGAATCCCGCCCCCCCCCCCCCACCCAAATCTCTGTAGTTTGTTGCCTTACCTCAGCTGGCAGGGACGTGTTTTTCACTGAAGATGTTAATGTATGAATCAGTACCTATGGAGACAGGTGATTCTCCCATCTATTCTTAACCATGGAGGGCTTAAAAGGTCAACGTCTTATGTTCTTTGTCTATTTTTGGCCCGATCTACACAGACAACAGAAGGATACAATCAAATGCTGAAATTATAAAGTAGATAGAAAAGTCAGCATGGTATAGATACAGTCATTGGCAAAGTGCAGCCCACAGACTACATGAGCCCCCCCCCCCACACACACACACACACCAAGGTCCCAAGGGATTAAAAATATTGCTCCATGCCACCCCAAAATGATCACTCGAAAATGTAGGTGGTATTTCTCGCATGTTTGTAGCTCCCTTTAACATCTAGGTGTCAAAACAAATTTTTGCAATCTTTTAAAAAGGAAAGGCCTGTAAAGGTGCAGGAAGGACCCAGACCATGGTGAGAATGCCAGCACGTTCCTAAGAGGATGTTTAGGAGCAGATCACTGGGTCTTTGTTGGATGTGCTCCTCTCTAAAATTTCCTTGTGGGCTAAGTTCACCCCCCCTCCCCACACACACACACACCCACAGCCTCCCACAGTTGCCCATCCCTGGTGTAGTGGTTGGATGTTATTCTAAGACTGAAAAACTGGGATTTGAACGACCAATCAATCCTAGAGACCCGCAGAATGACTTTGGCAAGTCATACTCTCTCATCCTCATACCTCCTCTGAGTAAATCTTGCCAAGAAAGCTTCCATTATAGGTTTTGCCTTAAGATCACCGTAAGTTGGAGATGACTTGAAAGGACCTGAAATCAAACAACAGAGAGTAGGTTGTAATTCTACAAAATCCAGATGGAAGGTTCCCATTTTTCAGTGCTATCTCAGGATTGCAAAATCAGTGAAAGTATGTGGCATTATATGCAACAGAACATTAAGCAATCATTAAGTAGTCTAGTAATTGCAGCCAGGTACAGAAAATTTAGCCACTTGCTTAGTGACTAACTTAGTAAAACCCTGCATTAAAATAATCGTAAGAATTCAGAGAATGGCCAGGGAAGGACTGTATAATAGGATATATTATCTTTTCTAGCTGGTTGATAATAATTGCAGTAGAAAAAATAATGGGCAAGACAGATTCTACCTCAGTGTTGTTACTGGGCCAGCATTGTTATTTTGTGTTGTGTTATATCTACTACCTTGCATACTGAAGGGAAGAAAACTGAATTTAGACAAGAAAGCTTTGTATATTTTAATCATTCTAGGTGCAGCATGTCTTTATACAGGAGGCATGATAAAACCGAGGCCCCATGTTTATTGCCATATAATCCAGTTTGAACTGCATTATAAGAGTCAGTGTAGACTCATATAATGCAGATTGAACCACGTTAAATTGGATTATATGAGGACCAGGCTTTAGCACAGCAGGTTAACCATCAGCTGCAATAAATCTTGCCAATCAAAAGGTTGGCAGTTCAAAGCCCAGGTTGGGAGTGAACGCCCGACTTTCAGTCCAGCTTACTGCCCACCTAGCAGTTCGAAAACAGATATGAGTAGATAAATAGGTACCGCTTAATGTGGGGAGGTATTTTAATGGCACCATAAAGAAATACCAGAAAAATGCTGACTATTCGATATAAAGGAGGAAGTCTGTGAACTGGACTCTTCCGCATGGTGGATGGAATGACAGCACACACACATATACACACACTGTCAGAATCGAGCACAACCTCCAATGTATATGTTTTCTGTGATCCTTCCTGAGTCCCCTTTGGAGTGTGAAGGGTGGGATATAAATACTGTAAATGAATACTGTAAATAAATATACTCCCATATAATCAACTTCAGTGCAGTTAATCTGCATTCTGAAACTGGATTATATGGCAGTGTACATAGGGCTTCAGAGGTCCCTGTGGTCCCTTTGAGCTTTTGGTTATCTTTGGCCCCATCTACACTGCCATAGAATCCAATTTCTGAATTCAGATTGTCTACTTTTGAACTGGATATATGGCAGTGTAGATTCAGACAAAGTTCAATAACATCTGGCAGTCAAATTGAAACTTTCAAAGTTTAGAGATAACGAATAAATGGCAATAAATCTTGCATACAGCTTTTATTCAAGGTGCTCAGAGAAGTCTGATGAAACCAGCAGATTAGGAGTGCATGGAAGGAGGTAATGTAACCAAAAATGGATAGAAAGTATCTCTGCCAAGCATTTAAAGGAATTTAGACTGGCCGCCATATTAAGAGTGATTCCAGAAATGCATCTGGGACCTTTGAATTTTGACCTTGGAGAGAGTGCAGGGAGACTGAGTTGTTTCAGGAAAAGTCTCATAATAACAAAACCAGATTGATGTCTGAAAGTCTGAGAAACATTGTTACCTTTAAAAACGTAGATCTCTGCTAGAAGAAATTTTCTATCCTTGGTTCACAAAAAGGAGTGTTAGTACTTTTACGTTTTGTTTTGCTTCAGTCTTGGGATACTTTTTTCCTGTACTGTTTAGCTTACATTTTCAGGAAACCACATACCAAGGTAGTTATATGAATCTAGTTAATCATTCTGTAATTCCATATAGGCTAGAGGTATGTGACCTCAGTTGGGGATGGGGATGGGGGGGGGGTAGTGTTTATATTTTAATTAAGTGATAATTTGAAGGTTTCTAAAATTACATGTGAAAACCACTCAGTAATGTATTGAAACCCAAATGATTCTGAGAAATCAAAACAGCATAGTCGGCATGAAGAGTGAGGACTTGGTAAAACCAGGGTCAGATGGGTATGATGGTAATGTCTTCAAAGCAGAGAGCAGGCAATGTATATAAATGAAATAAAATTGGAGCAAGACAATTCTCTAACACCTTGAGAGGAGACTTATCCTGTTACTAAAATGTCATAGATTACATCCACAAACACGGCAAATGCATTATGATACAACAACTGAATCAGAAATAAAAGCCTTCTATTGTTAGAATATTGTTCTGACTAACTCCATAGATATAGAGCCGAAAGTAGATTTTAAATCAATAAAAGCTGTAAAAATGTTCATCTCTTTTTAGCACAGAATATTTATGTGCTAAATGGGCCAAAAGCAAGCAGGAATCAAGGAAGCTGAGTGCTTTAAAACAGATCTTTCCTTCCCATGGAATATCATTATCACAGATTTATGCTTTAAATATGAGTTCTGAAAAGCTGGTATATGCAGTGAGTCCTTGGTATCTATTAGATTTTGAGTCCAGGACTTCCATGGATACCAAAATCAATTGATGCTCAGGTCTCATTATATACAATGGTGGATTAAAATGGTGCCCCTTATATAAAATAAACATTTTTTTTAAAAAATGATTTCGGTTTATATATGTGTGTGCATGTGTGCGCGCGTGTGTATTTATTTTCAAGTGGTCAATGGTAGAATTCATGACCGCAGAATTGTAAATATAGTGAACTGGCTACACCTTCACAACTATAGAAAGCAAGCTGATAGGACAATACGGTAATTGTAAGGATCATATGAAGAACCTTTTTTACAAATTTGAATAATGTAAGACTTCAAGCAGGGCCTAGAAATGATGTTTCATTTTGTATTGTTGACGGCTTTCATGGCCGGAATCACTGGATTGTTGTGAGTTTTTCGAGTTGTATGGCCATGTTCCCGAAGCATTCTCTCTTGACATGTCACCTGCCTCTATGGCAGGGATCCTCTGAGGTCTGTTGGAAACTAGGAAAATGGGGTTTATACTGTATAACTGTGGAATGTCCAGGGTTGGAGAAAGAACTCTTGTCTGTTGGAGGTAAGTGTAAATGTTGCAATTGGCCATTTTGATTAGCATTTAATGGCCGAGCAGTTTCAAGTTCTGGCTTCTTAGTGCCTGGAGGAATCCTTTGTTGGGAGGTGATTCGCTGGTCCTGATTGTTTCTTGTATTGAATTCCTGTTTTTGAGTGTTGTTCTTTATTTACTATTAAGATTTTAGAGTTTTTTAATACCGGGAGCCAGATTTTGTCCATTTTCATGGTTTCTTCCTTTCTCTTGAAATTGTCCACATGCTTGTGGATTTCAATGGCTTCTCTGTGTAGCCTGGCATGGTAGTTGTTAGAGTGGTCCAGCATTTCTGTGTTCTCAAATAATATGCTATGTCCAGGTTGGTTCACCAAGTGCTTTGCTATTGCTGACATCTCTGATTGAAGTGCCTTTCATGTTCTTTGATTCATGTTTGGGTGCTATGTTTGGTAGTCCCTATGTAGACTTGTCTGTAGCTGCATAGTATATGGTAGACTCCTGCAGATGTTTGATTTGTTTATCTAAGGGAAAAAAGGAAGCCAGCAAGGGAAACCACGAGCTGCTTTACATTGGTGGAACACTGGAGGAGTATCCCAACTTTTGCTAAAATGCAAGCTGAGTATGTTTTATCCAAAATGCTTTCTTCCAGAAGTGTTTGCATTTCATGTTTTGTTTTGTTTTGTTTTAAAATACTGGCATGTACATCATGAGATATCTTGGTGAGGGGACCCACATGTAAACATAAAATTCATTTATTTTATGGACTACCGTGGCCAGATTCGACTTCCCAAGGTACGGGCACAGCTGGCGCACAAGTTTTAATTGTGCAAAAGCTCTCCCGGCCACCGCCGAGACCTGGGATTCCAGGCTCAGCGATGAGTCCAGGATCACTCCCAAACTATGAACCTGTGTCTTCAGGGGGAGTGTAATCCCATCTAACACAGGCTGTAACCCTATGCCCTGTTCGGCCTTACGACTGACCAATAGGACCTCTGTCTTGTCTGGATTCAATTTCAATTGGTTAGCTCTCATCCAGTCCGACACAGCAGTCAAGCATCGATTCAAGGTCTGGACAGCCTCCTTGGTTACAGGTGGGAAGGAGTGACAGATTTGGACATCATCTGCGTAGAGATAACATCTCATTCCGAAACTCTGAATGATCTTCCCCCAGCGGCTTCATGTAGATGTTAAATAACATCGGGGACAGGATTGAACCCCATGGGACTCCACACAACAACGGTTGTGGGGCCGAACAGGTGTCACCCAATAACACCTTCTGGGACCGTCCCTCAAGGAAGGATCGGAGCCACTGCAGAGCAGTGCCCCCAAGCCCCATGTCCATGAGGTGCCCCAGAAGGATACCGTGATCGATGGTATCGAGGGCTGCTGAGAGGTCCAGGTTTTGTGCATATAACCTGAAGATAATTTTATGGACAATATTTTAGATGATTTTGTGTACATTGAACCATCAAAAAGTAAAGGTGTCACTATCTCAGTCACTCACGTGGATAGTTTTGAATTTTGGTGCCTTTCCAAGTTTGGAATTCCAGATAAGGGATACTCAACCTGTAATAATTCCTCATCTGTATTATTCATGATAGTAAGCCATTGAAGAGTATGATAAGGTAGGTAAGAAATGAGTTTAGGAAAAAAATGAATTATTTAAAAGGCAGAGATGATCTTCCCAAATATTAACTATATGACAACCCAGACTTCCATTTCTAGTGCTTTACAGTGTGTGACACTACCTGCCAAAAGAGTTTAATGCATAAGTACATCCAACCATGTTGTATTTCCTCTGACAGTCTAAAATAATTGAATCATCCATTCCACCAGCAAGGATTTCTTCATTCCTGGTCTCATCTTGCTCTGCTACATGTGTAGTGCATGACATTATGACAAAAGGACAAGAATAGCCATAGCTCACATTAATAAGTGAATTTGCCACATTCTTGCCTCTAATACTTCTACTTGAAAATCTGTATCATACATTTTTCAAAAGAGGAGGACCGTGTTAGTCACTTTCCTTTTGCTGGTATATTAATTTTTGAAATAGTCAGATTGAAGTAGTGTAAAAATTTTAAAAAGCCCAAGAAGGATACATAGTGCAGGGGAAGAGAAAATTGCACTTTCTAAATGCTAAATGGAACCAAGGCCCTTAAGGGATTGCCTCTTGTGTGGCCGGATAACTTCCATCCTGCCTCTCTGTCTTACACACACCATGTAGAGACAGGCTTTTAATAGTAGGTATGTTCAGTGAAGTAAAAAGCACTGAACACAAAAGAACACTCAGTGCTGAAATTATGACGTAGGAAACCTACACATGTAAAGAAATCAATTCAGAACCTTCTCTGATTAACTGTGAATCCTAATGGATGACATTTCCTAAGTTGGTGATGGCAGTTTCTGAACTTCTATTCTGTCATGAATATGTACTTCATGCTAAGACTAGGTCGATGTGATTACTGAATTATTCATCTGAAGAAATCTTCTTCTGGAATGATATATTCCTTTGCCCAATATATATTCCTAGCAATGTTAATACATAGGGAAGGGGACATAATCCAGTATATTTACAGACTTGTTACAGATCTATATGAGCACAATTTATTTATTATTTATTTCAAACATTTATATCCTGTCGTTCTCAGCCCCATGAGGGAGGAATCAGGGTGGCCAGTAGATGTCAACAATAACAGTCACAATACAAAGCAAATTAACATTAAACAGACAATTGATTATAAATATACATTAAAATGTTAGAACTTTAAAATATTAAAACATAGCCAAGCCCAATCTCAAATCTAACTCAGAGTCCAAAGTTCCAGTCTGAGGTCTATTTATTATCCATTTCCATGAGTCATTGCGGTTACTGTTCAGTTAGCTGCTCAAATGCTTGGTCCCAAAGCCATGATTAGACCTTTTTTTCTAAAGGAAAAGAGAGAGGGCATTGCCCTGATTTTACTGGGGAGTGTCTTCCATAGACGGGTGGCCACCACTGAGAACGCCCTGTCTCTCGTCCCCGCCAACCCATGTTAAATGTAGCTATAGCAGGTGAACTTATACAAACCCTATCATGAACCTATGGATTAGAAAAAAGGCTTTTAAACATTATGAAGATCACCTGCATAAGTTTTCTACTACAGGTTGAAAATCCCTTATCTGGAATTCCAAAATCTACAATACCAAAATCTGAACTTCTCCACATGGTTGGTTGCAATAGCAACACATTTGGATCAGTTTTCACACACTTTTTTTCATGTACAAAACTGTTAAAATATTGCATGAAGTTACCTTCAGTCTATGTCAGCGGTTCCCAACATATGGTTTGTGTACCACCAGTGGTCCGCAAGAATGAAAATATGGTTCACGGCCTCACCATTACTATACCAGGGATGTTGGGAAGAGAGAGGCTAATTACCCATGAAAGATTACTACTACCACATAGCTCTAGATTATTAAATATGGTTTTCTGTTGCCGAGCAGATGGTGACTACTGGATGGCATATGTTCTGTATCAGAAACTAGAACTCATGTGGTCTATCCAATACAATTTTCTGAATGTGCACCCCAAATAACCAGACTGAATCTAAAGTTGACCAAAAACTGATTTGTAACACTTTTGGTACTAAAGATGTAGAGTGGTCTCTGGTCAAAGAGGTCCCTTGTCAAGTGGTACCTAGTAAAAAATAAAAAGGTTGGGAACCACTGGTCTATGTGTAAGGTGGTTATTAAACCCTAATAAATGTTGTGTTTAGCCCTGGATCCTATCTCCAAAAAAAACCACAAACAAACAAACAAAAAACCCCTCATTATGTACATATCCAAATCACTTCTTATTCCAGTCATTTTGGATACATTCTTCTGTAGTAGAACTTATGCAACAAATTTATAGAGACCTACGATTTTATCAGACGGAGCTAATTCCAGCAGCATATGCTAGTTCAGCTGTAGTTTTGGCACGAGCTCACCGGCTCCCATCTCATGATGTACAGCTACTTCTGGCGGGGTTCCATGGCTAAATTACAGATGAACCTTCATATGCCGCCACCATGGCGACACAGGAGGCTTACCATCTTGCATTGGCAACAATGGGGCAAAGCCTGACTGTGGACGCTTCCCCCCATGGGATGGGGTTTCCAGTAAGTCAGGCAATGTGGGGCATGGGGTGACAGGTTCCCCACACCCCAAGACAGACACCGCCAGATTCGCTACAATCAGTGATGGTTCCAGCAGTCAATATGATGAGAGTGGAGCTCCTATTTATTAAGACCATTTATGACTGCCCAGCCCTCCTTTCCAGTTCATCCTCTACCTGGAAGTTTTTAGTAGCATCAGCATTGGACAGATATTGAAGTGCTGTAGAAATACACTTTGGGCTTTAGCAATATGTCTGTAGTAAACAATGCAATAAAGCCTGATCTGGGAAAGAATGGGATTTTGGAAGAAACCTTCTAAAAGGTTCAAATTGTAAGCAAAATTTACCTGCCCTGGTTGTATCATTTCATTTGTTTCTGTTGTTAGTTTTGGGAAGAAGGTTTCCCAAAACATATTGAAATAAATTTGGGGAGTTTTAGATTTAGGGACTTAACTCTATTTTCATGCTACTGTATTTCTTCAGTTCTAAGATGCACTTTTCCTCCAATATTAGCATATCTAAAAATGGGATGTACCTTAGAATTGCAGAAGCTTTTTTATTTATATGCTGACATATACAATTTTAGTACTGCCAACACAATTGATGGCATCTGAGTTGAAGAAATAAGGTATTTCTACACCTAGAACTATATTTCCTGTAAAAGAAGTGATGTCCAGGAACTTATCTACATTGTTAACTTGTATGCCGTATTCCATTTCCCTAACAGGAAAAGGCTACGTATCTCTCTTGTTGTCCTGACTGATGATATGATATTAGTGCCCGGAAAAGTTACTATTTTCTATGGGTGTTAGCAGGATTCTGGAAATTGTGCTCCAAAAAGTAACATTTTCAAATTCTGCATAACACTTACACGGCAGACGTAATGACATAATTATCATTGAAAAGGACTGAAGAATAGTATTTATTTTACTTATTTTAGTTACTAATTTCCCCCAATATAGTAGTAGTAGCAGTAGTAGTAGTTTCCATAATATTACTCCATCCAGACCTTCTTCAGTGGAGTAGATTCTTTTTTTTTTGTACATGCATGCAGTAGTGTTTAGTACTAAATCTCAAGGTGAATAGAGTTATCATAAAGTGATTATGGTATGTTACGTCTGAAGAAATATTTGCTACTCATAACCACATGCTCCCCAAACATACAAAATATACTGGACTGCTTTGACTACACTGAAAATGTTGTGTCTTCTTTCATCTATGGTTCACTTGTGAAACTTTCCATTGGTTCAAAAGTTACCTGCCATGTTGTGTTTGAGAAGCCAAAAAGGCCTGCTGGAGCTATCTGTGTTTCTCGGGAACACAGCCAAGATAACTAAGCATAAACCCCTTCACATGTATAATAAACAATACATCCCAGTACATCAGGTTTTGCTCAACTTTGGATTTACAACTCAAACCTTTTCATGTTGTCCTCAAGGCACAGATTTCAGTTCATTTACTACGTCTCTAAAAATAGAGATAAATCTGGTACCTGCTACCTTTATGAAACTTTTTTTGGGGTGTGCAATGCTCTTTCAGCTAACACTTTTCAATTTATTTAAGACATTTATACATATCTTTACCTTTACTATACACATACAACTCATTGTAGCAGTGAATGCAGTGGTCTGTTCATAGAAGGCACTGAAGCTTCCATATCTAAACTGACATGGAAACTTGGAGAATAATATTTTTAATGGATGTGCTTCTTACTACTAGGCTGGATCTCATAGCCAATAATCCAGGCCTGTACTACCTTCCCGGTGTTTGGGACTGCAACTCCCAGAAGCTTCTTGTCAGCTTGTCCAATGGGCAGTAATTCTGGGAGCTCCAAAACACCTGGAGGCCACAGGTTGTGTAGACCTGCTATAATCTTTGGCTATAGTGGGTGAGTAGTTGAATGAAACCCTATTCAGGCTGCATCTATACTATAGAATTGTTGCAGTTTGATACAATTTTAACTGCATGACTTAATGCTATGGGATCACAGAAGTTATAGTCGGGTGAGGCACCTGTGCCCTTTGTCAGAGAGGACTAAAGACCTTGGACTAAAGGACTAAAGACTAAAGACCTTGGACTAAGGACTAAAGAAACTACAACTCTCATGAGCATGGCAGTTGAAGTGGTGTCAAACTGTATTAATTCTACAGTGTAGATGCACCTCAAGTTGGCTCTGCAGTTGTAATCATAGAATCATAGATTTGGAAGAAACCGCAAGGGCTGCCCAGTTCAACCTCATACCATGCAGGAATACACAATCAAAGCACTCCTGACAAATGACAATCCAACTTTCATTTAAAAATCTCCAGAGATAGAGACTCCACTCCACTCTACACCTGTTAGTACTTGAATGAGGGACTACCATAGAATTCAAGAAATTTCTTGGTAGGCTTAGGAAGGATCCTGCCTGAAGCCCCGGAGAACTGGTGCAAGCCATCTAGCTTCCAGGATAGAGCTAGATGGACCAAGGGGTTGACTCACTATCAGGCAACTATGTCCCAAAGAATGTGAGGGAAATGGTGCACCAGCTCCAAGTTCTACATTTATTCTCCTTTAGATTGCCTGTTGGACTAAGGGCATTGTTATATCATGGTATTATACTGTCATAGAAATACATTAGTTTGTCTGTTGCCTCAACCTTATCATAGAATGACATTTCTCTCCAGGCATTATTGTTTTTCAGGGCCATTCAAAATGTGCCTTTTTCCAAAACTGGAAATAATCTGTTAATGACTGCTTTTCCCATAAGAATTAATTAACTAGTTCAAATGTGGGTATTCCATAGTGCTTTTTTTCTGTGAAAGATCAATTAGTGGGCATGATAAGGGTGTGACCAGTTATCTTTCCCTCAAGAATTCTCAAGGAAATCTCTGGCAGAGAAACTGCAGGCTACTTCTGGTACTCAGACAGGGGAAGATGCCTTTTGTAGTCTAAAACCCAATTAATCCATTATTCTGCCCCCCCCCCCCCCCCCGGTTATATCATCATGACATTATAGAACATTGTACCATTGTATTTTTGTAACATTGTAGCACAATTTGGACTATTTTTTTTTTAAAAAAGTTAGTCGAACCAAACATAAAGTAAGGGGTGGGGTACCGATGTCAGTAATGATGCTATTAATGAAAAAAAATTTAAGTGATGCTGTTAAAATGCAAATGTTGCAAGCCTGCTACAGAAAGCATCAATGATCAGTTATTCTCATGAGATGGACTGGAGCAAATTTCAAATGGTGGAAGAAGGCATAAAGGAGTGGTGTGAAAAGCTGTACGAGGCAAGGATCCTGTCCTTTTAATGCAGTATTTATCAACCTTCCTAACGCTGCAACCCTTTAATATAGTTCCTCATTATTTTCATTGCTACTTCATAACTCTAATTTTGCTACTGTTGTGAATTGTAATGTAAATATGTGATATGCAGGATGTATTTTCATTCACTGGGCCAAACTTGGCACAAATACTCAATATGCCCAAATATGAACACTGGTGGAGCTTGGGGAAAATAGACCTTGACATTTGGGGAGTTGTAGTTGCAGGGATTTATAGTTCACCTACAGTCAAAGGGCATTCTGAACCCCACCTATGACAGAACTCCCGTGTCTTAGAATCATAGAATCATAGTTGGAAGAGACCTCATGGGCCATCCAAACACCTGCCAAGAAGCAGGAAAATTGCATTCAAACATCCCCGACAGATGGCCATCCAGCCTCTGTTTAAAAGTTTCCAAAGAAGGAGCCTCCACCACACTCCGGGGCAGAGAGTTCCACTGCTGAACGGCTCTCACAGTCAGGAAATTCTTCCTAATGTTCAGATAATTTCCTTTCTTGTAGTTTGAAGCCATTGTTCCACATCCTAGTCTCCAGGGCAGCAGAGACAAGCTTGCTTCCTCCTCCCTATGACTACCTCTCACATATTTATACATGGCTATCATATCTTCTCTCAGCCTTCTCTTCTTCAGGCTAAACATGCCCAGCCCTTTAAACCGCTCCTTATAGGGCTGATTCTCCAGACCTCTTGAAGGGACTCGCTGGCGCGAGCCTCCCTCCTGCCTGCACACTCTCCCTCGCTCTTACATGCACACCACATTGCCATGCTCTGGGCACACCTGCTCTCCCCTCCCCGCTTGGAGCCTCAGAAACAGCCCTCCCCTTGGCTGAGAGACATGCCAATCACAGCAATGGAGGGCTTTTGGTGGGAGGATTCGCCATCTGTTTCCAAAAAGGAAGAGAAGGACAGGCAGAGAGATCTTCAACTTTTGTTGGCAAAGTGATTTCTAACACCATCAGAAATATATGCTTTCTGATGGTCTTTGGCAATCCCTTGCGACACCCCCCCCCCCCCCCCCCGGGGTCCCAATCCCCAGATTGAAAAACATTGCTTTAATGAACATGGAGAAGAGGGAATTTCAGTGAGTATTGTTTGTTAACTGGTTCAATGGCAAACTATTCTTGCTGATATTTCCTTTTTTATACAACCATTAAAATAATAGTCCCGTGTTTTATTTCACCGGGACATTCCAGTTTTCCCCAATCCATCCTCAAGAAACTCTTTTTTCCTGTAACAGTTTTGACACTTCAGACAAGAAAAGACCAGAGTTATATCCACAGTAAATGGGAAGGGCATCCAAGGACAGCTGTCCTCATCTGCAGCTCTATCTTTCTCTACCCTCACAAAGGGAGATGTGAAGCATCCTGTAGATCCCAAGTTGCCCTCTCTGTGGCTATAGGATTGCAGCCCTAAAACAATTTTAGTTCTCTTTCAATTACCTTTGCTCATTTGCCGAGAGAATCAACAGCAGGGGCTCCTAGGAAAATGTCTTTTAAGGAAAGACAAATGAATCTCTGAAAAACCATGTAATGACTTTTACAGTTTACGATGTTGCATATACCAGATGGTTGTATTTTGTCAACAAGATCTTAGTGTTTTATGACTTAATATCTAGATTCAGTCATTATATCCAGGCACTTTTTGAACAATTGGCCTTCCAAGGCGATATTTATTTTATAAAAGATTATTTTGTCTCCTTGTTATTGCTAATGATTTTGATGGTCTGAGGTCATAAAGTATTTTTTTATCATTTCTTGACATCATTGTTTCTGCAAGTGTTTGTGTAAACCTTTTGGGACTGGAGGGAAATTTTCCAAAATGTTGATGCAGACCATGCTCCAGAGTTATTGCTGTTTCCCATCTTTGGGCAAATTTCTGCACAGCAGAATGGTTAATTTGTGGCTTCAGTCATAGCTGTATATTGTTGGCTTCATGGAGCGATGTTATTCTGTACCATGCATGTACTGTGGCCAAGCATTTGTGTCACCAATAACAATGCCTAGGTCCTACACAACATTTGGAAAGTTACTTCATCTCCCTAAACCTCCCAGCCAGCATTGACACTGGACGGTTCTGGGAGTTATAATACTAAAGACATTAAAGAGATTTAACATCAAATGTTTTTCACTCTTCCATCATTTCTGTGACTACCTGGGGCCTTTCAAACTCAGAAGATGCCTTCTTTAGAATAGGAATTGACCCCCTGTCGATTCTTCATTTTTAATAAACATTTCTCCTGGTTGTAAAATGGCCCAGCGTAACCTATCAAGTGATAAATGCATCCAGATAGCCTCCTAAATGTCATTTGGGGGCAAAATTACTTTTTAAGAAAACCCCTGGGGCCACAAAGACTCTATAGTGCACACCGGACACATTCTTGTTTTATGACTACTGCAAGATCAATTCTAACTCCTCATCCTCAACCGCTTTGAGTCCCCCTAGGGGTGAGAAAAGCAATATATAAATACTGTAAATAAATAAATAAGTAAACAAATCCTGCTCCTTTTCTTCCTCAAATACCTAAATATAGTCAATCCC
Organism: Anolis sagrei; assembly: GCF_037176765.1. NCBI lineage: Eukaryota > Metazoa > Chordata > Lepidosauria > Squamata > Anolidae > Anolis > Anolis sagrei. The sequence continues at coordinate 270,963,722 of NC_090022.1, forward strand.
TGTCTGCAGGCTGATCATGTAAAACAGGAGTGGAGTTCACACAGCTCTTCAGACATTTTTGTTTTGCAACTCCCAGTATAACCAATAATGAGAACTTCTGGGAATTGCTCTTCAGCAACATTTGAAGGGCTGCATGAATTCCACAAACCACTATCCAAGATACTTATTAGGGTCAGATGGTAAATCGGTAATACCTTAAGTAATGAACGCCAACCATTAGAAAACCTGAAATTATATTGTGGCTTGTGCATGGACTTCATCACACTAGAGTATGGATCCACTTTAAATTGAGTTTCTGCCTCTTGCAGAATTCTAGGGCTTGTAGTTTAAGGAGGTACCTTTCAACTGTGCGTCACAAAACTACAAACCCCATAATTCTTCAAGAGGCAGAAACTGGATTTAAAGTGGATCCATTTTCTAGTGTGATGAGGTCATTAATATACAGTTTAAGTGTATGTATCAGATTATCTTGATTGCACCTCTTTTCTGATATGAAAATATCCATCCATCCATCCATCTCTCTGTCTGTCTGTCTGTCTGTCTATCTATCTATCTATCTATCTATCTATTTATCTATCTTTTAGTCCCACTTTTATTCCATATGGAACCCAAAGCTATGTATGTATATGTGTGTACACGAGTGATTCCCAACCTTTGGGCCTTCAGGTGTTTTGGACGTCAGCTCCCGCAGTTCCTAACAGCTAGTAAACTGGCTGAGATTTCTGAGAGTTGAACTCCAAAACCCCTGGAGGCCCAAAGGTTGGGAACCATGGGTGTACACGTAGGCAGGTTTATGCATAGCTCTCTGCATTCCTCCAGTACAGGCTGATACATGTTTAGAAAACTGCCTCACTCCATTCCAACTAGAAGATTTCCAAAATTTGGGAGAAATAGATTGCATACCCTAGAATCTTGCAAACATCATTGCATTTTTTCAAGCTCTAATGTTTTTATATTGTAAGCCATTGATAGCTTACGAATGGACATTTAGATATTGTTGGACTCCCATCATCCCTGACCATAAGCTTTGTGGCCGAGGCTGATGGGATTTGAAGTTCAGGAATACCTGGAGGACTGACCTTTAGCCACTCTTAGATATAAATGGTGAAGAAATGACCTTTAGATTGGAGAATAACAAAAAGCAGCTTGAGAGCCCTTTTTAAAAACAATAAGAATGCCATAACAAGTATGGAGGTATCCTAAAGCAGTCTTCCCCAACATCCAGAGTTCAAGATATATTGGACTATAATTCCCATCATCATCCAGCCTGATGAGTGTCATAGTCCAATAGATCTGAAGCACGCCAGGTCAAGTAAGGTTGCCCTAGACCTAAATGCGTGGCCTGAGTCTTTCAGCTCAGCTTGCCAGTTGCTAGAATGAACCAGGAGCATTTACTGTTATTGGTTAAGTTACCTTTTGTCTTTTCATAGGAACCTATGACGGAAGACATTGTAAGTGGTAAATGTTTTTAACTGAATAATTCAGAAAGTTCAAATGAAAAGTAATATGTCTCTTTAAATCATTGAAAACTCCAAATAGAGATTAAAAATGCAGCATTTCTTTGAGAATATTAAGAGACCAAATTAAAAGTAGCCAATAGGGTTTTCCTAGATATCATTTCTTACTATGGTGATTGGAAAATTGAACGTTTTCCAAAATTAGGACATTTTTTGAAAATAATTATTAAATTTCCAGGGCTGTGGCTTTTGGCACAACCCTTGTGGACAGCAGTTTATGTGAAAGACTGGATTTCTACCTAATTTAAGTGTCTAAACCAGGGGTCCTCAAACTTTTTAAACGGAGGGCCAGGTCACAGTCCCCCAAACTGTTGGAGGACCGGATTATAATTTGAAAAAAAATTAATTCCTATGCACATTGCACATGCCTTATTTGTAATGCAAAAAAAACACTTAAAATGAAGAGCAATTTTAACAAATATAAACTTATTAGTATTTCAGTGGGAAGTGTGGGCCTGCTTTTGGCTGATGATATAGGATTGTTGTTGTTGTGTGCTGTCAAGTCATTTCAGGCTTAGGTTGACCCTGAGCAAGGGCCGGGTAAATGACCTTGGAGGGCCGTATCCGGCCCCCGGGCCTTAGTTTGAGGACCCCTGGTCTAAACTGTGGGTTTGAAAACCTGTTCAGTTCTTTTTTGGGATTACATGGTAAAGATGAGCTGAGTTATGATACCAGTACAATAGTACAGCCTTTCAATAAAAGGACATCTTTGTTTCCAAACAACTTGGCAAAGCTTCTAAGTGAATAAAAGCTGTACTTTGCTATCATGAGAAGAAGGATTCTCTTTCCATTACTTTTAGGTTACGATTTCCCTGGAGTCACAAATAATTTTTGCTGTTTGTGTCACTGCTCATTTGTATGATTGTGTTTGTTTTTTAGACAATAATGATACAGATACAGATACGTGTCAGTGCGTAACCATAGTTTTGCAGCTGGGTGAAATACATTCTTCCTAGCAAATGTCAGTGATGAGTAATAAGGAAATGATGTATTGTAGAATGAGTTTCCCTGTCCATCTGTAACCCTAGCACGACTGGGCTGAAAGAGAAGGAGAGCTACAAATTGAATTTTGCATTGCAGTTTCTCATTAAGAATTTTCTAGTTATCAGGAATACACATGAAACAAATTTCAACTTCTGTTAATTGTTGAAATGCCTTCCCATTTCTAATATTACAATCAACAAGGCTCAGGCATCATATTTATGTCTGCATTTATTTTTTTAAATAAAAAGTTCTAGTTGAAGTCAAAGTGCCCTTAAGGATCTTATGTAGTTCTTTCATAGCTGCCACTACAAATCCTAATCCATCTGATGTTTTGACCAGTGTCTGTTTTGATTTATAGCTGAATCAAGGTACAGAAAGTCTTCAGCAGTTTCAATGTATTCATCACCTAGTTTAAAGTTATGTAAATTAACTATGCTCGTTATTTTTGCTTTCTCGGTATTTAGCTCAGACCTTGTTTTTCCACTTTATTCCTGGAGTTTCCTCAGTAGTCATTCCACGTCTTGCAGTTTTCTGATAGTACTAATATTATCTGCATATCTTGCACAGTTGATGTTCTCCAATTTTCATTTGTCCTTTTTCTGGATCTAATCCAAGCTTCCATATGATATACTCAGCATATAATCTAGAAGTGCCATAGTGCCATGGTAGAAATGATTACTTAAAAAAAAAAGAATATTTGAATTGGGGTAATGTATTACTTTTCAGCAACTCATTTCCCATCTCCAAGAAGAAAGGTAGTAGAAAAAGGAAAGGGGATAGGCTCATCTACTTCTGAACAAACATGTATTTCAACAGGAAAAAACAGTTTTCTAAAATTTATGTATTTATTTGCCATATTTATACCCCACCTTTCTCTACCCCGGCAGGGGGACTCAAGGCAGCTTACAATGGCACATACATAGTGTCCCATAATTCTATATTCGGCATACTGCATTGCCCTAATTTTCAAAAGCCTGCTCACAGATCCAAGTTTTGACTCTCTTCCTGAAGGCTAGTAGGAAGGGGGCTGATTAGATGTTGCTAGGAAGGGAGTTCCACAACCAAATGGCCACCACTGAGAAGGTCCTGTCTTTCGTCCCTGGCAGCCGTACTTGTGAGGCAGACGGGACCAAGAACAGGGCCTCCCTAGATGATTTTAATCTCCGAGCTGGTTCATGAGTAGCCTGGGCCTGAACCGTTTAGGGCTTTATAGGCTAATTCCAGCACTTTGAATTGTGCTCAATAGCAGACTGGCAGCCAGTGGAGCTGACACAATAGGTGTTGTGGCTCAGTCTGAGACTGAATTGTTTGGGCCTTCTGGGCCTGCTGGGCCTTCTGAGCCTGACTTTCTGCAGGATGACGAGGAGGCTGATGGGTTACAGATTCCTGTATATGTTCCAGACGGGGCTGATAGTGTGGCTTCTGAAGAAGAAACAGCAAGCCTGTTCCCTGGGGAAAGGAATGTGCCTTTTGATAGAGATAGTGAAACTCCACAAGTGCAGGTGGAGACTCCTTTCGGTTCCCAGAGTGGTTAGGCCCAGCTGGGCCAAGATAATGAGTTGTTTAGCCTTGAAGATAATAGTGAATCAATGAGTAGACAGGATCATTTACAATTAAGAATTTGCAGAAGTACACATCTGGCCAGCAAGCGTGAAACCAAAGGTCAACGCAATGCTTTCATGCCAAGGAAATGATGTAGTCGACAGGCATTTCTTGTCAGTCCAATGTTGCTCTTTCCCTGTTAACTTCTGTGGAATTACCTTGGCTTTTGTGGAACGCTCCTGGCTTCTTTGAGACTTGGATTTTGATCCTGATTTTACCTGTCTACCATGGACTCTTGTTTGACCATTGCTAAGGGCTTATGCCTCATGTTATTTGCCTTTGGATCTTGAGAAATTTGCCATTGCATTTAAGACTCTGTTTTGCCTATTGAACTTTTGCATCTTTATTACTCTGTTTTGATTTTGCTTTTTCTCAATAAACTACAAAACCTACAGCCTTGGTGTGTGGTGGTGTCTTGAGCAAGGCGAAGCTACCCTGAGTTGCGACAATAGGGGAGTTGTATGCTCCCTGAGCACCACTCCAGTGAGCAACCTGGCTGCTGCTCTCTGAACCAACTGGAGCTCCCAAACAGTCTTCAAAGGCAACCCCACGTAGAGCGTGTTGCGGTAATCTAAAATTAGACTATGTGAACCCCTGTCCTTATCCAAAAGAGTTTTCGTGCTTTCTTGTTGCACTGAAATCTGTTTTCTTGTTATTACAGTCAATGACAGCAACTTGTATAAAGGTACCATTTGTTGCTAGTACTTGAGATTAAATTATCTTGAATATTTGCTAGTTCTTCCCTTGCCTGTGCTTTATGATGGGGATTTCAAATTATTATCTTCTTTGGCAGCAGGGATTCTAGGACTTAGGTTATGACATTGTAACTTGACCAGGACCACACAGTTAATTCAGAGTTAAGTGTGTGTTTGAACATGGCATCTAGCCCAGTGCTGCCTTCAGCCAATCCATTTTATTCTTTTAGCCAAAGACCAGAATGACCTAGGTACGAAGCAAACAAATCCAAACATCTGTAAAGCATATGCTGTGCTTTAATCCAGACTTCCTCAAACTGCTGCTGTCCTGATGTGTTGGACTACAATGCCTATAAATCCACAACCAGTTAGGGATAATGGCTATTTCAGCCCCACAGTATCTAGATTCTAGAGAATACTATTTAAGAGAAGATTGTTTTACTTTGAAATGAAGTGATTGTCTTAAAATAAATTGCCTCAGAAACAACATACAAAATGAAGTTATTTTAATGCATCACTCTTTTACAATGCAAATTCAATCTGACAAAATTGCATTGACTTAACCCTTCTTTCAATGAAGCCTCACTGTGATAAAATTCAATATTTGAATTACCACAATTGCATTGATTTGGCTCTCACTGCAGGATAACATGGACAGAATATTCAAGACAGATATTTTCCTAAATATAATGTGTGCAACTTCAAGTTTTGATTAAGGGCCTATCAGGCCACAAAATCTAGGACTGGTCTAAAGCATTTGGCTTCAGATCAGCCCAGGATTCTGTCAAGGTTCTGTTAAAGTTCTCCATTCCTGAACCACAGTTGGAACAGAGCAGAGGTTGGTTCCACTGGATAGTCACCCTTACTTTTGCCACTGTTTGTCACCTCAGAGCTCTATTCACAGAGCTCTAGAGGGCTCATGGCTGTCCCTAGGCACTTATGCTGACTTCAGCAATGCCATCCAGGCAGCTTGGAAAGGGTAGGTAGAAAGGAGACAGGCAATCCCTCTCTTTTCTCCAAATCATGCAGACACTTTTGCTGACATCAGCTGAGGTGTCTATTGATAGTCAGGAGCTCTTTGGAGCTCCATGACCATTGCTGCAGTGACAAAGAATGACAAAGTGAAATGCCCTCTCTTTTTCCTCCCATGGGGAAAATGAGATGGTGGCACTGGCCCATGTGAACAGTAGAACTGGTTCACACCAATCCCAAAGTACTGGGTGGCTCTGCAGTTTCAGGAAAACTCCTAAGCATTCATTGACTTTTCCTAATGCAGGATAAAAAACGATTAATTGGTTTTACCCCATATTTGGGGCCAGAGGTCCCTGGATGTCATCTGGATGCCCACATCAATCTTGGCCCAAATTGTAGCCCAATATAGGATGTATTGTGAACAGGCCCTATAAGACAGGTTAAGTCTAAAGGTATTTATTCTTCAGGAAACTATTTTCTAATTAGCCTCTCCTATCAGTGGAATGGAGAAGGTCTGATTCCTGCAACATCCTTATTTCAAAATTTGATGTATGTATTCAGATTGGGAGTTGTGAGAGTGAGAAAAGAGGGGAAAGTGGCATTGGATGGGTGGATGTGTGCTCTTACAGTGATGGATTGCATCTAAATCAACATAGCTGAAACTTTGCTCTGGTTCACAATGAGATAGTCTGTGGGCTCTCTGATGGCAGTTGGATGGCAGTTGGTTCCCAAGAATGCCAGCTACTAATGTGGACACTTCTTCTATTCATGCTGTTTCCCATACACCCTCTCTTCAGCCATTGATCTGCTTAGAGCAGATTTTAAATAATACTATATTCGTAGTAGGTAGCCATGTGGTGTAATGGTTGGACTGTTGGATTCTGATGTTGGGAGATCAGGGTTCATAATCCTTCCTTGGCTATGGAAGCACACTGGGTGACCTTGGACATCTGTTCACCAGCAGGAAATCTGTGTACTGGTACCAAGCTGCTGGGGTGACTATGGGTTTGTTTCACTTTTATTATATGTGAAATGCAGTTTTTGTATTTATTCAGTCAGTCATTCAGTCATTCCACATAGGTTTTGTGACAGGATTGGTCTTTCTGTTGGATCTTAACCTAAGAAGTGGTTAATTTTTTGTTTCCTATTTCTTCTTTAAAGATTAATTCTTAATCAGAAGAAAGTCTGGTTATATTTTAAACACAGTGTTCTTTATCTTGTTCATGATCAAAAGTAATGAGAAGCCAGTACAGGAACATTCAGTCCTGGGTTTTTTAGAAACTTTTTTTTTTTGCATGTTCAAGCAATCACAAATGTCATATTGGATCATGGTATTACATGTTCAGTATTGTTATTTTTTTTTTAAAAAATCTGCACTAATTTGTTTACCAACATGCAATACATATGTAGTTTCAAGTAAATGAAGTATAAATGAATAATCCATTTCATTTGGAGATGCTGCCTGAAGGAATCATAATGAACTAGAAGAAGTGAAATGTCTCAAAGCATGCTAATAATTCTCTGTATTTCTACAACTGCCTAAAGACTGAGCAAACGTATATTGATTCATTTTGATTGATGTAACATAAAAGCATTCTGCTACATTAGTCTTTTCACCATCATTTGTTTGTTTTATTTTGTTTTGTTTACAAAAACCTTGCAATATTCTGATTGTCAGCTTTTGGTTGATCATCACCAAATGGGAAAAGAGGCTAGGAAATCATGGAAGCTTAGAAACCTAGCTTGTGGATTCTTCCTCATTCATAACATTTGTCATCTTAAGCACATTCTGATATTCCTTATCACACAAATCCCCTAATTGTGAAATATTGGAGGGCATGGTGCTCCCAAAAAACAAAAACCTTTACAAGTTCTGAAAGAAACAGAATGATTTTGACCCTGCCAATCTGTTGGGAAAAAATCAAGTGAAAAAAAAATTACAAAATGTGGCATTGTTTATCTGATTGTATATACTATATTGTACAAGAATTTAAATCTAGATTCCACTTCTAATATTTTCAATTGTGTGTTCATATTCAGGTCCACTATTTGTTTGTATACTTATTTGTATACTTTTAAAATTAGAATAATAAATCCACAATAATACAGCAAATTAGCCATACGTTTTTGAGAGCTGCTTGCTAAAGAGTAACATCGCATCAAGATATCATTACTTTAAAGAGGAATATATTTTTAAAAGATATCCAACCCTACTGACAAAAGTCTACAGGTTTAGCTTCTGATATTCAACAAGATCCATAAATATAAGAGAGTTAGTACTAAAAACGTTCTCTCTTCAGCATATATATCTTCTAGGTCAGGCATGGATCCATCTTTATAGTGTATTTCGAGGGCTTAAAACTTCAAATACTGAGGTGTGTAATGGAGTGCATCTGCACTGTAGAATTACTACAGTTTGACACCATTTTAACTTCCATGGCTCAATAACTTCCCGGCTTTGCCTCAGCCAACTGGGAAAGACAAGATTCATCCCCTGGCCTTCACTTCTCCTGCTGAAAAGTGAGACCTGCTTCGGCACTTTGAACACAACTTGAAGCAAATGAAGTAAGGTGAAGGCAAAGGAAGGTAATGGGAGGAGAAAAACTGGGACATTATAAGAGCAGCCAAAAATTGGGACAACAAAGATTATTCAGATTGGACAATTGAAGGGAATGTGGTTTCCTAAGCAATCAGTAAGAGACAATAAAGTAGACATTGGTGATATGCAGCATACTTCCACAGTTTGAAAAACAGGATTCTGCCAGGGTTTGGAGAGATAGAAAAGGGCCCATGTAGCATAGTATACTTAAGGATAACCTCACACAAATAAAGTTAGAAGCCTAAGCACCTATGGGTAACTGCCTTAGGGAGGGCCCTTCCAGACAGGCCCTATATCCTAGGATCTGATCCCATGTTTTTTGCTTTAAACTAGATTGTATGACTCCATACTGCCAGATAATCTGGGATAAACAGAAAACCTGGGATCCAATCCTGAGATATAGTACCTGTCTGGAAGGGCCCTTAGAGAATCTCAGTTCTTCTGTCACTTTTGCTGACATTTTGTAAAACGTTGCAAACTCAAATCCACTTATTCCAAGATATGACATATTAGAGAGAGAGGATTTCTGGAGACATAACACTCAAGATTTTCCTCCCTTCCCACACCCAAAAGAAATCCACTGAGGCAACTGGGAGCAAATGCAATAAAAGAAGGCAAAAAAAGTTGCCTTTCTACAAGTTCATCCCAATTGTATATAACTTTCTAAGATCTGACTCTGACTCTGACTCTGTCCTGAATAATGGCACATGTACCCTCATTGGCTAAATGAAGTGATCTCTTCAGGAAACAACGGTAACATCTGGTCCATGGATAAATTTAACATGAAAGATATCCCAATGGAAGCTCAATTAGATCCTGGTGTTGTAGTTCCAAAAATAACTATTTCCAGCTGTGCTCAGCATTCCATTGTAACAAGGTCGTACTCTTTAAAGATTTACTTTTGAGACTTGACCACATAAAGTTCTGCTTCATCCATGAGCCACATTCTCTTATAATATATGTGGACTATGTTAAAATATCATTTACAGAAGATCTGTGCAGTGGTTTCCTACATACTTTTAAAGAAGGAATATCAAATCACCATTTTACCTCTATGGCCATGTCTCTATGGAGAAAATAAAGTGGGCTCCAATCAGCAGCTATGGGGAATCCACACAACACATGGTGGGATTGGCAGTAGAACTACTGCATCCAGCTCTTAATGTGGGTCAGCAGAACATGGAATTTGGTCCAGAGCTTCCAAAACACTCCTGGATGATCTCACAGTTTTGAAGGAATGAATGGCTGGATTGGGCTGGATCCACTGTCCACATAAACAGTGAATATACTGCGGCTTCTCTGCCAGCAAGCAGCTCTGTTTCAGAGGCTTGTTGGTGATGTCACATTACTGATTAATGTCACACCAGTGTGCCAAGCCATGTGGTCAGAAATACGACGTCACCAATAAGGCTCTGGGAGGATGGCCAGAGGACTCCAGGGACACTCTTGGACTGCATTGAAATAGCTTCAAGACCATTTAACCCAGATGTATCTAGTAGGTCGTAGGTTATCCAGTAAGTATGAATCATTATTTTAGGCAATAAATTATTTTAGGCACAGATTCACCAAGATCTGCTTTTATATCATCTTCAGTTTATTAAAGGCCAAGGAAATATGGTAGCTTTGACTACTAAATTTGTTACCTTTGTTTAGTAATTGATAAATGCCTTTTATTCTCCCCACCCCAAGCTGGCTGGTGATATTATTAGCAAAAACTGTTGCAAGTTTCTCAGCCTGTGGTTTCCTTATTTATGTCTGCAATCTTAATACAAAACAAAGGTCATCACACTTAAGGAGTTTTTTTTCTGAGTACATATCCTTAAGGTTGGACTATTTAGGAGCAACAAAAATAGGGGACACCTTAATGACTAACTACTTTGCTTTGTAGCCCATATCATTAGGAGCATGATGTATTCCTTTGGTTAACGCATATTTTTGCTTTTGCTTAGACTGGTGAGCGATGAAGGAAAATGGAAATGCAAATGGTACAAACGTTTATGATGTTAAGAATAGCCATTTAGCAAAGAGTTGTTAGTGGTGACAAGGATGTCTGAGGATATGTAAACCAATGTATGGTAATGAATTCTTCCTAGAAGACAAGATGACTAAATTCAGGCTGTTGTGACTGGACGTATTATGGGAAGATGTGACTCATTGGAAAAGATAGTTGTGTTCGGTAATTGAAAAAGACTATATTATGGGCGTATTAATTCAAACAAGGAAGCTATAGTTCTGTGTTCACAAAACCTGTGCAGAACAGTTGATCACCACTGTTCTAAAGGAGCTCTCATTCATAGGGTTGGCATAAATTGAAATTGACTTGATGACAAATAACAGCACAAATGTGAAGCATTTACAGATTAGTCTGTTTTTACTGGCAATGATGAGATTTTACTGGACTGCAATTTTGGATGGATTTGGATGATGTTTTAACTTGGCGAACTGATTTTAATTTATATTTATATTTATATAATTTTTATGTATGGATTGTATTTTATTATGTGTTTTATTGTTTTAGCATCCAATGGTTTAGCATCCAATGGTTTAGCATCCAATTGTTCTCAAACCTGAGACCCTTTTTGGAGGTCGAGAAAGGAGAAAGGAAAGGGTACAAATGTTTCAAATAAATAAATAAATAAATTTGTCTGAGCCAAGTAGGAATTTAATCTCTACATGAACTCATATAGACAAGATTGTAATCAGAAGTACCAGAGGGAATAGAAGGGCAAAAGTTACGCACAACATTGCTTCCCATCAACAGTTTCTTATATAAACACAACGTAGCACTAGTTTCCCAGAAAGCCCTCTTTCTTCCAATCCTAAAAACTTTTTTACAGTTATTCAGGAGTCGCCCGGCAAAGTAGGTAAGCTAAACCACATGATAGATAGCCAATAGTTTCTTAAATGGCCACTTTCAAAATAATTAACATTCCTATCTTTTCCATTTCTTTCCAATTGCATCTGAAATATATGTATACAGATGTGCCAAATGCAGGAATAGCCCATGCATCTGATGAAGTGAGCTACAATTCAGTTCCCCAAAATATGTGCCATAGTAACCTGTTAGATTTTAAAGCAGCAATGGGAACTTAACATTGAGATAGGAACTGCCTATGTATGGTGCCCAAGGCTCTTTGGAGTTGCTGTCCAACAAATCTTACAGGATACACAGTTCTCAGCCCTGCTTGAATGTGCCCTCTACTTTTGGTTGATTTTACTGCCACAAAATGGCTATTCCCTGGATTTGATTTATACAAATCACTGGAAAGAAGTTAATATTTTACTGCATGGTTGTAGTTAAGCTTTCTGAAAGCTGCTCTGTGTTATATTAAAGGTTTTTGACATGCACAGCAAATCAAGTTTAGTGGGTAAATATAATACGGTGCAGTAATTAACTGCTGATGCTCAAACCACTAAAATCATGTTTCCAATTATTCTTAGACTGGGCTGTTCTTGGTCCCATCCGCCAGTACAAATTTACAGCAAGCATATTCATCAAGATAAAGCCACATGCACTTACTAATGAAAAGAACATTCAAAAGAACATCTGTCCATTCAATACATTATTGTAGTTTAAAAGTCAAGCTTTAACATACGCAGCAAGAAATGAGGTTAAGCAGTCGAGAGGGAGAGAGCTCTGGATTGTCAGTAGGATCTTTTGTCCAAGCAACTGCAGAACCTGACATTTTGATTTCTTTTCCATAGCAGAGATCGGAGAATCAATCCAGTCCTGAACCACAATTGTTATTAATTAAAATTGATTCTAAATTCCTTGGGATGCACCTATATTATAGAATACATGTAGTGTGACATCATTTTAAATGCCATGGCTCTTAGTTTTACAGAGTTCTCCGCTTTCTCTACCAAAGAGTGCTGGTGCCTCACCAAACTACAGTTTTCATGATTCCATAGCATGGATCCATGACAATTCAAGTGGTGTCAAACTGCATTGAAACAGCAGTGTACATGCACCCTTGTTCTCTAACCAGAACTTGAAACCCTAAAAGAAAACACAAGGAATAACTAGTTCAAAAAATGGACTGCAGATTGGTAATTCTCTCATTTTCTAACTTTCCCTTCTTGCTAGTTCTGTTCCGGCCAGAATGTTGTATGCACAAAACTGAAAAAAAGAGGAGATACTTATAAATAGATGATTGCATACTCAAATTGTTTTAAACATTGGAAATATGCAGTACTTAGAGAAATCAATAAATAAATTTGTGAAGAACTGGTAACCATTTTCAAGTTATAAGAAAGGATATATTATACTTCGAGGTTTTGAATACTAAAATATTTGGCAAAGGAAAATGGCTGGAAGACTAATATATACCATGCACAAATAAGGTAGTCATTACTATTTGCATTTGTGTTTTTGGCTTGGGAAGTCGTATATATGTAATTGTATTGGGAGGGGAATTGTGATGTTTAATGCATCTATGTTGTGTTATCTTAGTAAGTGTTATATAATACTAGTTTTTTTTAATAGTTTGCATGACTACTTTTGGAATGTATTAAACCATAGTGATAGTAGTAGTGGCGATGACGATGATAATGGTGGTGATGATAGATGATGTTTTGCTCCAGACTCCTTTATAATCACCCTTACTAGTGCTGAATTAGGATTGCTATGTCTTCTTTTTGAGTGGCTTTTCATCCTTAGCATCGCTCTGCAGAGTATAGCTATGGGGGTATGAGGACATTTCCCTCCATATAAGACTTTTGCCCTCCCCAAATGAAATTTTCCTTCAGTCTCCAAATTTCTAGCATTACGGTAACCTCAAATTTCAGTTGAACATATGAAAAATACAATATTGGCTTCCAAAGGAAAGGAGCAGGCAAAGTTACCAAAGGATTGCGAACATAGCAAATCTGAATGGTCTAGGTGCAGCTCACTATCTACAGTACTAGAAATTTGAAAGCTGAAAAAAAAAATCTGAGTGGGGGGAGGATTTTCATTAAGTGGGAATGCTTTCATATTGCCTCCTGCATATACCATATCTACATGGTAGATGAATACAACAACACTCTCTGTATACTAAGGATGTCTGTGTGCCTTCAAGTTACCTGTTGAAATAAGGCAACCCAGTGGGTTTTTCATAGGGTCATTTAAAGCAAGTTTTGCCAGTTGCCTAATACGGTTAGCTGGTGCAAATGGAAAATATGTTTGTTTTCTAGAATTTTTTTCCCAAAAATCAGAAATTGTGTAATTTTGCATGAAAATAACATGGCATTTAAAATACTGAAGTGTGGAAAAAAGTGAAACTGATTCATTATTCCATCCTTGAACGTGAAGTACAAACTGTCCTCTTCGTTCAAGACAAAGGAACATCTCAAAGTAAACTGTGTGTGAATGTGGAACTTCTGAAGCGGTCATGAATATGACTCATTTATCAATTAGAAGAATCTGGTTATGACTTCAAGCTGCACAGATTCAGACAAACAAACAATAATTCATCAAAGCAAAGTCCAGAAGCACATTGATCATTCCCCGAGTCCTTTGATCATATCTCATCTTACTGAAAGTGAAAGAAAAAAATACAAGAATTTTAGCTAGATCTCAAAGATAATGAAGTTCTAACAGCCAGCTGAGCACCTCTCTAAGCAAGCAAAGCATGCAGGTGATGCTACACAATCACTTTTTTGTTGTTATTGAAATTATATTTTTAGAAAATTATTGGTGACTCAATATTGAGAAGAGAAGGAAGCCGAATCTTGTCCTTCCCAGTAGGATTGCTCAGAGAAAGCCTAAATACTGTGGCTTCTCCTAGCTTGGTTTGTTCGTCCTCATTATTCATTTTTGCAAACTTGACTACATTCTGACATTGCTTGGCCATGCACATCCTGGGTTTCATCTGTGACATGCTGGAGGGTATGAAAGCAGCCAAGCAGTTATGCATATTCCATGTGATTTCCTGGTTGCCGTTCAATCATAGCACTTACCATGCTTACTGGAAGCTGTGCCTCACATCAACACACAAAATCCTTAAACTCATACTATGGTTGGTATCCTATCAGTGAGTTACAATATGACAGGTCCCACTTATAATACTGTAACTCGCTATTTCTGTCATTGCACAGAAATAGCGAGTTACAGAAATGGAATTCAGAAATGGACTTCTGCACCTACTGTGCAACAATCCAAATGTTTCCCTCCCAGGTAATATGGCCCCAGTTAACAAGAACCGGCAGAGACGTGTCCAGCTATTTTCTTTTCAATTTCATATACAGTGATAGCCACCCTCTAAGATACCTTAGGGATTCTTTGGAAGTCCCCCAGGATGATGTCACTTCTATGCAGCAGGCTATAAGAAAATACCTGGATGTTTCTCCACTGTTCCCCAACACTTCACAGTGATAAATGGCCATATTGGGAATAGGATTGCAACAGAGATAAGGTGCAGCATAGAGACAGGAGATCTATTACACTTGCACATGTGAGATATATCTCGTCATCCAGAATTCTGGCCAAAGCCTTTGCTACACCATCACTTTTTAAATTGTCATTAAAATTATATTTTTAGAAAATTATAGATGACTGATGTGTTGAATGCTAGTAACCAACATTTTAACAGACTCTGAAAAAAATGAAGCACCTCCTGACGTGATACTTAATTTTAGATATGGAATTTCCATTTCAAAACTAGACCTAATGTTGATGGAGGATCAGTTTGTGAATTTTTTTTTATCAAATGTTATTTTAAAACCAGGGCTGGCCCTACTATTAGACATTTGACTCAGGTAGCAGATGCCATATGCAGTATGACGTTCCATAGCTAATTCCAGCTTTGAAGAGTACCACAGCTTGTCTTTACTTCTTAACTAGTAGTAAGATTCAATGGTCAATTCAGTCAACCGCTGCATATGTTTTGAGGGGCACCATCTTGTTCTTTTGTACATGAAGGAAAATATTTGGAGCAAGCCCTTTTCAAAACTTGCCTGTGATGATGGTTATTGCTACATCTTGTGGTTCTAATAACTATTTGAAGAACTATTTTGTTTTTTATGGCCATATTCCAGTGAATTTGGTGTCCCTGAACTGCAGTATTTTTAGAGGAAGATTTTTTTTTAATCTGCCTCTCTACCCATAAATTAGTTCAAATTCAATTATATAACTCAGAAACTCTTGGTTAAATTGAATGTGAGTTTTTTGACTGACAAAAGAAGAACTGGTTTAAAGAGGGAAATACATTTGATGGGTTTCTAGAGCACTTCATTTGTATTCCGCCCTATCTCCCCGAAGGGATTCAGGGCGGATTCCAGCATATACAGAGACAAAGCAAACATTCAATGGCTCGAAACAATGAAACACAGATAAAGGTAAAGGCTTCCCCTTTCATCTTTGGCTCTGGGGGGTGATGATCATCTCAATTTCTAAGCCGAAGAGCCTGCATTGTCCATATATACTTAGGTCATGTGGACGGCATGACTATATGGAGTACCATTCACCTTCCTGCCAAAGTGGCACCTATTGATCTACTCACATTTGCACGTTTTCGAACTGGTAGGTTGGCAGGAGTTTGGGCTAACAGTGGGAACTCACCCCACCTTGCAGATCTGAACCGACAACTTTCCAGTCAGAAAATTCAGCAGTTTAACTCATTGCGTAACAGCGGCCCCGGTTCTTAAGTCCTCTGGGCTTCAGTTTGCAGAGGATAAGGAAGCATAATTAGTGGCCAGATATTTTCACAGAGTTTTAAAATATCTTGTGCCACCATCTGAAAGCCATTGTTCCAAAACAGCAATGGACAAAGTGTGAGCTATGGGGCACAGGCTGCTATTGAAACCCTTAAGTATGTCCCCAAAAGCACCCACACCAGCCTCAAATAATTCTTTTGTGGTGATTTTAGGGAACTTTTTGCTTGCAAACCAAATCAAAGTCCTTCAGACCACCCACAAATGTGGTAGTCTGCTTCCATTCAATTCTTCCCTACACACAAAGAAAATGCAAAGGAAAAAATAAATTCTCAGAAAATTAATCAAATTGGGGACTGGATGCAACATTAGGTCGTTTCTGGTATGCTGGTACAGTTGGATGAATGGATGGGGGAAATGGACCACTACTCCTGCTCAATTTCTTCCCATGTTCTACAAGATGTATATTTGAGCATGTGGTCAGTTGAAACATTCACACCTAGCTCCAGCAGACAAGAGTCCTTTGTCCCACCCTGATCATTCCACAGATATATAAACCCTTTTTCCTAGTTCCAACAGACCTCACTACCTCTGAGGATGCTTGCCATAGATGCAGGCGAAATGTAAGGAGAGAATGCCTCTAGACCATGGCCATATAGCCTGAAAAAACCTACAACAACCCACACCAGGAAAAGTTTTTCTTTTGGTTGGGCTGTGTAATACCTGGCAAGATAGAAGGCAGTAGAAAAAGAGGAAAAACTGTATTACAGATGGATAGATTCAACCAATGAAGCCATCGCCCTGAGTCTGCAAGACCTGAGCAGGGCTGTTAACACCAGCATGATTTTGGGTCATCATAAGTTGAAGTTGACATGATGACAGTTAAAAAACAAATTTCCCCCCAAAGTCAGGTTTATTATTATTATATCTAAATTGGGACAAGGGCCCCCTCCTAGTACAATGGGTTAAACCCTTGTGCTGGCAGGTCTGTTGACTGAAAGGTCAGTGGTTTGAATCTGGGGAGCAGAGTGGGCTCCCATCTGTCAGCTCCAGCTTCTCATGTGAGGATGTGAGAGAAGCCTTCCACAGGATGGTAAAACATTTGGGCCACTCCTGGGCAACGTCCTTGCAGACTGCCAATTCTTGCAGTTTCTCAAGTTGTTCCAGACACAAAGAAAAAAAACTGAACCAATATTGTTAATGACTGAAATAGGTTCTGTCCTCCTGGTGGAGAAGTCTGATTGAAAGCTCATGGGATGTGAATAGTCTTAAATGTATCCTACTGCCATATGAAAATAATGAATAACCTTTTCAAAGCTATATAGCTAGTGCTATAGTTCTTTTGCTGAAGTTGCTTTGAAATTGTAAAGTTTTGTCATACTAATCTACAAAAATTGCGTCAAAATCAGTTCAAATAAAGTTCAGGATATTTGCACTGGTTTGAAACCACTTTGCTAAGCTAGTATCTGAATCAGATGTGAACAGTGACCTTTAAAAATAGTTATAAACCTGAACAAGAACTGAACCCTCCCCCCCCCCCCCACACACACACACACGCACACACATACACATATCCCAGTGATTTGATTCCATGACAGAACTACTTCAAAGTCTTTCTATTAAGGTTATCTGCCCCAATCTTTTAGATATTATGAGTACAAAGTCTCAAGATATTTCATCACTGGCAGCCTGTCAAGATGAACCCATCACCTTTCTGTTATTAATTTTGAGGCTGTGGTTTGCATGAAGACGATATCTTGGCTGGGTTTAAGTTTCCAGAATAAGGCTGTACCTAAGCCTTCACTGTAGTCTTCTGGCAACACAGAAAGACTATTTCAGGAAGAGCTATCAGGTTCTGGAAATTGGTAGGCCATATAGAGAATCAGCTAGCGATTTTCAGTTGTTAGCAGATTGTTATTCTTCATTAATAACTTTTCCATCTTGACCATACTCTGATGTTGTTTGGCACCACATCTCCTGAATTTCACTTGTGAAGTGATCAAGAATACAGAATAACATTTTACTAATCTAGGAGGGATGTATGTGTAACCAGAGAATGGGTGAAGGGTGGCATGTTTTATATGTGTGAGATTTGGAGAATGTTGGATTGTTTTTTTTTTTTACATAGAATCATAGAATTGGAAAAGACCTCATGAGCCATCCAGTCCAAACCCCTGCCAATTACAGGAAAATTGCATTCAAAGCACCCCTGACAGGTAACCATGCAGGCTCTGCTTAAAAGCCTCCAAAGAAGAAGCCTGTACCATACTCTGGGGCAGAGAGTTCCATTGCTAAACAGCTCTCACAGTCAGGAAATTCTTCCTAATGTTCAGGTGGAACATCCTTTCCGGTAGTTTGAAGCCATTGTTCCTCGTCCTAGTGGAATTGGACTGGAATGGTTATATGGCTGACAATAATGCTTTTTAATTGTTTTAATTAATGTTTTATCTATTGTTTTAAATTGTTATATTGTTGTGTCTGTTTATATGTTATGGCATCAAATTGTTGCCAAGGGTAAGCTGTCCTGAGTCCCCCTCCGGGGGTTGAAAAGGACGGGGTAGAATGCTGGAAATAAATGAATAAATAATAGTCTCCAGGGGAGCTGAAAAAAGCTTGCTCCCTCCTCCCTATTCCTTCCCCTCACATATTAATACATGGCCATCATGTTTCTTCTCAGCCTTCTCTTCTTCAGGCTAAACATGCCCAACTCTTTATGCTGCACCTCATAGAGCTTGTTCTCCAGACCCTTGATCATTTTAGTCGCCCTCCTCTGGACACATTGTAGCTTGTCAACATCCCCCTTATATTGCAGTGCCCAGAATTGGACACTGTGTGATTCCAGGTGTGGTCTGACCAAGGCAGAATAGAGGGACAGCAAGACTTCCCTGGATCTAGACACTATACTCCTATTGATGCAGGTCAAAATCCCATTGGCTTCTTTTGCCACCGCATGACATTGTTGGCTCATGTTTAACTTGTTGTCCACAAGGACTTCAAGATCTTTTTCACATGTACAGCTATCGAGCTGTATGTGTTTTGTTTTTGTTGTTTTTTGGGGAATCTGGGAATTGTAATCTAAGAAAAATAACTTTGTTTATGTTTGCCTGGACTCTAAAAAAAGAGGTAATGACTGACATACCATATATAAAGTATGCTCTTTTTCATCTTTCTTTCTGAATGTATATTCTCATGCAGTGATGCTACTCTTGTTAATTTAGAGTACTACCTTATTAAGAAAGAAAAGATGGAAAAATAAATACTGATGATAAAAAACTGGTACAAATATATATATTATGATACATATCACTCATCTTGAAACTCTTAGCTGGATATAATAGGGAGAGAAAATATCACTAAAGATATTGAAAAGATCTATGCTTTCCTGCTCAGAGTAGGGCTAGATTGTGAGACAATCATCCCATTCTGCTATTCATCACTCCCCCCCCCCCCCCCCCCCTTGAAATAACTGACAAAGTATTTTCTGGTTCATGATCTCTTTTTCTTCCTGGGTGGTCTACAGTTCAGTCTGAGCCAGTTTTCAGTTCTTAATTAGCTTATAACCCTTTACTTGGTTTTACTGAAATTGTCTGAGTTTTTCCTCAGATGGCCCAACTGTTTTAATGTGCAAGATGCAATTCACAAAAAGACGAACCCCCTCCTTCTCTTCCCTTCACAGGGAAGCCTGGGAAAGTTGAGTACACCCCAGGGGCAGGGCATGCATTAGGATCATGTAAATGGTGCAAGCTTTATATAAGCAAATGCACCCTATGAAAGAATGAGTAAATATTCTTTCCTTTTCTTCTTCTTCTTCTTCTTTTTTTTTTTTGGCCTTTCTTTCTTTTTTTTCTATTCCAAGAACATTTGAGAGCAGACAAAAATTAACTCATGAACAACAAGCCCATCTAACCAACTGAAAAAACAACAACAAGAGTGCACTCCACAGATATAGAATATTGATACCCTTTCTTGGGATTTATAGTCTGATGGCTTATTTAGAGCTTGAGGGCTATAGTAGTATAGGGAATTATATATATATATATATATATATATATATATATATATATATATAACCACACTACAAATCCCAAAATCTTGTAGCAGGACTTTAAGTCAAGCTTGGCACATGAGTTATTATGAATTTTGTGCAGTAAAAAATCAGAAGAAATAATAATAATAATAATAATAATAATAATAATAATAATACAACCAAACAACCAAATCAGTTACTAATGAGATTACTGTGAAAATGGTGACACAATAATAAGTGCTAAAGAGAGTAAATGTTATCCTCATAGTCAGAAAAGACAAAGGGGGGATCTCATCAACTACTGACCAGTCAGTTTGACATCTACTTTGATACTAGGATACTAGTTTGATACTAGAAAAGGCTCTATAACAGATAAATAAATAGGTAGCCTGTGTGTGCACTTACAAAGGAATGCTATTATTGCTGAGAGCTAGTATGGGTTTCCCAAAAACAAGGCATGCCAAACTAATCTTATCTCCTTTCTGAGTTATAAGTTTGGTATTGTAGATATGCGTAGTGTAGTTTGATTTTATTTAGGTCATTGATAAAGCACCCCCCCCCCCCCATGATATTCTTGCAAACTAGCAGATTAAGTATAGTTGAGCAATGTTACAATTAAATTGATCTGTAAATGAAGAAGGCCCTTTCTCTTGTTCCTACCAGCCGTGCTTGAGTTGAGGGTGGGACAGAGAGCAGGGCCTCCTCCGATGGCCGCTTTCTGAGTTGGTCTTTAAGGGGAGATGCGATTAATCAAATAGAAAATACACCTATCAAATTTACAGGTTAGGCCAGATTGGGTCGGGGGTGTGGGTGGTTTATATTCCAGAGGAGATAAACAGAAAATGAAACAAACAAATATAAAATCTGTGACACATAGTTGAAAGCAGTAAATGTGTAAAGGATCTGGGAATTATACTAAACCACAAACTGAATCAACAGTGTGATGTAGAAGCCAAAAAAGTCTATGCTATTCTAGGTTGCATCAATGAATGTATGGTATCCAGATTAAGAAAAGTAATAGTGCCACCTAATCTGCTTTGGTCAGGCTGCATGGTCAGGGTGCTGGAAGGTGTGCAGAGAAGTTAGATCAAGGTGATTAAAGGTCTGGAGACCAAGTTCAATGAGAAATAACTTAGGGAGCTGTTTGACACAGAAAAGAGAGTACCGAGGGAGCTGGGTATGTCTGGTTTAGGAAGGGAAGGAAAGGAACTGAGTATGGCCCTTTTAGTCATTTCCAAGATAAAATCAAGGAAAGGGGAAATTATGTAAGACCCTACTAAAGTGAATGTAAAAAATGGTGTTTGTGATAATTGTTACCTGATTATTTCAGGGGAGGCCCAGCACCCCCTAGCCTGGTCTCGGTGTTTTACAAAATAGAGCCATGGCATTTAATATGGCACTGTGTGTATAGGTTGTCCCCAAGTTATGAATCAGATAGGTTCTGTAGATTTGTTCTTAAGTTTAATTTTGTTTTTAAGTCAGAACTGGTACATTTTTAAGAATAACTGCAGATATGTATATATATACATCTACATGTACATATAAATATGCAAGCTTTGGATAGCATGTAGAAGGCTGTCTGTGCCCCTGTTCAGAAGATTTCATCTCACTTTCTGTGCCTGTGATAATTGGATTTTGAAAAGTTTGGCTTGTTGTAGAAACAAGGATTGGTGATAAAGCTTCAGCTGAGAGACTTTTTTCCCATGATAACTCTTTCAGGAATGATCTTCCTTTCCTAGAGGTAGATTTCTCTCATTTTTGTCTCACCCTCGTTCTTAACTATGAGTCATTTGTAAGTCTGATATTTGTATCTCAGGAACTGGCTTCAAGTCTCCTGTGACTTTTAGTCACTGCATGAATTTCATAAAGATTTTTTAGGCAAGGGTTGGTTTTGCCAGTTCCCTCCTTTGAAATAAAACCTACAGCATCTAGTAGTCATTGGCAGTTTCTCATCCAAGTACTAACTAAAGCTGACTCTGCTTAGCTTCTAAGATGAGACAGAGTCTTCACTGATATTGCTGTGTAATATAGATTTACTCTTCAATTAAAAGGTTAGCCAAGCTAACCAAGCTCTGCATGCATTTGATATTATTTTTCTAAGCGGCAACCATCTTACATGAAGATTTTCAAAATGTAAATGAAGTTTGAAAGAGCAAACTTTAAAAGCTTCGTGCTTTGCTGATTATTCTTCACATTGTTTTGACATATAGCATATCTGGGCTAGGACATCTTATTTGTTGTGATTTAGTGGTGATGAGTTGTCTAGGAGAGAGAGGGAATGGTGTAATTTATGACCTATGTAGAATATTGTCTTTGCTCAGTCTATCATATGCTTGCGCAAAGTAATGTTAAAGAGAGTACAAGTGAGGATTGAGTAAGGCAAGAATATTTCCTCTTGTGACAGAGTATTGCAGGAGAAAAGTCAGAAAACAACCATAAGGAAAGTGTTGTAAGTTCCTAGTGATTTCACGTTAAGTAATCATGTACCATTCTGAGCCATGATTCAAAACATCTTGACATCTTATTCTGATAGGATACAAAGAACAAGTGGGACATATGTAGTTCAGAAATTTGCTCCTTATCGGTTAGTTCGTATGTCATAATCTTTTACTGCTCAATTGCTGCCACTGTATGTTTTTGTGAGAAGTGTGTATAAAGTTGTTTGAGGTAGAACTCTGAGCTACAAAACCAGAATGCACCCAGGACTGTTTCATTATATACATTGTTGAGTTCAATAGATTAGATATGACTCAATTCAACAGCTTTAAAGAATTAAAGGAAAGCATCTTCACACAACACCCAATTTGTAACTGAATTACTATATAAACAATGATCATATTCTGCTAGTCATTTTGCCTCTTCCTGTCCTACCCTCTTTAAACTGCTAATAAAAAAGAAAGCAACAACTTTGTATAAATCAGCCTTCACATTCATGTTGTCCTTTTGGTTAGTTTGAATACAATTATTGTAGAGTGGTTTTGGGGGATTTTCATGTCAGTGCTATCCAGGTTTTAGTTCAGACTTTAATGGAACTATCCAGGGTGCTGAATGCCATCCTCAAAATAGGCTCAGTGCCTCCGATAGACTCTTTCAATATTTGGATTTTAACTGGGACTAGATTCATTGCTACTTTGACATGGAAGCTTGCTGCTGTTTTCCTAATATTGTATTGTCGAAGGCTTTCATGGCTGGAATCACTGGGTTTTTGTAGGTTTTTTCAGGCTATATGGCCATGTTCTAGAGGCATTCTCTCCTGACGTTTTGCCTGCATCTATGGCAGGCATCCTCAGAGGTTGTAAGGTCTGTTGGGAAGTAGAAAAAATGAGTTTATATATTTGTGGAATGTCCAGGGTGTTGTTGTTTTTGTCTACTTCAGTTTATGGCTAGGCTTGCTAAGGTTATCAGCTCTAAACAGACCTCACAACCTCTGAGGATGCTTGCCATAGATGCAGGCAAAACGTCAGGAGAGAACGCCTATAGAACATGGCCATATTTCCTAATATTTGTGAGTTGCAGTCCAGAACAGGAGGGAAGAGCCTGGTTGAAAACAGTTGTACTTAGTCACTGGACAGTGATAAATTAACTGATCCTTGAATCATACCTACTCTCAATTTTCTATCTGTTTTACTCCATGTAAATAACAGAAACTTTGAGTATTTTTCCCCCTTGCTTATTGATGAGTAAGGCTAGCATTATAAACTAGAGATGGAAAGAAAAGGTAGATAAGATTTATTTGGTGCGGTTTAATCTATGGGTAATCTGAAGTACAGTAAGATATCCAATGAGGAATACATTACTTACCAGACCCGAGTTACCTGAACTGGGTAACTTCTCACACCTGAAATTATGGATATGATCAAATATCATTAAATTACCTGACCAGATCCAGTCATATCATAGAGTTGCCCTGGAGGGTCTGGAAATTAGTAAAGAGGTATCCCTTCTGGGAAACTGCTAGATTTTTGAGAGTGACTTCTGAAGAAAGCATATTAAAATAATAATATGGAGAACCTAGCAAATTTCCAGAGAGACAATTTTTCCCTGAGTTTGGGAAGGGAAAGTGTAGATAAGGATTCCTCAGTTATGGGGAAAGTGTAGATAAGGATTCCCCAACTGCATGCTCAATGGTTTAACAATGGCGGCAACTTTTCTTCCCCCAAATACGGCAGGTGAAATGAAGAAGGCATCTTGCAAGAAGGCGTGTGTGGAAACAGGAACATTGTTTTATTTTAAAAAATTTAAAAGACAATGGGCTCAGTTCTTGGGACAATTGTGATGAAGTCAACATCCTGTTCCCTTATTCTCACTGTTCATCTGCCACTGTTTCTAAATCACCTTTTGTACTTGGCCTTAACTTACAAAAAAAAAACTGGATAGAAAAACCAAAACAGATTCTGCAAGTTTGACATCAGTTCAACACCAATGTAAACTGTAATATATGGTTACTATGAACTGACAACCCTTTGGTTTCATTGTCTACCCTCCTGGAAGCTTGACATTTTCACTTTTATGGCCAGATCCTATGAATCAACATTTTTCAAACAAAATTTCAAACAAATGGTAATTTATATTTTGGAAGTTGGTTACCTTGTTGTTTTAGACTCCCATCTAGTGACCATAGTGGCATACTGCAATACAAAGACCTGACCATGAATAGCAAATTACAGATGTTCCAGGAACAATTTTTGCGGGGCTCCCGAATAACTATGAACAAACACAATGATAATTTTATGATTCCACATTAGCTTCCATGGTAGTGAAACCATGTCACTTGAAATTGAACTATGGTGCAATAATTGTATAGTATTAATGGGCTCCATGAAATGCAACTGTGCATCTCTTCTACTTTCAGACTGTTTTTTTAATGAAGAATTTGAGGTTTGGCACAGTGATATAAAAATAATGTATTTTAGTATTTGCAATGCTATGACAAAAGTTGTATTGGTCTGAAGTTGATCAGAGGCCAACAGTATGCATGTGAAGGTTTGACTACCATTGGATCGAAGATATAAATACACATATTTACATCCAGTTTAATATAATTTGTGTTTTTTCATCTTTCCTTTTGAGCCAGGCTCAAAAGCAGCTTTCCTTAGAAAACAAAGCATAATACTTGCATGTTTCGATTTTGGAATAAGCATGATTTTGATTATTTGGTTTATGTTGTGTTGAGTATTTGTACTGAAAAGTCACAGAGAGATACAAAATTCAGGGAAAGACGGGGAAAGTGCCAGAAAGCAATGTTGTGTTTATTTGCCCAGGAAACCTGGGAATGGAAAGGGATTGGCTGAACACCACACAGGAAGCTATTTGAATTCACTATTCATTTCTGTGGTTTGTGTGCTGCAAACCATATAATTGCAAACACCCTGCAAAAGAGGAAGCAAAGAAGAAACTTTCAAGAAAAGGGAATACCCATGTGGGTGTCAGCCGGCATGGATTGGATATTAAGTAGAACGGATTGATCTCCTCACAAGAAAGCAAATTTACCACTACTGCCACAATCTCATTTTTTTCCAAATTCTTGTTTCAGTTTTGAAAGATGCATGACAGTGATTTTTTAAAAAAGAAAAGAAAGAAATCTTCCTCGAAACTGGTTATTTGAGTTGTTTCTAGTCTAAAATCTCTGGGAGGCACATTGGACTACCCCTGCAAGCATGTAAAGAAAAACAAAAGAAACCCAGGATCAGTGGGTTGATGTTCTGAAATAGGACCCAGATATGCCAGGTTCTAATCCCCACTGGACCATATTCTTACTGGGCCATAAAGCTTCTGTCATGATCTGTTTCCCAGGCTAACCTACTTTCCAGGATTGTATGAGGATACAAATGGAGAGAGTGACATTTTTTCTTCCATTTGGAGGAAAAACAAGATATAAATACTTGTAAAACAAATAAAATAAAGGTATACTTTACCATCACATAAATGAATCGGTCCTGCTGTAAATTTAATAAAAAAAATTTCATTTAAAGCAGGGGATCTTAACCTGTAATCCATGGACTCCTAAGCATGGATAGGCATCAGAACACTCTGTGACCAAGGCACAAAAAAACTTTGGATTTCCCCCCTTTGATTTATTTCCTGTTATCTGTGCTTATATGCATTTTCCTAGGGAGGTGGCCCATGCCTTTCATCAGATTTGTAAAGAATGTCCAAAACAGCTAAGAAACACTGATATATAATGGAATCTGATGGCAATAATGCTTCTGGTGGGTTTCTTTTTTTGTCTCTTTGCAATTATTTTGGGCTTTTCTACCATAACACTAGTGCTACCAGCCCTTAACTAGCTGAGTAGTTGTGGTTTGACCCAGTAGGAAGAAGACAGAATCAGTCAAAGAGGTTTGGGTGATAAGTATTACCTCTTTCACAACACAAACTTATGGCAGTTTGTTGTGGCTCTCACCAATAAGATCCTTGAAGCACTATGACTCTACAGAACATAACTGTAAATAAATCACAAAACCATGGTTCCATAGGATAGAGCCATGGCAATTGTAATGGTACTGGAGTGCTTTGATAGTGAGAAATGGCCTAAATTTGTTGCTCATGAGACTGTTGGTTCTGTACCATAGCACTGATGTTTTTTTCATTCTTCTTCTGTTACAGTTTTGACGTAGACAATGGCACCTCATCGGGACGGAGTCCCTTGGATCCCATGACAAGCCCTGGATCAGGGCTTATTCTACAGGCTAACTTTGTTCACAGTCAACGCCGAGAGTCCTTCCTCTATCGGTCTGATAGTGACTATGACCTCTCTCCAAAGTCCATGTCTAGGAACTCCTCCATCGCTAGTGATATGTAAGTATTCTGTGCAATCCCTGGTCATTTGGTGATTGGAACTAATAAGCCAAAATTCAGCCAAAATTCAGAATTACAGCTTAATCCTATTACTACATTTCAGTGAGTCGTTGCCCACAGAGACTGTGCTGAAATGGTAGCCTACATGTAAATTGCAGCATGAATGTTTGTTGATTGAATCCTAGTGAACAGTTTATATATGAGAGGCTATGGGGTGTAAGTGGTGGGGGGAGGGGTGCTCAGGAAAATAAATAATAATAATAACTTTATTCTTATATCCCGCCACCATCTCCCTAAAAGAACTCAGGATGGCTTACAGATGCCACAAAGTGCCTAAGAATAAACATAAAGATGAAGCACAATATAAAATACAATGAAATAAAACTCATATGCATATAAAACATCAACTCAAACTTCATAAAATTGAGGGCATCAACTAGTGGCGGAAAGCTGCTGTAAACATGGTCAAGCTGTAACCAATAGGAATGGAATAAGTGTAAGCTGCTACAGTGGAAAGAGGGCATAGGATAAAGTGCAAGGATGTGCGACTACTGTGCAGAAGAACTAGAGAGTAAGCATTCTCTAAAGCTTGTTTGAAAAGCCATGTCTTCAAATCCTTACAAAAGGAGGACAGTGTGGGGGGCCTCTTCCTGGGGAGGGTGTTCCAAAGCTGGAGAGGGGACCACTGAGAAGGCCCTCTCCCTCATTCCCACCAACCGTGCTTTTGATGGTGGGAACGAGAGCCTCCCTGGCAGATCTTAGAACCTATACTGGTTCATGGAAAGGGGGGGGGGGTGTGCTGCCACGAAGATAGGCAGGACCTGAGCCATTTAGGGCTTTATAGTTGATAACCTGCACTTTGCATTGGGACTGGAAACTTATCAGCAGCCAGTGGAGCTGCTTTAATAGGGGCATCGTGGACCCCCTGTAGCTAGCTCCAGTCAGTAGCCTGCACTCTCCATTTTTCAAATGCTTTTACTCTGTCATTTATAAAACAAATGGAGACTGTGATCAGAAGAAGACTAAGACTCATTCAAAAAGACAATAATGCTCAGTAAAGTAGAAGACAGTGGGGAAGAAGGAAGATCTCATTACTGGTCACAGCAAGTCACAGCCCTGGGTTTGCAAGAGCTGAGCAGGCCAGTTAATGATTAGGATTTTTGGTGATCTCTCCATCATATTGTTGTAAGTCAGACAGCCTGATAGCAAATAACAACAAATCTTTATGTAATTTTATTTCCCTAGAAATTGTCCCCAATACCCCATAGAATCTATGGGGTGATTTTGATATGTGTTTCCATTGGGGTTTAAGCTGCAAAGAGGAAGTAAACCAAAACTTCTGCCTGAAACAGAGCACCTTATGCACAGTACTCAAAAGCTAACCAACTTATTTTAGAACATGATTTTTTTAAAAAAAAAAATCCTACAAGGAGGTGCCCCATCCTTAGTGCTAAAAATATAGTAAGAATAATGCCTATACATACATTTATATCAATGTGTTGCCATTTCATGCCATGCCAGAGCTAACTGTCTGTGGTTGCTTCCTCTCTCTGCTTAGTGGTAGGGCTGCTCCAGTCAATGATCCTACTTAATCGAGAGATGTTACATTTTTCCTCTGATTAGCAGACCTTTTGCATGTAGTCTTTGAAAAATATTAGGCACTTTATCGCTTATGCAATCATGCATGAAATCTACTTCTCCCTCTAGTGTTCTCAATGTAAAAGTGGAGAAAATCCTATCTTGATTCAAAAGGTTACAGATCCAAGCATGCTGAATTGTGCACACTTTTTCAAAAGGGCAATTTAAAACATGCAGAAATAAAAATAATTGGGAAACAGCAACAAAGCTACAACTTACTTTCGTTTATTTTGCTAATGTGGTGGCAGAAAAGGGCATCTGCAGTTTTCTTTTAAATATTTCCTTCCCATTCCAGTGACTAGGTTTCTGTTCCTGTATGGACAATTATTCATTAAAATGAGATATTATGTTAATTATCCTGCTAAATTATAATGAGTAGAAATGGCATAAAGTAAATGCTTTAACGTCAAGAAAACTTTCCCTTCAGTGTGGCAAGCATTGTCAGAGGGACCTCAAAGAAAACCTTTTTCCTCTGAGATATGGTCTTCTTCATAGAGAGATCAAGATACAAGCCATAATCTTACTTGGAACAGTTAACTTGGAGATCAGAAACCAATGGTCTGGAGCCAATTCAGCTCTAAATACTTGCCATGGGAAAATGCAGATCAAGTTATATAGCCCATATTGCAGTGTGAACCACAACTGAAGTGGTGCTCAAATGAATGGTGTGCATGCATAGTAAAGGTAAAGGTTTCCCTTTGACATTAAGTCCAGTCATGTCCGACTCTGGAGGGTGGGGCTCATCTCCATTTCTAAACCAAAGACCTGGCATTTTCCATAGACACCTCCAAGGTCTTGTGATCAGCATGACTGCATGGAGCGCTGTAACCTTCCTGCAGAAATGGTACCTATTGATCTACTCACAATTGCATGTTTTTGAACTGCTATGTTGGCAGAACCTGGGCTTAACAGTGGGAGCTCACCCCACTCTCAGATTTGAACCGCCAACCTTTTGGTCAGTGAGTTTAGCTGCTCAGTGGTTTCACCCGTTGCACCACCAGGGACTCCACACATGCATACTCGCAATATATTGTGGAAGAAATGTGTTTGCCAGCTTCATTTTAGCATGTTTAGTTGTGACATTTTAAAAGGTGTTCATTCCCCACATAATGGGAATCCTAATTACACGGGTCTACTTTAAGAACCCATGGATAAATGAATGGATGCCTAAAGTACTGTTGGAAGGAGCATGGTCATTTGCCTGGAGCAAACTGGACTAAATTAATAAGTGCCTGTTTGTATTTATTTTTAAAAGTTTGACTGCTTTTTATATCTCTGTACAGATTGTACCCTGTCTTCTCCTGCTGTTCTTACATAGTTTATGTCTACTTAAATTTGTTTCTTGTTCTAATAGTTATAACATCAGTATTATTATAACTACTGCCCAGAGAATGCCACAGTTTGGGCAATACTGAAAAATAAATAAATAAATAAATACATAAATAAATACATAAATACATAAATATAGTCATATCTGTCTTGTGGCAAGACTGTCCACAGATATTGCAAGATTAGACACCACAGCCCTTCAGAAAATCAATTTCTTTTCTGAATGATGTCTTGAACTGACACATCATGCACAGAATTTTTCAAAAATCTTTTCATTTTCTGTTTCTGTCATGGTTGGCATTGAACTCCTCGGTCAATAAGGCTGTGTGAAGCTCACCTGTGCCTCTACCTTGGCTTCCAAACTTTACCTTTACCTTTGTTTTATAGTGTCTTTTCTTTGCTTACTGATTTTTTTCTTTCTGTCTTGACCCTGTATCAAAAGAAACTTCTGTTTTATTTCTGTCCGTTTCTCCACTGGTGGTTTAGAGATTCTGTTGATACTAATTTTAGATTACACTATGACTTATTTATTTCATAGGTGTGAGTCTATAAATTGCTGTTGACTACATCTATTAGGCTGCACTGTCCGATGAGTGTGAATCAGATCCTAATCATATACATGGATTTGCTTTTGATCAGATTATGATCTTGCAACAAGGCTCTCATAAACCTTCTGCTATAAGGTTTATCGCAGTGGTTCTCAACCTGTGGGTCCCCAGATGTTTTGGCCTACAACTCCCAGAGACCCCAGCCAGTTTACCAGCTGTTAGGATTTCTGGGAGTTGAAGGCCAAAACATCTGGGGACCCACAGCTTGAGAACCACTGGTTTATAGGGTAGCCATGTAATGCACCACCATAAAAGAGAACAGATAATTATATCAAGTTCCAGAAACCTTACATATCCTCCTATTTGCTAATAGATACACATTTTGGAATACTTAGTATCCATAGAGAAAGACTAAGGATCACCCCCACACTCAAATAAATCTTGCCAAGAAAAACCTGTGGCGGGTTCACTTTAGGTTTACCATGAAGGGAAAACAAATAACTGGCACACACCAAGAGCAAACTCATATATTTTATATAGAAATGAGATGGTAATTATTTTTCGTATGGACAAGCCTGATCTTCATTTACAGTGCAACAATGAAACTATTCCAGGCTACTCAAATTTCCTTTGTTTCTTTAAATTTTCCAAGGTAATCTAATCATTTTGATCCTGCTAATTGGGGACTCTTATCTCTCTATCTAGTCCCATTCTCACATTACCTGAAAGTAAAACCTAGCAACAGAGCACAGTTTCATATGCAGAAGTGTTAACCACTAGCATTTCAAGTGACACTTCTCTGTGAGATACTGGGAAACCACTCCTGAACCAGAGTAGACCAAGCTAGATGGGATAAGGCAACATGACTTATTGTAAGACAGTTCCATAGTTTTCTGTCTTCTGCTTCACCCCTGCTTTTTGCCTCCTTGGTCTCCTCCCTTCTGTTCTCCTCCTCCTCACTCACCATATGCACTTTTTTTGGCAAGACTTGGAATGATGTAGTACCAGTGAAAACCAAGCCCAGTGAAGGTGTAAATCCCCCCATTTATCACAAGATGGAAGAACAAAGGCTGTTATCTCAGTCCCACATGTCTCCAGTGGGATTACTTTTTGTTGGAATATTCCTAGCCGTTTCATACAATTACTGCCTGTCTTGTTCCACTGTCTGAGGTGGAAGTTTCACATAACTCAAAAAAGAGTTGCTTCCATAAAATCATGCAGATATACAGCAAAATTCATCTTTTCCACATCATAGAATCTTAACATACATTGTTTTGGCACATTTCTTTTCATATTTGGGTCTTCTAAACAGAGGCATTTATAAACCTATTAATGGAAAAACACCAGTTCTGTTGGACTCATTTTTGTGCGCATGTCAGGGAGGTTCTTTGTTATTGTTTTTCTTCTGCTATATCCTTGAAGGTTAACAGCCTTTTCTATGTTTAGAACCACATGACTTTCCTTCCTGCTGCTATCTAGATATAAATGTGTGACATTACATTGTCCAATGTTCTGAAAAGTTAATCTGTGATCTATAATACTGCTTGAAAAGGGGGGAAATAGGGTGCTCATTGGTTCTGTATTTTAAATATAGTGGAACCTCTATTTAGAACATCCCAACTTAAAAGAGATTTAAGAGCTCAGGTCATTTTTGCTTTGAGATAAGAGTGGTATTTTAATTTAAGAGCTAGTACCAGAGAAAGCACTAGCACAAGAGGGAGCGCTAGTGCAAGAAGTATGGGACTTTAGGGATTCAAGGGAGTAGCCTCCATACCTCATGCGTTTTTCCACTTTGGGAGATTGAAGTCTGCTTTGCTCTTGTCCACTTTGAGGAACTTTATTTTTTTAGTTGATTTTGTGTGGTTTTTATTTCTGGTATGTTTGGTTTCATGAAGAGAGAGAGAGAGAGAAAGGAAGGGAGGGAGGCTGGAATGAATACTGTATGAAAAAAAATAATGCTTCTGCCTCTTTATTTTGTGGCTTTGTGCTTTTTTACCACAACTTTGTGCTTTTACCATTTTAAAGTTGATTTTTCTTTTTTTTTTCCCATGTGCAGATTTTGCTTTGCTGTTACACTGGTCAACATACATTTTGTTGTTTCAAATGTGCTTCCTTGCCATAAAGTTTTGCTTCTACCCTTTTGCTTCTTTCCTCTTCAGAGGTTGAGAAGATCGGGTTGTAAAAGCTCTAAATAAATAATAAATAAATAAATAAATAAAAGTTGATTTTTCTTTTTTGATTGTTCCATTGAATCGCCACTGGCTGAGAAAGGCGGTATACAAATATAGTAAATAAATTAAATAATGTGCATTTATACAGCACTTATGTATAAAGTACATTTTTCATTTAAAAACATGTAACATGGGAAGGTTTGGGAGGTGGAAAGGATTAATAGTATTTCAAGGGGAAATTTTGCTTTGCGATAAGAGCTCAGTCATAGAATGAATTAAATTCTTTTAAGTCAAGATATCACTGTATAAAATATTGGTGCATAAATAAGAGACTGCCATGTTTAATCTTAAGGAAGCAGGAGGAAAATGGGGTATGGTGGATGTAGGTGGCATTCCCAAAAGTTCTGGAGGACCTTAAGGGACCTAAATCCAACACTTGAAAGTTGCCTGCTCCTGTGTTTAACCAATAAAATTTCATTCCAACTTGTTAACATTACTTTTGAAGTCAGTGTTGTTACATTCTGGTAACATCAGTGCCTTCAAACCCCAGGTACTTTCTCACTTGTTATTCATTACTGTCAAACTCTCTGTATTGTAATGGTTGGTTTAGCCATTACCTTTTATGCCACGTGGTGATTTTACACACAAACACACACACAGATGATAAGATTACCAGGTGAGATTCAGGATGCTTTGATTCTGAACAGGTCACGAAACAAGACAAGATACCATAAAGCTCTGCCAGGAAGGACACATGTACATGTGCTTTCTTACCTTCCAGCCTCCTAACATGACTGTCTCACCAGTTGAAAATGGAGGGATGTGGTGCATAGGTATAGGCAACAAGAACAGAGCTGGATGCCCCTGCATGCTCCTTTTTTCCTCATCTCCTGTGAGGCAATGTTGGAAGAGGATGCCTGTGCCTGTATGTGAAAGTTTGGAAGATGAGAGAGGACAGATAGCTTTATCCAATATGACAGAGCTATATGGTACCTTGTCCTGTTCCAGGATAAGACATTATGTTATGCCAGCTCTTCCGTGTTCTACTTAATACTGTAAGACCCCCACAGCCATGGGACTGGTGTCCACAATTTCATTGATCCACATCCAACAAAATATGACCTCTCTAGGCATGATCTAGGTCTTCCAATGTTACTACATTATTCTTCGATGAGAAATTCTTCATTTCGACAGGGTTTAATAATATCCATGTTCTATGAATGTATCCCCCATAGATAAAAGGGGCATACTGTATTCAATTCCCTGGTGACTTAATGCAAAATATTAAAAGGTAAGGTGTATAACCATGTGTTAACTTTTACATGACTCTGGGGTTTTTTTTTCCTAAGAGGGTAATAAATACTTTGGGTCACAACAGAATAGGTATCTGGTGGTAGCAATGGTGATCGCCTTGCTCTTTTTCCTCACCCGCCAAGACTTAGCGCTCTAAGCCTTTCCTCTGACGTCACAGTATGATGTAGGTACAGTTGCTGCAGCAACAGTATACACTCAGCAACACGTACGCGGACATCTGAGTCACTTGAAAACTTTGACTGGGTTTTTATTAGTGTATGAAACACTTCCCTGTCATCTGCAGTGACTAGCTTGTCCAATCCTCACAAATTGTTATTCCGTTAGTAACACTCAATGCAAATCACTTTCAAAATCTAAATGAGCAGGCCTCTTCAATAAAAAAGTAATTATGGGTGCTACCAAGTTTCAGGGCATGCCTGGTTAATGCCAAAGCAATGAGATTCCAGTGAATTTAAGCCCAAGACAACAAGAGCTGTAATGGCCTCACTCAGTCTCTGATCATTACAGCTGTGTACCAACCTAAATAAGCATAGCTGAAGTCATGAGGTTTGCCAATCAACAAGTGACTGGACTATAGTTATATTATGCTTTAGTATCATGATAGGTCAGCTAGAATTAATTCAGGATGATGAAGTAACTAATGGAGTTCACAAAAGGTTCTCATTTCTGAGCTAGTGGGTTGGATTGTGAAAGCATCACTTGTTGCAGAAGAGAGTCTCCTGCCACATCTAATAATGCTTTTCCATCCTATTCTATTTTTCAGACATGGAGATGACTTGATTGTGACACCATTTGCTCAGGTAGGTACCCATGAGATGTTGTGTTGCATAGAAGTATTGAAGGAAGTAGACAATGTTTTCAGGTGATACCCAGCCAGGTGTTTGAAAAAGCCACCTTTTTTTGTTTATCCCAAAACTATTGTTGAATTTATGAATTAATTTCATGGAAATACTATTGTGAAATTGAACTGCCCCCACTATTACTCATATGGATCAGAACACTTTGAACTGGCACAGCCTTATCTAAGATACTGTCATCCAGCCCCAGTTTCTATACTCATTTATCTTGGAGAGAGTTATAATTCAACAACACAGAAAGGGCATAGGTTCCCATCTCTATCGTGTACAGTCAATGAAGCATTGAGACCTAGGAGGAAGGAAAAGATATCAGACACCTATCTCTGGATCCTCCCTTTCAGGATGGGCAGGAGACAGAGTGACGTTAAGTGTCTCACCCTAAGGCAAGAAAACTGCAGGAGGACCAGGAAGCAATTCTCTGCCTCTAGGACCATTTGGTGCC
Source organism: Anolis sagrei (assembly GCF_037176765.1). Taxonomy (NCBI): domain Eukaryota; kingdom Metazoa; phylum Chordata; class Lepidosauria; order Squamata; family Anolidae; genus Anolis; species Anolis sagrei. The sequence goes on from NC_090022.1 coordinate 270,998,847, forward strand.
TGAATACGCAAATGTGGTTTTACCAGTTCCTTCCTCTGAAATATAGCTTACAAACACCTGGCATTCATTGGTGGACTCTCAATCAAGTACTAGGGCTGGTCCTGCTTAGCTTCCACAATCATATAGGATCTGGTGCATCTAGGGTATTTAGGCCTTGCTAAACAGCAACTGTCAAAGGGCAAAAAACTGAGAAATGATCAGAAGTACACTTCTGGTTTTGAAAAACAGTCATTTGAAGTGTCAAATAGAAGGAAGAGGGTTTTGCAGCCTATTTATCCAGGAAATACAATTCCTCCCCTTCTGCTCCACCCTTGCCCTAAGGATATATAATTTTCCAATGTGTTTATGTATTGAATATCAGGCTGCCGTATCATGGACTACTTTTGACACATGGTTAGTTGTGTTGTTGCCAGTGCCAATATACCTCTAAGCAGGACTGTAGCCAGAAAAAAATGGGGAGGGGGGTTTGAATTTTTTTAGCAAATCATGAAAAGTAGTTCCATAACACAAAATCATTTAAATAGTATAGTTCAGTCTATATTTTATATAGACTTAATTAAATCAATTTTCTCATCTCCTTCATGGGGGGGGGGCTTCAAATCCCTCCCATGTCTTCGCCTACTAGTTGTGGGTGGGCAAACTTGGTTGCTTCCACTATATCAGCAATTTCTGCAAGTAATGACTGTGAATTTGCTTGAGATAGTGCTTGCAATTCTGGAGAGACTTGTTTAATTTTTGCTTCTCATAGACTTAGCAGGAGGATTTGGTTAAGTATTCAAAATTCATGAGTAAACCAGGTTTTTTTTCTTAACCTGAAAAATTTCGGGAGGGGGTTTGGAACCCTACCCCCCCCCCCCCCAAGCTTGGCTACAGCCCTGCCTCTAAGCAGTATTTGAGAAAGTTGCTGTTTCAGACTGAAGCCAGCATCTCCCAGCTAGCATAACCACTAGCACTTTTTTTCTAAGTTCAGCTCCTAACTAAGGGTTGTGAAAGCAGGGGGCCTGTGTTCCACTAGACATCCCCATTTAGGTTATCATCAACTGCTCGAGTTGAACATGTTGTTAGTCTACTTGGGTGTATGCTTCCATTTCTGTCACTGCTGCAATCATGTGAATAAGGTAATAACCATTCCATTGTAAATACTTTAAGGTGTGCCCCCACAACTGTTTACACAGACATATGTTTGTCTGGCGCCCATGAACAGGGGTCACATGAATTTATTTGATAATGACTTTTATGTTGATGGGATGTCAAAAGTGAAAAGTTCTTTTTGTGATGATTGTGATGCAAAGGGTACTGCACACCAAGGGCCTGTTCTTTTCAAAGCTCAATTATTTCAGAGAAAGACAAAGAATGTTTTGTAAGAAATTTCCCTCTTCTTTGAATAATGCTTTCTTTGGTAAGAAAGAAAGTGGCAAAACTCCTTTCCCCGCATTTACAAAAGCTGCATTGTCAAAGAACGGTCAAAGGCTTTGGACACCACAATAATCCTGGAAAGTTTACTAGTCTGTTTTGAAAGGTTTCTGTTTATGTCCAAATGGAACAGAGGGAAACAGGCAACATACCTGAAGATCCAGGGAATGAAGCATCTTCATCTTTATTTGCTACAGGTGCTGGCCAGCTTACGTACTGTACGGAATAATTTTGCTGCATTAACCAATCTTCAGGATCGAGCACCCAGCAAGTAAGTGTGGCCTTTTTCAATTTTCTCCCCTTCTGCAAAACATTTTTTTAATATCTCTGTGGTATCGTGTGTACATGACTCATCTCTGACCTCATGCCCTCTGAATGTGTAGGACTGCATTGCTGTTGGAGATTGTGGTCCAGAATATGTAGTCCAACCATAGGTCCTGTTATAAGATGACCTGAAATGTTACTTTTAATGAGCTGGCAGCCATCATTATGTTTGGAATAAAAGTTGGCAATCATTGAAACAATCCAGTTCATGGTAACCTTGCTTCACTTAAGCCAACATTGCAAGTGATATTAAATATGTAGTAGTAACATGTTTCATTCCTCCCCTCCTTTCTTCCATATTTGTGGCAGCAATGTCTGTGTCAACAGATACTATGTGCTTGGTGTCATTCTCCCCCCCCCCCCTTCTCCATCATATAATGTTTTTGCAAGCGGAATGGGAAATGTCCAATCACATAATGTCAGGACGTAATTAAAATTGTCAAGGAGAGTGGAAATGAAACAGTACCGCTAATTCAGGAGTGCAGCCAGTGGATTACATGCATTGTTGAAGGCTTTCATGGCTGGAATCACTGAGTTTTTGTGAGTTTTCCAGGCTGTATGGCCATGTTCCAGAAGCACTCTCTCCTGACATTTTGTCTGCATCTGTGGCAGGCATCCTCAGAGGTTGTGAGGATTACATGCTGTTTTGAGCTCCACATTCATGGCCCTTGAAGTTACCCATCACTCCTGTTTTTCATCTTGTTTTTCAAAAAGACATCCCAATATGTGCCAACACACCCACCCCATCCCCATGAACATCCAGAATTGCGAACCATCTTCAAACACTGGAGATTGTCTCCATTTTTGCTGTATAAAAGTAATAAATATGTCCCAGTATTTCTTGAATTTAGTCAGAGGTTTCTCCTTAATCAATATTGTCAATTTGTCCATCTCAACTAATTCACATATTTTCATTAGCCGGTCTTCTGGTTCTTTTCAGCTATGGGCATAGATGATTCTTGCTGTTGTAATAATATACAGGAGTCCCCAAGTTACGAACAAGATTTTGTAGGTTTGTTTTTAAGTTTAATTTATTTATAAGTTGGAGCAGGTACATTTTTAAGTGTAACTCCAGCCAAAAATATGTAATTTTAGCATTGGAAAGCATAAGGAACACCCCTGTGATGTTTGTTTTGCTTTCTGTGATCCTGTTCAGAGGATTTCACCTCACTTTCTACCCCTGTGATAATTGAATTTTGGAAAAAAATGGCTTGTTGTGGAATCATGGATTGGTGATAAAGCTTCAGTTGATACACATTAACTCCATGATAACTCTTTCAGGAGTGAATTTCTCTTCCTAGGGGTAGATTTCTCTCACTTCCTGTTGTCACAGACCCATTCTTAACTTACGTTTGTAGGGGAATTCCTGTATAAGAGTAATCTTTCATTTTTCTTTTCTAGTTGATCACCTGGCATCCCCAACCAAAAGAATTCTGGTTAAATTTTAATTTTAATATTTTCTAGCATATATATATGAGTCCCATATTTCTGGGTCTTTTTTTTTTTTACAAGATCACCACATATGGTGAAATCAGGCCCATAGCCAGGATTTCGTTTCGGGGGGGGGGGGGCTGAATTTTTTTCAGGGGGGTTTCGGGGGGCTGAGTTTCGGGGGGGGGGGGGCTGAGTCTGAGTGAAAGAGGGTCTAGCCTAGCAAACCTTTTGTATCATTACCCCAATACCCCCATGCATATGGGATATATTGAGTATGGTGATCAGATCATGATATGAATAAACATAACAGTTTAAATAATGCACCAATAAGGCCTTTTTGCGAACCACCATGAAAATTTGGGGGGGGGGAGGGCTGAAGCCCCCCGAGCCCCCCCCCCCCCCCCCCCCCCGGCTACATGCCTGATTGCTACTGAGGGAGCATAAAGTGAAGAAACTGTTAAAACAGTGTACTACAGATCCAACCTGTTACCAAACTTCCTGACAAATACACCAGGTGCTGGTCTTGACCTATAAAACCCTGTACGGTTCCGGTCCAGTGTATCTGTCCAAACGTATCTCCCGCTACGTCCCACCTCGGAGCTTGAGATCATCTGGGGAGGTCCTTCTCTCGACCCCACCACTCTCACAAGTGAGGCTGGTGGGGACGAGGAGCAGGGCCTTCTCAGTGGTGGCCCCTCACCTGTGGAACTCACTCCCCGGGGAAATCAGAGCATCACCATCCCTCCTCTCCTTCAGGAGGAGGGTGAAAACTTGGTTGTGGGACCAGGCCTTTGGGCAACCAGGCAATTAAAGACCAGCAGGATGGACAAAATGGTATTAAAAGCGGATCTATGAGACAGCAAACACTGACAATGTAAGGGAGGAATTTAGGTTTGTATTGATTTTATTGATTTTATTGATTTTTACTGGAATAATGCATGAAACTGTTAGTAACTGTGAAATTTTACTGTAAGTTGTGATGATTGTTGTGATGCTGGCATCTAATTGTTGCCTTTACTGTGTAAGCCGCCCTGGGTCCCCTTCGGGGTGAGAAGGGCGGGGTAAAAGAACCCCAAATAAATAAATAAATAACCTAGAATCCATTAGTTTTGCCTTTGGTTGTTTTTTGTTTACTCCTTAAAGATGCATGCCCTCCCACAACAACTATGTAAATGCAAATTCCTTTCTGCCAGTATCTAAGTTTTTTACTCTTTTTTTATTGTTTTGTCAGACGATCACCCATGTGTAACCAACCATCCATCAACAAAGCAACCATAACGGGTAAGACTTTTTAATAATGCCACACTGTTTTGATGAGATATCATTGGAATGAAAATACACCAAGGTCTGTGTAATGTTATTAATTACATGGTAAAATATATGTGCACATCTTGAACTTACATTTCACTTCAAAGGATCCATCAAATTTAATGTTGTAATTTCCACCTCCGTGATATCTACGGTATGCTAGAATGAAACTGTGCCAAGGAACACCTTGATGCATTTCAAGAATGCCCCTTAGCATTCACAACAAATCCAAATCATACCAGCAGTAAAGCTCTTATACAGCTGATCTACTTTGCTCATTTTCAGTCTGGCTGCTGAGATTGGCAGAGGGGTTCCACCAGCCCCTTGCCAGCAGCAGTAGGTCCTCTAAAGCCCATTCCCTGGCCAGTTGCCATTGTAACTGATCTAAGCTCTGATAACAGGCCGGGGGGGGGGGGGACATCTATCCAGTATCCTGCTAAGTTGAACACTGCAGGGAAGTTGTGAGTTGAGATTTTTTTAAAATGTACTTCTAAACATATATACCCCTGCTAACACTTAGCATCTGATCAGAAGACAAATGGGTCTGATCAGTACCTGAACAGAAGAAATACTCAGAATTCCTTTATGTATGGTAGTAGAGCCAAGACTCCCAAGATCAAAAGCTTTTGATTTTTGGACTAGCAGGGGTCATGCTGTAGGCCTCACTGTCTCTTCTCGGCATGGTTGTCAGTGCTGGCACGTAGAACAATTTTCAGAGCAACAGTGTGTTCTTGTGAACTATACCTGTTGTAATGCAAAACAGTTTGGGTGTTGCCTGGTCTTGCACGGGGAAGTTTAATGGACCAATTTACCATATAAAAGTCCAGAGCTTGATGGAACTGGCTTAGTGATGTTGAACAACTCGATGTAAACATATTTGGGCTCTTCTTCGTGATGTGGCTATAGGAACTGTAATGCATTTGGAAATCAGTATTAGTGACTCATTTCATCATAGAAGTAAGATGGTATAAATATAGAATAGGTAAATAATGCAAAACTCCATGTATGCCTGTCCTATGGAGCTGCTATATAACAGGACTTTGCTGTGGTTTTTCAGTGGAGAAAGATGTTCCACAAAAAGCACACAGTGGCTTAATTGCCCCCTTCAATTGGGTAGAAAGACTGTTATGGGTTGGAGATCTCCATATGTATGTCACAGTTTCTTTGTCTTTCATGAGAGATTGTCAGTCAAATCAGGGCATTTGTGAAGAAAGTATCACCTGAGAATGTGTTACTGTAGGCTTTTATGGCTGGAATCACTAGGTTTCTGTGAGTTTTCTGGGCTGTATGACCATGTTCTAGAACAGTGCTTCTCAACCTGGGGTCCCCAACTGTTTTTGGCCTACAACTCCCAGAAATCCCAGCCAGTTTACTAGCTGTTAGGATTTCTGGGAGTTGAAGGCCAAAAGCATCAGGGGACCCCAGGTTGAGAACCACTGTTCTAGAAGCATTATCTCCTGACGTTTCACCTGCATCTATGGCTGGCATCCTCAGAGCCAGCCCCTTTACATTATTCTCCCAGAAAGAATCAGTGTTGAATACAAGCTTCATTTGAAAACTGCATTCATGTTAGACTTTTATGTTATAAAGTAATGAAAATTAGGGTAATCCACAGGGTTGACCCAAGATATTTTGTGTTCTGAAGACCAGCAAATACCACAATTTCTACACATCTAGATGCTTAAAAATAAGGTAATGTTGATATCTATAGCAGATAATCCCAAACAGCTCTTCCTTCTCTGGTATTAAACTACAATGGATTCATGCTTCAATCATACTCGTCTACAATTTATTGCCTATGATGATAATGGATTCATACTTAAATCATATACACTAACTTCAGTTCCATTGAATTGCATAGGTTTACTCAAAGCCTGTATCCAACTTGATAATAATGGATTAATTGCAAACAGTTCACTACCTTATTTATGACACAAAAATGTGCTTTCAGACCTAGCTACTTTACTCTACCTAATGATATGATCAACCCTGGCAGTCATGTCATTTTCATGGCAGTTTATCAACCCAATAATTATCAATCATTGAAACTCCTGTTTAATTGGTCAGCCTTGCCTCCTTTCAAAGTCTGTGAAATGTTACAGTAGTGTACTAAACTAGCCATTTGTCATCTTCTAATGAGGATGGTGGTAGGTCCAACAAAATGACCCTTGTGGTATTTCTTAGAAGAATTGACACAACAGATCTCTACAGGCTTCAGAAGGTCTCAAAGTTTCCCCTCCTGAACAAGGCCTGTTAAGCTTCTGGATGCCAATTGGGAACTTGATGACCTGCTTGCAGGCTTCAATACTCCATCCTTATGATGCTAGCCCACTCCCTTTAAGTCCTGGTAGTAACTCAAATGCCAACCACCCATTTTTTGCTGTGGTAACACTGCTGTTTGCCACCTTCTCCATGCTGTCCACTCGTTCCCACTACTGCAAGCCAGTAATTGGACTTGTGCTCAAGGTACTCCCGTTTTGAGTGCAAGATGAGAAGGATGCCAAATCTGGAGTGGTAACAACTTAAACAGTCTAAGAGCCGCCGCAAACTAGGCTCCTGCGGGAGCAAACCTTGCCAGCACGTCCCTGACATCATGAGACTGCGCCTCTCTCCCCGCCCCTTTCTCCGCCCCTTTCTCCATGCCAGAGTGGTTTTTCCTTTGCTAGGGCAGCATTGCCAGCGTATTCTCTCAGTTGAATTCTGCCAACTGAGAGAGTATGCTCGCAATGCTGCCCTAGCAAAGGAAAAACCACTCTGGCACGGAGAAAGAGGCTGAGAAAGGGGCGGGGCGAGAGGCGGAGTCTCATGACGTCAGGGACGTGCTGGCAAGGTTTGCTCCCACAGGAGCCTAGTTTGCGACGGGTCTAGCTAAACCCCCAGACACCAACACAGCATCAAATGAAGCATTGCCATCTGGAAGGCTTGTGAATCCTCTCTGCTCCTACAGCCACCATGGACATGCAGAGAAAAAGTGGCCATAACTCATTGTCTACTTTGTAAATCATGAAGCAAGTTGGGTCCCCTCAATTTACCGTACAGTTCATTTTTCTTTCTTTGAGTAAAACACAGTAAAGCATACAATTGCTAACTCCATCTGCCCTCAGTTTTTAGGAATGTTAATTGCTGAAAATTCTGCAGATCAGGACTGGGAATGGTCTGGTAGCTGATATCATAAACATCCCTCGGGTTTATGGTTATGAGTAACTGTTAAAGATGCCCTGTCTGTAGTTAGCGTTTTATATGATATGATGTAAAAGTTGGTACAGATGAGCTAACAAGTCTTGTTAATACAGGCAAGGCTAAAAGATAATTCTCGAGGTGGGGGGGGGGGGGTCATCTCTGATCCCTAGCAGTCTATACTTCAAGTTATAGGACCAATAAAACTTTTCTATTTGTTTTTAATACTATCTCCTAAACATTATCGACTACAAGCATGTTTTTGAAAGCTGCAATACTCCATTCTCCCCAGTCTTGAGTAGTCTTTTGCCTCATCTTTCCTTTTGGAGGGCATCACTGTCTGTTTTGGCTCGCACAGTCAGATTTCAGACCTACCAGAAATCTGAGAGCACTGTGAAAAGGGAGTGTAACAAGGAGTAAACCTTTATAAAAAAAACTTATAATAGAAGTCATTGGTAGAAAGGCTAGTGATACAGCTGCCTTCAGGAACATAGAAACATAATAGAAACTGCTTCTGTTCCATATTTACTAACACAAAATCAGGAGAATAATGGCTTGTGGTGTCTGGAAGCAACTTTGGATCATCTTAACCTGGGCGTACCCAAGGCAACATACGGTTCTGTGTCAACAGAAACATTAGCAGACTTTACCACCCACTCACTAAACAGCTTTTTTTGATGTACATTCAAAGCATTGATGTATGATTTATATCTTGAGAGCCAGCATGATATAGTGGTTTGAGTGTCAGACTAGAACTCTAGGAGATCAGGATTTGAATCCCTGCTCAGACATGGAAACCTACAGGGTGACCTTGAGCAAGGCACTCTCTTAGCCCTAGAAGAAAGCAATTGCAAACTTGCTCTGAATAAATCTTGTTGAGAAAACCTTGTGGTAGGGTCAGTAACTGGATGGGAGACCTTCAACAAATACCAGGTGCTGTAAGCTATGTTTCAGAGAAAGAAACTGGCAAAACCAGCTCTGAATGTCCCTTGCCCAAGAGAATCCTATGAAATTCATGGGGTCACTATAAATCTACAAGTGCCCTGAAGGAATCCCACTGGAGCATTGTAGCACACCCAAATACCTGGGAGTCACTCTGGACCATGCCCTGACCTACAAGAAGCACTGCCTGAACATCAAGCAAAAAGTGGGCGCTAGAAATAATATCATACGAAAACTGACTGGCCCAACCTGGGGATCACAACCAGTCACAGTAAAGACATCTGCCCTTGTGCTATGCTACTCTGCTGCTGAGTATGCATGCCCAGTGTGGAACACATCTCACCACATTAAAACAGTAGATGTGGCACTTAATGAAACATGCCGCATTATCACAGGGTGTCTGCACCCTACACCACTGGAGAAATTACACTGTTTAGCCGGTATTGCACCACCTGACATCTGCCAGGAAGTAGCAATCAATAGTGAAAGGACCAAGGCAGTGACATCTCCAGCTCATCCCCTGTTTGGATATCAGCCAGCACGTCCATGGCTTAAACCAAGAAATAGTTTTCGAAGATCTACAGAGACACTCGCTGGAACACCTCAGCAAGCGAGAGTCCAAAAGTGGCAGGCTCAAACCCAGAACCTCAACCAATGGCTGATACCAAATGAGAGACTCCCCCCTGCGCACACAGAAAACTGGGTGACTTGGAAGGCGCTGAACAGACTGCGCTCTGGCACCACAAGATGCAGAGCCAACCTTAAGAAATGGGGCTACAAAGTGGAATCCACGACATGCGAGTGTGGAGAAGAGCAAACTACAGACCACATGCTGCAATGCAACCTGAGCCCTGCCACATCCACAATGGAGGACCTTCTTGCAGCAACACCAGAGGCACTCCAAGTGGCCAGCTACTAGTCAAAGGACATTTAATCAACTACCAAGCTTGCAAATTTTGTGTTTTTTGTTTGTTTGTTAGTTAAAAATGCAATGCAACTGTCTGGTCTGCCCCTGACACGATAAATAAAAATACCTGAAGGCACATGGACACACAAAAGTTTACCATAAAATGAAATTGACCTGAAGGCACGTAATAACATCAGCAAATATATATTCAATCCTGTCTCTGATACACACAGACATACTCACATATATGGAATGGTATGGTTGTTTTTCAGTATTTTCCCTTTTAACAGTAACTACAATTCAAAACCCCTGGTGACAGTGCAGGTTAAACTACTGAGCTGCTGAAGTTGCTGACTGAAAGCTTTTGCCAACCTAACAGTTCAAAAACATGCAAATGTGAGTAGATTAATAGGTATCACCCTGGTGGGAAGGTAACGGCACTCCTGCAATCATGCTGGCCACATGACCTTGAAGGTGTCTATAGACAACGGCAGCTTTTCAGTTTAGAAATTGAGATGAGCACCACCTCCCAGAGTCGGACATGACTAGACTTAGTGTCAAGGGGAAACCTTTACCTTTACCTTTTACTGTTCAAGTGCTAAAAGACAATAGCTTCTGAGGTTACCTGTTCTTCGATTAAACTAAATGTCAACCTTAAATTAACCTCCCCCAGCTGAATTTCCTTCAAATATTCTGGACCACAACTACCAGTTGTTAATAGCTATCATGGCCAATTGGGATTGGTGGATAGGATTTATCAATGAGAAGACTTGAAGTTGGGAAAATTTGCTTTAGTGTCTAGAAGTAACATAGGCCCTATCTACAGTGCAATTATAATTCAGATTGATCTGCATTGTATGGTAAGTGTAGACTCTAAAATGCAGTTTAACAGCATCAAACTGGATTATATATGTCTAAACTGAACATATAATGAAGTTCAATCTGCATTATATTGGCAGTGTAGATGTGGCCATAGGGACCTGTTTTATAAAGGTTATTTTAAATAGTTACATCAAACCTAGTAAACATTTTGCAGACTGAAAAGTGCAATATAGGAAGAAGCTCTGTTGTGTTTATTAGAGTATTTATTTCCACACAAGCATGGATAGGGCTGCCGTCTAAGAAACCAAAGACTGAAGATCGAATTGAAAGAAAGAGATAAAATAACTCTGATCACATCTTTTATTTATTTGTTTGTTTGTTTATTTACTGTATTTATATACTGCCTTTCTCATCCCTGGAGCACTCAAGGTTTACAACAAACTAATGGCAAAAATGCAATGTCAACATACAGTACACAATGAAGTAATAATAACTAATTACTACATAGAACTATTAACTTAAAATCAATTAAAACCATTAAACATAAGACATACATAAAATTTAAACATCCTAGTATAAACATTAAAGAAAGATAAATATCTTTTCTTCTGAAATTAGTGTGTGGAATTCAATGACTTGTGGCATCTTTTCCATTAAAAAATCTTGCTAGTTTTTTCAGGCCTAGACTTCAAATTAACGGGTGTTCATTGGTGCCTGGATAGTTTGGCTCCAGCTGGCTGAAGAAATGCAGAGCCAGTTCAATGGCTTGCAATGGATCAGAGGTTCAGTTAGGTTGGTACATTGCCTGCACTGGTTTGCCCATCCCTATGCCTAATGCTGTATTTGATATTATGAGCATTGCCATAACAACAGACATTGTGGCACAAGCACAGAATCTCTGCCCGAGGCACATGACATCCTGGTAATAGCGGCAAAGCAACTTTATATGAAGATGTGGTGCCAAAGCAAAACAGATGATAGAGGTTTCCCTGCACACTGCCTTGCTTCTTTAACATCCATTAAGAAATTTGGCGCCAGCTTTCCTTCTATGCAGTCTTTCCAGAGACATTTGAAATGTTGTCTGTTTGTCTCTGTTGCTACTAGGAGGTTCCCGGTTTATTGCTCCATTCACGCAGAGCAAGGCTCCAGAAAAGAGAAACAGATTTGTTAGCCAGCTGTATAGGTGAGATTTTTATTTAAGCCAGTCCAAGATGGCACAAATGAAGATGATCCTTTGCCAGGACCAGAAGGGGCTGGTATTTGCTACCAGAGGGCAAAGACAGTTCAGCTCCTTTCTTCTGTAGATAATTGAAGACAGCACAGCTATCCAAGGCGTTGGACTGTTTTGTTCATAACAGAATTGTATATTCGATTCCTCACAGAGTTTTCTTTGTCTGGTGGTGTTGATGTTCATGGAAAATCAAGAGATAAACTAGTCAAAATACTGGGAGATCTGTGATGGGAACACCATGGCCTAGCAGTTAATCCCAGTACAACTTGTAAATCACTACTAGGATTGGAAAGCTTATTAATACTTTTTTAAAACATGTTTCAAAACATATTTTTGAGTGTCAGAATAGTGCAATGAGGAAAGATTTGAACTAATGAGAATCTTCACGGTTCAAAACTTATTCTGCACAAAATTTGCACATGGGTTTTGTGCAAAAAAACAGCATTTTTGTACAGAAGCATTATTAGGCAGAAGAAACAAATGTACAAATTGTGTGCAGAATAACTCTGTAGCTACAGCATGTCCTGCACTGGAAACAGCATTTTCTGTGCAGAAATACTTTTTTCTGTGCAAAAATGGCTTTCCTCTGCATACAAAAACCCACATGCAAATTTTGCACAGAATAAGTCCTGAACTTTCAGTTGTCTTTGAAATCAGTTCTCAAAAACTTATCTCACAGTGGGAAGAACATTGCTAATATTACTCGTTGCTTCCTTCAAGAATAAAATTGTATCCCAAGTCCAACTTAGGAAAATTGCTTAGATTCACTGGGGCTGTTCAAGTTAGGATTGATGATTAAATTTAGGGCAGTTCATTTTTCACTTAGTGAACAAGTTAATTGTGTGTTTTTAATTATTGCATTTTTATATTGCCCTATAATTGATATCTTAAATTAATGTTAAGAAAATTAAACAAATTGAAACAGATGCTATGTGGCCCCAACTGCACATACTATTGTGTAGGCGAGAACGATAAGTGTAGCTACATTGAAGAGTTATAGCAATGTGGAACTTTAGAACTGTCACAATTTGTCTTAATGAAGCCTGGGCTTTGTAGTTCACCAAGGTGTTTAAAATTTCCTACTTGAGAGCCGTGTAACACTGTACTGCCTCAAATGCACAACAATAGAGGTGGGCAACTGTAGGGTAGGTGAGACTTGTTCCTCCTTGTATTCCTGAGAGGAGACATGGCCATGTATAAATATGTGAGGGGAAGTCATAGGGAGGAGGAAGAAAGCTTGTTTTCTGCTTCCCTGGAGACTAGGACACAGAACAATAGCTTCAAACTACGGGAAAGGAGATTCCATCTGGACATGAGGAAGAGCTTCCTAACTATGAGAGCTGTTCAGCAATGGAACTCTCTGCCCCAGAATGTGGTGAAGGCTCCTTCTTTGGAGGCTTTTAAACAGAGGCTGGATGGCCATCTGTCAGGGGTGCTTTGAATGCTATTTCCTGCTTCTTGGCAGGAGGTTGGACTGGATGGCTCATGAGGTCTCTTCCAACTCTATGATTCTATGATTCTGTTGCATTTTAGTACACTAGAAGTGATGTAATGTTGAAAACCACTCCATGGGATACTTGTATGGGATTAGCCTGCTATGGAAAGCCTTTAGAAATCCTGGTTAAAATCTGTGAATGGCTCCATCAAAAATGCCAAACATTATGTTTTGGTATATCCAAAGGTATGATCTCCATTTGAATGGTGCACTAGCCATGCAGGTCTGCCTATTGTCCCCATATCTGTATAATGCAGGTGAAAATCAGTAAAGTACACAAGCCATCTTTTGAGGTGTCATTATAAATCTTATTTACAAGAAACTCTACCTGAGATTCCAAGAAAGATGTTGTTTGCATGGCCAATCCCTATTTATTCTGCCGTGCAGAGCGTTTGCTGACTATGTATCTTCTTTAAAATCTTACCAGTTTCTCTCCTTTGTTCTCCAGCCAAAAAGGTATTTTCCCTTCCAGTGAGTCATACTCTAGGTGCACTGGAGCATGCTTATTAAATAAAGCCTTTGCTATATAATAAACATTGGGCACAGTCCAGCCAAAGTTAAGCACTTTTAAGCCTCATTGATTTTCAATGGGAGAGATTTAAACACTAGCTTGGCTCTTCTGTCAAACCAATGGGGTTCTGAAGTGCTTTGATTTGGATGGATCTTGGCCATTATTTGCAAGGAAGTAAATGTTTTTAGGCAGGGAAGAATAACCTGTGGCTCACCAGGTGATCTTGAATACAGTTCCCATCATCTGGGATCATTGTAGCTATTGAGAATTAGTCCAATAATACCATCCTGTACTAAGGCTTAAAAAGATGTTTTTATTTATTTACTAGCTGTCCCCTGCCATGCGTAGCTGTGGCCCAGTCTGTGTATATGTGCTTTGTGTGTATATATATATTTGTGTATATGTGTATATGTGTGTGTTTGTGTATATATATGTGTTTTTGTGCATGTTTTGCAATGCATTTCTTTTACTTTTTAAGTCTCTTTTGCTGTGTTTTTCATTGTTTCTATGAGTGATGGTCACTCGTTGGCCTGATAACTGTATTATGTCCAAATTTGGTGTCAATTTGTCCAGTGGTTTTTGAATTATGCTAATCCCACAAACGAAAATTACATTTTTATTTATATAGATTTAAAACATTTATATTCCGCCCTTCTCACCCTGAAGGGGAGTCAGGGTGGAGCACAGCATATATACGGCAAACATTCAGTGCCAGGACAAGAATTCATATAAGCATACATAAACATTAAAAAGCATTTATCACAATATTAAAATACGCCATTTTAAACCGTCTTGGTCATCTTTCTCAAATCTAAATTGGCCTGGTAAAGAGTCCTATCGCTGCTTTATTGCACTGTCCCAATTTTATTGCACTGTCCCAATTAGACCTGCAATTTTATATATTCCTAACTGGGATCATGTTTAGTTGAGCTATTTGTTATTTCACATTAAAACAATATAATTGGCAGTTTTGGCTTCAATCGTCTTTGCACACTGAGTTCTGTTGTGTAGTTGCGTAATTATTGTTCCGCTATTTCACATTCTACTTGTGGATTTTAAATTTGTAAAATTGACACTAGAAATAACAATACAAACATCTTTAAATCCCTCAGAAGAACAAAATGCAGCTTCATTTTAAGAAAACAAAGGAAAATATGAATCTAAATCCCAGCAGAATTGACATCTCCTGGCCCAAACCAATCAACATAAGGTACCTCATGTTTTAAGCACAGAGGAATGGTCCAGATATTCTTCTGTTGGCAGAATATTTCACAGCATGGGAGAAGGCATGGCCCCATGGCCAGAACTTCAAAACATGGTCTTATTGGGGCTACAGCTCTCAGAATTTTCCAATCAATCATTGATATAGTGAAAGCTTCTATTCAACAGCAGTACCATCTCACAATGTTGATCAGAGAGAGTTTTAAGAAGGATTTCCTAACATAAGCAGACCCTAGAGATGGTGATTTGAATATATAGCCATTCTGGTGTTTTTGGATTCCCAACCACTGGCCATGACGGTTGGGGCTCAAGTACATCCCAATACCTTTTGCTGAGATGAAAAGCAAAAGGATATTTCCACTCCCATTCCATTCATGGAAGCATTAATTAAAGGAGCATATAAAGCCAATGCATATCAAAAACCACCAATAAATGCTTTAAAACCCACCATTTAATAGTAATCTGGATAGGTCTGCCAGAAAAGAGTGGATTTAAACACTTTTAAACTGATTTTAAACTCACACAGCATCTCAAGCTGACAAATATCTTCTGGCAGTAGCTGAAGAAAATGTCTTCTGGGTAACAGTCAGCCTAGTTTTGGCTGACTGAAAGAAATGTTTCCCAGAGGACCTACATGTGCAGGTCAGATTATATGGAAGAATAAACAACTCTGTCCTCTGACAGAAAGAACAGCCAAAGGGCTGTTGCTGCCACCCTCTCTGCATTATCCAGCAACTGCTGCCTGAGGCAACTACCTCACTCTGTCTAATGGTGGAAACCAGCTGGGCTGAGATAGATGGGAGTCAATTATGATCAAGATTTGGATGCCTACAGATTATTCACTCATGTTGTTCATAATCTGTTATTCACAGATTATTTGGATGCCTACAGATTATTCACTCCTGTTGTAGGATGGTCATCACCAACACTTAAGTTTGGCCAAAGGCAAATGCAACTGAGCTCTCATTGGTCGATTGTATTTTTGTGAAAGCTATTCAGATCAAGGGGCCAGGCGATGCATTTTAGGATTAGGCAACTGTGATATTTGGCCTACAACTCCCATCTGTCCTAGCTAGTAGAGTAAATAGTAAGAGATTATGGGTCCAAAAACATCTAGAAGGCCACAGTAGTCTAGCCTTGCTCAAGCTTGGAAAATAGTTCTTGTAAGCAGGCAGCACAGAGTAGAATGTATTTTTGCACCACTTTGTGTAAACAATTGTCTTAGTGTAGGTGACTGAATACAGATCCTGTCCTGCAGAACATACTTGATTTTTGCCTATCAATGTAAATGGGGCAAAGGCCTTACAGGCATTGCTGCTTTTATAAATGAGATTCCATCTGAACATGAGGAAGAACTTACTGACTGTGAGAGCCGTTCAGCAGTGGAACTCTCTGCCCCGGAGTGTGGTGGAGGTTCCTTCTTTGGAAGCTTTTAAACAGAGGCTGGATGGCCATCTGTTAGGGATGATTTGAATGCAATATTCCTGCTTCTTGGCAGGGGGTTGTACTGGATGGCCCATGAGGTCTCTTCCAACTCTTTGATTCTATGATTCTATAAAGCTGTTTACAAAAGTTAATCCAGTTATAGTTTTGCTAAACCCAGAGTACTAGCCATGACAGCAAAGTCGAATCTGATCTTCAGAGGGAGTGTGCTTAGTAACAGAGGAACAAAAGGCTTCTTTACAGGCTTCTCGTTAGCAATAGTTGGGAAAGGATGCAGGACTAGATAGTCTCCTGGTCTAATCTTGGTCTGCAGCATCGTGATGTTAACTGTACACCTAGAATGTCATAATGGGAATGTAAGCTCATCCACACCAAGAAAGCTTTCACATCTGAGTGATAAGTAAGTTCATTTGTTATGTCGAAGACTGAATCATTGCTCTTGGATACAATAAAAATAAAATCAAAGATGATGATCATATTAATGGCTCTGCACACCAGATAGCTTTCAGTTGTATACAGCTATTATGAAGATGACTTGAGACAATGAGAAATCTTGCATTTTAACTGTCACCTGGGGGAAAAAAATCTGGCAACCTGTCATGTAAATGCAGAACCATTGCCCAACAAGGTCCTCCGTTATCACCCATCTCAGATAGCTCAGGGCATCATGGTTTGCATTGGCTTTCTCTAATCTGGCGTCTTGATAAGCAAGCAAGTGGGACAAAGAGGATGGGAGTTGTTGCCTAAGACATTTGGAGGGTGGCAAGTTGAAGGAAGCTGTTATATAGGCTTCCTAGAGGCAGTGGATCATAGACATCCATTGATCTTCATGGTTAGAGACAAAATCCAGGCACAAGTTGATCACAGCTGGTGCTGCAATTGAATATACAATCATTCATTGTATGCCCGTCTTTCCTCATTTCCAAATTGAATATGCTGTCTTTCACCATGTGCTCTTCCACAGCCATTTGATATCTATATTAAAAGTGTGTGTGTGTGTGTGTGAGAGAGAGAGAGAGAGAGAGAGAGAGAGAGAATAAGATTGCACAGCCAGTTTTATTTTGGAAACAGTTAACAAAAGTGTTGTTGAAGGCTTTCATGGCTGGAATTGCTGGGTTGCTGTGAATTTTCCGGGCTGTATGACTATGTTCCAGAAACATTCTCTCCTGACGTTTCACCCACATCTATGGCAGGCATCCTCAAACTTTGTGTGCTTCTGGAGCATGACCATACAGCCCATAAAACTCACAGCAACCCAGTTAACAAAATCATCTCTATGGTGTTATTTCTGTAAGAATTTCACAACCACAGATACTAGACTTACAACATGTTTGCATCTGCAAACCATTCTGCCTGGAATAATGGAATGCAGCTATTGAATGTTGAAAACCTCCCTTGCTGCATTTGTCAACTGGTGTTTCTCTCTTTTTATAAAATATATAATTCTGATCTTCTGTGGTTATGCTGGCTATCTTGAAAATGTGTGTCATTGCTCAGAGGGGAGATAGAAGTAATGAAGCTCTTATTACTTTATCAATCCATGAGGGATCTAGGACATTCATGTGCTCTATTTTGTCAGCATTTGACACAGGCCAAATAATAATAGCAGCTTCATTGGCTCACAGATATTACTTTTGAACCCTTGCTTTCCCATATTTCCCCTACCTGTGTTCTCTTCCTAATAGTCCAACTTCATATTGTAAGCTTTTTGTGAAGGGGGCTTATCTAGAAGTGGCTTTTAGAGGTCTGTCTTTGCATTTACTGTCTCCAGGTGTGTCATTTGTATAAACTTTAGAACAACTATGCTATTGTAGAGATTAATTTTGCAAGGAAAATTGTTATTTTGCTGTGGTTTGTGGTGCTCTTTTTCCTTTGCCCTCCTTGGTTGTCTGTTTTATTCAACGTGCAGTGAGGACATTGACCTAAAAATGCACGAGAGGGCAGCAGAGAGCAAAGGATGGTTTAGAGGCAGCAAGCATGGCTGCTACCTGAGAAATTGTGTGCGATTGATAGAAAATCGAAAAGTTGAAGGTTTACTAGAGGGCCTGAGTATTCTGTTATTGTCCCAACTTGGCATCATTTCAAAAACTGCAAATGAAAACTGTTTTGTAAGATGTCTGTGAACCCATTCAATGGGCAGTGCGCCTTCCAGATGCTGTGTGACTGTACATCCCCAAATCCCTTCATAGAATTATAGAGTTGGAAGAGACCTCATGGGCTATCCAGTGCAACCTCCTGCCAAGAAGCAGGAACATTGCATTCAAACCACCCCCAGAAGATGGCCATCCAGCCTCTGTTTAAAAACTTCCAAAGAAGGAGCCTCCACCACACTCCGGGGCAGAGATTTCCACTGCTGAACAGCTCTCACAGGAAGGTCTTCCTCATGTTCAGGTGGGATGTCCTTTCCTATACTTTGAAGCCATTATTCTACGTCCTGGTCTCCCGGACAGCAGGAAACAAGCCTGCTCCCCCCTCCCTATGACTTCTCCTCACATATTTATACATGGCTATCACGTCTCCTCTCAGCCTCCTCTTCTTCAGGCTAAACATGTCCAGGTCTTTAAGCCATCCTTCATAGGGCTGGTTCTCCAGAACGTTGATCATTTTAGTCACCCTTCTCTGGACACATTCCAGCTTGTCAACATCTCCCTTCAATTGCGGTGTCCAGAATTGGTCACAGTATTCCAGGTGTGACCAAGGCAGAATAGCATGACTTCCCTAGATCTAGACACTAGACTCCAGTTTATGCAGGGCAAAATCCCATTGGCTTTTTTTTGCCGCCGCATGACATTGTTGGTTCATATTTAACTTGTTGTCCACAAGGACTCCAAGATCTTTATCACACATAGTTTTTCACACTACCATCTCTGTAATCTAAGATCATTTTGAATTCTGCTCCTGTCCTCTGGGGTATTAGCAATCCCTCCCAATTTGGTGCTGTCTGAATACTTGATGATCATGCCTTCTAACCCTTCATCTAAGTCCTTAGATGACTTAGAAGAAGGGTTAGTCCCATTGGTTGTCCTGGCTAGGACTGATGAGACTTGCAATCCAATAGGGACATTGTTTCAAAGAAGGTAAAATGAAGGCACTGCCCTCAGATAAGGATTCTGCATAAATGTTTCCTTCAGTCCCCACATTTTGATCACTTCACAGACTGAAATGTTGACTATTGTTCAGGCCTAGAAATCTTTTATTTGCTGTCTTCATGATCCCTTGGTCACTTGGCCTGCCCCTGTTCTTTGATTCCCCAGCTGTAGCTACAAATGCTCAAGTGACGTTTTCAGCAACCACAATGATAGCAATTTGGAGAATGAGAGAAAATTTTATTTGGTGGGCAATACTGCCATTCCCAACCCTTGCCATATGTACACCCTATTGTCCAACGTGTCTTCCAGCTGTGCACTAGATTTGTAAGGATATTGGTTTTAAAAATCTAATTCTTAAATATATGGATTTAATCTAAAAGGATTCATTTTGCATCTACACACTGGCTCACCAATCCCCCAGTGTACTACAGTCACTTTGGACATGTATTTTTTTCTGGACAATAGATCCCATCATAAACATAGTTGGCTATGCCTGATGGGAGTGATAGTCTGGAAAATATGCTGGAGGAAGCTGAGTTTGCATGAGTATGCAGTTACCCTTCTACCCAATGTGGCAGCAGAGGTTTTGTCAAATTATCCTTTTCAGGAGAGCTGTGAAAAAACAGATCCTCCTCCTCACACCAAACCTTGGAAAAGTTCCTTTTTGTGGAATATATCCCCCAGAATCCTTTTGCCGGCATGGTGGGTGGGCCACAAAGTGCGTTTTGTGGGACTCAAATGCTCCATCTTGGGACAGGAAAACTATAATCATCTAAGCTAGTGGTAATCACATATTTTGCTGTGGCTGGAAGAAATGCTTTCATTTGTCTGCCCTGATGACCATTATAGAAATACCTCTGTGTGGACTTTTTTTTAAATTGCCAAGTGAGCAGCAAACCTCTCGCTGTATTTGGGAAACAGGAAATAACTCTGAGGTCAAACTGTACAAGTGACTACTGGGTTTGACCAGCTTGTTAAAATTCCCCTTCTCCTAAGCCCCTTACGTTAGCCTATTAACTTTGTAGCAGGAGCTACTGAGTAAATTAGTTTTCATCAGGAGGACTGCGGAGACGATGTCTGGAGGTTGGGAAGCAACAAGGCTCAATGTGGCATGTGCCAAAATAAATGAAGGGGGAATTCTCCCAAAAACAGTTTGACATAACCAAGTTGCCCAGCCTGACCAAACATTATTCATGGGGCGTGGAAAGGTCTGACACACAGGGAGAGACATCCAACCGGGAAAGGGTCCAGCGGCGGAGCCGGGAAGCTGTCCTAGTACTGCTTTTAGGGAAAGGCGGCTGAACCCAGATGAGGGAAATCTTGACTAGTTTGTTGAGAAAGAGAGGAACGTACCGCCTGACTTCTTTCTCTCATGTATTTGTTGGAGATTCAGAGAAGGTCGTGTGAGGACACAAGGGAGTGGGCAGTGCCACTGGCCAGACTCAGAACTGTATCTATCATGTTACTGAGCAGGGCCTTTGATGGTGGAACTGTGTGTAATATTCTGGGCTGTTCGCTTTGATGAGTAAAAGGTTCCAGATGGGGTTTGCTCAGATGCTGCAATGGGACTTTTTATTTCTGTTTTCTAGAGCACTGCCACAATCTTTGCCACAATCTCTCCAGCTTTCCATTTACTAGCAAGAGGCAGTCACCCTGTTTTTGCAAAGCTTATATAGGTTACCCTTTTTGAAGTGTAGCTCTCAGGGTCCTTTGGCCATCAGTATGGCCAGTGGGTTTTAAAAATAACTTTTTTTGTGCAGTGGATAGCAGTGGGTTTTTCCTCCTCTCCTTCCCCTGTCTTCTATTTCTTTTAGTAATCTTTGAAATTACTTGAAATGTAGTAACGGCGCTCCATGCAATCATGCCAGCCACATGGCCTTGGAGGTGTCTATGGACAACACCGACTCTTCAGCTTACAAATGTAGATGAGCACCAACCCCCAGAGTTGGACACAACTGGACTTAATGTCAGGGAAAACCTTTACCTTTTTAATCTTGAAATTCTTTATCTTCAAAGTATATGAACCATATATTCAGAATTTATTTAATTATATTTTACTTCTATTTTAGTCATATCTTACTTTTCTTTTTCATGGGACCCAAGGTCACTCATAGCCTAGGTCAAGACAAACTGCAGCTAAAGAAGTTTTAAAATTCAGGTGAAAGGAATGAATGAAACAGCTTGTTGTGAAAGCATTGGAGGTGATGAATATTTACAGCCATTTTACAGGAAATTCTAGGACTTCACTTGCCAAGTTACACATGGAGGCTCTTGGTTATTTCAAAAGAGACACGAAGCATCATTGCTACTTGGTGAGTATTTCTTCTGAATGTGTCTTAAGGCATGAGGCAGCTTATAACCCCTTGAAGTCAGTTAACACCAAAAGAGCCATTTTATACTACACAACTATGTTAGGATTCCACTTTAACTGCCACAATAACACTGTACAGAATTTTGAGATTTGTAGTTTAAGGTAAAGGTAAAGGTTTCCCCTGACATTAAGTCTAGTCGTGTCCAACTCTGGGGAGTGGTGCTCATCTCCATTTCTATCCAAAGAGTGGGTGTTGTCCATAGATACCTCCAAGGTCATGTGGCTGGCATGACTGCATGGAGTGCTGTTACCTTCCTGTCGAGGCGATACCTATTGATCTACTTACATTTGCATGTTTTCAAACTGCTAGGTTGGCAGAACCTGGGCCTAACAGTGGGAGCTCACTCCACTCCCCAGATTCGAACCTCCAACCTTTTAGTCTGCAAATTCAACAGCTCAGCGGTTTAACCCACCGTGCCACCAGGGGACCTGGTTTGCGGTTTAGAGAGAGGCAATTCGAATTCTCAGCCAAAGAACTGAGGTACCTCACCAAACTACGAATGCCAGTATTCCACAGGATTCAGTCTAGGCAACTAACATGGAATTAAAGCACTATAATTTTGCAGTGTGAAAGTCTCCCAAAGTCCCAAATATCATCTGATGGGGCGTGTTCAGAAGAAGCCATGACTCAGGGTACATCTTGATGCAGTTTGACATCGTTTAAACTGCCATGGCTCCATTCTATGCAATCCTGGAATATGTAGTTTGGTAAAGCACCAGCACTCTTTGAAAGAGAAAGCTAAAGACCTTGTAAAACTACAACTCCCATTATTCTACAGAATTAAGCCATGTCGGTTAGTGGTGTCAAACTGTAGTAATTCTACAGTATAGATTCACCACTGGTTAGTTCTTGAATGAGAGGTAACCACAGAATCCCAGAGATAAAGCAGAGTTAGTAAAGACTCTTGTCTGAACCATGGAGAATTGCTACCAATAGACAGTAACTGAGCCACATGGCCCAGTGGTCTACCTATGCGTGCATCCACTTTGTATGTTCTCCAAACCTTCCAGCTAGCCTGGCAGTGGCTAACAGCCCCACAAGTCACATCTCCTTGCCCTGTTCATACCTGCTGTGGACATTTGACATTTTGCGTCTCTGTCCTTCCAGCATCATAAACTAATGAGCTGCTGGCAGTAATGAGTCAGCAAAACCAAGTTTAAGATTTTCCAGATGGAGTATCCTTTTTGTGAACATGTGGTGTTTTCCGACAAACACTGACAGCCTGCTATAATTTGTTTAGCAATCTTGCTTTTCTCTGTTTTGTGAACTTTGAGAATTAAGTGCCAGCTAATTACAGATGTTAGGCAATAGCAGAGCATTGCTGAAGAAATCAGATGATTTTCCTGAACAAAACTGTCCAACATGAACTATATATGTGTATATATATCTGAGAGAGATATGGAGATAAAATGTGAAAGGAAAATAATATTCTATTCTAAATCCACTAGCTGCATTTCACAATGCAAAAGAAACTAAGCTATAAGAAAGTTCAATTGAGTTCATTTGGATTTATTCAGAGTGTAGGTTTACACAATAAAATTGGTGAGCTTTAGTTACAGCATTATTCTACCTGTATTTCCTAAAGCTCAAATGGCTGTTTCCACCAGCCATTTGCAGTAGGTTGAGATATGTTACATGGCCCAAGCCTGTCCAGAGAACATTATGGTGAAGTGGGAATTTGGATCCAGATCTCAAGTTCGATAATGAATCCATTGCGCCATATTACATCTCATGTATTATACACTTCTTGGCCTCAACTGAACATGTTCATTGGACTTTCTAGGATATTTTGCACTGAAACATGGAAGTGAACTTCACTGTGTTCAAGAGGTCAGTTTCCTGAGTAGTGATCCAAGGAATGGGCAAAGTGTGGCCCTCCAAGTGTGTTTATTAGAGATGGGAAATGCAGTCCCACAACATCTGGAGGGATACACATCACCCATATGTAAATTAGATATGAACAATGATTTAGAAAACAAATGTAAAGAATGAATATTACCTACCAAAGCAGAGTGGAAATCATAGCATCATAGGGTTAGAAGAGACAGCATGGGCCATCTAGTCCAATGTTCTGCCATGCAGGAAAAGCACAATCAAAATACACCTGACAAAGGGCCATCCAGCATGTGTTTAAAATAAGAAGCTTCTACCACACTCCATGGCAGAGAGTTCCACTGCTGAACAGTTCTTTCAGTCAGGAAGTTCAGGTGGAATCTCCTATCCAGTCATTTGAATCCATTGCTCCGAGTTCTAGTTTCCACGGCAGCAGAAAACAAGGCTGCTCCCTCTTCCTTATGACATCCTTTCACATATTTATACATGGCTATCATGTCTCATTTCAACCTTCTCTTCTGTAGGTGAAAATATGCTGCTCTTTCAGCTGCTCCTCATAGTGCATGGTCTTCAGACCTTTGATCATTTTAGTCTCCCTCCTCTGGATGTATTCCAGCTTATTGACATCTCCCTTTAGTTGTGGTGCCTAGAAACCGCATTGAGTCGCCTGCTAAGGGCTGAAAAACGCGGTATAAAAAAGAAGTAAATAAATAAATAGAAATGGACACAGTATTCCATGTGAGGTTTGACAAAAGCAGAACAGAGAGGCACCATGACTTCCCTCGATCTAGACACTATGCTCCTTTTGATGCAGCCCATAAATCCTATTATGGAAAAGAACATCCATTTTCTAGTCCATCTCATATTTCTAAGTTAACAAGGTAACATAGAACATGGGCTTCTGAAGCGTTCTATGATTTGCAAACATCCTTTTAGATATATCCCCCAAGTTATTAAAATACTTCCTAGATCTCATTCAAGTATATTCCGAGAAGTTCACTAATCCACGAAAAACTGACTATGCAGAATGTTAATAATTACAAACAGTATTATGAACCATCTCATAAAATCATAATACCCAATTACAGACAGTAGATCATTCAAATATTGAAAGCCGGCTTGAGTAAGCAGATTCTAAATGTCATTCTAAAAATAGGGAGACAGACAGACAGAAAGTGGTAGCATCAGGACAGAACATTGATGCAGTAAAACCAAAGCTCAAGAGAACGAGCAGAAGAACCACCGGTTCATCTTCTGCAGGGTGTGAATACCACATTTTAAGGGAAATAATGCATTTGCCATCTACGTGGGGGCTGTCCCCATTAAAACCATTAATTTGGATGCAGAGCATGAATAATAATAATAATAATAATAATAATAATAATAATAATATTTGACTTAGGATTTTGTGATATGAAATCCAGCATACATACAAAATCCAGCATAGATATCATTTGCTGTGTCATACTGTGTTTTGTGTCAGTAAAATAAAAAATAAAATAAAATAAAATAAAATAAAATAAAATAAAATAATAATAATAATAATAATAATAATTTATTTCTAGACCACCCTCTCTCCCTGGAGGGACTCAAAGTGGTTTGCACGTAAAAAGGCAAACATTCAATAATAATAAAAATAATAACTTTATTTTTATATCCCTCCTCCATCTCCCCGAAGGGACCCAGGGCAGCTTACAAAGGGACATGCCCAACAAAACAGGTTAAAATAAGCATAAAAAACAAGCAACATCAATAGACATAAAATTAGACAACATTATAAAAATGATTAAAAAGCTATCACGGCTGAGCAAATAAAGTGCTGGGTTCGGTTCAAAATTACTAAGTCCAATGAATCCTAAGTATAGCCAGGGAAAGTGCGACAATCGGAGGACTGGGCTAGGAGGCAAATGTCCTTAGGCTATTAAAGTGTTAGAAGTGCAAAAAAGGACCATGTTAAAGTGCTGGAGCTGGATAGGTTGGGAAATTCTGAGGTGAACTTCCTAATCAAAGGCACAATGGAACAACCAAGTTTTTAATTCCTTGTGGAAAATGGAGAGAGTGGGAGCTTGTCTGATTTCTCTGGGGAGGAGTTCCAGAGTTGAGGGGACACCACAGAGAAGGACCTTTCTCTCGTCCCCACCAACCGAGCTTGTGCAGGCGGTGGAAGCAAGAAAAGAGCCTCCTCGGATGATCTTAAATTATGTGCTGGCTTTAGGGCTATATATATGATAACCTGCACTTTGTATCGGGACCAGGAACTTATTGGAAGCCAGTGGAGCTGTTCAGTGCCTCCAGAGAGGTGAAAACACCTCAAATACATTAAAAATGGCTGACAAAGGTGTTACATCTAAGACATATCATTAGAGCCATCTAATACACATTGATTAGCCAATCAATCGATTTGTTAAAATAGATACAGTGATTCTTTCTCATTTTTGTTGAAAGGCAAGGGAACTCTCTTTAAAAAACATTTCAAACTAAATGGTGAGATACAAAACAGATCAAGGTTCTAGTTTAATGTCAGAAATATTTCATATTTTGTTAGAAAATTGTCATTTCTGCAAGTACACAGTCATACACAGTTGTCCACATCTGCACAACTAATAGAAGAGGAGCCTAGTCATCTTTCACAGCCAGCCATCCTAATTTGAGAATTTCATGTAACTCCTTAGTGGGATGATAACTTCACACACTCTCACTGATAGCAGTACGCCTTTAATTGGGAATCTAGCAGCCAATTCACTCAGCCATTTTGATCAGGAGTTTTGACACATTGCCAGAGGAGACTATTCAAAATCCCCATAAACCAACCAAGTCCCCTGTCCCACTGCTGCCACCACACACATCGCAAGACGGTGTTTGGATGGAACAGATAGCATCTTTGTCATGTTGTCGCCAGAGCAAACTGATTGTATACATTGGCTCTCAGTGTGTACCGCTAGGCATGAACTGCTTCTCAGATGAGTCTCATTACAGAAAAGAACAACATGGCAAAAGCCTCCGAAATGACACATGGGATCAACACAAGGCAGCTGCATTCAATCAGTTCCTGATTCTAGAGTGAGCTATCTGTTACATGGGGAATAATTTTGTAAGTCATCCATATGGTTAGAGAAAACAGTGAGAGTATTGAATCAAATTTAGTCTAAATGAAGGAAGAAAACGAGATCCTTGCTAGAACTTGTGCTATGTGTAATCTAGTCATCCTCTTCCAGAAATTGTTGGGTTGGAATTCCCATCTTAAGCGGTTGAGGGGGGAAAGGAAAGGGACTGAGGCTGCTAGGAATGGTGGGAGTTGCAGTCCAAAACACCTGGAGGGCCCAAGCTTGCCCCTGCCTGGTGTAGGTGCAGCCATAATCACTCCCAGCAGCTCAGCACGCAGATTTCCCGCTGGCAAACAGATGGGGTGCCTACCTTTCTTTTTATTGCAACCCAAACCTGCTCTTGGCAGCTCTGCTTCTCTATATACAATTGACCTTTTCTTTCTTTCCTTTCTTTGCAAGAGGGTATACTGTAGTAAAATCAGCAGGGCTTCCTCTGGGACAGCTTAATAGGACTTGCGTCAGAGCTGACATGGATGAAAATATATAGGGTTTGCATAATGCACCTAGTGTATTCAGCGTAAGAAAAAAAATCGCCATCTCCTGAGCTGATGAGCTTTTTCAATCAGTTTTTTATATATATAAAAAAATTAAAAACCCTTGACATTTTGTCACATTTCCCTTTCTAAACCCAAGCTACACAACGGGAAGCTAATGTTGCAAAGCCTCATGGCAGCTTTGTCCTCTTTGTCTGCGCTGTTGCAGACACTGCAGTTCCGCGTCATATCTTCCTCTCGGTATATCAATGGCCTTGACCTAGTGGCTGTACTCGTTTTCTGAGGCTGTTCTTCCACTTTTGAGATGTTCTCTAACTCCCACCCAACCTTAACCATCAACTGTGCCACTGCAGCATTCAGAAAACCTGAAAATTTAGGCCAGGCGCTTTCTTCTTCCTCCTCTTTTTATGTTACTTGTGCATGTCCTTTTTACTCACAACTACACTAAACCCATCTCATCTATGGGTGCATCTACAATGTAGAATTAATGCAGTTTAACATCACTTTACCTACAATGGCTCAATGCTGTAGAACCATGGGAGGAGTAGCATGGTGAGGCATCAGTACTATTTATTAGAGAAGGCTCCAGACCCTGTAAAACTACAAATCCCATAGAGCCGTGGCAATTCAAATGGTGTCAAACTGCATTAATTCTACAGTGTAGATCAGGCATGGGCAAACTGGGCCCTCCAGGTGTTTTGGACTTCAACTCCCACAATTCCTAACAGCCTCCAAAACACCTGGAGGGCCAAGTTTGCCCACGCCTGGTGTAGATACACACTGTGGGATTTATGTTAAGTGTTGACTTGGCATTCCACAATTAATTCACCAAGTCTGTTCTTGCTTCATTAGGAATTGGTTGGAGGCAGGGATCATGACTCTCCAGACGTTTTTTTGAATTCCCAGCATCCCTCACTATTGGCTATGCTAGCTAGAACTGATGGGACTAGCAATCTAACTGTAACTGGAAGGCCCTATGATGCAGACTGGCACAGGTATTTTGCTGTGTGCTGCAATATTTGCTAGAGATGCAACTTCTTAACCTCTGCTAGACCCCATCTGCACTGACCATTTAGTTTCAGACCCATATTGAAGAAAGTACTTTCACTGTGCAAAAAAGACAATTACATAGAGAATATAATTTTTTTCTGTGGCAGGAGTGACTTGAAAAACTGCAAGTTGCTTCTGGTGTAAGAGAATTAGTTGTCTGGAAAGATGTCACCCAGTTGACGCCCGAATGTTTTACCATTCTGTGGGAGGCTTCTCTTATGTCCCTGCATGGGAAGCTGGAGCCGGCAGACAGAAGCTCACCACGCTCCCCGGATTCAAACCCAACCTTTTGATCAGCAGTCCTGCTGTCACAAGGGTTCAATCCACTGTGCAAATGATTACATAGGAAATCCTGAAACTATTTTGAAGCCCAGAATGTGATTACACAAAACACAAATGTGCATTGAACATGCTTTTGTGGGAGTATGTGGTCTGGCCGCCACAGTTTGGAGATAGCTTTGAACTGCATTAAATGACCAGTGTAGATGGGGTCTTCATAGCTGGACACCAGAAAAGAATATCACTTAGACCAGGGTTCAGCAGAATGCGGATTTCCAGTTCCCAGCAACTCTAGCCAGGGTAGACAATGGTGAGGAATGCTAGGAGTTGCAGTCAAACAATATCTACATAATGACCTCAACTGACGGATAAGAGCTTTCCCTCTTTTCTCTGCACCCAGAAGACAGATCAGTATGATGCAGGAGGGTATTAGGAAGGCAGGGGAGTGGGGGCTGTTATGTAAGTTGGGGGTAAATCCACTACAAAGCCTTTTCTAGGGTGTGTTTCTGCATGTGCCTAAATCTTAAAGTGAAAGATCTATGCAGACATTTGCCAGGTACTACCTGCATATGTATTTGATTCACTAAGGGTGCATCTACACCAGGCAGTGCTTTGGACTCCAACTCTCACCATTCCTAACAACCTCAGGCCCCTTCCTTTCCCCCCTCAGTGGCTTAAGAGTGCATCTACATCAGGGATGGGCCAACTTGGGCTCTCCAGGTGTTTTGGACTCCAACTCCCACCATTCCTAACAGCCTCAGGCCCTTTCCTTTCCCCCCTCAGCCGCTTAAGCGGCTGAGGGGGGAAAGGAAAGGGCCTGAGGCTGTTAGGAATGGTGGGAGTTGGAGTCCAAAACACCTGGAGAGCCCAAGTTGGCCCATGCCTGATCTACACACTGTAGAACGCTCCGCCCCCGTCCGCAGCAAGAAGAACTCCAGCCCGTGTTTGCTCGAGAGCCGCCGGGAGTGTTGTGAGCGAGCCTCGCTGGGCTGGTTTCTGCTGCCGCGCGAAGCACGATAAGAATGCCATTGACGTCAGCAGAGGCATCAGCAGGGAGAGCGGCACCCCGGCCCTGCAGACCGCGCCAAGGCAAGGCGAGGAAGGCCCGCCAGCAAAGAGAGAGAGAGAGAGAAACAGAGACAGAGAAAGAGAAAGAAAGAGCGGGGGAAAGGAGGGAGGGAGGAGCCGGCGGGGAAGAGACGGCTCCAGCCAGCTGCCTTCGCCGCCTGCATTTCCTGCAAATGAAACCCCAGCGATGAGGAGGAGGGGAGGGGGAGATTAAAGTGCTCCAGAGTCACCCAAATAGGGGCTGGAAGGCTATAAAAGGGGGGCTCCACGCTTTGACACCTCATTGAGCATCCTAGAGTCTGTAGAATGGTGAAGCACCAAGCATTGGTCAAACTACAACTCCTAGGATTTCATAGCACTGAAGTGGGGCCCAACTGCAGTGTGGATGAACATCAGGACAGACTTTTGGGTGCATAGCAGATGCAAAACACTGTGAACTGCCACTGGCTCAATGCTATCAAATCCTGGGATGTGTAGTTTGATAGAATGGTCAAACTACAACTCCCAGGATTTCATAGCACTGAAGTGGGGCCCAACTGCAGTGTGGATGAACATCAGGACAGACTTTTGGGTGCATAGCAGATGCAAAACACTGTGAACTGCCACTGGCTCAATGCTATCAAATCCTGGGATGTGTAGTTTGATAGAATGGTCAAACTACAACTCCCAGGATTTCATAGCTCTGAAGTGGGGCCCAACTGCAGTGTGGATGAACATCAGGACAGACTTTTGGGTGCATAGCAGATGCAAAACATTGTGAACTGCCACTGGCTCACTCCTATCAAATCCTGGGATTTGTAGGGTTTTTTTTTCATGTTAGGAGCAACTTGAGAAACTGCAAGTTGCTTCTGGTGTGAGAGAATTGGCCGCCTGCAAGGACATTGCCCAGGGAATGCCCAGATGTTTGATGTTTTACCATCCTTTTTTGGGAGGCGTCTCTCATGTCCCCACATAGGGAGCTGGAGCTGATAGAGGGAACTCATCCACACTCTCATAGAATCATAGAGTTGGAAGAGACCTTATGGGCTATCCAGTCCAACCCCCTGCCAAGAAGCAGGAATATTGCATTCAAAGCACCCCTGACAGATGGCCATCCAGCCCCTGTTTAAAAGCCTCCAAAGAAGGAGCCTCCATCACACTCCAGGGCAGAGAGTTCCACTGCTGAACAGCTCTCACAGTCAGTTCTTCCTCGTGTTCAGATGGAATCTCCTCTCTTGTAGTTTGAAGCCATTGTTCCATTGTGTCCTAGTCTCCAAGGAAGCAGAAAACAAGCTTGCTCCCTCCTCCCTGGGGCTTCCTCTCACATATTTATACATGGCTATCATATCTCCTTCAACTTGAGAAACTGCAAGTTGTTTCTGGTGTGAGAGAATTGGCCGTCTGCAAGGACATTGCCCAGGGAACGCCCAGATGTTTGATGTTTTACCATCCTTTTTTGGGAGGCGTCTCTCATGTCCCCACATGGGGAGCTGGAGCTGACAGAGGGAGCTCATCCACACTCCCCAGATTCAAACCTACGACCTGTCAGTCTTCAGTCCTGCTGGCACAAGGGTTTAACCCAGGGGTCCACAAACTTTTTCAACAGAGGGCCAAGTCACAGTCCCTTAAATTGTTGGAGGGCCAGATTATAATTTGAAAAAAACATGAATGAATTCCTATGCACACTGCACATATCTTATTTGTAGTGTAAAAAACACTTTAAAACAATACAATAATTAAAATGAAGAACAATTTTAACAAATATAGACTCATTAGTATTTCAATGGGAAGTGTGGGACTGCTTTTGGCTGATCAGATAGGATTGTTGTTGTTGTTGTTGTTGTATGCTTTCAAGTCACTTCAGACTTAGGTTGACCCTGAGCGAGGGCCGGGTAAATGACCTTGGAGGGCCATATCCGGCCCCTGGGCCTTAGTTTGAGGACCCCTGGTTTAACCCATTGTGGCACCGGGGGCTCCAGTTTGATGGGGCACAGAACCCTTTGGCAGAGAAGACCTTTGTAAAACCACAGCTTTCGTGGTTTCCTAGCATTGAGCCATAGTAATGTTACTGAGCAATTTAGAACGGCAGTGGTTGGTGAGATCCAAATCTCTGGCTTTTGCCTGGTGAGAAAAAGAAGACAATATTCCAGAATAAATCTCTCCAAGATGAAGCAGAAGCCTTGGTGAGCCAGGAAGCCCCCAGTGGTGGAATGGGTTAAACCCCTGTGCTGGCAGGACTGAAGACCAACAGGTCACAGGTTCGAATCCGGGGAGAGGCGGATGAGCTCCCTCTATCAGCTCCAGCTCTTCATGCGGGGACATGAGAGAAGCCTCCCACAAGGATGATAAAAACATCAAATCATCCGAGCGTCCCCGGGACAACGTCCTTGCAGATGGCCAATTCTCTCACACGAAAAGCGACTTGCAGTTTCTCAAGCCGCTCCTGACATGACCAAAAAAAAAAGAAAGAAAGAAAGAAAGAAGCGGGAGCCACCGAGGTATTTATTTAATTTCAGCTGAAAGTAATGCCAGCTTTCAGTAATCCACCCAAAAATAAACAGATACAAAACACAGTAAAACAGGCACTTTTATGCTCTTTTCAAAATTCCCACTGCCTGCAGCTCGACCTGGCTTGGCTGTGGTTGGTCAAGCCTGGATGATGTCAATGAGGTCGCCCTGTGGAGGCAGGAGTCCGGCACGCCCTGACCAATGGGAGAGTGCCTCTTGCCTTCGATGTAAATTTCCCTGTCCAGCGGTTGGAGAGGGGCTGACAGGTCTTAGAACAATGGATGAAATTTTTTTTGTCATGTCAGGAGTGACTTGAGAAACTGCAAGTCGCTTCTGGTGTGAGAGAGTTGGCCGTCTGCAAGGACGTTGCCCAGGGGACGCCCGGATGATTTGATGTTTTTATCATCCTTGTGGGAGGCTTCTCTCATGTCACTGCATGAGGAGCTGGAGTTGATAGAGGGTGCTTATCCGCCTCTACTCAGATTCGAACCTGCGACCTGTCTTCAGTCCTGCCAGCACAAGGAGTTAATGCACTGCGCCACCGGGGGCTCCTGGATGAAATGATGACTGATGGTGGGAATAAGTATTCCTGAGATGTGGGCACAATTACCCTAATGGGTCTCCCAAAACCTTTATTGTCCCTTGTTCCTGATCAAGCCCAGTGGCCTAACCACCAGACTTCCTTGCAGACTCCAACAGAAAATATTGTCCACAGAAATGTCCAATGGCTGGGAATAGCAAAGGCCGTACCAAAGACAGTGGCATTATTATCCCTTGACTGAAAACCTCATGCTGGGATGGCAAACTTCGTATATTGTCCAAGCAGTGACACAGGAAGGTGGACCATCCAGCTCCTGTTATCCTTTGCATTGCCTCAAGTTGTATGCAATGCTGTCGGATCCATTCAAATGCAAATGAAGTCTGGCAAGATGTTGGCAAATCTTCCCAGGACAAAGAAAGGCGGGCAAAGGTCACCGCAAGACTTCAGTTGGCGACTTCTCCAATAATTTCATATAGTGATACAAAGCATAAACAAGATCATTCACATAAACTCACATGAAGGGCTGTGGTTGCAGGGGTACCCAATTCTGGAGGCCTGGTCCCCACAGGTTAGGTTAGGAGCAGACATACAGATCCGGGTCCTTAGGGGCCTTGATCTCCCCCGCATCACCCATGGGGGAAGGAAAATATAAGTCAATAGTAAGGAAAACCTGGGAAGGGAGTCGCACACATGGGAGTCCCAGGGGTCCTGGTGGTTCCCTGGGGTCTTGGGGAAACACACAGTGGGTTGTGGGGGCCCTTGGGGTCCCCAGGCCCAGTCTAGGAAGGAGCTGCATCGTTGGGGCCAGGATTATGGGGTTAGATAGGGGATTATGGGTTAGGTAGTATTGATGTGAGAGAAAGAGAGGAAATCTGGTTTCTGCCTCCTTCAGAGTTTTGAGGTTTGTAGTTTAGGGAAGAGCCTTGAACAGCCTCACTAAACTACAAACCCCAGAATTCTGCAGGAAGCAGAAAGCAGATTTAAAGTGGATTCATTCTCTAGTGTGATCTAGCATGCACAACAGGAAATAGTGTGCCTTTCCATGCACAACAGGAAAACCAGTCCAGCCTCCCTCCTGAGTTGGTGCTGCTAGGAGCTTCTTTAGCCCCAGAGCAAAACACATTTGAAAAAATCCAGCCTCTTTCCCCCTCCCTCCCTCCCCAAAATGTAAACTGGAGGGAAAAGCTGTTGACTCAGCCCTGTCTCCGAAGGAAGGAATAGTTTGGCTAAGATTATTTCTTCCACCACCCCTAGGAAACTAGGATTCTGACCAGCACAACACAAAATATTTATGGCTGTTAAAATAGCGTCTAATTTAAATATTAAAATAGCTAACAATGGCATCTATGGCTATTAAAATAAACAAACAAACAAACAAACAAATAAATAAATAAATAAAATGTTGTGGTGGTGTCTCCTTTTCTGGTGGTTTTTAAGCAGAGCTGGGTGGCCATCTGTCAAGAGTGCAGCAAGTAGGACTGGATAGTCCTTGTGTTCTCTTCTTGCTCTCGATTCTAGGAGGCAATGAGCCTGTGCTACTGTGGATAAGGTTGTGGATGAAGCTAGTTACAGTTCAGTGAGAACATGTACAGAGTGCATTAGAAAACAGAATGATGTGATCTGAATGATACAACTCTCACACTTGCCATTTTGCATGGGTTTTGAATCAGGGTGATGAAAGATGTCCCCAATCTTATATCACACCTTACATCCTAAACATCCAAAAGACACTAGATGAGGCATGGTCCCTCCGGATATTTTGGACTTCAACTCCCACAATTCCTAACAGACTCAGTCCCTTTCCTTTTCACCCTCAGCCACTTAAGCCTAAAGGGGGCCTGAGGCTGTTAGGAATTGTGGGAGTTGAAGTTCAGAACACCCGGAGGTCCCAAGCTTGCCCATACCTGCACTAGATCATACCTGAATTTGGAGATTGGATACTTGGATGAGAATACCAGGTACTGTATGCTGTGCTTGGGTGGATAGTAATAGCAAACTGGCCCAATTATTCATTCCCTATGAAAACCCTACAAAATTCATCATGAATAGGTGGCACATGCATAGGAAAGGTAAAGGTTGCCCCTGACATTAAGTCTAGTTGTGTCCAACTGTGTGTGTGTGGTGGAGGTGGGGGGTGTTCATCTCCATTTCTAATATTACAGTATAATTGATATAGTGCAATATAGCAATATTTAAAACTGATATTGTACTATGTTAATAATATATTGTATGTATATATACCTTGTAAGCCGCTCTGAGTCCCCTTCGGGGTGAGAAGGGCGGCATATAAATGTCGTAAATAAATAAATAAATAAATAAGCCGAAGAGCCAGCATGGTCCGTAGACGCCTCCAAGGTCATGTGGCCGGCATGATTGCATGGAGTGCCGTTACCTTCCCCAGAAGCGGTACCTATTGATCTACTCACACTTGCAAGTTTTCAAACTGTTAGGTTGGCAGAAGCTGGAGCTAACATCAGGAGCTCACCCCACTCCCCGGATTCGAACCGCCAACCTTTCAGTCAGCAAGTTCAGCAGCTCAGCGGTTTAACCCGCTGTGCCACCAAGGGGCCCAGGGGGCACATGCATATGCCTTATATAAAGACCTTGTGGGCAGGGATGTGATATAGAAATACTTTAAATCGATAAATATTCCAAATCCTGGGGTCTGGGTCATTATTCCTCCTTGCTATTGTCAAGTTTGCCTTTTATGGAGGTTAGGCTGCCTCTAGAGGCATCTAAAGTGGTGCAATGGGTTAAACCCTTGTGTCAGCTGAACTTCTGACCTGAAGACCCGAAGGTGAGTGGTTCAAATCCACGAGATGGGGTGAGCCCCAGCTTCCCATGTGGGGACATGAGAGAAGCCCCAGTTATGTCAGCCCAGCTTCCCATGCAGGGACATGAGAAAAACCTCACACAGGATGGTAACACATCCAGATGTCCCCTGGGCAATGTCCTTGCAGACGGCCATTTCTCTCACACCAGAAATGACTCGCAGTATATTCTCAAGTTGCTTCTGGCACATTAACAAAAAAAAAAAAAAAACTGCCTCTGAGATTTTTGTAAATTGGAAAGTTCATATGAGATTTGAAATCCCATCAGTTCCCTGAGTTCTTATGAAAGATCTCCTTTGCATAAGACAAGGCCACTTTACACAGGCCTGCCTGACATGTTCTATATTGCTCTGCAGAAAACATGGGCTGTAACAACACACTTTGTAATTACAGCAGTTTAACACTACTTCAGCTGTCTTGATTCAATCTAATTCAATGTTGGGATTTCTGATTTGGTGGGGTACATAGTATTTACCAGCACTCTATAACTAGCCATAGCATTAGAGCATTCAGGTAGAAAAGCCCAAGCTGCTCACCAAACTACAAATCCCAGGATTCCAGAGGAAACAGCCCTGGCAAACTGCTATAAATGTGTATAAATGTCTATTGTTCCAGAAGCTTACATGTAAGGTCAGCAGACCAGCAAATGATAATGCTCAAAGCTAGTAGTGCCATAAGGTGCCACTTAACCACATGCAAACAGGTCAGACCATGGACACAATAATGCAGTCCTTAATTATACTTTTTGTTAGATATCATTGCACATATACAATCAAGGCCTTAAAAAGGACTTTTTAACAACAAGAGTTGGCAGCATTTGACCTGCCTGATATTATTAGACTAATAATAGTAATAACTTTGTTACCTGCCTCTCCTTGCAGCTTGAGGTGATTAAAGCTTCTTTCCATCATTCCCGGCCCTTTGCCAGTCATTATCTTTCAGTCTAACCTACCTACATGGCACAATATTACAAGTTTCTACATAATAATAACAACATAAGCCATAAAAATAGCAGTGTCTCTTAAGATAGTTCTGCGAAAATGGCATGATTGGGAATGTCATCTAGGACTGTGTTTGTTTTTGTCCCTCTGCAACTCTCTACACACCTAACAACAACAACAACAATGCTTTATTTATATATACGATACGATACAATTAAGTTTATGCAAACATATGCTCCCCAAATGTCAGGAAAGCTAGGAAGGTGACAGGAGTGAGCCGTAAAGCTCCAGTCGGATTGTTTTCATCCCAGATTTCCCAAAGACATTACCATCTGGAACCGTCCCTCATCCGTCTGGGTCACTTCCTGTTTAGTTTGGGTCTTTCTGCCTTTTTATTCTGACCTCATACCTTCCTAATGGCATCTTTCTCCTTTCAGCCCTCTGTCTAGTTTCCCTTTTCCTGACATTTGTTGACCGTGTGCCGAATGTATTATCCCCTCAGTGTTAGCATTAACCAGAGTCCTGTCTGCTATGCTTTGAGTGCTCAGTGCCATTTCTCAAAACCCGAACTCATGTTTGAGTTAAGCTCATAAACATGCTCTAACAATAGGACAGTTGTTGGTTCTTTTATTACCTGGCCTCTTGCAACTTTTGGCAAACGTTTTACTCTCCCTAATGTTCTCTTGCCTGCACAGGTTTGCACTTGTTCAGTGAAGGCAGCTGCCTGTATTTTTTACGGAGTTGCCAAAGAATCAATGTAGCATTTAGGTAATGGCGCAGGGCTAACCTCTGCAGAGATTATAATTGTTATTGAAACCTCTCAGTCTGCATTGTAGTTGCTAAAAATTAAATTACAAAACCATAAAATGTGTTGTCGGGGAAAACGTCCATATTTACTCAGAGGTAAACTCCACTGAGGAACCCCCAGTGGCGCAGCAGGTTAAACCACTGAGCTGCTTAACTTGCTTGCCAAAAGATGGCGGTTTGAATCCAGGGAGCGGGGTGAGTTCTTGCTGTTCGTCCCAGCTTCTGCTAACCTAGCAGTTTGAAAGGATGCAAATGTGGGTAGATCAATAGGTACCGCTCTGGTGGGAAAGTAACAGCACTCCATGCAGTCATGCCGGCCACATGACTTTGGAGGTGTCTATGGACAACACCAGCTCTTCATTTTAGAAATGGAGATGAGCACTACCCCCCAGAGTCGGACATAACTAGACTTAATGTCAAGGGGAAATCTTTACCTTTTCAAACTCCACTGAGTTCAGTGAGATTTACACATTGGTAAATGTGCCTGGGATTGCAGAAAACAGTATAGTGAGCCCTCCATATTTGCTGGGCACAGAATCCCCATGAAAGTGAAAACCCATAAATGTATTACTTTTTTATTTAAGAGAAATATCTCTAGGAATTTCTAGGTCTTCTAGCAGACATCAATTTCTCCTGGGAGCTGTCATAGAACCACATCAGAGGACTTAGAGTTTCCAAGACCCCATCTACACTGCCATATAAAATCCAGATTATCTGCATTGAACTGTATTATATGAGTCTATGCTGCCATATAATCCAGTTCAATGCAGATAATCTGGATTTTATATGACATTGTAGATGGGACCCTAGAAAGGTGTTCTCTGTTTAAATCTATAGGTTCTCTAGCAAAACTGGAAGAGGTTGGCCACACTGGAGGACACAGAGATTCCTAGAGAGAATATTTTTAATAGTTTTTTTATCAAATCTACAAATAATCGACTCCACAAATGTGGAGAGACAACTTTACAAAACTGCTACTCAGAGGTAAACTCCATCAGTGATTTCAGTGAGACATCTAGGTTTGCTTAGAATTGCTGCCCAGCTGAACCAATGTGGTTTAGTGGTTTGAGCACTAACTGTAATTTTGGAGACCATGCTTTAAATCCCCACTTGGCCATGAAACCCACTGGGTGCCATTGGGCAAGTCACACCCTCTCAGCCCTTTAGAAGAAAGTGATGGCAAACTCATCTGAACAAAATGTTATAAGAAAATCCTACCTTAGGACTGCCATTGATCCAAAACAACTTGAATCCACACAACAACAACAAAGTTCAATATGACATGTGACTACTCAGAAGCAAGTCTGATGCATTTAAAGGGATCCAGGGAGTATTGTTGTTCTGCCTTTGTATTGCAGTGCATTATTGCCATAAGTGCTGCAAATTATAGAGAGAGATAATGTACACTGATAGATAGTTTTTCACAATATTATGCAATATTGAAATTTGGCATGAAATGAGGATGGCATTTTCATTGTAAACCTCAGTGAAATCTAGCATGTTCAGGTCCTACAAAATGAAAGATGTTTCACAGTATTCAGTGTGGATTAAATAAAAACATTCCTGCATTAAAACCAGTTTTCCAGTAATAATAAATAGGATGTGCCTGGAATTGGTAATGGATTCTCGCTAGGGAGGATATGACAAAAACTATTGTGTATAAGGTTTGTTAGCATTCTGAAGTGGCTTCAAAGTGTGGGTTTGATGTTTTGACAGGGTTAAAACACATTAATTTACTTGAAAAATTTAAACATGTTGACATTTTTAAGAAGTGCACTTCCTTTATTTAAAAAGTCATAAAACCAGCTCCGTTTTAGTACATTAATATTATATTTGCCACGAAGCCCAGTGTTCTGATTTTCAAGAAGAAATAACACAGACGCCTCTCATGAGTTGACCTGACCCAAATACATCTGTGTGCCATATTGGTGCAGCAATAGTTTCCATAAATGGGGCCTACAATGTCCATGAAGTCTCCATAGATCACATAATAAACTGTCTTGTACTAGCAGAAACTATTTATCCATGTGCCCCAATATAGCCTATACAAGATGGGAAGAGTTGCTCTCATTACTTGTTAACCAGTGAATGTTCAAATCGGCAGGAGAGCTAGGGAATTTTCAGAGTTGTAGTCCCAAAGTAGCATTTTCAAACTGCCTGCTCCCTATTCTGCTTAATCGAAATAACAGTTTTCATCCAAAGAGAATTTGAGCATCAAGCTTTAGTCCAGCATTTCTCAACCTGGGGTTTGGTGCCCCTGGGGGGGAGGGGGTTGCGAGGGGATGTCAAAGGGGTCGCTAAAGACCATCGGAAAATACAGGATTTCCTGTTAGTCATGGGGGTTCTGTGTGGGAAGACTGGCCAAATTTTAATGTTGATGGGGTTCAGAATGCACTTTGATTGTAAGTGAACTATAAATCCCAGCAACTACAAGTCCCAAATGTCAAGGTCTGTTTTCCCCAAACTCCACCAGTTTCCCATTTGGGGATATTGAGTATCTGTGCCAAGTTTGGTCCAGCTCCATCATTACTTGAGTTCACAGTGTTCTCTGGATGTAGGTGAACTACAACTCCAAAACTCAAGGTCAATGTCAAACAGACCCTTCCAGTATTTTCTGTTGGTCATGGGAGTTCTGTGCACCAAGTTTGGTTGAATTCCACCATTGGTGGAGTTCAGGGTGCTTTCTGATTGTAGGTTAACTATAAATCCCAGCAACTTCAACTCCCAAATGACAAAATCAATTCCCCCCAAGCCGACCAGTATTCTAATTTGGGCATACCGGGTATCTGTGACAAATTCGATCCAGTAATCAAAAATACATCCTGCATATCAGATATTTACATTATGATTAATAACAGTAACAAAATTACAGTTATGAAGTAGCAACAAACATAATGTTATTGTTGGGGGTCAGCACAACATGAGGAAGTGCATTAAGGGGTTGCGGCATTAGGAAGGGCGAGAAGCACTGTTCTTGTCTCTCTTTTGACAGGTGGGTATACTGGGTGATATACTAAAGGAAGAGAGACTCAAGGGATTGGCAACAGCATTTATAGCTATAGTAGTGCCACTTCAGCACTTGCATCAATTCTGTGATACTGATGATAGGCATGTACAAAGAGATGTAATCATAAAGTGAGGCTATACATGAACAGATGAATGAGTGGGGCCACCTCTATACATCTACATTTATTTTGAATCTATGCTGTTAAGCATACCAGTCTTCATCCTGTGGTTGCTAACATGCAGATAGGGCTGAAAAGAGGGGGGGGGGGGGTGTAGTGGGTGCTGTCATCACAAAGATGTCAGTGACCCCATATGGCTGGGATGGGGGTCATTTGGGAAGTGGGCTGTTTTCCAGGTTAAAAGTGGTTGCAAATACATGAATACAAAGCATTAACTTTCCCTCCCATCCATGTACCTTTCCCAATCACTACTAGCAAAACTGTTCAGGAGAAGATAGCAGATGCACTTTCAGTATGCAGGTTTTTAATATACAAAATGAATAAAATTCATTTTACCATGTCATAAAGTAATCCTTAATTAGAATCATTTCAGAAAGTACACATGAAGATATATACTAGCCTGCCCAATCCCATCCTATCCAGTCTTTTAGATCTTAATTTGAGCCCCCGGTGGCACAGTGGGTTAAACTGCTGAGCTGCTGAACTTGCTGACCAAAAGGTCACAGGTTCAAATCCGAGGAGCTCCTGCTGTTTAGTCTCAGCTTCTGCCAACCTAGCAGTTCAAAAACATGCTGGCCACATGACCTTGGAGGTGTCTACAGACAATGCTGGCTTTTTGAGATGGAAATGAACACCAACCCCCAGAGTCAAACAACTTGAGAATGTGGTGAAGATGGCAAAAGTTACAAATAAAGCAGGATAAGGAGATGCTGTGGCAGTTTGCTTTTGCCTGAGCAAAATTGAGAAGGGCAAAATTCCACCTTTCCTCACTTCTCCCCTCTGGTAATTGAGCACAAACTACTTCTGTACATTCAACTCAATTTGCAGCAATAGAAATAATCTGGGGACAAAAAGGGAAAGTCAAAGGAGGAGAGTAAAACTAGAATATTTGAAAAGCATCTGAAAAAATGGGGTGACAGGGTTAATTGAGATTATTCATGCCGAATTTGATAGGTTGAAGTGTATGGGTACAACACCTTGCCACAGATCTTACCATATGAAAAAGACATCTTGTTCCACTAAACTACGTTGAGTACTTTGCCCAAGGGAGGTTTAGTAAGAATATGTACTAGATTAGACGATAGTAACTGATACTAACATTATTATTATCAGTGGAATCTGCGAACATAAAAAAGACATGATGATCAGATTAAAGGTTTCTCTAGTTCAATGTTCTGTTACTTACAGTGGCCAACCAGATATCTACATAGGACAGGTCTACTAACAGAACATGAACTCAGCAGCATAAATGAGCAATGCAGATGGTCTGCATAAATGAGCAATGCAGAGGAATGCTGGCTTTAATCCTGGAAGTTGCATATAGTATACAACAATCATAACAATTTTTGGCTCATATTAGTATTTTGTGGAGCCCCCTTGGCGCAGTGGGTTAAACCGCTGAGCTGCTAAACTTGCTAACCAAAAGGTTGCAGGTTCAAATTTGGGGAGCAGCGTGAGCTCCTGCTTATAGCCCCAGCTCCTGCAACCTAGCAGTTCAAAACATGCAAATGTGAGTAGATCAATGGGTACTGCTCTGGTGGGAAGGTAACGGTGCTTCATGCAGTCATGCTGGCCACAAGACCTTGGAGGTGTCTTCGGCTTAGAAATGGAGAAATGGAGCACCATCCCCCAGATTTGGACACAACTGGACTTAATGTCAGGGAAAACTGTTTGTTACAAGTGGTTTGCAAATTCTCCTGCAGAATCATAAAATGCAGTTGGTTATAATGTAATATTTCCTTCCAGTGTTCCTCTTCTAAGTAGTATTTCACTTGGAAACAATAAATACTTCACTGCAACCCAAGAATAAATACCCTTTGCTGCTTTGGAGCT
This sequence comes from Anolis sagrei, assembly GCF_037176765.1. Lineage (NCBI taxonomy): Eukaryota > Metazoa > Chordata > Lepidosauria > Squamata > Anolidae > Anolis > Anolis sagrei. Next base: position 271,040,989 of record NC_090022.1, read on the forward strand.
GAAACCAGTGGTTGCAGAATTATTATTCACAAATGGGAAATATGTGGGCCCCTAGATGTTGCTGAACTATAATTTCCACCATCACTCACTAATGACTGGGATAGCTATGGATGATGAGAGCTGCAGTCTAACAGTATCTTGCAGATGTCCTGTTTCCCTGTTCCTTGAGCATTTGCTAAAGCAATGTCTGTGGTCAAGAAGTAAACGGGTGGCCAATTATACATTAATAAAAAAGGGAAAAGACAGCAAGAAAATGACTCACCAAGAAACTAGGACAAGGAAAGGATACAGATTTGCATAATATCTATATGCTAATTTATAAGTGCAGAAATAGTTACTGTGACTTCAAAAGGAGAGCTCCACTATAGTGGAATACATTGTGACCAAGTGACCTTCTAATCTAAGAGCCCTTCCATACAGCCATATAACCCTGAATATTAAGGCAGAAAATCCCACAATATCCGCTTTGAACTGGCCACATTGCCACATATTCCAGTTCAAAGCAGAAAATGTGGGATTTTATTCAGCTGTGGGGAAGGGGCCTAAGTCTTTTGTGAGTCAACAACCCCATATTTCCCACCTCATGTATCTTGATACCAAATGTAGGCTGGATGGCCCTTCAAGCAGTGTTTTATTCCATTGAGAAGCAGAACTTGCAGGAAGTAGAGCAAAGGCCAATAATCAAATAGACACCAGCGACAGCAGATACAAGTTGGACAAAAACACACAGTTGGAAGCTGCCAGAATGAATACCTGTAGCTTGGCAGCAAATCACACCCTTTGCATTGCAAAAAGTCCCAGGTTCTGTGCTCAATACCCCCCAACCTTGCCTAAAGCAGGGCAAAGCCCCAAAAACCGGGATACTCATTATAAATCACTGTGCGTCATGAAGACTGCATTCATGATGTATCCAGAGGTTTTGGTCAGTGTCAACAGGCTAACAATGAATATAAAATAGGTTCGTTCTTTTCTAATCCAAAGCTATTCTTCTCGTATTCTTTAATTTGAAACATGAATGTTGGTAGGGCAATGTAGTCAACTCAAGCGCTTGGCAGATCTTGAATGCAAGGGCCATTTTTCAGTGTTGGGAAATAATTTTTTAAAGTAATTTAAATATAGTAATAGGACTAGGAAGAATAAGAGTGGAGAGTTAGTTTCCTCAATTGGTGTTGCTTATTCAATCTAGCAAATACTCTAAGCTACATTCAGAAGCAAGGAAAATTATAAAATGTGTTTCTAAGAACCTCTGTCGGTAAGTTACCCAATGTTATCCTGCTATGTCTGAACTCCCTGAGAAATAATCAAGAGTTCCATGGGGAAATAAATTTATGGAGGGCTAGTTTATGAGGAGAGCCAGCATGGTTTAGTGGTTTGACTATTTGATTATGACATTAAGAAACCAGCATTCAAATCCCCACACACCCATGAAAATGTATTGGGCAGCCATGAGTAAATCACAATCTCTCCGTTGCAGAGGAGGGTCACGACAAACCTCCTTTGAACAAATTTTGCCAAGAAAACCCTGATAGGTTCACCTTAGGGTTTCCATAAGTCAGACAGGATTTGAAGACACACAACATCAGGAAAATCCTTGCTCCTCCATAACTTCTTAGATTGAGTTGCTTCTGCCCAGAAACCCAACGAAGTCATAGCCTACCCCTTGAGCTACGATATTTTTGAGGGCATAATACACATGTTGTTGTTTAGAATATCTGCAGACAACAATATTCTGTACTCTGGGCAGACTGTAAAAAGTAAGAGATCCATGTCTTCTTTTTATGTGTCACATAATTTCTTCAAGAAAGTCCTGGTCTTTTGCTTATTAAATTCCATCTTGAATCCTTCTTCCCTGATGATGGTCCACAGCGAAACCTGGACTGGCCATTTAGCCACCTCTTTTTCCCTGTCCCAGTGATAACACCTCTCTGAGCAGATGAATGACAGCCTGTTTATCCTAAAAGCTCTGTTCACCACAAGGCCTCCATCCCCCCTTTTCCCTTGGCTTTCATCTGCAAGGGATTTATGGAATTTATGACTTGGTTCGTTTGATGTGGCACAGTTCCACATGTGAGGGATGGTAAGCTGGAAAGCACGCTAGGTGTTCTTGCCAAGAATAATTGGCTTCTGCATTGTGGAACAGCTCAAATATTGTGAACATCGCAGTATGTAATTTGGGTGTGCATATTGCCCATAGTTCAAAGCATTTTACTTGCCTGCAGTGGCACACTGAGTTTCCTGTTGGTTGGCTTTGTGTGTGTTTATGAAACAGATTGGATTCCATGTAAGGAGGAGGCCAATAGTTAAGAGTTTACAGTTCTTTAGATTAGGGGGAAGTTTCCCTGAGTTCCTTTCACTACACATATCTCTGTGTCCTGGATTGACATGTCCTCCCAGATTTCAGATAATTTGTTGTTGTTGTTGTTGCCGCTGCTGTCAAGACTAAACAGAAAGGAGATTCCTTCTGACACACAAAAATTAAGGACATGACTTACAGATTAACTTAATGTTTTCTAAGAAATTATTACAGCCTGTCCAATATATCTATGGATCCCCCAAAATAAAAATAAAAACCATGATTTTGCCATTTTATATCAGGGATTCAATTTTACTACACCTTTGTATATAATGGCACATTTGTAAATAATGGGGTTTTGGTATCCACGGGGGTGGCCCAGGAACCAAACTCCAGAAGATACAAAGGGTCCCCTGTTTTCATATTGTGTGGTAGGAAGATATTCCAGATGCAGTAAAGCATTCATCTGAAATGTCCACATGTCTTAAGGTTTAATATTTGATGCTTGTGCTTCTACATCTTTTTCAAGAATAAACTGCACATATATTACAACTCCACTCCATGATAATCCTTTCATTTTCCCCAGCATCATTGTCTTCTCCAAGCTTTCCTGTCTTCTCATTATGTGGCCAGAGTACTTTGCCTCTAATATCTTTCCCTCCAGTGAGCAGTCAGGCTTTATTTCTGGCGTATGGACTGGTTGGATCTTCTTGCGGTCCAAGGCACTCCCCAAATTTTCCTCCAAGACCACAGTTTAAAAGTGTCTATCTTCCTTTGCTCAGCCTTCCTTATGATCCAGCTCTCACATCAGTACAGCCTCATATAATTCAGTTTAAAGCAGAAAATCTGGGACCAGATCCTGGGATATAGGGCCTGTCTGGAAGGGCCCTCAGATAACCCAGTTCAAAGCAGATATTGTGGGATTTTCTGCTTTGATATTCTGGGTTATATGGTTGTGTGGAAGGGCCCCTAATATATTTTTTTTATCTCAGTAGAAGTCCATGGGTGCATCTATATGATAGAACTAATGCACTTTGACACCATTTTAACTGCTATGGCTCAATGCTATGAAATCCCTGGAGTTGTAGTTTGGCGAGGCACCAGAACTCTTTGCAGAAAAGGCTAAGGACGTTATATAAAACTGCCATGATTCTAGCATTGAGCTGTGGCAGTTAAAGCAGTGTCAAACTACATTATTCCTACTGTATAAATGCACCTCTAGCCTCTGCACTCTTTTCCCCCCATTGTTTTGACCAGAGAAAGAGATTACTTAATGTTCTTTCCCTATGCATCCCCTCCCCAGCCAATGACATGAAAAAAAGGCAAAATGATGTACAGTGTCATCATGTCACATCAGTTGTTGTTTTGCAAGTGCATTAGACTTTATAAGAAAGAAAGAGAGAGGGGATGTAAAGTGGCAACAGCTCACTATCACGTATGACGTCCAATTTGGCTTGAACAATGGGGAAACAATTGTTAACGGATGAGGATGTCTGTGTCTGGATGATGGAGGAGGTGTCAGTCACACAGTTTCCTTGTGAAAAACTTGGGACAGCTGCACTCTGAGGCTGGAGAACAGTCAAACAGATGAGCAACTAATCACTTCCACATCTCTGGGAATGATGCTCTCAGAGTTGTCTGTTACTGAGCTCTTTCTTTCCTGAGAAAGCGCCCAGAGCCACGTTCCTTGAATTGAATGAAGTTGGCATCTTTCCCCCAACTTATTACAATTCCACAATACTGAAATAGCAGATAAGAGGGGCCAAGGGGAGAAGGTAATATCATAAATAGGTGACAGTATTGGAAAGTGGTGTGATTTTTTGTGTTTTAATGAGATTTGTGAAATCCAGTTCCTAGCTTCCCTTGATCCATAGAACTGAATGTGAGATACAGACTACGCATCCTCTCTTGTTAAGAGAAGAAGAAGAGCCAAAGAGCCGTAATGTTTCTTGAGTTAGTTGAAGTGCAACTGGAATAAAATGCAACATATTACTAAATAAAAAAAGGATTATTGCCCCTTGACAGTAGTGAACTTGGCTACATACACACACATCCATGAAATATTATCTGGGACAATATGTAGCCCTCAATGATAAAAAAAAATTACTCAGAATTTCCTTTGAGTTATTGAAAATTGTCCCCGAATGAAAGCATTCCTTAGGTGGTGGGCAGTATAGTGTTTGGGGAGGACATTATGGTCTACATGTTCATGGCACTCGCTATAACCTACAATGTCAGTTGAGGGAGTGCCTTTGGAGGCTTCTCAGACCTAGGAACTATAGCCTACTTGTGAAGGTAGGAGGCTGTCTGTGTAAGTGGACACCTCTGCCACATACACATTTTTTCACTTTTATTATGTGTATAGATAGATATGGTTCGTAATGTAAACTCTTACATCCTTCTTTTCTCGAGGAACTCTTTTTTTATGATAGTTGTTTTCCTTTGGCAAAGCGTGGTCCAAAAACATGAGCCTTTTAATCGCATTACATAATATCCTACAGTACAGTGGGTTTTCCATATTGCTGGGAGGTGGAAAGTGGTGATAAAATAAATGTTTTTCTGTTTGTAGCCAGGGTTACAGCCACATGGGAACACTAGATAGGGGATGGTTTGAAATGATATCAGACACAATATTTTGCCAAAGTTGAATCATTGCTAATAAGCTGCCAGAAATAATGAGAAAAACAGAGGATGTTGAACGGAACCAAAGTGGCCGCCTCAACTGCTATTTGTAAAACAACACCACGCTTTATATTCATCTCTCTCACATTTAGCAAATAAATTTGATGGCCCATATCTGTGCTTAAGAAGATAGACAGTCAGGCTCTCTCTCTCTCTCTCTTTACATTAAAGCAAGTTCTTTAATTTCAAGTGGCATTACTTCTAGATAAGCAAGCTTACATCTGCAGTCTTGCACTGCAGTCTAATGCATGCCTACTCAGCAATATATCCCAGTTAGTAAAATTTGCTCCCTTAGAATGTTCAAGATTGCAGTCAACCCAATGTATATTCAATAGAGTACACAACTCCCCTGTTGCACCAGCTCCACTAGCTGCAAGTCTGCTACCAAGCACAATTCAAAGTGCTGGCTTTAGCCTATACAGCCCTAAACAGTTCTGGTCCAACTTACCCATCTGAACGTGTCTCCCCCTATGAACCGTCTCGGAGGTTGAGATCATTGAGGGAGGCCCTAATTTCGATCCCAAATTAGGGATGAGAGATAGGGCCTTCTCAGTGGTGGCCCCTCAGCTATGGATCTCCCTTTCCAGAGAAATTAGATCAGCCACCTCCCTCCTGAACTTCAGGAAGAAAATTGAATCTTGATTGTAGGACCAAGCATTTGTATATTGATTTCCAGTGTAACAACGATTTCTCAGTGCAATAATGAACAATGCAAATGACAATTAGAATGGCTCCTGGCATGTGTTTTCGGACTGTGTGATTTTAAATACCATATATACTCGAGTATAAGCCAACCCGAAAAAAAAGCTGCGGCACCTAATTTTACCACAAAAAACTGACTCTAGTATAAGCCGAGAATGGGAAATGCAGCAGTTACTGGTAAATTTCAAAATAAAAAATAGATACCAATAAAGTTACATTAATTGAGGCATCAGTAGGTAAAATGTTTTTGAATCTTTACATAAAACTAAATTAAGATAAGAATGTCCAACTCTGATGAAACCATTATTCTAACCTTCTTCAATATAAATGTGCTTACATATCCTTCCAATAATAATAAAGAGAATAAGATAATAAATGTAATAATAGTAGTAGTAGTAGTAGTACTAGTAGTAGTAAAATAACAGAAATGGAATAATAACAGTAAAAATTGACTCGAGTATAGGCCGAGGGGAGCTTTTTCAGACTAAAAAGGGGTCTGAAAAACTAGGCTTATTCTCGAGTATATACAGTAATTTTTTTAAGTGATATGTTTTAATTATGTGATTTTAAAGTATATGTTGTTTTACTTTTATATGTACTCAAGGCATCGAATTGTGCCTTTGTTGTGAGCTGCCTTGAGTCCCCTTTGGGGTCAGAAGGATGGGATATAAATGTGAAAAATAAATAAACAAATAAATGTTTTATCTCAAATAGGATACAAGTCCAAAACTAGTATTCTGATAGAAGCTGGTAACATATGAAATATGAATCATACTGCTTTTATATAATGCCAGTATATTATGTTCATGTTGGGTTTTGCCATCAGTGACTCCCCATAACGCTTCCTCTTTAAAGCTGGGGAGAATCACTGATTTGTGGGTTTTAACATGGCCAACAAAGAGTCCAGACTACCCCTTTCTCTTGATTGTTTCAGTTCATACATAGATATTATTTCTTATTCTGAAAGGTTGAAACAGCCCTTTTTTTAGTGATGTACGAACTGCACAGGGATTATCTACAAAAAGGGGGAAGGGTTTCTATGATACCTCTCTGATGTCCTACAGTTTTCCTTGCAATAACAGGATTGCAGCCAAGGCTGAGTCTCCTTGGATCTCTGGGTGCAACTATGCTGTAGAATTAATGCAGTTTGATACTACTATGATTGCCATGGCACAGATATGGGATGCTGGGATTTGTAGTAGAGTGAGACACCAGCATTCTTTAGCAGAGAAGGCTAAAGACTTGGTTAACCTACAATTACTATGATTCCATAGCACTAAGCAAAGCAAAGGCCATTGAAGTGATGTCAAACTGGATTTATTGTGTAGTGTAGGTGCACCCTTTGACACCAGGAAAATGCCCCCCCCCCCCCCAATGCACTTGCATCATCTGCAGCTATAGCCTGTTACTCATTTAACAAGAAACATGAACATATTGTCTATAAAACCACATTCTACTGTAGAGGTTTGATGGTATATAATATGATGTGTGTAATTTATTTATTTAACAAATTCCTCTTCATTGAAACTCTCATCTGCCTTTGTGAATCAACTCAGTGGTCAACACTTGCCAAACTGCACAAAAATCATTTTTATCCTATGCTTGGATACACTGTCATTACATGAAAATGTTGATTCAAAAATTAATTTGTTGGCTTGAATAATTTGCATGAGAATAATAAAAAATAGTTGTTGCATGATTAATTAGCAATGCCTTAGTAATGTGTTACGTTTAAGTTCAAATGCAAATTCAAATTATTTAAACTCAACCATAGTTACTCATATTATTCAAACAGGACCCTCTCCCCCAATCCACACAAAAACCTATCCTGAAACAACTTCTTAAAATAACATGAAATAGCCCTTAGTAATTCACCAATTAATACCATTATAGAGATTGAAATAAAGGACTTTAGCATTGCTGCTTTAAAAAACCCCTAAATTACTGTTAACAAATTTATTTTTAACAAATTACTTGTAGGCTCATCCTTTAACAAAGTTTTGCCTTCAATTAGAACAAATAAGAGAGCGCTAATTTGAAATGATATGGATTCAAGCCATGGTGGCACAGGAGCTCTTCTGAAGCTATGCAGATGTTTGGATATATTGTCGAAGGCTTTCATGGCTGGAATCACTGGGTTGTTGTAGGTTTTTTCGGGCTATATGGCCATGTTCTAGAGGCATTCTCTCCTGACGTTTCGCCTGCATAGATGCATCTATTGCTTGCCATAGATGCAGGCGAAACATCAGGAGAGAATGTGTTTGGATATAGTTAGCGCCCAAATAGGAGAGCCACCACCCCATTTATACCTTTGATGGAAAAGCAAATTTGTATTCATCTCAGCGTGCAGAATGCATCCATGTGGGGATCTTCATTCAGGTTCTGTGGCATTGGGAAGATGTTTCCCAGTGCAGATGAGGACGCTCATCCCTTAATTCTAGGTATGCATCTAGGGATGGAGCTGAGCCAGTGCCTTCACTTTAAAAGGTAACTTTGTTTAAAAAGAAAACCTTTATTCTCTGAACTACTATACAATTACCAATTATAGTAGACTCTCAGTTAATAGGCACTCATGGGGATTGATGAATGCCAGATAAATGTAGTGTCTGGTTGCTTGAAAGTCACTATTAAAAATAGGCCTAGCTAATTCTAATATAGTATACCATATACGCTCTATTGACTTGCTGTTAACATTGAAATACAGTAATAAAAAGAAAATAAAGAAAAATAAAGACAAACTTAATTTAATGTAACACTTCTGCTAAAATGATATTGTTTTAATTTTTCTTTAAAGTATTGGGTTGCTGTCAGTTTTCTGGGCTGTATGGTCATGTTCCAGAAGCATTATTTCTGACGTTTTGCCCACATCGATGGCAGGAATCCTCAGAGGTCTTTTGGAAATTAAGCAAGTGAGGTTTATATATCTGTGGAATGTCCAGCGTGGGGAAAAGAACTATTGTATCTTTGAGGCAAGTGTGAATATTGCAGTTGGCCACCTTGATTCACATGAATGACCTTGCAGCTTCAAAGCCTGGCTGCTTCTTGCCTGGGAGAATCCTTTCTTGAGAGCTGTTAGCTGGCCCTGATTGACTCCTGTCTGGAATTCCCCTGATTTTTGAGTGTTGTTCTTTAATTAATGTCCTGATTTTAAGAGTTTTTGATACTGGTAGCCAGATTTTGCTCATTTTCATGGTTTCCTCCCTTCTGTTGAAACTGCCCTCATTGGACACAGCATAGTATTTCAGAACACAGAAATGCTGGACCACTCTAACAAGCACCATGTTAGACTTCACAGAGAAGCCATTGAAATCCACAAGCATGTGGCCAGTTTCAGCAACACTTATCAAAGTGGCCAACTGCAACATTCACAGTCAAACAGACAATAGTTTTTTCTCCCACCCTGGATATTCCACAGATAAATAAACCTCACTTGCCTAGTTTCCAACAGACCCACAACCTCTGAGGATGCCTGCCACAGATGTGGGGAATACAAATACACTTTATTTGTATTCTGCCCTGTCTCTCCATGGGGACTCAGGATGGATTCCAGTATATACAGACACAAGGCAAACATTCAATGTCTCAAAACAATGAAATACAGATACACAGACAAAGGCAAAGGCTTCTCCTTCATCCCCTGCTCTGGGGGTGGTGCTCATCTCCATTTCCAAGCCAAAGAGCTGTGTTGTCCGTAGACACCTCCTAGGTCATGTGGCTGGCATGACTGCATTGAGCACTGTTTACCTTCCCGCCAAGGCGATACCTATTGACCTCCTCACATTTGCATGTTTTCGAACTACTAGGTTGACAGGAACTGGGGCTAATTGCAGGAACTCACCCCGTCCTGTGAATTCAAACTGTTAACCTTCTGGTCAGCAAGTTTTGCAGTTCAGCACTTTAACCTGTTGCGCCGCTGTGGCCCCTGTTACAACAATATATTAAAGTATCTCCAAAATGTGTAACCCTGGTGAAGAAAAATATTTCATTTGCTGCTTCAGTGATGTTATATCACTACTTTTGGGGCTTCATCTGGGATGTGATTCAACCCAGTGAGGAGGAAGACACCCACACACACCCAAGCATAGTTGGGCTAGTTTACCGGATATTTGAAGTGAGTAGAAATCATACAGGCTAAAGAGATTTGTCCTCTAAACTATTGATTTCAAAGTCTAAAATTAACCTAATAACACCTCTCAATTCTGTGTCCAGCTGGGGCTCGGACCAGCTCCCTCCCTGTGTTCTCCGTGTGCCAACTGGAGACAAAAAGTACAAATGAGTAGCCATTGCTCAGGTGCAAATGCTATTTATGCTACATGGTGGTTCAGAGAACACGGCACAGTGCCGTTGTGCACAAAGTCTATTAAGATAAAGGTTGGATTGGATTGATTCCATTGCTTTCTGTCAAAAGAGGTTAAGAGAGTGTATTATGTTATAATCACTTTGCTGATTTCCAACATTTCTTAGTGAAGTAATGTGGCTGTTTTATCTCTGCTAATGGGGAAGTTTTAATTATTTCCACAAGTCAATGTTCTCGTTGGAATCATCAGTTCCCTACCTTTAGCGTTTGATACTGCATTCCTATATTATTAATTGTAACTGCTGTGACCAATCAAAAATGGGCTGATTGTGATTTGCAGGGGGGGGGGGTCACAAACACTTCAAACTATAAGAATATGAGAAAAACAAAAAACTAAACTATTTCAATTAGTACGAGGGCTCTCCATATCAACAATTAATTTCTCCTTAATTGATTTTCTGCAGCAAGGAAAAAAAGAGAGAATTGGTGGTGGTAAAGAAGTCCAAACAACCTGACTGTGCCAAGTTTGCTTTGACAATGGAAGCTAAGGAGGGTCAGGCCTGGTTAGTGTTTAAATAGGGAGTTATTAAGGCATATGAGATTATGTAGGCTACATTTCACAGGAAGGAACTGGAAAAACCACCTTCTCTCATGTCCCCACATGAGGAGCTGTAGCTGATAGAGGGAGCTCATCCACGCTCTCCCCGATTCAGCAAGGATAGAATTGTTCAAACTCTTTGGGAAGCATCAGGATGGGGAATGCTGGCCTTCGGGAATACAATCACATTTGACTTTTATGTGCTGAGTTGGTATAACTTTACAGAGCAATTTTTATTAAAAAGGTGAAAGTAAAAATTAATGTGACAACTCCTATTTATTTTACTACCTGGCATACAGAAAATGAACTGCTTCCTAGATCCTAGATAAAATGTATGAAGGCATTGTAGTTTAACTCTAACACATGCACGTACAGACCTTTTGACACAGGCGCTTTTGACAATTGTATTTACCTTATGCAGTCCCCAAAACAGTCATTATACAGGAAATAAATTGTCCAGATTATTTCTTACATGGGTGGCATGGAACATTTCCATGAATTCACAGTACCTCTGTAAATGAGGGAAAAGGATATTGTATACTGGGTTTAATTCTGTGCTGCTTCTGAGGGAGAATGATCTCAAGCAGGAACGTGGGTGTGAGCTTATATTTAACAATTGATCAAACAGAACAGTATATTAAACTGCTGTCAAAAAGAAGGTTGTTTAAATCACCTTTTGGTGACCTTTTTCTTCTTAATATTCATTTATAGCCATTTGACTCTTAAAATATCCAAGCCTAAGACCAAGCCCCAACTAGGGTAGCACCATGAGTCAATTGCTGAATGATAAATATCAAAGTTTGGATGTTAACATGTTATTTTTAACAAAATATTTTTCTTAATTAGTTGGATTTTTTGTTTTGTGCAGCAATGAGGTAAAACTTTTTTTCCTTGTAAAAGCCAGGACTCCAGTAGAAGACTTTAGTAGTCTTGCAGATATTGATAGGGAAAAGTGCTGTTTCGATTACTGAAGTCCCAAGCTGTTAAAGGCACTTCATATTCAAGCAGCAACTTGAATCCATACCTGTAGTAAACTGGTAGTCAGTACAGCTCATTTAAGACCAGTCTAATTTGTAATCTACGTATATGATACAACAGCCAGATATCTTGTTCCATTCTGCACTCGCTGTGGTTTCTAAGTTATCTCAATTCCAGGAAATGATCTTCATCATTTAATTTTTTTTAAAAAAATCTAAAACACACAGTTATCCAAATATAATATGAAAAACAATATTTAAGTTTTACCTAAACTCAAGTGAATGCTCACTGAAATACACTTGTTGTGGAGGTATAAACTAGTGGGCTACACTTTGGAAATAACTCGGAAGCTACAATGCAATTGGGACATCTGTTTGTCAAAAGCTCCTTATCCTAATTCATTCTACTGGAGCTACTCTTGAGTCAATGGTCTGAAATATGTGACAACCTTATCACTCCCCAACCATGGGAAGCTAATGAAAAACAAGAAGCAGTTTTGTATTAATTGTGCTTTGGGTAGAGAGAGCTGTGAAATACAGAATGTACTGACTCTTTAGCCATTAATTCCCCCCTTTTTGTTACCAAATTTCCATTTTAATTTATCCCAGTTGTTTTTGAATAATGGGTTCATTTTATTGCCTAATGAGATACTAAATAAATACTGACAGGAATGGAGGGTCAGTGTCCGTTCTGTTAGGGACTTTCAAAAGCAGCCTACCAAGAGTTCAAGAAGTCCTTCAGGTTAGACCATCAGAAGATCTTTCCGTGCATGATGCATACAGATGCAAAGCTGCAGTCTAACAAACTTTATTAGAAGCCTTAATATTCTTCCCAATGTGAGAGAGAAGTTGAGAGAGAACACAATCCTTCAGTAACCTTTAACCTGAAGCACAACTTGTATGTGATACTTAGTTGAAATCATCAACTCATCCAGGTCAGTCTGCAAAATCCAGTAACTTGTTTATGCGACATGGACCTTTGAGCAGCTTTGCCTGATGTAAAATGACATATGAGAATCACAACATAGTAGCTGACACATGCTTGTAGGAAAGTTCTAGTTCTTTATCAGAAATTACAAAGGAACCGAGCATGGTTTTGCTTCCTTCCTGCCCTCTAAGACATAGTCAGGCTATTTCTTATTGTGAAAGAACCAAAGTTTGGTTTTCGGGAAAGCAGAGAGGGGATTTCTTAAGTTTTATTCCTGAGTCATGGAAGAGCAGGTTGATTTCTGTTGTGGTTTTGTTGTATGACGTGGGTCAGAGATTTACCTGTCATGTAAAACAAACTTTCCCCAGCTGGCCCTTTTTCAACCTTTTTATTAGCTAGCTGTTAACTGAAACCTGTGGTGCCATCTCAACATTTATTAACCTCAAGGCTTCTTTCTTGAGGTAACAGGACAAGGAAGTGTGGCAAAACCAACATGTTGACTCAGAAGCAGTGCAAGCCACCAGTCCAGATTAAATATCTGAGTAATCAGAGTGTGGCATCCTTAAAGCAAGCCCGAGTTTCTTATCTTGAACATAAAGTGTCAATGCTTGAACATGGCGTGCAGCATAACCACACAAATGATCACATTGGCTTGGAAAAAAGGTTATAAGGAACTGACTCACAGCATTTTACCATAAGTGTAACCACTTCACTATTAGAAAACAAACGAAGCAGAAATCCCCTTGACTTACATGTAAAATCAAGGCTATACAAAATTTGTAGGCTGCTTGCTGATATCCCACCTTAATAGCTTACTACTATGTTGTTTGGAAGGCATTTTGATAGCAGCTGATCTGTTTTCTCTGTTTCCTTCCTACCATGTGCATTTCTCTATTCACAGAACAAACTTTTGTCAATACAGACAGAAGGTTCTTATTTTCCATAGTGTGACATTAATTTATTTTCTCCTTCACTCACTTTGAAACGTATGTAGTAACTAGAGATGCAGAAGTCCGATGAAAAGTTGGAGGAAAACCCTGAAATGTGTAAAGAATGCTATGTTGGCATCCTTTACATATTGAAAATCATTCTGTTACTTTAGGAGTATAAAATGCATTATTTATAACTTGGTTTGGCATAAAATGATCATGTATGATATATGAACAGCACAGTTTAATGAGAAAACATTTCCAAACAAAATTTACAAGTCTTCAATTGTAGAAAAACACCTAAAGCTCTTTAGTTGTATTGGATTATGAAGACTGAAAAGAAAACCCCCCAATAAACGTGAAAAAAAACCCCATCAAGATTAGTAAAGCCAATAACATTATTTTTGGGTTGCCGTGAGTTTTTTTTGGGCTGTATGGCCCTGTTCCAGTAGTATTATCTCCTGACATTTCATCTGCATCTATGGCAGATATCCTCAGAGGTTTATTCAAAGCTCTGCATCCAAACGGTTTGAATGAGTGAACTTACCTTGCACTATAGAGGAGTGAATAGGAAAAGTTTTGGCACGTCCACACAACCTGTGACTTCCCAGCCAATTATAGACTGGCAGCCATGGTTTGTGGCTTATCAACTACTTAATTATATCTTTTAAAAATTTTAATAAGACCAGGATGTGAATTGTGCATCATGTTGAATCGCCATGTATGATTGCTAGTCTACATTACCTGGGTGGCTCAGAATTTGTACAAAAATAAGGTATGCTATTATGATATTGCTTCTACCAGTCTTGCAGATAAATTGTATTGCTAGCCATGCCCTGAAGACTGTGCTTAAAGCTACAAGTGACATGAAGATGTTGTACCCACTGAATATATATATATTTCCCCAGTTCTTAAAATCAGCCCCCGCTTTGAAGTCCTAAGTCTGGTTAGCTACACCCACAAAATGTCAGAATGACCCCAAACCATTGCATAGGAATATATGACATGAAACAAAAACCTCAGAATGATGACTCAGGACTGACCAGGCAGAAACAGGAAGGCATGAGAGGGACTGATGACAAGACTGCTGGAAATCACTACTTGGACAAATGTGGTACAAGAAGTCAGTGGGTGATGGGGTGATGGGAGACATACAAATGGGCTCAGCAGAGACATTAATATATGTTTTGAAAGCACAGCATCCTATCCAATGGGCCACCTCCCTGAACAACTACTGTTCCAGATGTGGCCACATGAAGAATGCCTCATGCCTAGAGAGTTTTCCAGTAGACCTGTACAGTCATCAGCCCCACCACAACCATCTACAGTCAGCCCTTCGCATTGTCTGGAGTTAGAGGCATAGGATCCCTGTGGAAGTGGAAAAACCACAAAAAAGTTTTATTAAAGAAGAAACTAGCTCTCAAGGAATCTCCAGGTCCTCCAGTGTGATGCCCCCCCCCCCGAAAATAAGAACTAAGAACTATTATTATTATTGTTATTATTATTATTATTACTTTATTTGTACCCCGCTAGCATCTCCCGAAGGACCCGATGCGGCTTACATAGGCCAAGGCCTCAAAACACAATACAACAATACAATGCATAAAGCAAATTAAAACAAATTAAAAACTATGGAGAAGTGATAAGCCTCCTCCAAATAAATCAGCATTTCTGAACCTGGGGGTCAGGACCCCTGGGGGTGGGCTGCAAGAGGGTTTCAGAGGAGTTGTCAAAGCCCATCACAAAACATATATTTCTGATAGTCTTGGGAACCTCTTTGGCAGAGAAGGCTGAAGATCTCTCCACCTGTCCTCTTTCTTTTTGGAAACAGATGGCAAATCCTTCCACAAAAAGCCCTCCACCACTGTGATTAGTTGGCCTCTCAGCCAAAGGGAGGGCAGTTTCTGAGACTCCAAGAAGGGGGGGGGGAGCAGGCATGCTGGGCGCATGGCAGCGTGGTGTGCACGTGTGGGCAAGGGAGAATGTGCGAGGCTAGAGGGAGGCTTGTGCCAGCCAGGACCTTCAAGGCATAGGGGTTCTGTGTGGGAAGTGTGGCTCAATTCTATCATTGGTGGGGTTCAGAATGCTCTATGATTGTAGGTGAACTATAAAGTCCAGCAACCAAAACTCCCAAATGTCAAAGTCTATTCTCCCCAGACTCCACCAGTGTTCACATTTGGGCATATTGAGTATTCATGACAAGATTGGTCCAGCTCTATCATTGTTTGAGTCCAGTGTTCTCTGGATGTGGGTGAACTACAACTCCAAAACTCAAAGTCAATGCCCACCAAACCCTTCCAGTATTTTCTGTTGGTCATGGGAGTTCTATGTGCCAAATTTGGTTCAATTCCATGGTTGGTGGAGTTCAGAATGCTCTTTGATTGTAGATTAATTATAAATCCCAGTAACTACAACTGACATAATCAGTCCCCTCCAATCTCACCAGTATTCAAATTTTGGCATATCAGGTATTTGTGCCCAATTTGGTCCAGTGAATGAAAATACATCCTGAATATCAGATATTTGGATTACAATTCATAACAGTAGCACAATTACAGTTATGAAATATCAACAAAAATAATTTTATGGTTGGGGGTCACCACAACATGAGGAACTGTATTAAGGGGTCACGGCATTAGGAAAGTTTAAAAATAAATCTTGCAAAAAAGAGAAAAGAATAGAGTTCCCATTGATTGGGGTCAATTTAACGGCACATAAGAACAGCTACAACGTGTGCACTACCCCTGTCCCCAATGCTATTGTTCAAAATAAGACCATGCCTCTAATAAAGCCAAAATTTTAGATAGCAGGCGCAACCATCAAGAACATTATGTCTGTTATAAAAAAGAGAGGAAAACCCAGGGTGTTTTCTCTGTGGTGACCTGGCTGGAATCCTGAATAGGAGCATTCCAGACAGTTACAATTTTTTTGCAGGTCACTTTTGTTCTTAGCTGATTTTAAGTTTACTAGAAAAGATACCATTTACGATGCCATTTCTGTTTCTGTCTCTGTACAGTCTGGTGGAACCCATGCTTTGCCCCACGTACATCTTTGCAAAACCATGTCCTTCAGCTGTATAAAACAATAAGCCCAGGGAGTGTGGCAAGTCTTACACAAGGAAGCCATCTCCAGCTTCTCCTGTCTTTGCCCTTGAGGCTATTACATTTTCTTCTGAACAACAGAAGGGCTGTTTCAACACGTTCTCTTGAGGCCTTGCAAAACTTAAGGTGACATGTCAAGGAAACCTGACAGATCATTGCATGCCCAAATCAGCTTCCTTCTGATTCACAGACAATAGCAACTGCCAGGACTTGGTGGTCTGGTTTGACATAGTGAAATCTGGATGGAGCTTGAAGCAGTGAATGTCAAAGCAAGAAGGAGCCTCATATATCTGTGTTTATAAACAGATCACTCAAAATCAAGTCAAGCAGGGAGGAAAGGGACCTCTTTCATAGCTTAGAAAAGAAACTCTTTCATTGTTATTTTAATATCCAGCTGTCTATTCGAAGTTCTGCCCAAACCACACTTTACTCTTTAAGCGCTATCTGCACTGACAGTTATCTCTACACCCTCCAGCTTCCTCTTACTTTGGAAAAAATTGACTGGATTTTTCCTGTGTGTTTTCAGCTTTTTAGGACCCAGCCTAGCAGGCTGAAATTTGGTTGTTTCCCTGCTAGAACATTCAGAACTAGGTCTCTTGCATAAAAAATAGTCTCCGTGCCTAATACTCATTTGCACCATGTTCTCATATGTTGCTGCTGCAGCTGTCCTATATTTGTATCTTGCTCCTCTTTACAGAGAAACTGGGGCAGGATAGGGCGAACAATTTAACATATAACACAATGCACAATGAAACTATTTAAATCATTCACAGATCACATCTCTACCATCAAAAACTAATGTACCACCTCCCCATGTCTTAAAAACTTGTCATATGTGTCTGGTTGATGCCTAAATTGTCATAATGAGGGGAATGTAAACTTCTACAAGTACTAGGGACTTCACTAGAGAGTTCCATTTAAGATTTTTATCTTCCTAGCGCCCTGTTTCTCTTGTTAAATTTTATGGAAGCAGCAGATTAATCCACCTTTAATTCATAACATACTCATATTTTCCCAATGCTTCTTCCATCTCATTTTCTTACTATGGAAAAATCTGTTAAGGAGCAGAAAATGGAATAGCTTCACAATATAGTATTAATAGTACTATGGAAGTGGCTTTTGACTTACCATCCTAAGAATCTAAATACTTACTTGTCTCATTCTCACATGCTGCATTGAGAAACTGTGAGTTTCCCGCATTAATTCAGTGTCCAACTCTGGGCACCACAATTGAAGGGAGAAGTTGACAAGCTGGAATGTGTGCAGAAGAGGGCAACTAAAATGATCAAAGGTTTGAAGAACAAGCCCTATGAGGAGCAGCTTAAAGAGCTGGACATGTTTAGCATGCAGAAGAGAAGACTGAGCGGAGACATGATGGCCATGTATAAATATGTGAAGGCAAGTCATAGGGAGAAGGGAGCAAGCTTGTTTTATGTTGTGCTGGAGACTAGGTCATGTGACAGTGGCTTCAAACTACAGGAAAGGAGATTCCACAGGGACATTAGGAAGAACTGTGAGAGCTGTTCAGCAGTGGAACTCTCTGCCCCTGGAGGCTCTGGTGGAGGCTCCCTCTTTGGAAGCTTTTAAACAGAGGCTGGATGGCCATCTGTTGGGGGGTTTTTGAATTTAATTTTCCTCCTTTTTGGCAGGGAGTTGGACTGGATGGCCCACAAGGTCTCTTGCAACTCTGTGATTTGATGATTCTATTATTCTTTTATTTCTGCCTCCTTCTCTGCAAAACAAAGATATGTTTAAAGACAGGGTCGGGGTTTTTTTTGCAGGTGTTAGAACAATTTTTAATAAATCTGTGTACATTACACGAACCTTTTAGCTAAACTGCAGTAGTTCCTGGAATTTCTTTTTTCCTTTTAAAAAAGGAACACACCCTTAATAGGATTAAGGATTACAATAATCGAGAAGTGTTGCAAAATTACAAAAGGAATTTTTGTGGGAGGTTCAAACTCTGTGCTTTGAGAACGCGAGCAATGCACTACTGCACAGCATGGCCAATTTGAACACCTTATATAAAATTGCAATTTAAGATGGAATAAATCATAATTATGACATTTATTCTTTGATATAAATATATTTATTGAGCCTTCAGATAATCACCATTAACTACTGTTATCCGTTAAAGTGTTTTTACATTTTTGGAACATTCTGTACGTTGCTACTTGAAATGACTGAGGGAGAGGGTGCATTGAGCATTTTGTGAAATGATGTATTTCCAATTTCATTTTCATAAAATGATACATTCCTTTAGAAGGCTGTTATGGCCAATAGAAAATGAACATGGGGATAAAGACGACAGATAGACAGAATAATTGATATACCCAAAATTTGTTCCAAGCTCCTCATGCATTTTTTTTATCAACGTAGCACTTAATGGCTATAACGGCATAATTAGCTGTCCTTCCAGAGCATCTGCAGAACAAGATTTAAGCTATGCTAGGTTTTTGCAGACTCCTAATTCCCCCAATGGCTTGTCTGCCCTCAATGCCTGTCCTTCCCCACATGAAGAATGGCCCACACCTGAAGAGATTACGAAGAGATGGATTCACTTCTCAGCCAGCCTGTTCTCTTCCAAAAGCACTAGAACATGTTCTCTGGGAGATGGAATAAGTACTACCATGCCTCACGATAAGCAGCATCATGCTCAGTTAGGTCCAGTTTCAATGACTTGAAAGTAATTGCCATTTGACCTGCCATAGGCACTAATGACCATTTAATTTGCTCTAAATTCCCCATTGGAATTTCTCCTCAAGTTAATCTGGTTAATCACTTTTTTAGTTTTGTCTATAGGTATAGAATCAGATCAGTGTAGATGTTGGATAATTTATTGCAAAAGCTAAGGATGTGCAAAAGCTAGTTTTACCCCCCTCCCCACCTCTCTCTTCTAAATCATTACTCAGAATTTGTTACTTGAGTATAAAGAGTGTTGTCATTTGTAACCAAAGATTTTTAATTACTTTTTAATCTCTTGAATGACCAAATTTTTGCACCAAATGATCCACCCATAACAATGTTTTGTAGTTATATGTAAACATGACTTATTTCACCAAAGGGGGAAAAAAAGTCTGATGGCATCCATAGACCCTTTACTGTTGGTCAGAGTGAGTGTGTTGCCATATGTCCAAATGCAATGTGTTCCAATATCTGTATCAAAGTGATCTTTATTTTATTTTTGATGCCATGGAAGTAATGTCATTTAGTGCTTGCATGTAGTTAGAGAGCAACTAAGGGCCCTCATTTAAACTGGATTATATGAGTCCACATTGCCAGATAATCTGGGATAAACAGAAAATCTGGGATCAGATCCTGGGATATAGGGCCTGTCTGGAAGGAACCTAAAGCTTTAAAAAAAAGAAATCCGATCTGCACATGAAAGAGAAGAATGATACCATGTGCATTGTGATATTTCTGAGTTTTTAATTCTATTCCATGTTATAATCTCCTTGCAAGTTAAAGGTCTAGCTCCTACAAGTGAACAACATTAGCTCTGCCCATTTTCCACGTGCCAATATTTTACTTGTAGAGGGCTGTTATTGCTATTTTGTAGGAATGTTTTAAAATGAAATGTCCACCCCGCCCCACCCTAGTCTGTTCTAGCAACCCAGGACTCCATCATCATATTCTATAAGTTTATGTACACTGGGGTGCATTTACACTGTAGAATAAATGCAGTTTTGCACCACTTTAACTGTCGTAGTTCAATGTTATGGAATTAGTGGAGTAGTAGATTTAAAAGGCCTTTAGCCTTCTTTGTCTAAGAGTGCTGGTGCCTCAACAAACCACAACTCCTATCTTTCTATACACTGATGCAGGACAATTAAAATTGTATTAGATTGCATGAATTCTACAGTGTAACCTGTTAATTCATCAAAACATTGAGGGGAAATTGATAGCAACCACATTGTGATATATTTTGTTCTAAAAACACCACAGATTATTTTTTTTATATGCAAATACAGGAAAGTTCCAGTTTTGAATACTATAGGACACATTGATTGACCAATTGATTGCACTTGGTAAAATATTCCAAGGGTACTTTTCTATAGTGGAATTTTGTTGGAGCTGCCAGATACCAGAGATGTAATAAAACAGTGAGAGTTTGGCCATTCACACCATAGCATTCCATTAAGACATTTCAGTCCAAGCACTGAGCTTTTCCATATGAAAAAAGTATAAGAGTGTGTTTTCTGCAAAACTTGTCAGCCCTTTTGTAAATGGACAAGCATTTATTGTTCATGTGGACTGAGGCATTCCCTTGGATGTTATGTGTGGATTGTGTAGTTCAGACATGTATAAACCCAACATAAATGTGCATTAATATGCTATGGCAGCTAGCCAGTGCTGAACATTCCTTAAAAGTGGCCTAATTTTTTTGGTGATCGCATTAAATGTCATGAAGGCAATTTTAGAAAGGGTGTTTTCCAGTGCCAACACCTACTCTTCCATACCATGACTTTACTCCCACTCCCAGTCTTGTGTAGTACTGAGTGTGGAGGAGAATAAAAACCTACACCACATTCAAACATTTCAACCATTGTAGCTGAAATGATTGATTTGAGTCTATGGGATTACTTATGATGATGTGGATAGAGAGCAGGCTACAGACTGCATATCTCCACTAAAAATATCTCAAAGGTCTCTGAAAGGACACGAGGGCACTTCTGGCATGCACCCCCTATTTCTGGTTTTTTGTTGTTGTTTTTTAAAGATAAAGGCGTCATAAAGTTAGGAAGTAAAATGGAAGTTTCTTGATTCATGGATCTGCTGTTGTTGGCCTGGGCTCGGTTTGAGATCCTATTTCTCTATGGAAAGCGGACCATAACTCAATAGTAGAGCATATCCTTTGCATGCATTAGGTCCCAAGCTGAGTCCTTAACATCTCCAAATTGACCTTAAATTGAATCTGGACTGAAACACTGTAGATCTATTGGGGATCAGAGTCAACAATGTGGACCAGTGATTTGATTCTGACAAGAATTGCCAAGAAAACCCTGCAAAGAGGTTGCCCTAGTGCAGTGGTTCTCAGACTGTGGGTCCCTGGGTGTTTTGGCCTACAACTCCCAAAAATCCCAGCCAGTTTATCAGCTCTTAGGATTTCTGGGAGCTGAAGGCCAAATCACCTGAGGACTCAGGTTGAGAACCAGTGCCTTCTTGTCTTCATAAGGGCCTTCTCAGTGATTGCCCCTTGGCTATAGAACTCCCTTCCTAACGAGATTAGATCAGCCCCCTCCCTCCTGTCCTTTAGGTAAAGGTTTTCCCCTGACATTTAAGTCCAGTCATGTCGGACTGTGGGGGTTGGTGCTCATCTCCATTTCTAAGCCAAAGAGCCGGCGTTGTCCATAGACACCTCCAAGGTCATGTGGCCAGCATGACTGCATGGAGCACCGTTACCTTCCCGCCTATTGATCTACTCACATTTGCATGTTTTCAAACTGCTAGGTTGGCAGAAGCTGGGGATAACAGCGGGAGTTCACGCCACTCCCTGGATTCGAACCTGCAACCTTTCAGTCAGCAGGTTCAGCAGCTCAGTGGTTTAACCCACTATGGCACCTGTCCTTTAGAAGGGTGATAAAATCTTGGCTATAGGATCAAACCTTTTGGACTGTGCAATGAGGCAACCATAGGAACTCTTATTACGATAATCAGATTCGATATGGATGTTTGAGACAGTTTTAAACAGAGGATTTTAACGTCAAGATAAGTGATTTTAACGTTTTCGTATGTGTATAATCTAGTATGTTTTGAATGTTTTCTGTTTGTATGTTGTGCTCCACCCTGAGTCCCCTTCGGGGTAAGAAAGGTGGAATATAAATATTTTAAATAAATAAAGAAGTTGAAAATGACTTAAAGGAACACAACAACAAAAACAACAGCAACATAGGACAATGTTGCCCTATGTTTCTATGGCCAACCTACCTATCTAGCATATTTTTCTGTCATAATAAAGTATTTAAGTAGTTCTTGTGAACTTTGGTGTGTTCAGTCTTCATTCTCATAATTTTAAAATTAGCTTAATTTCAGACAGTTTTTAAAAGTCACTTATAAGAAACATCTTTGTAGAAGCAGAGAATGATGGAAACTTTTCTCTTCCTCCCGAGCAACTGGTTATTTCCAAAATAAAGTTTGCCAACGCTTGTTCAGCAAATAGATAGGAACCCTGTTGCAAAAGCCAAATATCAAGGGGTGGTGGTAAGTAGGCAGTGCTGAAGAGAAGATACATTATGCATAAGTTTTACCCAACTTGGAAGACTCCAGATGTATCAAACTATGATGGTCATTATTTATTTATTTACTATATTTATATCCCACCTTTATCCTGAATGGGACTCAAGGCGGCTTACAGACAGGCAATAATTCAATGCCTTAACAACAATATACAATTAAAATAAGCATTTACATTAAAATTAAGATCAAAATTGAAATACATTAAAACATTTTAAAAACATTACAGTCACTATAAAACGACGATATCCGCAGTCATAATCCAGTAGTCATTACACATAATTCCAGATGATCTATTGCACTATGGTTCTTCTCTGAAGGCTTGATCTCAGAGCCACATTTTCACTCTCTTTCCGAAGGTCAGGAGGGAGGGGGTTGATCGAATATTGCTGGAAAGGGATCATTATCCCCAACCAAAGTGGAGGGCACCAGGTTCAGAAAGGAAGAAAAACTCTGGTAGGGTATCAGACACACTTTTTATGATCCCTCTGTATTTTTTAACTCCTAGTATAAGATCGAGATCTCAGGCCTTGGGAAAGCTGGCTAAGACTCAGTCAGGTCTGCTATCTTTTGCTCCTTCATTTCCCAGAGGCCAGACCTATTTGGGAAAGCAGAGGGCCTCTGGAGCAAATAAAATCTAGTTGATCTTGAGTCTCGAAGGTAAAAAAAAAAATTGGAAGAGATTCTGCCCCCGCTCCTGCCGTGTCTCCAAAAGCAAACTCTGTGATGAACACGTCATTCACAGACCTTCCATTGGGGATTTGGTTGAAAGTAAACATACTGCAATATTTGGAAATGCCTTTCTTGATGAATCTTTGGCCAGACTGACTTATATGCATTGCATTGAAATTGACTGTGTAAATATTCAGTGTAATTCTCAGGATGTATGATAAGTTAGCTAAAGCAAATACGGAATAAGCTTTTAAAGAAAGTCAGTGTGGTCTCTGGTGGACAGAGTGAAATAGAGAGAGATGAAAGCTGCATCCAAACCATCATACCTCCACTACAGATGCAACTGGGTGACCTCAGTTCCCTCTCTGACATGTGAGAATAATATAGCCTTCCCTTCAGGAGTTGAGTTGAGATGAGGCCAAAAGAGATTATAGACACGATTCAACCAGAGTTATGCATTAGTCCGTCATGCTCCCTCAGCTGTTGAGGTCCAACAAAGACTTAAAGCATTTATCTTTGAATGGACTGTATTCAAAGAGGACAAACTCTTTTGCTGTATTAAACATAATTAATAATGATAAGGGCATCAGAAAAGAAGAAGAACATAGAGCACAATCTGGTTTAACTGTGATTTGATCAGCGAAGTTACAAATTATGGACGAGAAGGAGTGTTGGGCAGCCAGTACTTCCATAAACGTCCTATCGTGCTTCTTAGAGTGCATCTACACTGGAAAATTAATGCAGATTGACACAATTTTTAACTGCCATATTATGGAATTTGTAGTTTGGAGAGGCACCAGCATTCTTTTTTAACAATATTTTTTATTCAGAAGGAGAGAAATACAAAAGTACAAACATACAGAGAGATAAACATAAAAATAGTGACAGAAAACAAGAACAATACAAAAAAAACAAACACCCCACAACCCAAAATAGTTTTTTTGGTATATAAAACTAGACTAGAATTACTAACAAAACGATATCTAAGGCAACCACCAAACTTGTACATTTATTTATTTATTTATGACAGGGGTCCTCAAATTTTTAAGTCAAGAGCCAGATCAAGGTCCCTCAAACTATTGGGGGGCTGGACTATAATTTAGGGGGGGGGGAATCAACAAATTCATATGCACACTGCACATATCTTATTCATAGTGCAAAAACAATGAAAGAGCAATCAAATATTTAAAATTAAAAACAATAGTAACCAACATAAATGTACCAGTATTTCAGTGGGAAGTGTGGGCCTGCTTTTGGCTGATTAATAATAATAATAATAATAATAATAATAATAATAATAATAATAATAACAATGTTTTTTCTTACCTGCCTCTCCTTGTAGCTTGAAGTGGGCTACAAAATAATTAAAACACTTTGGAAAAAATACTACAAATACACATATTAAAATGTAGTTCTATAAAAGCAAGATCCTTAAGTAATCGTAGATTGTTGTTGTTGTGTGTCTTCAAATCCTTTCTGGTTTACGGCAATCTTAAGACTAAAGTTTAGAGTGGGAGCGGGTAAATAACCTTGGAGGGCCACATCCAGGCCATGGGCCTTAATTTGGGGACCCCTGATTTATGACATTTTGACTCTACCTTTCTCCACCCTGGAGGGGACTCAAGGTGGCTTACACATAGGCAACTATTCGATGCCATAAAACAATGTACAATTAAAATAAACATTTAAATAGAATTATAAAATATATTAAAACAATTAAAAACATTTAAGATAATATCTTTACAATGAATCACATAATCCTCAAGCATAATCTGGGCTGTTCCAATAGTCATTGCACATCATTCCATATCTATCTGTTGCACAAGTTCTCCAAAGGCTTGATCACAGAACCCCGTTTTCACTCCCTTACGGAAGGTCAGGAGGGAGGGGGCTAATCTAATATCCCTGGGGAGGGAATTCCACAGCTGAGGGGCACCACTGAAAAGGCCCTGTCTCTTGTCTCTGCTAATCATGCCTGTGAAGGAGGCGGGACCAAGAGCAGGGCCTCCCCCAAGCATCTTAAACTCAAAGATGATTCATAGCTATTAAACATGTATGAAACTATTAAACACATACAAAACATGTAACAATGAGAGCAAGTCTACAAGCTTCACACTTATTGCCTATATACCCACTCTTCTAAATCAGAAAACCAATAATTAAAATTTGTCCTGTAAGAAAATTATAAACAAGTCCCAGTCTTTCTTAAAATTAGTTAAGGATGTCCCTTGATCAACATTGTCAGTTTGTCCATCTCAGCTAATTCACCCATCTTCATCAGCCATTCTTCTTGTGTTGAGATAGCTGTTTCCCGCTCTGGGCATAGAGGTATCAACATACTTTAACAGAGAAGGCTAAAGACCTACAACTCCCATAATTCAATAGCATTGAGCCATGGCAGTTAAAGTAGTACAAGACTGCATTAATTCTACAGCGTAGGCACACCCTGCAGGTCCGTAATGGAGCTAATTGCAGGGTTGCATACATAGCATGGAGGTCCCATAGTTCTTTCTGGAGTACAAATAATATGTATTAAATCTTGGTCTTTGAAATCCCATGAGGCCTTTGACCACTTACTTGGCATACATCCAATGGTCCCAGCTGGCTTTGCCAATGGTCAGCGATGATGGAGTTATAACTCAAAACATCTGTATGGCAGCAACTTGGGAAAGACCTGCATAGGAGGTACTAAAGGGTGGGCAGGGCTGAAGTGCACCCTAAAGCAATCTTGTCCATCTCAGCCCAGAAAACTCACAGCAAACCATCTAAGAGCATTGTTTGCTCCCTCCTTTTTTACTGGTGCAATAATAGATTGTCAAAGTAAAGAGTATGAAAAGTGTGCATATAAGTGGGAAATAAAAGATAGGTGAGCTCCCTTGTGCCTCTAATACTTAATCATTCAAGCTGTTGGAGAGTGTTGTCTACAGTTCCAGAGATTTCTGTTGAATGCCCCTGAAAGGCTTTTTCTCAATAGGCTGAAATACGTTGGGCTTTGTAACGGAAAAAGCACTCACAGGTTGTCAAGCCTATCCAGTTTATCATTTGGTACATTTCATCTTTCAGTCCGTGGTCAATCATCCATATGTACATATCACACTCCATGCAGAGGAAAGCTCTCAGCATGCTTCTTCCAATGTTCAAAACGTCTTAAGTGGTATTCTGTCAGACATGATGTGTGGATGAACATGACTTCCTGCCTAAGAGGGCAGGGTTTGGACTGGAGACAGTGGGCATGGTCTTCTCATGGGCCAGCAGTGGGCCCATGGTGTCTTGTGAATGCATTATCTGCAGAAATTAGAAAAATTAGGGTGGTGTCTGCACCTTGAAGTCACCCACTGACTTATAGTGACCTTATGAATTTCACTGGCCGGAAATACTTGGTTGTTTTGTCGGTTCGTTCCTCTGAAATATAGCCTATAGTACCTTATGGAATTGGGTTGCCATATCTAGATTCTGCATCCACAGATTCCATAATCCAGAGTTTGAAAATATTCAAAAACTAATTCCAAAAGGCACACCTTGATTTGCTATTGTATATAAGGGACACCATTTTACTATGCCAGTGTATATAATGGGACTTGAACATCCCCAGTGCAGAGGTCCTGAAAGCAAATGCCAGTGGACATTAAGGGCCCGCTGTATTCGGTGGGAGTAAGCCATCTAAGGTACTAACCAGGGCTGGCTTTGCTTAGCTACAAAGATTAGGCAGGATGTGGTGCCTTTATGATACTTTGGCTGACAGCTCCCCAAATCTCCAAGATGTCTCTTGGAAATGTGCTCTTTAAAAAAAAAAAGAGTAAGATTTCCAAGCTTGTTTTCTTTCTTGTGTACTGAATTGGTTGCCCAAGGGCTCCATCATGGCCCCCTTGACAGAGTATAATTTATTTATTTACCCTATTTATGCCCCACCTTTCTCTACCCCAAGGGGGGCTCAAAGCTGCTTACATATGGCAGGAGAGGGTGGAGAGAGGCTCACAACAGCTAGTCCCTTCAAGCCATGGGGGATCTGTGTGGGAAGTGTGGCCCAATTCTATCGTTGGTGGGGTTCAGAATGCTCTTTGATTGTTGTTGAACAATAAATCCCAGCAACTACAACTCCCAAACGTCAAGGTCGGTTTTCCTCAAATTCGACCAGTGCTCACATTTGGGCATATTGAGTATTTGTGCCAATTTTGGTCCAGATCCATCATTGTTTGAGTCTACAATGTTGTCTGGATGTGGGCGAGCTACAACTCAAAAACTCAAGGCCAATACCCACCAAATCCTTCCTGTAGTTTATATTGCTCATGGCAGTTCTGGGTGCCAAGTTTGGTTCAATTCCATCGCTGGTGGAGTTGAGATTGCTCTTTGACTGTAGGTGAACTATAAATCCCAGCAACTACAACCCCCAAATGACAAAATCAATCCCCCTCCCCCCAGCTGCACCAGTATTCAAATTTGAGCGTATCGGATATTTGTGCCAAATTTGGTCCATGAATGAAAATACATTCTGCATATCAGAGAGCTGTTCAGCAGTGGAACTCTGCCCTGGAGTGTGGTGGAGACTCCTTTTTTTTTAGGCTTTTGAACCGATGCTGGATGGCCATCTGTCAGGGGTGCTTTGAATGTGATTTTTCTGCTTCTTGGCAAGGGGTTGGACTGGATGGCCCGCGAGGTCTCTTCCAACTCTAGGATGCTATCAGATATTTACATTACAATTTTAACAATAGCAAAGTGACAGTTATGAAGTAGCAACGAAAATAATTTTATAGTTGGGGGTCACCACAACATGAGGAACAGTATTAAGGGGTCGCAGCATTAGGAAGGTTGAGAAACACTGGTCTAGAACCAGCAGCCTTCCAGATTTTGTAGACACAACCCCATTGACCCTCACCATTAACTTTGGTGTCATAGAAATGGAAGAGACCTCATGGGCCATCCAGTCCAACTCCCTGCCAAGAAGCAGGAAAATTGCATTCAAAACACCCCCGACAGATGGCCATCCAGCCTCTGTTGAAAAGCTTCCAAAGAAGGAGCCTCTACCACACTCTGTGGCAGAGAGTTCCACTGCTGAACAGCTCTTGCAGTCAGGAAGTTTTTCCTAATGTTCAGGTGGAATCTCCTTTCTTGTAGTTTGAAGCCATTGTTCAGTGTCCTAGTGGAACCCCTAGTGGAGCCCCCGGTGGTGCAGTGGGTTAAACCCCTGTGCCGGCAGGACTGAAGACCAACAGGTCACAGGTTCGAATCCGGGGAGAGGCGGATGAGCTCCCTCTATCAGCTCCAGCTCCTCAAGCCTCCCACAAACGATGATAAAAACATCAAATCATCTGGTTGTCCCCTGGGCAATGTCCTTGCAGACGGCCAATTCTCTCACACCAGAAGCGACTTGCAGTTTCTCAAGTCGCTCCTGACACGAGAAAAAGAAATTGTCCTAGTCTCCAGGAAAGCAGAAAACAAGTTTGCTTCCTCCTCCCTTTGACTTCCTCTCACATATTTATACATGGCTATCATGTCTCCTCTCAGCCTTCTCTTCTTTACTGATGGGAACTGGAGTCCAGCTTCTTCTCCAGGGTCTCCCCCATGGAAATGTCCCTCCAGCCTAGACAGGCGTCACCACGAATGCCTTTGCCTTTGGCTCCCTCCCTTCAGAGCATCCAGGCCACCTTGCATGCCAGGCGCCAGGCTCAGGCCCCTCGAGGGAATGACGAGGAAGCCTTAATCTTGTTGTTGTTGTTGTTGTTGTTGTTGTTGTTGTTGCTCCTCGGGGCCCTGGGTAGCAAAGATCACGCGGGGCTGGGCGAGCAAGCTCCCCTGGCGATTATATAAGGCGCTGACTGTCTGAAGAGAAAGGAGGAGGGGAAAGAGGGGGATTACCTGCCCACGTCACGGCCCTCCCCCTCCCCAGTGGCCTCAACGGGGGCCCCCTTCCAATGTACACACCCTATATTATTTCGCACTCCCCCAAATGTATACACTCGACAGTATTAAAGGCTTCAATAGTGGAGGCGAAACAACTCAAGAAATGAGAAGAGAGGTTTGCCTCACCTATACCATGCATGGGCAAAGTTGGGCTCTGCAGGTGTTTTGGACTTCAACTCCCACCATTCCTGGTCTCAGACCCTTTCCTTTTCCCCCTCAGCCGCTTAAGCTTAAGCGGCTGAGGGGGAAAAGGAAGGGGTCTGAGACCAGGAATGGTGGGAGTTGAAGTCCAAAACACCTGCAGAGCCCAACTTTGCCCATGCCTGACCTATATATACACTGAAGAGAAGGAGGAAGAGGAGCAGCTCCTGTGAGAAGGAGGCGCGCCAACTCCACTCCGAGTTTTCCCTTTCTCCCGTCTCTTTCCCCGCGGGCTTTCCTTTCCTTCCCCCGCAGTCACAAACACCACGCTCCACGTTGGAAAGAAAAAAAGGGGGGATTTCAAAAGGGGCAGCGCTTCAGGCTGTAGTAGAAAGGGGGGAGGCATGAAGAAGAAACGGGTGTAGAGGGGAGGCGCAGAGGCTTGGTTTCTGGGTTGCTGAGAGCCTCCCGGGCTGTATGGCCATGTTTCAGAAGCATTCTCTCCTGACCTTTCGCCTACATCTATGGCAGTATTCCTCATAGGTTGAGTGGTCTATTGGAATCATAGAATCATAGAGTTGGAAGAGACCTCATGGGCTATCCAGTCCAACCCCCTGCCAAGAAGCAGGAATATTGCATTCAAATCACCCCTGACAGATGGCCATCCATCCTCTGTTTAAAAGCTTCCAAAGAAGGAGCCTCCACCACACTCTGGGGCAGAGAGTTCCACTGCTGAACCGCTCTCACCGTCAGGAAGTTCTTCCTCATGTTCAGATGGAATCTCCTTTCTTGTAGTTTGAAGCCATTGTTTCGCATCCTAGTCTCCAAGGAAGCAGAAAACAAGTGAGGTTTATATATCTCTGGAATGCCCAGGGTGGAATCAGCCAGGCCTTGAAGCTGCAAGGCTATTCAATGCTAATCAAGGTGGCCAATGGCAACATTCAAACAGACAAGAGCTCCTTCTCCCACCAAGCAGCAAACAGCCAGGCTTTGAAGCTGCAAGGCTATTCAGTGCTAATCAAGGTGGCCAACTGAAACATTCACACTTGCTTCAAGCAGATAAGAGTTCTCTCTCCCACCCTGGACATTCCACAGATATATAAACCTCACTGGCTCACAGGAATCATTTGTTGGGAGGTGTTAGCTCACCATGATTGATTCTTGTCTGGAATTCCCCTGCTTTTTGAGGGCCTCATCACACTTAAGCATTTTCCCACTTTCATCCAATTTAAATGCTGTGACTGCCTCCTGCAGAATTCTGGGGTTTGTAATTTAGGGAGGGGCCTTTAAACTGCTCACCCAGAGAAGTCCTTGGCCTCCCTAAATTACAAGTCCCAGAATTCTGCAGGAGGCAGCCCCAGCATTTATAGTGGACTAGAGTGGAAAAATGCTCAAGCATGATGGGGCTATCCGAGTGTTGCTCTTTACTGTGCCAATTTCAACAGAAAGGGGGAAAAACATGAAAATGAATAAAACCTGACTACCAGTATTAAAACCCCTAAAATCAGGAGAGTGAATAAAAACAGCAGTACTCAGAAAGCAGGGGAATTCCAGACAGGAATCAATCAGGGGCAGCTAACACCTCCCAACAAAGGATTCCGCCAGGCAGGAAGCATCCAGGCTTTGCAATGCTAATCAAGGTGGCCAACTGCAACATTACTTGGAAAAATACTCAAGGCCATTGAGTGTTGCTCTTTATTTACTGTGGACTATTTCAACAGAAAGGAAGAAACCATGTAAATGAACAAAATCTGGCTACCACTATTTAAAAACTCTAAAATCAGGACAGTAAATAAAGAAGAATATTAAAAAAGGGGGGGGGATTCCAAACAGGAGACAATCCGGGCCAGCTAACACCTCCAAATAAATGACCCCCCCCCCCGGTAGGAATCAGCCAGGCCTTGAAGCTGCAAGGCTATTCAATGCTAATCAAGGTGGCATGGCAACATTCAAACAGACAAGAGCTCCTTCTCCCACCAAGCAGCAAACAGCCAGGCTTTGAAGCTGCAAGGCTATTCAGTGCTAATCAAGGTAGCCAACTGAAACATTCACACTTGCTTCAAGCAGATAAAAGTTCTCTCTCCCACCCTGGACATTCCACAGATATATAAACCTCACTGGCCTAGTTTCTAACAGACCTCACAACCTCTGGGGATGCCTGCCATAGATGTGAGGAAAACATCAGGAGTGAATGCTTCTGGAACATGGCCATACAGCTTGGAAGATTCACAGCAACCCAGTAATTCCATGAAAGCCTTTTCTTAAACTCCATCAAAGGACTGAAAGTGATGGAGTTTTCCCTCAGAGCCTAGTTGTGTTACAGTTGCAGATATTTATTTATTGTGTCAGAAGCAAGTTAAGGATACAGTTAAAATGCATTTTAAAACACAAACAATGTTTAAAACACCTTGGCATTATGTTAAATGTCCTTTGGCCAGAAGCTGACCACTTGGAGTGCCTCTGGTGTCGCTGTGAGAAGGTCCTCCATTGTGCATGTGGCAGGGCTCAGGTTGCATTGTAGGAGGTGGTCTGTGGTTTGCTCTTCTTCGCACTTGCATGTCATGGACTCCACTTTGTAGTCCCATTTCTTAAGGAAGTGGTTTCCTAATCTGTGGGCCATGAGGATGAACATCTGGCCCATGAGCTTCCTTCCTCTTTATTTATTTTATATTATTTTATTTATTTTATTTCCTCTCCTTTCTCACTGCCTGCCACTCCTTCTCTGTCGTTGACCATGTTCTGTATCAGAAACTAGAGCTGATGTAGTCTATCCAATGATATTTTCTGAACCGAATCTAAAGTTGACCAAAAACCGATTTGTAACCCTTTTGGTACTAATGTTGGAGAGTGGTCCCTGGTCAAACAAAAGTTGGGAACCACTGTATTAAGGTCTGTTCAGCGCCTTCCAGGTCACCCAGTCTTCTTGGCGACCCGAGGGCGGGGGAGCCTCCTATCTGGTATCAGCCATTGGTTGAGGTTCCTGGTTTTAGCCTGCCACTTTTGAATTCTAGCTTGCTGAGGTGTTCCAGTGAGTGTCTCTGTAGATCTTAGAAAACTATTTCTTGATTTAAATTGTTGACGTGGTGGCTGATATCCAAACAAGCCGGAGATGTCACTGCCTTGGTCCCTTCATTATTTGTTGCTACTTCCCAACGGATGTTAGGTGGTGCAATACCAGCTTCTGAGGTGTTCCTGCAAACATATCTGTAGATTGATTGAAGGCAGGGGTCCTCAAACTATTTAAACAGAGGGACAGGTCACAGTCCCTCAAACTATTGGAGGGCTGGATTATAATTTGAAAAAAAAAAACATGACTGAATTCCTATGCACACTGCACATACCTTATTTGTAGGGCAAAAAACACTTAAAAACAATACAATAATTAAAATGAAGAACAATTTTAACAAATATAAACTTATTAGTATTTCAATGGGAAGTGCGGGCCTGCTTTTGACTGATGGGAGGATTGTTGTTGCTGCTGCTGCTGTTGTTGTTTGCTTTCAAGTCATTTCAGACTTAGGTAAACCCTGAGTGAGGGCCGGGTAAATTACCTTGGAGGACTGTATCCGGCCCTTCGGCCTTAGTTTGAGGACCCCTGTTCTAGAGTCTTGTGAGATGAGGTCCCAAGACCAACCCTTTTGGGATCCAAACTTTTCCTGTCTATAAAATCATTTTCCTTGCTACTTCATAGCTGTCATTTTGCTATTGTTAAAAATTGTAGTGTAAACATCTGATAGAATCCTAGAATTGGAAGAGACCCCGTGGGCCACCCAGTCCAACCCCTTGCCAAGAAGCAGGAAAGGCACATTCAAAGCACCCCTGACAGATGGCCATCCAGCATCTTTAAAAGCCTCCAAAAAAGGAGTATCCACCACAATGGCTTCAAACTGCAAGAAAGGAGATTCCACTTGAACATGAGGAAGAACTTCCTGACTGTGAGTGCCGTTCAGCCGTGGAACTCTCTGCCCCGGAGTGTGTAGAGGCTCCTTCTTTGGAAGCTTTTAAACAGAGGCTGGTTGGCAATATTCCTGCTTCTTGGCAGGGGGTTGGACTGGATGGCCCATGATGTCTCTTCCAACTCTATGATTTTATGTTGTTGCTGTGTGCTTTCAAGTCGTTTCAGACTTAGGTTGACCCTGAGTGAAGGCTGGGTAAATTACCTTGGAGGGCCTTATCCAGCCCTCGGGCCTTAGTTTGAGGACCCCTGCTCTAGAGTCTAGAGCAGTGGTTCTCAACCTGTGGGTCCCCCAGGTGTTTTGGCCTACAACTCCCAGAAATCCCAGCTGTTAGGATTTCTAGGAGTTGAAGGCTAAAACATCTGGAGACCCACAGGTTGAGAACCACTGGTCTAGAGAGATGAGGTCCCAAGACCAACCCTTTTGGGATCCAAACGTCTTTCCTTCACTTTCTGCTCCCGAAAGAGAAGAGGAAGGGGAGGAATGGGCACCGAGGGGACTTGGGGAGAATCGCCCACCCTGCTCCTCCCATATTAGAAAGTTTGCCCATGCCTGAACTAGTAGTTAGTAGTAAAGAGAAGGCTATGAGAAAAGTGTGAAGACGCGGGGGATTTATTTTCATCTTCCTCACGTACTCCCCCGCTCCCCAAAAAAGGACTTTGGAGTGGGATGAGGGAGAGCAGGAGAAGCCAAGGAGCCCAGCCTTGAGGGCTGCCTCTCATCGGTAGAAAGGGAGCCAAGAAGAAGAGCAGCGCGTGGAGGAGAGAGGCGGGGCCTGGGTGGTGCATCTGCCTCTCCCTCCAACCTCCTCCTCCTCCTCTTTGGGAAGGCTGGGCTTTCCCTTCAGCGCCTCGTTGCCTTCAGAGTCGCGGCGCAAAGCCAGGCGAAGTTGAGCAAACAGGAAACGCAGCGGCCGCCTCAACACTCGCTGCTCTGA
This sequence comes from Anolis sagrei, assembly GCF_037176765.1. Lineage (NCBI taxonomy): Eukaryota > Metazoa > Chordata > Lepidosauria > Squamata > Anolidae > Anolis > Anolis sagrei. The sequence continues at coordinate 271,075,334 of NC_090022.1, forward strand.
TTCATTGGGTCCTGGAGGAGGAGGGAGGAGAGGAGAAGAGGAGGAGACGGGGTGGCTGTCTCCTGCAGCTCCTTGTCCGGAGAAGCAGCCCCAAAGGACGGCTCTCTCTGTCTCCAGGACAAGGCTGGAGGCCCCGGGGGTCTCCTCGGAGTGACAAGTGCTTTGGGGGGCTTCGCAATATGAAGGAGCAGCCCTCATGTGTGGGCACTGGGCAGCACCATCCCCTTCCCGCCATGGCCGGCTTTGGCAGGATGGACCCTGGTAGCAGCCCCGTCAAGCGCCTCCGGACTGAGTACGCCTTTCCCTATCTCTTCGCAGAGGAGGCCTACCAAAAGCTGGCCAGCGAGACCCTGGAGGAGCTGGACTGGTGCCTCGACCAGCTGGAGACCCTGCAGACCCGACACTCCGTCAGCGAAATGGCCTCCAACAAGGTAGGACCCAGCACACCCTTTGCACACAAACACACACCACCTTCCTGAGCTTCTAAACCAAGGCATGGGTCAACTTGGGCCCTCCAGGAGTTTGAGACTTCAACTCCCACCATTCCTAACAGCCTCAGGCCCCTTCCTTTTCCCCCTCAGCCGCTTAAGCGGCTGAGGGGGAAAAGGAAAGGGCCTGAGGCTGTTAGGAATGGTGGGAGTTGAAGTCCCAAACCCATAGCGGACCCAAGTTGGTCCATGCCCGCTCTACACTGTACCATGAATATGGTTTGACACTCCTTTAGCTGTCTTAGCTCCGTGCTGTGGAATCCTAGCATCTGGAGTTTGGTCTTATTTGACAGAGAAGGCGAAATCCCTGTAAAACTACACCTTTGTTAGTCTTGAGCCACAGCAGGTAACGTGTTGTCAAACTGCATTCATTCTATGGGGTAAATATAATACACCCAAAGTCATTTTGGGCAGGCAACATCAGGAGAGAATGCTTCTGGAACATGGCCATACAGTCCAAAAAACTTACAACAATCCTTTAACCAGGTACTTTCTGAGGAAAGTGCATGGAAGGTTACAGCTTTTGTATATCATGTTTACCCATTTAAAACATGCATGTGTGTTGGATGGATTGTGGCTATTTAAGAAAAGAAGGTGGACATGTGCATGCAGGCGTTGTAGTGCTGTTGGAGGCTTTCATGGCCAGAATCACTGGGTTGCTGTGAGTTTTCGAAACTCTATGGCCATGTTCCAGAAGCATTCTCTCCTAATGTTTCACCTACATCTATGGCAGGCATCCTCAGAGGTTGTGGAGTCTGTTGGAAACTAGACAAATAAGGTTTATATATGTCTCACTGTCTAGGGTGGGAGGCAGAACTCTGGTTTGCTTGAGGCAAGTGTGAATGTTGTAATTGGCCACTTTGATTAGCATTGAATGGCCTTGCAGCTTTAAAGCCTGGCTGGTTGCTGCTTCAGGGAATCTTTTGTTGGGAGGCTGACCCTGATATATTGTTGTCTAGAACTCCCCTGTTTTGAGAGTGTTGCTCTTTTTTTTTTTACTGTCCTGATTGTAGAGTTCTTTAATAGTGATAGTCAAATTTTGTTTATTTTCATGCTTTCCGCCTTTCTGTTGAAAATGTCCACATGCTTGTGGATTTCAATGGCTTCTTTGTGCAGCCTGACATGGTAGAGTTTCCAACAGACCTTTCAAACAATGAGGATGCCTGCCATAGATGTGGGCAAAATGTCAGGAGAGAATGCTTCTGGAACGTGGCCATACAGCCCGAAAAACTCACAGCAATCCAAGCATTGTAGTGTTGAGGTATTGAAGTGGCCCAGAGAAACTTTCTTTTGGTTACCATCCTAAGGCGTTCCTCTCAATGGTGGGACTCCATTCCCTTTAAAAAATGAAGTGTATCTGCCTGAAAGTACAATTCTTATTTTATGTCTGTGCCTGTGAGCATTTGTGAGCTCTTTGGAATATTTGTTTTGAGGCAACTTCTGATGAATTTCCATAAAGATTTCACTTCTGCGCAGAATTCTAAAACTTTGGAGAGAGAGAGAGTCTAAAAATTACAATTCCTTTTTGTAACATTGTAGTTGAGCATGAATGAGGAAGGGGTAAAGACTTTAAAAAATACCGTTGGCCCTCTGTATTCACGGATGCTGCAGCCATGGATTCAACCATCAACAGTTTGAGAATACATTTTTTAAAGCTTCATAAACAAACCTTAATTTTGCCATTTTATCTAAGGGACTCAACAGCCCAGAGATTTTGGAATCCACAGGAGTTCTGGAACTAAGTGTTAGTGGATACCAAGGGCCTGCTATTGTTCAAATATCCAAGATCCACAAGTCATCATAGATATGTTGGAAGTTTAAAGGAAGTGATATACTTCAGGGTTCAAACCTTCATAACTACCTAAAAAACTTAAATTGTTCACCAAAGTGCTGTCATTTAAAAAGAAGATGACCAAAGATGGTGTTTGGGAGCAACAGTTGCATTCAACAAATTACTCAAGGCATTTTTGATTTTAAAGAGTAGGAGTTGTGGTTATGCTATGATAACTTTAAAGTGTAGGAGTTGTGGGTATGCTATGATAAACAGAACAGAAAGATGCAAGAAAGACCTTATGTGTAGTAGAAAGTGTTCCTTTCATATAAGTGTACAAGTAGAAAAAAGACAGAGTAGGAGATACTAGCCCTTGCAGATGAGATGAGAAGCTGTGCACACTGATTTGATAAATTCTGTTGATTTAAATGGACTTACTCATGAGTAACTAGTTTGCATTTTCATCACTTTCTAAGAACACACAGAGAAAAATGATATACAACATAATCACTACACACTACAGCACTTATGATCTGGTCATCAACCGTAATAAAGTTTACTACTACCACACTACAGTACAAGGACCAAGACCTATCTCACACCTCTTTTTAGGCTGCAAGCAAAACTCAGTTCTGATAAAGTAAATTTAGAATAGCACACTGTCATATATTTGTGGATTATTATTATTATTATTATTATTATTATTATTATTATTATTATTGCCATTTTTCAGTTAGCTGCTTCTAGTATTCTCTGTCAGCTTTCTCAATTTATCATCTCTACTTGAAGAGTTGTCTGTGAAAATAGTAAGACAAGTGACCAGTATTTTAGTTACAAGCCTCTGGAGCATATTTATTTTGTTTACTTGAGTTGATTTATATGACACACTTCAAAGAGACCAGAGTAACTAATAACAGAGGGACCAAGGTGCTGGAGACACTGAATCAGTCAATGCTTTCTTTCACATCCTTTGCAGTAGGTGAGAGAAGTTTTTGAAGAGATAGCATATTTTTTTTGTTAACAGCATACTATTTTAAGATTATGTAGTCCTGGTGTCAGAGCCTGTGTTGGTGTAGTAGTTAAGAGTGTTGCACTAGGACGCAGGGTTCAAATCCCAGTTTGGTCATAGAAACCCATTGGTTAACCTTGAACAAGTTACACTTTGCAGCCGAAAACCATGATAGGTTCACCTTAGGGCAGTGGTTCTCTCAACCTGTGGGTTCCCATATGTTTTGTCTTTCAACTCCCAGAAATCCCAACAGTTGGTAACTGGCTGGGATTTCTGGGAGTTATAGGTCAAAATGCCCGGGAACCCTCAGGTTGAGAAACACTGCCTTAGGGCAACTGTATGTTAGACTGACTCCTAGACACAGAACAACAATGTCTGGGTTTATTGTTTCTTTTTAGTGACCTTGGGCAATTTACTTGTGGATCTGGTTTCACTAAAGTACAGCAGAAGCTTTCAATATCTTAGCTATATGCTAAGTGCACACAAAAGGCAGTTCCACACATTTCAAAAGTATGACCCGGGATTTGCCACAGAGTCCTTTCAGTATGTTGTTGCAGCAAGTCCCAGCTCAACACATATGTTTTGTACTTATATAATTGTAACATTCCCCACTTTAGATTTCTAGGAAAACACTTAAAATATGGATACAAAGCCTCCAGACATTGATGGCTGAACTTAATTACTTGGGAAAGAAAAAGAAAATTCCAAACTAAAATGTCTGAGAAGTAGCCTCATTTGTTCATAGTAAGGGCTTGTTTGATTCTCTGCCCTCCAATCATCAAAAATGTGTATTTCATGTTCCTTTTAAATCAGGCATGGGCAAACTTCTGCCCTCAAGGTGTTATGGACTTCAACTTCTACAATTCCTAATAGCTGGTAGACTGTTGTTGAAGTCCACAACACCTGGAGGGCAGAAGTTTGCCCATGCCTGATTTAAATGTTCTACTGAGAACTACTTCATCGACCTATTGAACTTAATTCACATGTTATATGATATGTGTATGGTGCTACAAATGAGGATGTTGGTTCATAGATTATTTCTTTTCAAATGCATACTTCTTTGGAAACTAAAAAGCACGTTGTTGTTGTTGTTGTTGTTAATTGCCATCAAAGCAACTTGAATGTAAAGGAGACCTATGGATGAGATTTCCAAGTCATTCTGCTTAGGTCTTGCAAATTCAGGGCTATGGGATCTATCCAACTGTAATATGTTGTTTTTTTCCCTTTTCTTACTGTCTTCTGTTTTAATTAACTAAAATGTACTTTAAATATTAGCAATTAATTTCCTTGAACAAAATTATTTAGCAGTAGTACATTGTTCATTACACTTTTTCCTGTATCTACAAAAGCATTTGCAAAGGTGTATTGAATTTTGCATGTGTTCAGTAGTTGAGAAACAGCCAGTAGTAGATACTAGGGAAGGAATTCTTCTTAAGCGTTCTGTTCCTCCTTTTACTGTAGAATTAGGATCATACAGCCAAGGTTTCCCTTATGAGTTGTACAATGGCTGAGTTGCCATAGCCACTCTGAAGGTCAGCGAGAATGATGCACTCTCTTACATCAGCACTGAAAATGTGCACTGCAGACATACAATAATTGGTTCTATGTTATCCATAAAATGGGAGTGAGGATATTTGAATGTCTTTATTGCTGATTACAAGCAGTGTGTCAGTCACTTGATGCAATGCAATCATATGTTAGAAATAGTTAGAATTTACTCATTAAGAAATATGTTTTGAGGCTGCAGCCCAAATTCTAACAAAACCCCATATTCAACAACTTGTTCCTATATGGTTCTTATATATTTGAATCTCCTTGATGGCTGATCTTGGGCACACTGCACCAGTTTTTGGATGCCAGTCCTGAAGAAGTCTGATTTATAGATTTAGCATTTTTCAAAATCTACACAGAAAAAAAAGAAATCTTCTTGCATACCTCCCTTCCTTATTGGGAAGTCAGTGTTATAAAGTCTCTGAAAAGTAACACATACACACACCTTTGTCCCCTAAAGTCTCTGAAAAGTAACTTTAGGGGACAAAGGTGTGTGTATGTGTGCCTTCAGGTTGCTTCCCCTTTCGTTCAAAATAAAAGCAAGCATTGTCTATTCATGAGAGAACATCATTCAGAGCTTAGTTTGTTGAATATGTGCATATGTGGGTATATATGTGCATAAATCATGTGCTTAAATGAAATACATTCAAAAATAATATGAATGCCTTTGATTTGTAAAACACAGCCACACAAAAAATGGAGTTTGCTCTAGTGTAGCAAGCTAGCATTATGCTGATAAGGAATACTGCCCTCCTAAGAACTTTATCTTCTGAACATACGTATAATTTAATCAGATACACATAATTGAGTAGCATTTCGTAGGTGAGGATTTTGTTGTTGTCTCCTAAAGCTACTTCTACCTCAGCAACACCAACAAAAGGAGCTTGCAGAAAACAGAAGTAAGGTATGACCAATTGGTCCGCTCATATAGGATAATTCTGATTCACTTCCAGTTTTCCAAACTACTTTTAGATATCTCAGAATAAAATGTGTGCAGAAGATGTGCAACCGTGTCTACTTCTACGTAGTGTTAGAATAAGAACGTACTTGAGGGAGGGACTTCAGGGTTTTAAAATACTACATATGTGTACCTAAGAGTTTAGAGCAGGCATGGGCAAACTTTGGCCCTCCATGCAGTTAGGAATTGTGGGAGTTGAAGTCCAAATTTGCCCATGCCTGGGATAGATGCTCAACACCAGGCATCCCCAAACTGTGGCCCTTCTGTTGTTTGGGCCTCTAACTCCCAGAATTCCTGATAATTGAACAAAATGGTTAGGCCTTCTGGGAGTTGGAGGCTGGAAGGCCACAGTTTGAAGATGCCTGCTCTAGTGTAATGTGGTGCTTAGTGGTCAGTGTAAATCAGGCATGGGCAAACTTTGACCCTCCAGGTGTTTTGTACTCCCAGAAATCCCACTTATTTATTTATTTATTTCCAACATTTCTACCCCATCCTTCTCAACCCCTGAAGGGGAACTCAAGGCGGCTTACAACGGCAGCAATCTGATGCCGACAACATACAAAATACATTACAACATTATTCAAACAATAAAACATTAGATTTAAACACATTAAAACATTATTATTCATCAAGTAGTCAGATCCAGATCTGATTTAGCGACCAGCGACTCAGTACAAAGTCTTTTCTTGTCAAAGTTCAAACATTGTGAATACTGCCAAACCTACTGTCCAAATGTCTGGTCCCAAAACCATGTTTTGAGCTTCTTTCTAAAAGAGAGGAGGGATGCAGCCAGGCTTTGAAGCTGCAAGGCTATTCAGTGCTAATCAAGGTGGTCACTTGCAGCATTCACACTTACCTCAAACAGATAAGAGTTATTTGTTCCACTCTGGACATGCCGCAGATATATAGACCTCACTTGCCTAGTTTCCACCAGACCTCACAACCTCTGAGGATGCCTGCTGTAGTTGTGGACAAAAGTAAGGAGAGAATGCTTCTGGAACAAGGACATACAGCCCAGAAAACTCACAGCAACCTAGTATCTTGCATGTTAGTATTTTTGCAGGCATCTTTCCATATTTGGATTCTCATAGGGCATGCAAGTTAGGGGAACACATCTGTCGGAATACTTTGGCTTTACTCAGACTTAACTGTCTCAAGATAAACATTTATTTACTAATACAAAAGTTCACAGCCTTCTCAAACCACTGTGTGGCTATTAGCTTATGCCTGTATAGTTGTAACTATAGTAGGTACACACCACTAAGTCCAAGTAGCAAATCTAGGCATGTTATTTATTATAGAGCGCTTAAATACCCTAAAGGCCCAGGTCCTGTATGATCTCAGATGTTAAGCAGGGTCAGCCCTGGTTAGTATTTGGATGAGTGTCTTCCAAGAAATACTACTCGCCATAGGCTATATTTTAGAGGAAGAAACTGATAAAACCCCTCTGAGTATTTCTTGCTTGAAAAAACACTATGAAATTCATAGGATTGCAATAAGTTGACAGTTGCCTTGAAAAGACACACAGACTGTATTACAAGGAAAGATGGGGTGAAATCTGGGGACCTAGGCAGTTAAGGTTCACTGGCATGAAGACATCATTAATAAGAGCAAATAAAAGGGAATTCCACTTCTCTGCCCTTTGCTGTTATTTTTAATCACAACAAACTCAAGCAAAACTTTACACTCTGAAACATGGTAGCAATACTGGGATAAAAAGGAAGGTAAAAAATCAGACACACACCAAAACCAGAGAAGGATGGCATATAGGAACATAAAATACGTTCTCCCTGCACACAGGCACACATGGTGAGAAGTGTGTTCTGGCTGCCTTGCAACTTACAATGTGACTTTTATGGGGCGTGGCTAAATCTCCTTTATGGAGGGATTTCAGGTCAGATCAGAAGGGATCAAGAGCTCCCTCCTTATACACATACGCACATGCACACACCCTGTCTGAAAGTCTCTGATTGCCTCATTCTTACATCACACTCGTAATGCAATTTGGGAATGCTAGACAGAAAATGCAAATATAAATGTGAAATAAAACATAACCACCAGTTTCTGCTGACCACATAATGCTTATAGCACTGACTCAAAGGATCTGGGGAGAGTTGCATTGGGGGAGAAGCACTGTACCTGGGGAATTCCTTCTTGTTTTAGTTGTAAGATTTGTTTATGGCATAGTTCCAGAAGTGGAGGTGGTAGAGGATTTTTTCCATTTCTAAGAGCCAACTGTACAGATTGCCCCTTCTCTTTATGATAATTTTTAGATTGCTGCCACCAAATGCAGCTAAGAATGCCTCATGGTGGAGACTCACCATTTGATGGCCCTGGTTCCTGAGACAAGTCACTTCACATTGGTTCTCAATAGTTGCCTTGCAGAAGTTGTTTGAAGCAACACATTTATCTCAGTTGTAACTAGTGCTGTGTAAAGTCCAGCACTGTGATGCATTTGTGCTCATCATTGCAGGCTACCACTGCAATTGTATAGTAGAGCAATGAGTTTTCAGATAAACAGTAAAAGTAAGGCTGTCACATCTCATTTAAAAGGATTTATATATCAACCAATGTGTTACATTTTAACAGCCAACTCGAAAGCAGCCGGATGGTCTGTTGACTATCTCAAGACCAGAAAGCTGATAATCGGTCCCGTAATATCTGCAGCCTATTATCTTGTGTAACATCTAGTAACTAAACCTTGTGTTTCTGAAAGTACACAATAATTTTAAATCCAAAGTGTATCTAAGAGGTATGCAGGCACCTCTGTTGAAGAAGATCCTTTTTATTTATTTATTTTACACTCTCCAGCACTCTTTTTTCTTTGCCTAGCTATAAGATTTTGTAGCAATGTTGGGTTTGGGGAAATTGTGAAGTGGGTTTGTAAACACAGAATGTTGATATTAAATTGCATCAATATGTATTGTCTACAACTGGCAAGGGGAAACTTTGGCCCTCCAGGTATTTTGGACTTCAACTCTCACAATTTATGACAGCTGGTAGGCTGCTAGAAATTGTGGGAGTTGAAGTCCAAAACACATGGAGGGGCAAAGTTTGCCCATGCCTGATCTGCAATAAATAGGGTGATAAAAGCTCAAGTTGGGCAACAATGGGAATCCAGTAAATTCTATTGTAGTTTTGTGTGCTAGGGTGTAAATACTTGAACGCCCCCCCCCCCCCCCCCACAGCCACCTGTCGTGTAGGAGTTCTTTTATGTCATTTCAATTTCTGGTACCAACATTTCCTGTTAAAAACCTAATGCCCAGGATCACAATTAGTTTGTTAAGGTGTACCTGTATATCCTTTGAATATTGTCACCATATTGTATTCAAGTGCAAGTAAAAAATATTTGGAGCATGAGCAGGGATTGGATTCAGCCCAGGATGTGCTGAAATGGCTAGTTTAATCTTCTTTGATTTGGGGTCCTTTATAGTTTAGAAAGACCTATTTTTCTACCTTAGTATATGGAGGTGTTTTTTCCCCATTTACCAAAATGCAATGAATTTTGATAGATGAACTAGCATAATTTCAGTCCAGTTTTTACTAGAATCCATATGATACACTTACTCATAGAAACTTGATCCATTCCCCTCTCCCTTTTGCATCTTAAAACCTATATATCAAGAATGGGCTGTCTTTTGCAGGGGCACAGATGTTTAAGTGTGACAGTGATTTGGAAAGAGTGTTTAGTTAAGCATCTGGCTCTAGCTTTGTAGTGAATGGTAATTTTTTCCCAATGAGATTGGTCATCCAGCCTGTGTCAGTTTCGGCTCTTTTCTGCAGAACCTGACTCATTCACTTGAGTCACTGAAAAATTTAATTGACTTGAATTGCTCAGGTTGGTCTGGAGTAAGCTGTACCTTTCTTGTGCTGTCCTTTTGCTGTGCTCTATCAGATAAGTGAGCCGTGTTTTGTGAATGTAAAGGAAATGCAACGGAAATAACATCAGCGTAAGATGGGTCTTTAGGATCACATGACAACAATCCTGAATCCATGCCGTACTTTGGTCTAGAAATTATTCATAGCTTGCAGGAAAGGGTTGAGCAAAGAAGTGTAGTTAAATATTTTTTCATGTGTGCCCAAAAGATTATATTTAACATATTAATTAAGTAATACTTTTCTCCACCTACGCACCACCTTCCTTTTGTGCCGCTGGCATGAGATAGAAGGATCTTGAGTCTTTGTTCTACAAGGGAGAAGGAGTGCCTCATGTTTGAACCGTACTTGCTCTAGGTAGTGCGGGAGCACACAAGGCTTCCACTTGAGTAACCATGGAGATGAGCGTGGGTGGGATGGGTACGCATCATTCTCCCCTCTAGAACGGACTTGCAGATTCAAGGATAGGGTGCAAAAAGCAACTTGCTACAGATGTTTTTTTCTTTTCCTGTGCAAAAACCATACTTGTTTCTTAGATTTTGCTTGCACACAGCTTCTGCAGAAGTAAAAGTGCAGAGAAGGGAGTACTTCACACTTTATTGAGAAAAAGCTTGTGAACAAGGAGTCTGGCAAACAAAGGCAGAACTGTCATTTCTGCGAAAGCGTTGCCAAGGGAGTGGAATGGACTCCGTCAGAGAGTTGATGCAGGAAGAGGAAATTTGATGGTGTTGATTCACATTGGAAAAGTTCTCCATAGATCTGAGCTAAGCTCCCTGACTTACGGCTGGGCAATAGTTGTTCACTGCTTCTGTGTTTAGGGAACTTGTCAGAAACTGCTTCTGAAAAGAGTCTCACATCCATACATTTGTCTAATTTGAATCTTTTCCCTGTATTTTCCTCTATGGTCTTATGAATTGATAAATTGTTTTTTCATTTTAATATCCCAAATACAGTAAAAATAAAGGAAATGCTTTGATATATCTGAGCTAAGCCAGTACCCATAACTGCTGGCATGAAACTCTCTAAGTAAATCTGCCTTTCTGGAAGACAAACCACTAACCAGCTTTCACTCACGAGAATACTTTTGTAATTACAAAATAGGGAGGAAATGTTGCATGTATCGAAGCATCTGTCACATACATGCTAAGTGATTCTGAAAATCTTAGAATGCCCAGTATTTGCAGGTAGATGTCAATATGCTCTGTGATTTTATTCATGGAAAGTACTTGTGATTGTTAATTTCCTGAATGAAAATCTTAATGCGTGGAACTAACCCCTAGTGCCTGAAAACAATACCACTTCCCCAACTTTAGTGTCTTTGACCCTATCTATGCTGCCACATAATGCAGTTTAAACTGCATTATATGGCTGATGTAGACTTCTATAATGCGGTTTAACTGCATTGAACTGCATTATGTGAGACCACACTGAACATATAGTATTAAATTTCAAGCTGCTTTATATGGCAGTATCAATGGGTATTGTGTGGCAGTTGCAGATGTACACTGGAGATGAAAGTTTTCTTGCTGGGAACATGAGTCCATTTTTTTCTTGCACCATCTCTAAGTGAGATTGTTGCCCCCTAATTCTCAGACTAGAGATTGTACAAACAGAAGAATGCAACCCCATGCCTGTAGTCAGCTATGATGATGGCACTTCCTAGCACCCCCTGAATTTGTTGAGCATACAATCCCTGTAATCTCTTTGTCATATTTGCTGGAGAGTGTTATTATAGAGAAAGAGGAATCATTTCAGTACCTCTCCATTGAGCCAGCCAGCATAGTGTATTGGTTTGAGTGATGGACTATGATACAGGAGACCAGTGTTAAATTTCCCACTCAGACCTGAAACCCTTGGGTGAATCACACACACTCAGCCCCAGAAACCCCCATGATGGCTTTACAGTTGCCATAAAATCAAAATGACCTGAAAGCACATAACAACAACAACAAAACCTCTCCATTGAGAGCAGGGATGTGCAAAGAACAGCATCACCTAAATCATCGTCTACTCTTTATCACCTTTCATCCCCTGCTATGGTCTTATAAGTGAATAGTGTTACATTTAATTTTAATCTCCCAAATATTGAGGAACTAACTAGTTGTCTGAGAGAAAATTCTTTGATCAGAGTAGGTTTATGTGATCTACTTTGTTTTCCATGAGAAGTTTAAAGTTATCAACTGGCCTAGAGCATGAGAGCAGTGTCTTAGGAAAGCAGATATAAAATTATAGAACAAGCTGTGCCTTTGAATACATACTTGCTAAAATGGAAGAATTTGTTTGTTTTGGTGTTGACAAACCTTTGGGAAGCTGAAATCATTCCAGCTCTCCTACAGCCAATTGCCCAGAGATCTACCAGTGTACATCCCATCCTAATCTATTCTTTGCTTGGTCCTGTATTAAATTAAAGGGCTTTCTCTTCCCATTTTAATGGTTGTATCAATGAAAGACAGTTTGTCCTATCTCCCTTTCCATTGTTACCATTCTGATAATAAGTTCATGATGTTCCTCACACCATCACAGTGTTTCCACTCCATATCCTACCTAAACCAAAACATTTTTAGTTATGCGACTTTTGCAGACACATATTTCATTTTTTCTGATGTGAAATCAAAGAATTTGTTGGGTGAAGTTTGAATCGGTGACTGACCTCCTTCTATTATTCTCTTGTTTTAAAAAGACCAATCTGAATGCCATTTGGTCCATAACATTTGAATCAGTCTTAAGATGAGCTGCAATGGAAGAATTCTGTAATTGTGTGAGTCCCCTACACATTCCTTTCAAACGAATTCAAATGTCTTTTTATAGGATACTAGTGTTGTGTGGATGCATGTTAAGAATTGCATAGAAAGAAAGAAAGAAAGAAAGAAAGAAAGAAAGACTGCCTTGATTGGCTTCTCACAATATTGTAACTTTGAAATTTGAAATGTTTCTGTAATGTTTCTGTAATTCTCATGTGTGTGCAGTTTTCTATGAGACAATTTTGGGGTCAAGATCTGAGATCCCCATTTCTGATCCAGATTCATGAGGAGTTAGTACAAATGATTGTTAGAATGCATCTAGGATGTGACTCAACTTTACCTCCTGGCCTCATCCTTCCAAGGAAATAATAGAGCAAATCATTGTCTAACCTCCATTTTACTTTTGGCTAGTTCTAGCCAGGCTGCAATCTAGAAGCATGACTACTAACAATTTTCATAAAATCATATAGTCATAGAGTTGGAAGAATCCACCAAGATCTATCCAAACTAATCCTATTCTGCTATGCAAATAAACAAGGTGCCCACAACAGATAACCCTCCAGTTTAAAAAAAAAACCTCCAGAGAAGGAGATGCCATCAAACTCTTAGTCATCCTTTTCCACTGTTGAGCAACTCCTAGTGTCAAGAAGCTTTTCCTAATATTTATGTGGAATCTCTTTTCCTGTACAGGCAGTCCCCAAGTTATGAACAAGATTGGTTTTGTAGGTTTGTTATTAAGTTGAATTTGTTTGTACGTCAGAACTGGTACATTTTTAAGTGTAACCCCAGCAAGAGATAGAGATAGAGATAGAGATAGAGATAGAGATAGAGATAGAGATAGAGATAGAGATAGAGATAGAGAGGGGGGGGGGGGAGATGGTTGGATAGCATAGGGAAGGCTTAACACCCCTGTGGTGTTCAAAAGATTTCACCTCAGTTTCTGTCCTTGTGATAATTTGAGTTTGAAATAATTGGCTCGTTATGGAAACAAGGATTAGTGTTAAAGCTTCAATGGAGACACCTTTCCCCCATGATAATTCTTCCAGGAGCAAATTTCCCTTCCAAGGGGTAGATTTCTCTCACTTCCTATTGTCTTACCCTCCATTCTTAACTATGAATCACTTGCAAGTCGGATGTTTCTAACTCGGGGACTGCCTGTACTTTGAATCCATTCCATCTAATGTTTTATGAGCCACTAACAGACTAGTTTAAACATTTATGTGGGTTAATATACCATTGTTGTTAAATACCTATAAAGAAGCATATATAGCCATAGGAACACTGGGAACATGTTCACTGGAACAGAAGTAAAGAGAGCATTGGTCTCTCAAATGTTTTGATCTGAAATTCCTAGCAGTCCCACTTAGCATGACCAACAATGAGGGATTTGGGAAGTACTAGTAAAAAAATCTGGCAGGCCAAAGACATTCCTGTTTCATAACCTTTCAAGCATTTGCCACTGGTGTACACTGGGCCCTCTAACTTAGTTCTTCTTTCAGCTACATTGTGTAATAAATTTAAAAAAAACACTTTGGGGAAAAATAAGAGTTTTGTTTCGACTTGAGTGTTTCTATTCATTCTTTTTATCAGGGTGCTGACAGATGTGTAGATGTCTGTTGATTCTGTGGTTGCTTCATAATTGGAAGCATTGGCTCCATCCCGATGGATGTCAGCATGGTCAGTGATGTAATAGCCTCTGTTTCTGCTAAAAAATTTCATGGCTGGAGCTGTCTGGAAACTGGAAAGGCCATTATTTGTGTTATCTCTAAATTTATAGTGAGCGGTCCCAGATACATCAGCGTGAGCTACGCCTGGTCTCTTCTAAGCAAGTGAGGTCATTTGGCAAGGTGACTGGACTAAGTGGATGTTGTCTTAGTTGAATTGGGAGTGTTGGCGGCCAGGAACTCTTGGAGACTTGTCATGTCTTCCTTCTGGATTATGTCTCCCTTGTCCCTGAAAGGAGCCTCCCATCAAGTTCTCGGGAGAAGCAAAACAGACTCTGCTGCTGCCACAGGAAAAGCAATATATTTCCTAAAGTTCAGAAACAAGAGTCACTTGCTGTTGTGAGACTATAAGGGGGTTCTTCTTGCTGCTGTCATCAGCTTGATGTTCCACAGCTGATTTGGAAGAGCTGGGATAGCATCAGATTGTGTTAAACTTGAGGAGGTCCATTTGTTTTGCTGCTTACAGCAGTCCCTTTCCAGGATTTTATTTTTACCAGCTTGCTTGCATTGAGAATGCAGCCCCCCATGGACACATATACACATCAGTCATAATAAACTGCACCCGGGGAAACCAGGGCTGCTCTGTGATTTGTATGCTGCTTACCCTTTCTTGAAATTGCCATTCTATGCAGAGTTGTAGAGAGCATGCTCAAATTCCTCAGCATCTCTGTCCTCTGCTGAATGCTGATCACCTCAGTGGCTGCCACGGGCTCTCATTACTGGCGAATAGCATGCTGTGCTGATGCAGGCACCATAATAGGAAGCACCTAAGCCTGTCATAAACAAACAGGTCTGAGGGAAAAAAGTGCAGGTCTGACGTATGGCGTGTCCATAGCAACAAGGAGAGATGAGGTTGCCATTTTGGAGAATATGCAGGCTAGTATAGCTCTCTGCAAGGAGCCAGAAAGTACCTGACAGGGATTCAGACGCGGCTTCTATCTGTACACTAGAGATTTCATTAGAGAATCTTGTCTGTAGGAGACTGCTTGCAAAAAAAGCAGCATTTTTAATATCAACTTTTAGGGCATTTAAAGTGGTTTATTTGAAGTGATTTTCCCCTTATAAGTGCACCTCAAAGTTTTCTTGGAGAATGATAGTGCACTTACTTCTAAAAAACGCTTGTCTGACTACTAAGAGTCTGTTTCTTTGGATGCTTAGTCATTAAAACGGAGAGGATACAAATCTTGAGTAAGATGACTGTGAGTTCCTTGCATTATGAAGTATGGCCAAAGTTTTTTGCACCTGAATTTTGGATCCAGGTAAGGTTGAATGTAATATTTGATAACAATCCAGTTATTTCTCATTCTCTCTCTCTCTTGTAATTTAAATTAGCAAATACATGTGTATGGCTTAGAGAGGAATTAGATTTACAGCAGTTAAATTTGAAATGGCTGGTTATTGGAAGTTCTTTGAAAGATGCTATTGCACTGCGTAAAACGATACTGTCTGATGCATGTGCTGGGAATCTCTGGGTCTGGCCAGAACAAATCCTGATTTTTTCCACTATCCCCCACTTCCCAGCTGAAATCACTGCATTGAAAAGTGTCTCCGCTACTGAGAATTATGAGCACATGGAGAACTCTCTCCAGGATGGAATAATATTAGGAAAGATAGCTAAAAAGAACTATGTAATATTTTCCCCTTGTTTACATGCTTTCCCATCTACACAGCTGGAGCTCTTTACAGATCTTGCAGAGAAATCAGTAATAGGAACAGTTGTGTGGTTATAAAACTCAGACTATATGGTGGTTACAAGTAGAGGAAAGCTATAGTGCGTACACACACCCATTTATATGAGTATTTTTATAACTGAGTTAGATTATGTCTCAAGTTATGCAGGTTTTTGATCCCCCCCAATGTTTGGAGAACTGATTGTTGCAATATGACTTGAATAAAGCATCCCTGTTCGTGCCTGCTTGCATACATCCACAAGTGAGAGGAAACCCTCTCATTAAATTGTGAAATCTTGAATCATTCAATAGACACAGAAAGCTACTTTGTATATAAATATGCGAATGAGAGTACCCTACTCCTGGGGCAGAATGAGTTAGTCTTGTGGAAGTTGCATCTTTCCCGTCTATAAGGCTCTGTTATTTGCCGTCACCGCTGGAGATGGGGGCTCTTTTTTTCAATGGAAAGGTTAGGATTTGGGGATTTTTTTCTGTTTGAAGCATAGCTAGAAAATCACTGGCAGGTATAAAAGCTGGATAGTGGAATGCTTGCTATTCTGTTTCTCCCTTTTAGTAGTTCTCTTGGAGGATTTATAGAGGAAATTGGTGCTTTTCTTTTGCTGCTCTCCGGTTTCTGTACTACAAAGATGCATTCTCTTCACATGGAGGTGATGGAGAGTAGATGCCTGCTGAACAAATCCACGGATTGGTTTTGTGGGTGTGTCTTCCTTTGTTGGATATTTAATGGAGTTAGCTGTATTCTTCTTAGCATCATTGTTACTACAATGTTTGCGAATGGCACCAAATAGCTATATGATTTGTGTTAGTTTCCTTACATAGAATTAGTGGCATGGTCTCTTATAAATTCTGGAATTATGACACCTCCTTTTCAGTATTGTGTAGGTGCAACCCAAAGGTGGTGGTTTTATCTGACACCCTCCCCCCGCAACGTTTAAAGTGGAATCAAGCAAGAAGTGCTGGAATTGTATTGTAAAAGTGGAAAGGCCTGCAGCAAGGCATATAGTTTAAAATAAGAGTACATAAGAGTAGAAATAATGTTACAAAGATTGGACCTCTTAAGCTGTATTGTTGTACAGTCTCAAAAAGCAATTAGACAGAAAATTAGGAGGAACATGGAACTGAAAGCATAGGAAAATATGGAAAAGGGTTGAGCAGGCCTTTCAGGGCAATTACTATTTTAAATATTACTTGCACTTGACTAATACTGTAGTATGATCCTTATGCAATGGAAGGAGGATGAACAAAATGGCTATTTACAGAGGCAAACATCTATGCAAATAATTGTCAACATGCAGATTTTTTAAAAGCAGTTTGAGTGTTGTAAATAGTGACTGTTTCACAACAGAACTACTTAATTAGTTGAATGTTGTCTTACAATATTAACACTGAGATACAACTGCATGCTCCTAATCCTTCATTCATTTTTGAAAGATCAGAAGAAATCCTATCTTGCACAGAATGTAGAGGTTTTTTACCTACCTTCATTTTGTGGTCCATACAAAAGGTTTAGTCAAAAAAGTCATTTGAAGTGTCTTGACAGTACTCTTCGAAGTTGACATAACACAGAACTCCAGTGCCACGTTCAGCTTTCCTTCCCACTGCATCATCAATCCAAGAAGGAGAAACTCTGGATGAATGGATGTTGGCCTGCTGTATAAATTAATATAGGAAAATACTTTACTAATAAAAATTGCCCACTCGTTTCTGTGGTTAAATTTCAGTTTCTGTTTGAAATCTTATTTCCACTGTTAATATTTTTAAGAGTTTTACCAAATGCTGTTAGCTACCAGTAATTCAACTAGTCTGGTTTTACATTCTCTCAGCCTCAAAAGAAGGCAATGGCTAACTTCTTCCCCCCAAAATCTTGCAAAATAAATTTGTCAGAAGTTTTCCTTAGGGTTGCTATAATTCAGAAATGACTTAAAGGGATACAACAGCTACTTTCAAACCTCAGGACTATTTATTATAAGATTTTCCCCCTCGTTGCAACAAATCCATTTTAAAGTCTTTATAAATAAATATCATTTCTCCTATCTTTTGTCCTTATTATGTGTAAAACTTCTATTCTTTGTGTCACTGTCCATAAAATTGTCCAGTATGAATTTGTCGCTTGATGCAGCCTAAAGAAATGTGCTCTAGATATGGAGTTTACCGCTGCTAATAATAGTGTTTGTGTGTATCAAATTCAATCCTAAGCTTTTACCTTGAACCATTAGAAATATTAATGAAGGAAACCGAAGCAGAATATGATTTTTTTCATTTATTTGTTTGTTTTCCCCTCTGACTCATTTTAATATGACACACTGTTTGGATTCAATTATGACTTGGTTCTTGCCAACGACGGCCCTATTCTTAGTCATTAAAATGAGTTTGCTTTGAATGTTTGTCCACTCTTTACGCCTTTAACATTTTGCAGCAGCTGTAGTCCACGTAAGTGTATGCCAAATAAAAGGAGTTAGCCTTTCAGATGCTACAGATCTTTTTGTTTTCACTGCAACAGACTAATACAGCTATGCTCCATGGAACTGACAAGCCATCGCGATTTGACACATCTGATTTCCCTTCACCCAAATATCCCAGAAGATATCAGCTACTACAGGAGGAGGCTTTACCTTTCTATATAAATATCCTGAAGGCACCAGATATGTCTGGTCCTGGAAAATAAGCAGAAACAGCCCTAGTTAGTTCTTGGATGGGAAACCGATAACTTATATCCAATGCTATAGGCTATATTTCAGAGGAAGGAACTGGCAAAACCACATTTGAATACTCCTTGCCTAAGAAAACCATATAAAATTAATGGGATTACTATAAACCAAAAGGTGACATTAAAACACATATACATATTATATATTAATACAAGATGGAAAAAAACAAGAGGTTATATCTAGTGATGTACACCGTGGCATTAGGACACATCTCCAGCAACATTTTATTTTCTTCTGATTTGTAGTTTCACAACTGAGCAAAAGTTGCATAAAGATAAAGACAACTAAATTGTGATTGTTAATTTTTTAAGAAAAGTCAACTGTTGGAGAAGACTTTTTAGTGGGTTTTTCTTTGTAAATCCTCCATTTCAATTTGGCAGATATGTTCCACATTGTATGCCACACCTTTATCCATTTTCTAGTATGGAGAGACAGTGTAGATGTAAAAGGCAAGCAAAAATTTGTTTCTTCTTGATTTATTTTATTATTATTATTGAAAGTGTTGGGTTGTAGCTATCTATATATATCTGGATCTTACGATTTTGTCTTCTATTTTCTAATTAGGAAATACTGAAGATTTTGCAAGCTGCCTCCTTTCACATCAGGTTGCAGTCCTATGCTCACTTAAATAAGAGTTAAGATTTACTTCTGATTTAATATACTTGAAGGTTGTTCAATCAAAACATTATTTCCTTTTGCTACCACCACTATTTACTCTGCTAGTTTCCTCAGTTCAAAACAATATGTGCATGTGCTTGTAACTGTCTTTCCAACATCCTAAATTATTCTCATTCTCCCTCTTGATCCCTAAACTTTGATATCTGAATATGATTTGTTTTTAAATGGTAGTAATTTAGCAAAAAGCAACATAAGTCCTGTTGATTAGCAGGGAGTGCCTCCTACTAAAGCTGCTAGTATGAGCAATTCTCATGTCTTTTTGCTGAAGTTGAACAAGAATAGATTGAGCACATTTAGGACTTAGCTTTTTTGCAGTCTACAGATTAATTCATTTACAGTGAAGCTTTTTGCGATATGCACAAAGCAATATCCTTATTGTGAAGATATATGTGTACATGTACATTACATATAGAAGGGACAGAAGATTGTGGAGTTGGAGAGAGACAAATGGGGACATCTAAAGGCCCGAAATGCTAGAGATTGTGACACATCTGTGCAAATGTGTAATAGATAAACATTATGATGACAGCTGAAAACACAGTCATTCAACCTTGCTATGCTAATTTCCATATCTGTGGTGGAAGTGGAATCTGTAATCCCCATTGAAACGACATGATTAGAATCAAATGTAATCCATTGATTTTAGACTGGAGCATTTGAATAGAATATTTGAGTTTGTACTGAAGAATGGAGATTTTGGGGTCAGTGGCAGAACATCCTGGGAGACTCTGGTATTATTGCAGAATTCTAGATTTGTGTCTGTCCATTCATTTGCAAAGCTTACTACATTCCTTTCCACCCGCTCAAGCACAGAGGAGAAGGGCACTGATAGCAGGCAGCAGCGTGTATCACGATGAAGGACGAACTCCAATGATAAAGTTACTTGAATGGATCTGGGACATTTTATTAGAAACTGCATGTTAACCTGCATATATCTCTTTGTGGTAGTCCACAGTATTGCTAATGAGTAACCTTTAAAAATTAGGGGATGAGTTATAAGACTTTGTAAATTAAATAGTGTGGTCCAGGCTGGGCTGTAAATCACTTATGAATATAAACTGATACCTATAGAAGACAGCAAAATATTGGCATTGGCCATATTTCCCTTCTGACATCTTAGTATTGGTGCAGTCTTACCACTATGATGCACTCCAGAAGTGTACTACAGCTTCTGTTATTCCCAGCCAACACAATCATATCAGTGCTAGCTGAGTACATAGGCCAGTACATTTGCCATATTGGGCAAAGCTGCAGCAAACTTACATTTGCCAACTCATCTTCAGATGTGGTATGAGATGTCACCTGCCAGCATTGCCCTTTTCTCTGTGTAGGACAAAGAGGTCAGTTGTGATGAGGAAGTATAAGTGCACACAGATCCCTCACCGAAACACATCAGTGTTCAGAACTGAGTGTGAGAACATTTACAATCCCCCAGGACACTCGGTTGCTGACCTGAAAGTCACCACATTTCGGCAAGAACAAACTTGAAAGAAAGATTCTAGTATGACATTGCTGAAATAGAATACATCAGCAGATTTGTTAACATTCACTGAAATATATTCAGTAAGACTAACAATAAGACTCTCCATTATCACCTGCAGATATGAAGCTATTACAACAAAACTAGGAAGATTGTATGGTTACAGGTTAACTGCAACCTCTTACGGCCATTTCTTCTGGATGCAGTTGAGATTTGTGTAGAAATGTCACTATGTTTTTTTGGTCCTTTTATATTTCTTTTCTGAATTACTTAGTTCTCTCCACTTACCCATTAGTCCTCTCCTCTTAATGTATAGGATACAGATGTGGACCACATCTTCTACAATCCCAAGCCAATTTGGCCATTGGCACTGTAGATAGGATATATATATAGTTGTCCAAAAATAACATTTCTTCCTATGCTCTTTGAGTAGTCAGACTTTGACTAAAGTGAACTTTTATGAGACAGCTGTTGATCTACAGCTTCCAGAATCTTTTCCAGTGGTCATTGTGGGTAGAACTGCTGAAAGCTGAGGTCCAAATATCTGGATGTCCAGTGGGGACTCCCTATTCTCCTTTAAAAGGCTCTTATGAACTGAGAACTACCAGTAGTACTATAAGTTCTAATTAACATAGTAAAAATGTATAACCATTTCACCAGTGTGCACTGCTGTTTTTCAGCATTCCAGACTTTCCATTATGCCTCCCCACTAGTTTTCCATTCCTCCATCCCAACTCTCTCAGCAAATGAATATTTCATCAGCTGGTATTCTGTGACCACAGGTTGTTTGGGGAACAGTCTCACCCACTTTTTTCCTTTCAAAAAGAAACATCATGAACCTCACAATTCCCTCAAAACTCTTCCTTTTTCCATGTCGTCAGTGGATAGTGCCGTTCTGGCTCTATAAGTTCACAACCTGAACATCATAAACAGAAGGAATCATACAAGTGTTTCATCTTAGTGCTTTTGAACACTCGGAGCTTTTTGCATGCATTATTTTTGAATTCTGGATTAGACTCAGTATTACCAAAGTTAGGATGAATCATGTTCTTCCATGCATTTCTTTTATCTCTTTAGTGCTTGATGCTGGTCAAACAACTTTAGCATGTAGTTTTGTGTAGACCAAAAAAGCACGACCCCTTTTTGCAGAGCAATGATCATCCGGTGGAGTCCATGTGGTCAGAAAAAAGTCCAGCACTGAATGTTAGTTTTGCATTTGTGATCACATGATGTAGCCATTTTGTGGTTCCCAATGGATTCCAGGATGGAAGAAAGACAAACTTGAAATAAATTAAAACTAAAAAACCTTTGTCTTAATTCTTGAAAAGGCTGTAATGTTTCAACAACTTCCTTGTTCATCCTTTTTTACTGGGTTTAACATAGATTCTTATAGTAGCAATGCACATTATTGTCCCATTAACTGTTAGCAAGAGAGGCCCGGGGCAGTATAGTTAGTTTATTTATTTGAGAAATTGATGTCCTGACTTTTTCTGAGTACAGACCAATATTGGACCCAATAGTTATGTCGAATATGAGCATGTTTGCAAACAAAGATGCACAAGAGTTACATTTATTATAGCATTGCTATTTTTGATGCATTAAATGTGACTATTTGATGTGAAGGAGATAAAAAGGTATTAGTCCAACATCTATGATTTGAAACACTTTTTTTGCTTTGGAAACTTTGGCAACAATGCTGTACACACTTACCTACAAGTAGGCTCTGTTGAATTATATAGGATTTACTTCTAAGTAGACAGCAGTAGTTCAGCAGTGGAACTCTCTGCCCCAGAGTGTGGTGGAGGCTCCTTCTTTGGAAGCTTTTAAACAGAGGCTGGATGGCAATCTGTCAGGGGTGATTTGAATGCAACATTCTTGCTTCTTGGCAGGGGGTTGGACTGGATGGCCCATGAGGTCTCTTCCAGCTCTTTGATTCTATGATTCTATGTATATAGTTGTATTTCTAGAATATTTATGTCACTGAAGAAATGGTAGCGCCTTGTTTCTTATTTATGTAAAGGTTGAGGTACTTGACTCACTTTTTATATTGAATATGTTACATAAAAAGACCAGACTCTAATACAAGACCAAAGCAATATTACAAAACTTTTTAATACTGGTCAAATATTTTGCACAAATGAAATTTAAAATTGCATTAAGTATATATTCTGTATACAAAATAGAATAAGTATTTGGGGTATGCCAACACTGTTCTTGCGCAGGAATAGTATGTAATACCATCCAGTTACCCTTTGCAGGAAGGGGTATGATAGTCATGCTTTAATAGCAACTGAAGCTTGAATCAACAAGTCTATGTGAACCAGCTTGCAATGTGCCTTTGAAATCCTGATATCTACTCAGGGTGATTTATAGGCTTTTGCTCTGGCATGTACATGCTGGGGCCCTACTGAGTTTGTTTGTTTTTTGTTAGCTCCGTTACCTAGCACTGCTGTATGCAGCGGTGGCTAAAAAAAAGTGACACAAAAAGAATTTAGCAGGAATACTTTCCCAAATTGGAGGGGCAAGTTAGGGGGAGGAGAGCGCAATCCTGCAGCTTCATTGCATGCCTGCTATAAATTCTACATTTTTTTTTCTTTCCTGAGATTTAAGTACACTTGAATTATTTATTTCGTTTATGGTAATTCATACTTATACAGTCAGAACTCTCCATCCATGGAACAGATCCCATCATCTTTGGGTTTTTTTTAAGCCAACCTAAAAAAGCAAATCTTTATTTTGCCATTTTATATTAGGAACATCATTTTGGTATGCCATTGTATTTAATGTGATTTGAGAGTTTGGTATCCATGGAAGGTTCTGGAATCAAAGTTTCACTGTAGAATGTTAATAGGAGATATGCTATTTAAGAGTATTGTTAATCTCATGCATGATATTGAAATTTCATGGAAGCTAAACAGGTCTGGGTTTCATTGGTGTATGGATGTGAAACTTCTTAAGAATCCCATGTATTAAGATCTCCATGGTGTAAGAAACTAGTTACTTTTGGATCCCCACTATATGAAGCAAGTGCCAAAGTATTTTGTCTAATGGAGTAGGCTCATCTTTTGTCTTCAAGTACAATTTTTAACATTCCCACCTAATGATTGTAGTGATAGCTACAAAAAAAGTTACATTTGGTTTTTTTAAAAAATAAAAAAACCATTGTTGCCTTGGTGATTAGGAGGTATACAGTATCCCGGTACTGCAACATTGATCACCGATCTTCCATCACTCATTTATCACATGTCTGTTTTCAACCAGATTAGTAGTAATAGTACACACTACTTGTAGAAGTATGCTACATATTCATGGCAGAATATGTATTGTGTTTACTATGCTAGATACAATAGGTAAATTATTCCAAGGAAGCTGGAAAGTTTAAGCATGAAAAATACACATTTATTTTGCCAAAATATTTACATAATGAAAATATAAATATTTTTTGCAAATTCACTCTCCTTTTAGTGGATTTCTAATTTGTTGAGACAAAGAATTGTACTATCCCAAACAAAGAAACTGGAAGGATATTCGTATATTCCTTATTTGGGAAAGCACAATTCCTTGTCTCCACCTTTTAGATAAGATCCTGAGGCCAGTGGTTTCAAAAACAAAGCAAGAAAGCCTGTTGTTATTGCTGAGCGTTAGTAACACCAAGAAAAGTGTCCAACTGTTCACAAGTCATGGAAATGAATGACATTTCTACTAAAGTATTGTCCATGATGTCATGAGGCTTCTGCTGGAGGCGAAAGCAACATCAAATAGCTCCATTTCATGTCTGTCTCCATTTCAAGTTTGGAGTTTATTGGAAAGGGAAGGGAGAAGTATTGGCAAGACATGGACATTCATCTGTGGTATCAAGTTCAGAACCCAGTTACCCAGCCTTCACATACACATGAAATGGGAACATGCCCTATGATTTTTTTTAAAAAAGCAGTCCACAATAATTTTGTATTTAAATTGCTTTTCTTCTGGCAAATGTTGCTATTTTTTCATGTCAGGAGCATCCTGAAAAACTGCAAGTCGCTTCTGGGTGAGAGAATAGGCTGTCTGCAAGGACGTTGCCCAGGGGATGCCCGGATGTTTGATGTTTTACCAACTTTGTGAAAGGTTTCTCTCATGTCCCCACATCGGAAGCTGGAGGTGACAAAGGGAGCGCAACCCAATCTCCCTGGATTTGAACTGCTGAGTTGTCGGTCAGCAGTCCTGCCGGCACAAGGGTTTAACCCATTGTGCCACCGGGGGCTATTTAGACTGCTGGAATTTGCACTGAGGATGCTTCTCAAAGTTTTGTAATTGCCTCCTTAAAAGAAGAGTCTTTTTCAATGTGAAACATGGGCTATGTTTTTCTATGGTGCTGAGATCATGAAATATTCATATGTCTTTGCTAATTTATCTTGTCAGTGATTGACTGCAACAAGGTCATCACTTTGTGACCAGCACAGAATAGTTGATTGAGTGGTGAACTGCTTACTCAAGACCAGGTTTTGAATCTCTGCTTGGCTATAGAAGTGCACTGAGTGACCTTGGGCAACTCACACTCTCAGCTTCAGAGGAAGGCAAGGGCAAACCTATGACTAAATCCTTCCAAGAAAACTCCGTAATGCGTTCAGAAATTTCAGTGGAAGAAGGTTTTTGTCCCTGTATTGAAGTTTTAATACAGTTAACAAAGTAGATGTGTTCCTATTCTTTAGTTCTTTTATAGAAACTTTAAATATGGAGAAAGCAATGCAAATGTTAATGCATTGTGTTCACTTGACAAAATAGAGGTGTCTCCTAAGTGTGTGGGGCATGGCAATATTATGCTGGTTTTATATTGTTGGCTTATTTTTGTTTCTATCAAGGGGAAATCATTGTTCCTGTCTTGCTGCCTTCAAACTATGATGCTGGGTCATAATTCAAGCAAAAATGATCAGCGACTTCCCACTAAAATGGTCTAGATTTTGCTTTTTTAAAGTACTGGCTGCACTCAGTTTTTGGTATCTGAGTGCAGCCAGTACTGTGGACGAGGCAACTAAACAGCAGCGATAATTTGGCCACTGTCCCCATAATGAGAAAGGAGTTTTCCAGTTCCCTGTTCTTAAACATACACCTTTTGTATTTATTGATTTATTTGCAAGAGAGACTATTACAATGTTGTTCAAGAATTTCTCTTTTGTGTTTGTTTGCATCTTTTCCTGATCTTACTATAGAATAGACACTGCTTTTTTCAAATCTGTCTACATGTTTTAGGAATCGCTTTTGAGACTGTTAGCATTCTCCTGTCAAGGTTTAACGTCACTCATTCCACACAGGCTACTTCTGTTTCTCTTCACTTGCTTCTACATATTGCCTCAGGACTAACACCATCAGCAGCTCTCAGTTCTTGACCCTAAATGCCCTGGCTTCAAGAAGCTGCTCCTCACATTTCTAGTTTTTGCTGTGTTTTTAACATGGTGACCTTTCCCTATCTTTCCATTTTATTTAAGTTCATTTTACTTCCTTTGATAAAAGTGCTTGCATAGGCTTGCATTGCTATCTTAATTTTGTTTTGTCCAGTGGTATCTCTTCCGAATGGAGTGACGCATCTCTTCATTGATAAAAGTTACTCTTGCAAAATTCAGCCCTGAAAGAGAGTGGATGAAACTTTAAAGTAAAATATATGTATCTTTTCCAAATATGAGAACCATTTTAGAAATTACTCAGTACTATACAATGGCTAGATTGTTGTGTTTGAATGGGTAAAACTAAGTGTAATGCTACACAATGAATTCCATTGGGCAACTTTAGCAAGAGTCCCTATTTCCCAAATTAAATCTAATTTATGGAGTTGATGAGAAGAAAAGATGGCTTATTTGCAGAAATAGCAGGATGCAAGAGTGTGTGGTCAAGAAACAAACAGTAGAGTCAGTTGTCGATGGAAACACTTTTGATTTTCAAATTTGATTTTCAAATGAATGGAGCAAGGCCCAGCTTTAACCTTTATATCCATAATATTCCTGAGTGCACATACAGTAGAGTCTCACTTATTCAACATAAATGGGCCAGCAGAACGTTGGATAAGAGAAAATGTTGGATAATAAGGAGAGATTAAAGAAAAGCCTATTAAACATCAAATTACATTATGATTTTACAAATTAAGCACAAAAATATCATGTTTTACAACAAATTGACAAAAAGCAGTTCAGTGCATGGTAATATTATGTAGTAATTACTCTATTTACAAATTTGGCACCGAAACATCACAGTGTATTGAAACAACTGTGGATCCAGGTGGGAAGTAGAGTTCATTGGATAATACAGGATGTTGGATGAGCAATGGTTGGATAAGCAAGACTCTACTGTATTCATTTTCTCTTTCACAAATTTATAGTTGCCATTCATTCTTATGATGAAAAGCATTCTTGCTGCAAAACCTATAGCCTACCTCTAGTATTGCAGGATTCAGTCCTCACTGACTTAAGCAATAGTTTTTACATTATTTATTATATTTTGTACTCCACCTATCCTCCCAAGTGGCGGCTATACAGAACAGTCTTCCATTGAACTCAAAGGAGCGTATCTTCCAAGAAGCTCTCCAAACATATCAAGACCTGCTTAATTACACTAATGGTGGATATATTCTGTGCCTCCAAGTCATGTTTTGAGCAATATAAAAGATCTTCTTTGACACTCATTGTGTCTATCATTTTAAAAAGAAAGCATGAAGAGTTATTTTAATCCGAAAATTATCACTTAGATCATACTCAACCAAATTTGCCCTTGTCACATTATTTCATGCAAGGTTATGTCATTGAATAATCCATACATTAGTTTCTGACTAATCCATTTCTTGATTTCAGAATTTGTATTCTGCCACATTTTGGTTTGATCTAAGCTAGTTTAAGAATCAGATGGTTAGTGATATTTTAGCAACTGAACAAAAAGTATTACCACTTAACATTTAGAGTCTGTTTTTTTGAACCTAAATGACCTGAGCTTTTCTGTAGTACCCACAAAAAGTACCATTGTTCTTAGAGTCTGACTTTATTGATATTAAATTAGAAGGGCTGAGAAATGGTTACAGGCAGAAAGCCAGGAAACGTTATTTTCATGATTGTTAATTCTGAAAAGTACCATATAACAAATCATCCTGGCATCTGTTAAATACCTTGTAAAAAACTGCATGTTTTGCCTTTTAAAGCTTTACTAACAATGTTCTGGAAGTAGAAGCCTGCCCCAAAAATAAAAATAAAAATGCCTGATGAGTTGTAGCCCTCTTGTGGTGTTGTTTGGATTTTTATTCCTCCCTCTGGTGATATTGTGATATCACTTTATAATGTGTTTGTAATTTGCAGGATAGTATAGTAAATGGATGGCTGAGTGAAAACGCTAAGTTTTCTCATTTAATTCTATAGCTTCTATTTTATATTTTCTTGTCATTGCTTTTTAAAAGAATGTTTAAACTTTTTATGTCTAGTTTTGCATGTTTGTTGTGATTCTCATTGATAATCCTAATTTAAAAATAACTCAAAAGGTCTATCAAATTCAGTCATACTTTGCTTATTCCTGATAGTGTGTGTGCACACACAGACCGAAAGGTGGACTTTGGTTCAGTAATAAACATTCAGGGTGCATCTGCACTGTCAAATTAATGCAGCTTGACACTACTTTAATGGCCATGGGTCAATGCTATGGAAACTGGATTAGTCCTACAGTGTTGAAGTACTTGGAAAATTAGTTTAAAGACAGTTTATAAAACCATATATAAGCACACCCTTGTTTCAGGTGCCTACTTTTTGTTCCACTTACAATGGGGTTCCAAATTACCCTTGGAAGAGAAGAAGAAAATCTCTTCCCTCATTACATGTCAATGTCAGCATCTACTTCAACAAATGAAAGAGGGCTAAGTACTCACCTAGAGAAAATATTCTGATAACTAAGCAATAAGTCAAACTCAATACTTATGTCATACCTTCTCAGAGGTTTCATCTTTTTGCCATTCACAAGAAATAAAGTCATACATTAATCCTAAGTATACATAGTGATAGCCCATTAGGCAAAGTCTCACTCAGACATGAAATCTTAGCCTAAAATTAAGATATAATGTCTGAGACATTCGGACCCCATGGCTTCCCAGTTTTCATTCTTTTGCACGCATAAATAACAGATTGAAGACTTCCAGTTCAGCTTCAAAATTAACCAAGCTTCTCTGTTACATTTGAACTAGAGGTGGTTGGAAAAGGTCTTTTAGATTTTTGGGTTTGTTAATAATGGTTGCTTGGGGACCATAGCTCTTGTTAGTAAGCTAGGGACATTAATGGTTATGCTGGCTATCAAATATCCTTTCATGATGGTAGATCTATTTTCCTAACTGATGTAATATCTAAGAGTTCAGCAAAATAAGACATTGACAACCTATCTCTTGGTCATAGTTTATAAAACAAACCACTGAAAAGCGTGTTAATAGAAAAAGGATATGGTGAAGTGAAGTAAGTCTTCTCTGTCTTTGGCTTCTGCAAATTGTTCTTTCTTTCTGTGGGAGGAGAAACATGACTGTACCCATTAGTTTTCAGCATGCAGGAAGAATTATCCCTTAATTGTAAGCGGTTCTAGCAGTTTCATGCCTGCTTGTTGGGAAGTATGAAACATAACATTTTAAATGCAGAAAACAACTCTTGTTAAATGGTTGACTGTGCAACAAGACCTTTTAGAAAACTACTTTGAACTATCATTGTGCATCACTAGAGGGCAGTAAGTACAAACAAAATGAAATGGAAGTGTTCTGAAATCTTCGTCCACAAGAGCAATTGAGGCTCAATCCTATATACATGATGATATTAAAAGTCAGTCTCATTAAACCTAGTGGTGCTTAATTTTGAGTAACCTTAGATAGGTTGTGTTGCATTGCTAGTTCAATGGCTACAAGTCAATATATGTTTTGTCTTCTCTGTCCCATTCTTTCTGTAAGCATGCTCACATGAGAGCAGAATGCTCTAAAACTGCTCTTTCTTCAGATAAACATTTTCATATCATGATGTTCACTGATAAGCTGTTTTAAACAGGAATGTTCCAGAAGCATGTTTTCTAGGAAAAACATTA
This sequence comes from Anolis sagrei, assembly GCF_037176765.1. Taxonomy (NCBI): domain Eukaryota; kingdom Metazoa; phylum Chordata; class Lepidosauria; order Squamata; family Anolidae; genus Anolis; species Anolis sagrei. Next base: position 271,105,066 of record NC_090022.1, read on the forward strand.
ATTAGGATTAGGGCACAGGCCTCCCATGAAAGTGAAAACCTGTGAATCAAAAACCAGAGAGAACACATCTCTAGGAATGTGTAGGTCCTCCAACATGACTCCATGTTCAAGTTCTAGTGGACCATGAGGTAATGCTGACTACATACACAAATCAATGATATCTGTCTCCCCCCCCCCCCTTATATATCTCACTGATTTGTAAAATATTTTACCAGGAAAAAAATTCTTCTGTGAGCAAAATCTGTAGTTGGCTTAACTGTTTAGAAGTTTTCAAAGAGATTACCACCACATCAGATCATAACCAAGTAGGGATCAACAGCATGTGTTTAAAAAACTGAGTTACATGGTCCTGAGATCTGACTTTGGTACAGGAAAAGTTGGCTCATGGATGCAAGTTGTAATTTAGGATAAGTACATTTTGTCTACTATTATTGTTGTTGTTGTCATTGAAATATCCCAAGAACATTAAAGATTTCATAGAACACAGCTTGAAACCAGAGACTGAAACTTAAAAGCAGCCAATTATTCAACACATGTACTTAACTATTTTCAAAAATGTATTCTAACATAGTTCCCTCATATGTTACTAAGACGTTTCTTCTGCAGAGCTGTCCTTTTCTTAGTAATGTGTGTGTTTAGGGTTGTTGTCATTATTGTGTTTTAAGTTTGACAAAAAATACTTTTGTCACTGGCATCATAAACATATCTACTGAGTGTTAAATCCCACTCTTAGTCAACTGTGTATGGCATAGGACTGTAGCATATGTGAATAATTCAGATAATTTAATCAACAAAATATTTGCATCTAAGAAATAAACATAACGTGCATGAAGTAAACAACATGGACTCTTTCCTTTGCAGGATTCCCTTGCTTTGCTACATGAAACTAATTTATTCAGTCCTTAATGAAATACCAGATTTTATGTGCCTTTTCATCAACCTTCCCTTTGCCCATCATGTTTTGTCATTTCTGTCATCTGATTCATATTGTTCATTAGAGAAGAAATAACCTCCTTGGGGCAACTAGTTGTTCAGGACTGCAACTGCATTAATCCCAAACCACTGGGGAAATAGCTGGGACTGTGGGAATTACGTTCCAAAACACCAAGTGGTCACCAGATTTCCTACTTAAGGGTATGAGAATAAGCATTAGTGAATTTCAATATATTATGCAAGTTGTACTCCTAATGAAAGTAAACAATTTTGAATGTGCTTTCATAACAAATTTCCACTAAATCCATTCTCCTTCAAAGGATTCAGAATCTAACTCTTAAGCAGTTGAATTGTTTCAACTAGAACCAATAGAGCTTGTAAAAGAAATCTTGAGATTTTTTTAAAGGACTAAACACTGCCTTATTTTCAAGTCTTGTGTGCAGGATCTAGGTCAAAGTCACAGAAAAACTTCTCTGAAGAGAATGAACTACCACCCTTGTCTGCTCATTTTTGGAACTAATTGAGTTGTCCCTTCATTGTTTTATTCTTGGAACCCCCATGTGTTCAAACTCTATCTCACAACATTAGGGAAATGAATTTGCATGTGGAATGGGCGTTTCTCACTGTTGGAGTCACTACTTATAAGAAGTACAGTACCATGTTTACTTGAGTCTAATGCATACCTTTTTGACTAAATTACATATCCAAAATTTGCTTCCCCATTGCCTCAGGATTGGAGCTGGGGAAGCAGCTGCCTCCACCTGAGCCCAAGAGGAGGAGAAGGCAGTCAATGGAGGGAGGCGAGTGGGTGCCAGAGGGTGAGATGCTGGTCAGGCAGGCAGTCAACAGAAGGGCATGGCTTCCCTTTGCATGTTGGCTGTTCCGCCACCTGCCTCTCTGATGCTACCTTGCTTGCACCATTAGGCACATTAAATTCACGAGCAAATCCTTTTTTTTTAGTTTCAGAGTTTTCAAAAATGTGGTGTGCATTACATTTGTTAGAGCACTAGACTTGAGTAAATACAATATTTTTAACATTCAGAAATAATTTGACTGTTCTTAAAATTATAGAGTCTCAGTGCTTTATCTTCCTTTTGTACATACACCTATCCAAAACTGAAGAGAATTTTCAGAGTAATAGCTTGCTGCCTCGCTGACAATGTTGAATCTTTTTCAGAGATACAATATTAAGTTGTGGATGAAAAACTCTGAATTTATGTATTAGCCACATTAGTGCTTTGGTCAGTGTGTTATGGCACTCTGTCCTTTTGGACCGAATTTAATAGAAACATAAAAGTTTTGATGCATGTATACAAATCTGACACCCAATACATAGTTTACATAGTTTTAGGAACTGAGGCAAGAGTAACTATGTGGAAAGAAATTGAAATGGAGTACAGTTTTTACAATGGCCTGAAAGTGGTTGCTTGTGGTATATACACCAACTCTGTTGTCTATTTTCGTTAGTGCTTAAGAACTTGCAGTACTCTTTTGTTTTACTATAACTATCTTTTCCTGCTATCTTAATCCTTCATACAGTGCTAGTCTTCTAGGACAGCTTCATATCAATGGAGTGTGTTCAGGGAGACCTAGAGTAAACAGAAGATTATTTGGGTTGGCAATGTTGTTTGGAGCAGGAGTTAAATTAATAATTTTGTTTCCTGAGTGGAAAGATGGTTGGAGAAAAAGAGTATAATTATGATGATTAAAAGAGATGACCACTTTTATTATGTAGAATGACCCCCCCTCCCCCCGCAATGGTTTTGATTATTTTAGTTCAAACAAAAGATGAAACCAAGGTTAAACACTTCTTGAAAACTCCCCCATAGTATAAACCAGTATTTCTCAGACTATTAGTATAAACCAGTATTTCTCAGACTATTAAGAGGCACTTGGCTCAGTATGGTTACAGGTGTTTATTTCATTCCTGGAAACTCACTAGGAATAGGAAACCAATGTCTGGGGGATCAGCACTGCTCCAGTGACCACCATTTTCAGTAGCAATACTACAAACCATATAGTGCTTGCTATTATCCAAGCCAGCAAATTATTTCAAACTGGTTTGCAATCCTGGTATGGAGAGCAAGCTCAAAACGTGGTTTGTTAGGCTATAACAAGAAATTACATTTTGTATGAAAGAGGAAGTAACTGAATCAGCATATTAAGGGAGGGGACGGTATGTGAGTCTAATGCTTACTTATATGATGCCATACCATGCCTTGGTCTTACATGTGAACCACCTCACTTAAACCTATAGTTTATACAAGCTTTTGAGACAATTGTGCAAGATATTTTGATACCCTTAGAATCATCATCCTCTTTTGAATACTAGGTGATGATATTTATGCTGTATGAACCTGCACATTTAAACCTTTTTAAAAATCAGTTCCAGCACTTTCTATGGGTGCAGGGTATAAATTGGACATTCCTAGCTTAAACAGACATTCTTGGCTCAACTCTTACTATATGGGATTGGCGTTAGGTGGGATGCAGTCTTTCATTCCCAGTTTCTAGAATGTGGTTTAGTGAATAAAAGGGCAAGCTTGCCTTTGTATGTCAGGTAGTTACTCTGTTGACACATCCAAAGTCCTTGGAGTGGTTTAAAAAATGTCTGATACAGGCACCAAGTATTTGGGTGCAAAATCAATTCAATTTTCCTAAATTTATGTCTTGCATATTGTGGACCACCATAAGAAAAAAAATAATATTTGCTTTTAGACATTTTGTTTCTGATGTTTTGACTCTGAAGACCATATTAGATGAAGAAATTCTCTGTTTGACATTATCAATGAATGATGCTGAAGTTAATGCGTCATGCATTTGAAGAAGTGAGATCCAATCCTGTCAAAAATATATAGCACAATAAAGGTGCTGGTCTTTTAAGGCGCCACAAGATTCTCTGTCATGTTTGCTGCAGCACACTAACATGGCAATCCCTTTGTAAATTGATTCTGTTCATTATGACGCAAAGAGGGAAAGCTGCAGTGCCACAGGAACGTTTTCATTGACTACAGGTTCTTTGTTCATAGTGCTCTTTGTATGAGTACCTGGTGTATATGTATAGACATGATATTAAATAGTATATACCAACCAATACACATAGGCATTCCTTCCTAATTTCTGTTGACATACTATATGTTTTTTCTGTCTGTTACTGAGCTGACCAAAGGCTGTGTATACCTATTCTAGTCATTTATTACCATTTGAACTGAGGCTATCTGCATAAAATGTAGTTGAAGAGTTTCACTTAAGAATTTGCTGATTTTTGTAAGGTTTTTTATTTTACTGGAATGTGTGTGTGTGTGTGTGTGTGTGTGTGTGTATATATATATATATATATATGGAATATATATATATACTGGAATGTATGTATATATGTGTGTGTGTGTGTGTGTGTGTGTGTGTATGTATATGTATGTATGAATGATAGATAGATAGATAGATAACATTTTATTCGTAAAAGCACAGGAAGGCTCTAAACCAATAGCATTTAGCCTGAACAAAATATCAACTTCTGTCTGAATGGATTCAGTGAGCTACTCTCAGCGAGCTAGGAAATGCCACTGACACATAGAAAAAGTTAAGCTAATTAATCACGTCTCCATTGAAGTAATGCTGCAGGGGAGCTATTATTAAATGGCAGTGAGCACAAAAGAAGAAAACTACCCTGTTCCCAAGAGATTTTCCCATGCTGTCCAATCAGAAACTAGCACACACATGTCACAGCCTTCTCTTCTGCTTTTATACATTTTCGGCTGGAATGTGATTGGCTCGAATCAGAAGTTTATGGGAGGGATTCCTCGGCACTGGTTGTAGCCCCCTTGCAGATCCTTATTTGGTAGGCTGTTGATAGAACAAGTATTTTCCAGCAGCTGAACATCTTGACATCCATAATTCATCAAGTCGTGGTGTTCTGGAAATATGCAGATATCAGCTCGCTCTTTAGATTTCTTTTCATCTCCTGCAGTATGTCTTTTGAACCAACTCCTTGAATTCTACAGCATTTTGGAATTTTGCAAATGGCTCTTACATAATCCGGAGACCCCCAGCAACTGGAGTACCAATTAGACATTCTTTTGTGTACCTAATTGCAGGGACGCTGTAGATCAGCACAACTAAGAAACAAAATTCAAACAAAGACTCCAGCATCCTTTTTCCTCACTGTACCTCAGTAAGAGCCAAAGGACTGAAAGATTCTGTTTTTAAATTGATAATACTACAGAAAAATCAAAAATGCCCGAAGCAAACTATTTACTATCAGTGTCTTGGGGCTACATCAAGGTAGGAATGTTGTGGGTTTTTTCCCCTTTTAAATTGTGTATTATTATTCATGCAGCTATTAATTAAGAGCAAGTATAATTGCAGAGACAGATGTCAACATTGTGCCAGTAATTTGCACTGATTTGTTATCTTGTGCACCAAGGGCTGTATTGTTATATTAAAATAATGTTAATGTGTAACTAGCATGAGGTAGAAGATACGCTGCCTATTTTGTGGTTAAATGTTCCTATAGTAAAGTTAGTAGCTCTTTGGAGAAGTTCAAGCTTTGATTGTAATGCTGTAGTTATTTGAGAAAGGAGAGTTTAGTGAAATGATATGCAAGGATATTGACTGAAAGAAGCATGCATTTATGATTTCAGTTCATACATTCGTTTTTTAAATAAAAATGTTTTCCTCTGTGTGGCACACAGCTAATATTAATTTAATGCCTTTTCAAAAATAATGAGTGGCTGTTAATGGTCATCTAGCCAAGTAGTAGTGTGCTTTCTAAGGCAAATTTGGCAGAAATCAAAATTGATTTATAAGGCTTTTGTAAAATAAAATCAGATTAGTGCCTCTCTGGTTATTCTGAATGATATGCTGGAGCATCCAGTGCTTAGTGAGCCTGGAGCAAACTCTGTTCTACTTCCCTCCTCCCCACTCTTGGCCAGTTATTAATTATACATCTGTTTATTTAAATAATCGGTCCATCATATACATGCACTGCCCTAAATAATACTTAATCAAGCTATAAGTATTCAGAATAATTATTTTGATCATCTTATGTTGGTCCATTTGCATCCAAATTGCTCAATATAATTGTCTTCAATGACAAAATAAACAATTTTGTTTGTTTAATATTGGCTTTAAATTGATGCAGATTTATTGGAGATAAGCAACTTATGTTGTCAACCATTTAATTGTCAAAGAAGATACTACAATGACTTAATAGGTTTTAAAGAATTTCAGTCAACTCTCCTTTAAGAACCAATTTTCTCATATGCCTGCTTGATTTCACATGCTGTTTGATTTAGTCACCTCCAAAGTAACTCTAGCTTTGTTCTGGTTCAGTTACTAAAGGAATTTTGCTTCCAGGCTAGTTTAAGGAATACATCTTTGTCGATGGTACTTTCCATAGTACGTTCCTCTCTTAAATGAGACTCAAAGCATCTGTTAATATCCCTGTATCAATAGGGTACACCCATCATGCAGAAAGAGTCTCCCATGCATTGATTCTGTGTATAGTTCTTACATGCCAAAAGATGTCCTATGGGAAAAGCCCCATTCAGCAATCTGCACATCTTGTGTATCAACAGAGGGCTAGCAACATAAACTAATTCTAAGAAGTGGTAGGAAGAGACATTATGGTGTCAAGTAGAGAGGAATGTTCTTCTTTGAAGGCCAGTAGAGGCTTTGGGCAAATTCAGTATCTTAGGCTGGCCACTGAAAGGGGGCATGCATATGTATGGTGTTCTGAGCTGCTTAGAGGTGCAAAGTCAACAGAATCTGTTTGTGGGATGGTGACAGGCAAACACTTTCCTTTCCCACAAACCTCAGAAGATTATCACTTCTATGGTGTAACCTATGCAACTTTGTTATGGAAGGGATGGCAAAGCATGGCTTTACAAACGTCAACACCAGGTGGAGGGCCACAGAAAGTATAGGAAATAATTGGGAATGGTAGCCAACAAGTAGGATGCTGTGTGAGAGAATCGTTTATGTAGATCATTGTGTTTATATACATATTACTAATGAGGTTTTAGCATGTGTAATAAGAGCTTTGACAAAAGAGATGAAAATAAATGTTTTCAGTAGTATACAAGCATATTAGTATGTTAGTTTCATGACTGTTGTGAAGGAAAGCGGGTCCTTTTTGTGGCAACTGTCAGTTTCCCTATTGTTAGTATCACATTCAGAAAAAACAATATATTTACATCAGGAGAGATAAAATCTCTTTCTACATTCAAATTTAAAATATTCTCCCCTGCAAGATCTGCTCCTGAAATCAGTATTTTTCAAGGCTGAAAACTCCCATTTCTAAATTGATTGACTTGGTGTGAATTAGACATTTTGATACACCTGTTTTTTCTAAAACACATAATATTAAAAATAACACTTCAAACCTTATCTTTTACTTAAAGGTCCCTTATTTTAAAAAATCCAAAGAAAATATATTGCAGTATTCGTGCAAATTTTATTGGTAGTGTATTCCTTTCTTACATGCATGTACTAGTGGCTGGCTAAGACACTACACAATGACAGGTCTATGGATGATCAGGAAGTTTGCACACCTCGGGTTGTTAATGGAGTAAACAAGGTGAAAAAACTGTAGTGTCATTAGTGTTGGCTTCACCCAGTGCAGGGAATGACCAAGAACTCAGATAGTCCCAGACTCTGCTATGGGGAGCCTACTGTTCCCCCCACCTCAGCAGCAGCTCCACCATGAGTCAGCCAGGTGCTATGGTGAAAACAGGAAGAGAGGCCCCATTGTCCACTCTGGCCACCTCAAGTAAGAAGTGTGGGAAATATGGACTGCAATGCATGACTCCATCAGAGCAATGGAGTTTGTCCTCTCTGGGCAGGATAGTAATTTTGGAATCACACCCTCTGATGGAGTCACCCAGTACATCCTGCACTTCCCACACACCTCTAGTCATGCCACTGTGAAGGAGATCCCACATTTTTAAAGTACTGCTGAAGCAGATGAAAATTATAAAGAACAATGCTGGATCAGACTAAAATCCTACTTATTATATTAATTGAAGTATCTTACTTTTTTCCCAGTATGGGACCCAAAGCAACCCAGCTTTTGGTTCTGACAGTGACCAACCAGATGCAATATGAAGCTCAAAAGCAAAAGGAGAACACAGTAGCACTCAAGTCATCCATCTTGCTAACTTTTCCCAGCTATTGATATTCAGAGGCATGCAGCATCTGAAGCTGAAGGTGATATATCACTGTCATGACTGGTGGCCGTTCGTAGTCTTATCCTTCATGAAACAGATTTATCCTCCTTTTAACTGCGCAAATCCCATTTGGGATCAAGGCAAGATGTTAATAAATTAGTAAGCAAACAATCCTGTTCTTTGCATATTACTTTTAAATCTCAGAGAGACTGGGTTCAGATTAAGTATGCACAGGATTGTGTTCAAGTATACATAATGTTCTGTTGATTGTGCTGTTTAGTATTCCTTGAATACTGGGGTTGGTATGAGGGTATCCTATCTAGGTTTTGTTTTCTCTCTTCTTTCTCCATTTCTATTGTTCATTTATGGCACCCTTTCCCTGCATCTTATGATTCAGTGAAGCCAAGCATATGGCATTTATGCCATCCCCATTCTTTTTACAACTTTGTCAATATTAAACAGGGCTGTTGCTGTGTACAATCAAATTATTTCCAACATATGTAGACCTTAAAGAATAGGATTTTCTTAACAAGATAGGTCCAGTGGTGGTTAGACATTGCTTCCTACTAAAGCTAAAAGAGAATAATTTGTCCAAGGTCACCTAGTGAGCTTCTATACTAGGGTATTCAGACCCTGGTCTCCCACTGTTCCACACTAGCTCTCCAACAAAGCAATACTGGGAAGGAACTGTGAGAAATTGACAAGAATTGAGAAAGAAAAAAAAACCTGAACTTGCAAATAGAGGTATGTTTAGTTCAGCAAGTGTATATTTACATGCAGATCATATTATATCTATCCCTTCTCCTTTTTCTTTGTGTAGAGAATGGCAGTTCCACCATGAGACAAGCAGATCAGGGTAGAAAGATGGCAGACATGAGGTCATAGAGATGTCATAGAGATCTACCTTAGAATCCATAGAGTTGGAAAGAGAGCACATTGGTCCCTACCATGACTATATGGAACAGAATCACATCAGTAGCAATTGTCTCCTAGTGCCAAGAGTAATTCTTGAAAAGACTAGCATTAACAAGAGAGCTTAAAAACAACCTTCTTTTCAACTAAAGACTAGCTTGAAGATTTGAGATCTTCTGCTTCCCAATCCAGAATCCTGGTATTCAGGTCACTAGAGCAGTGATGCTTGATCAAGTTTTAAAACTTGTATTATGTAACAGTCTCAGAAGGACATGTACTGCAGCAAATGGGGAGGGTCTTTGCAAAAATCTGTGTTGTCCCTGTGTTGTCACAGTATTGGTTTTATAATAGTTGAGATACAACAGTTGTGGTTAGGACGACCATCAAGCAATTTCTGCCCCCAAATCCTGGTGTTCTTTGGGATCCACGTATTCACTTGGGGTCTTTCCTAATTTGGCCTGGCCATATTTAGCTTTCAAAATGAGATGAGATTGGATGTGGTATGATGCTGGTTTTTTTTCTCATACTTTCAAAACTTTTCCAGCTGAGGATTAGCACATGCATGTTTCTTGCTAGGGCTAGTTGTAAGGGCACTCCTACCCATTGGCATACTGGAAGACCTACTCCAGGGTTAGGGGAAGCATATTTAGTTAAATGTTACAAACATCTATGATAGGAATGAAAACCATACGGCTTTCCAAATGCTTTGGTGCTCATAAACTGGTTTGTTGTAACAATGTGTGTGGGAAATGGTTGGCAGACAAATGTAGCAGGTAGCAGTAAGATGAGACAACATGTTTAATGCAACTTTCTTCACTTTAAGTAATTTTTACCTCTTCATCTTTCCCCAGAAAAGGCTTAAATCACTTTTAAATTCACTTTGATATTCATGTTATCTGGGTTTGTTGTCCAGTGCAAACTTTGCATCTAAAACCTGATTGAAACAAGACCTCTTTTAAGCCTTTTACAAAAAAAAAAAATCATGCTTGTGTATGTATGTGTGTATTGCCACATGGGATATCATTCCTTAAGAGCCAGATGGAATTTGGTGGCATGAAAATGGAGTCTGATTTTTTCTTTTGCTTGCTAATTCAAAATATACATTTTTATAGCAAGCTTTCTTTCATTTTTCTTGGGCCTTTCTGATCTTACATTCTTCTAAATATGCTTCGTCAATCATAGTGTTTTACCTGAGGTTCCTTTGTGTTTTTCAGGCAGTAATAGGGTTGCTGGCCTTATTGCCTTCTCCCCTTTCATAAGATAACCAGAACTATTGGTGCCACAGTTTCAGATCAAAATAACTGGCACAAAAAAAGAACATCCCGTGGCCTTGAAACAGGTGTAAAAGAGGGTCTTCAAATACAAATCTTGCATGTGTCTTTTTGTGGGCCCTGCTACCACTGAAATGTGGTTGCTCAATGGTAAAAACACATCTACATGCAAATGCACATAATTGGTCAAACAAGAACTGCACTTCCAGAAATGCAACTAGGTTTTAAAATGTTATTTTGCCCTCCCAGCATACTGTAGTTCAAGGCAGAGATGGGTAGAGTTTAACCTGCAGGATGCATGCATGCTCTCCCAGCTGTCTTTTGGGAACTGTCTTGGAAGTCTTCAAAATTACATAACTACATATGGTTCAGAGTACTATAATCAAGAATTATGTACATATTAGATAGGCAGAACATCATAGCAATATCAATTGAAAGAAAGTATACTGTCAGTTAATAATTGGAATAACTGATTCCATCTTCAGTTTCATTATCCAATTCAAACATATGGTATTGGCTGGTCTGTACACATTCATTATTTTGTGAAAAGGCCACATCCACGAGTGCTCGGGCCCCCATGGCAGCTGGATTGTTTTTAAAGTATCTTTTCTAAATGTTGTGGCTGAATTTAGATACATAGATGGTACTGTTAGTGAGTACATGAGAACTGTCGACCTTTTATGTATGCCTTCCTACAAGATGCTTGGAATTGTTCAGGTGGGTTGAACTTTTCCAATTTAGGTGATGACTTGTATGATTATATGAAAATAAGAAACATGGTTGGAAATTCTGCGAACTCAAAAAAATTGTTGTTCCCTTTGTAGAACAAAGGTAGGATGTGGGGTATATTCAGTATAACAAACATCTCAGTGATTCAGTTAATTTGATGAGAACAGCGAAAGTGATTTATAGTCATGCCTATGATGTGTTCTGATGCATTTATATAAAATTGTGCGACTCTTTTGATATTTTCCTTGAAAATCCTGTTTTACTCATCATCATACCATTAAGCTGAAGAGTTATGGCTATTTTAAAAACTACTCTTAGATAAAGGTGTGCATTTCACAGCTATTGACATAATGTTTTTCTTCTCTTTACAGTTCAAAAGAATGCTCAATCGAGAGCTAACCCACTTATCTGAAATGAGCCGATCGGGCAATCAGGTCTCTGAATATATATCCAACACATTTTTAGGTAAGCATATGATAGTGAAAACAAGTATTCTTTATGCTTTTTCCTATGTTTTTCATCTCTGTCCATTAGATCTATATGGAAAGGTTAGAGCAATACATCTCTTTCCATATAATTTGGTTTGTAATATATTCCCTGCATCTACATATACATCATTATTAGTTAAACAAAATATAATACGTGTTTTCAGTGAATGTTGTATGAGCATGTGCATGCATTTTGTGTGATGCTGCCATAAACAGATCGGCCTGGTTATGGAAGAGTTTGTTTTATCTGAGGTGGAGGCCCAGATCTGTTCTTGAATTTAATATAATATAGCCTTAAAATATAGCAGATCTCTAAAAACAAAAGAAAAAAATCCAGGGCATGCCAATTATTGTGGTCTCTGAAAGAGTTGGATTGTTTGAGGTTTTGTTGCTAATGCTCATTTTTAGAGCTTATCTTATCCTGTAAGGATCCTAATACCATACTGATCAGTCCCTCTATTTTCAGCATTTAAGTGCAAGTGACATTTCTAATGTTGCAATAACCCAATTTACATACTAGAATGAGGTGTTGATTCAAGTCCCACTGAACCTTATGTAGTTTGCTCCTTATTAACATGTGTAGTATTTAATTTACCAAAATCTTTAGGCAGATAATGTTATGCTTATTTGTTGATAATTCTACAACAGTTTCTAAAGTTGTAAAATGCTTGCTTGTGTTTACTAAATGGGAAATGCTGCCACATCTGGCAAAATCCTGGCTGTATAAACACAGTGATAGAGTTGTTTTTGAACACTCGTACATAACATAGCTGCCAACTCATCCATTTGCACTAGACTGAAGTATTGCACCAAGAACCTCATATAAACACATACATTTCAGGATACTTATAATTTGGAGTAATGGGGATAACCTAAAGAGAAATACAATTCCTTGCTTGATCCTGCAGATAATTTGTACCATTGCTGCTAATTAGGCATACCTTACCTGTTAAATGGTGCATGAGCATCCAATTGTGTTATAATATTGTGAGAGTACAAATTAATGCTTATACTACCTCCCTCCAAAGGAAAGTGAATTTGATCCAGGATCTTACAGAGAGCTGATTCAGCACCTCCTAGTGGATTTATTGCTGTCCTTCTAGCTGGCAGCATAACCCACTTCAATGGCATCATTGTACCATGTAAAGACACATTGAAGTACTTGTCTCTTGGTAGTGTTGACCAAAGTGTTGATACAGAAAGCAAACTGCTCTAGAGCCATTACTTGCCCCCCTTTGTCTTGATCTTACGCATTGCTGTGCTACCTGGGACACAGTTGGTGAGTTTGAATTCTGTCAGGGGCTACTGAGAATGTAAGAGTAGATTGAAGAGAATCTTAGTATTGTGTCAAGCCACATTCAAACATTACACACATTGGGTTTTAAAATAGATGAATATGAGAGTCCACTAGACCTGCCCCCCTCCTCTTTGTTGTTAATATAAAGTACTACTACACCAAAGCCAATAGTGTATTCTACACGTGATGGCCCTCTGTGCAGTTTCTAAGCCTGGCTTTCCAAGGTTCTGACTTGCATATAGATACAGGAGACTCTCTGGTTTGTTGTTTTCCATGTTAGTTAAGAGTCAGAAGGAATGGGGCTAGTACTTTTCCTATCCTCTTGTGTTAATATAACCCTTGATGGCTCGAGTATATGTCTTGTTCATGCTATAGTTTTTCTTTTACTACTTCATCTAGGTGCCTCTCAGATTAAAAAAAAATCTTTTCATTTTCTATTTGATTCACATCTTCATGAATCCTGGCAAGGGAGGTCCAGCCTAGTTTCAGAAATTTTATGGGGAAGGAGGAAAGGCCCAGATAAGATTGCTTGCAGAGGTGACCCATTTAAAAGAATTGCTTCGCTCCAACTCACTAAAGAAAATGAGAGTTTATATCTCTCCCTTGTTCATAGAGGGGGAAAAACAAGCCCTAAGGGAATGTATTCACTGTTAACCCATAATTTGACCTATTCTATAGGCACTGCCACCATACTAAAAGCTAGATATTGTCTGACATGTGAGTTTTCTGAAAGCAGGTGTAGTGGTAGTGGTTTGATGGCAGGTGCTAAACAAAGAACTCCTTTCATTCCTTCTGCAGTGGTGCAGTCATGCAAAGAACAGAACCACAACCCACCTCTTCCCCAACATCTTGAATGTTGACTTTTGGAGCCTTCTGAAAATTTGCTTTTCTTTCACCTTAATAATCTCTTGCACAGCATTATGTTGCAATTGCTGATCTTCACAACCTAAACAAAAGAATTCTTAATCATCTTTCTTTCATTTCCCAGCTTTCCACACAGTCTGCTTGAAAGTGGAATGTAATAGGACCAAATGACAATGTAGTCCTTTTCAAAGAAATAATGTCGTGCATGGAAAAGCAAGGGCAGAAAACTTGCAGAGTTGAGAAATGCACACAGCACTGAGCATGTTAGCTGCTTGTTTTGAACAAAACCTTAGGAAATCCCTTGGAATTCCATGTCCTATCTAAAATCTTCCAGACAGACTCTTCCTTTCGCTTCAGTTCATCTGACAGCTCTACTTAAGAATCCTCCCTTTTGATGGTTCTAAACTTTGTGCATATGACTGAAGCCATAAACATCAAGGGACACATATGAGTCATTATGCTTCAGCTTCTGTTGGTTTTCTTCAGTTCAAGTGCTTTCCCCATCCTCCCAGTATTCCTTAATTGGTGATCAGAGAGAAGCAAGAAAGGAATAGGAGGGTTTGAATGCCTTTGGCAAAAAGTTGGTGACATTTTCACTTTTTTGCAGTGATCTGATCTAGATTCTTTGCTGTTGCCAGTATGTACTAGTCTGTTTTGGGAGAAAAAAATTGAATAAAGTTATAGCTGAAATATTACAGCATGCCCCTTAAAATCAATAAACAGGGTTCCCTCACTACTTCGCGGTTCACTTACCGCAGATTCACTGGTTCGTGGGTTTTAAAATATACATATAAAATTTTTATGTAGCGGGGGAACACTGTAGCGAGGAGGGAAGAAGAGCCACCCCCTCACCCTCTTTACCTTCCTTTTCTTCCATTACAGTGTACAAATAAGTGTACCCGTACTCTTCTTAAGTCTTCTTGATCTGCATCCTGATTTCTCTGGGTTGCAGAAGGTGAATTAAGAGAACCATTACATGAGTAATGACTTACCCATGTTGACTGTGTATCTTTTAAAAGGCTCGAGAGAATGCATGCCAGTATCTGTAAAGACAAACCTGAATATATTAGAGGAAATATATTTTACACACTGTGGAAAAAAATGTTGTTTAGATGAATTTTTTTGCACTGTGATTGTTTTAATGTTCTTCCTCCACTTTACTCTTGATTTTTGATGTTAGTAAGTTATGATCTATACCATAATCTGCTGCTTGAATTATTGTTGTAGAATATGGAGCTTCTCTATCTTCTCCTTCAAGTTATGTATTCTATTTCACTGATTCTTAAACCTTGAGCCCCCAGAACCTTTTTGACTTTGGTTCCTACTGTCTCTGACCTTTGACCAAACTGGCTGGGCTTTTGTGAGCTGAAAAATCAGTGTTTGAGAATTACTGGCCTATCTGACTTCTGTATTGTCAGTCTTTTAATGTCCCACATATACAATTGGCAGTTCAGTTGCCTGAAAAATGTTGGCCTCGTAGTGGTAGAATTCAAAGACATAGCCAATTTAGTTTGGATCAGTATGCAAAGAAATCTTGCAGCACCTTTGAGACTGTAAAGAAGTTAGTGGCATAAGCTTTTGTCAATGCATTTGATGAAGTAGACTTATTTAGCCTCATACAACCAACTTCTTTCTCTCAGGCTCAAAAATGCTAAAATATATCTTTGCATGTTGGCCTCAATACATTTGATAAGCCTCTCTCTTGCTCTGTTTCTTGATGGTAAGCCAAATTCTCCTAGTTCTGCTTTTGTTTCCAGTTTTTCCATTCCAATCACCTATGACTGTCAATCTGTCTTAATTTGGCATATGATCAGTTTCTTTCTGAATGCCAGCATGGCATCTTTTGAATTCTTTCCCTTTTGCCTCTGCAGCTATAGAATATACTTGGATTCTGGCTATACTGATAAGTTTTCCATGCAGACTTATCAGTAGAATTCTGTAAAAGTGTACATTGTAGCCTCTGAGTGTTTTTCCTGCACACCTTGTGATCAGTGCCACCCTTTCTTCTCAGACTCCCATTTCTAGATTAAAATACTATGCAGCTGTCTGGTTATAAACCATTCTGTTGTGCAAGAAATGGAGAATGAGTTAGGAATTCTTGCTTGTAAAATATGTTTTTAAAAGCATGTAAACACATTTGTCTTTCTTCAAACTGTACTCTCCATAAAATAATTATGTCAGCTGTTGTTCACATTTTTTAGGAGAACAATCCATTCTCACATGCTGCATATTGAAAGGCTCATTGAAACACTTTTGGATATTGATAATTTGTCATACTCTGTCCCTATCTTTTACCTGAAAAGAGGGGAAATTAAATTATTCATTCACTGCATTTTTCCTGTTTAGAATTGTTTGAGACAGGAGTGGTTCTCAAATTTGTTTGAGAAAGTAATATATAGTAAAATTGTGACTCATATATAAATCTGAGCCATTGCTGCATATCATGTGAAATTTCTTTTCATTTTTGTGGTAGTAAAATGCATGTTTTTCTGCATGTGACCAAGTCTTGTTTCTTATTTCTATTAAAGACATCAAATTAAATTTATTCAGCAACTATCCTAATTCTGTCACACTGCAACAACACAAATGCTAGTTCGCTGTCCATCTTCTAAAGCAAAATCCATTTCTGGGAAAAGAAAAGTCATATAGCCTTTTTCTATTCTATTCCTTTCAGCATAAGAGCCAAATGTTTAGAATGAATGCCTGAAACACAATCTTTAATGGTTTCAAATATTCTCACCACCTCGTTTCAGATACAGCGTTAGTGCAGAGACAGTGATAGCAGATCAGGGGAAGGGAAGACAATGATAGATTGGATTTGGGGATTGGGAGTCTCTGGGTTCAAATCCATGCACAGGTTTAACAGTTAGTGGCTTCTTAACTCTTTCATTCATAATGTTCATAATGTTTTGTTTTGATAAAAACGATGTGGAAATCACTATAAGTATATAAATGTAAATATAAATTCAAAGTGAGTTATTTGTTTAAAGCCATGGAAAATGGGTGGTTGGGTGTAAGTTTGAAGCTAGATTTTTATCTAGCCAGTGACTTTTGGTCATCCTGTTCCTTCTTTTAAGTTGCAGATTAATTTGAGGGATGTTTTGGGAAAGGCTGTGCTTTATTTGATACTGATTTTCTCCCCAGGATATGTCTAATGTACAAAATATTATAGATTTTCATTCCTTTTTTTTAAAGACAAACAGCATGAAGTGGAAATTCCATCCCCAACACAGAAAGAGAAAGAAAAGAAGAAACGGCCCATGTCTCAGATCAGTGGGGTAAAGAAATTGATGCACAGCTCCAGCTTAACCAATTCCAGCATCCCCAAATTTGGAGTCAAAACTGACCAAGAAGATATTCTAGCCAAGGTAGGAGCCACGCCTCTGTCGGCCAGCTTTTTATCTATAACTTAGCAGAATGTCATGAAATGGTGTTAGATCATATTAATAGCTTTCTAGTATAGTAGTTGCTGAAACTGCATTTGTGGAGTAAAATGAGTAACTACTCTTAATAGTTATCTTTTGAAGGAAGAGATTTTCTTCCCATGTAAAGTCTCAAAATTAATTTCTGAGGAGATTAATATGAATGAGTTTAGATAGCCACCATGCAGTGTTGTTGTTCTGCATAATACTTCTTGGAAAATACAGTGATTAATTCTCTTTCTGTTTGATTTCATATCAGGAACTAGAAGATGTCAATAAATGGGGCCTCCAGGTGTTTAAAATTGCTGAATTTTCTGGGAATCGACCTTTGACAGTCATCATGTACACCATTTTCCAGGTAGGTTTAATAAGAGGCAGCTTTTCATTTTTGCTTTTCTGTACTCTTGATTGAATTTTAAGGATGCTTTCCCTCCCCCTCTTTAATTTCAGGAACGGGAGTTATTGAAAACATTTAAAATTCAACCAGACATGTTAATAACTTATTTGATGACACTGGAAGACCATTATCATGCGGATGTGGCATATCATAACAACATACATGCTGCAGATGTTGTACAGTCTACACATGTGCTGCTGTCAACCCCAGCTTTGGAGGTAAGTCCACAGTATGGCAGGGAAAACAGAAATGCAAACTTGTAGCATAAAGCACACAACCATACAATTGGTGTTCATATTTTAGATATGAGGTGTAAAAGGTATATTTATGTCTATGATGCACAAGCTACTAATGTACAGTCATTGTTGTGTTTCTCTTTTTCATTTTTACTCCAGTATAGAAAAAAGAAAGTGCCCATTTTCCACTTCTTAACTTGATTTTTATTTGATTAGTTTCCTTAGTAGTCATGTTTATACCAATTAGAAAAACTCAAAAAGTAACAAAGCTACATTTTATTTTGAATAGAATTTGTGTATCAACAATAGCAAAGTGAGCATTAGAGTCACTCTAGATAATTTGCAGTGATACAGTATTTTTTTAAAAAAATAGAAATACTGTATTGTTGAAGGCTTTCATGTCCGAAATCAATGGGTTGCTGTGAGTTTTCCGGGCTGTATGGCCATGTTCCAGAAACATTATCTCCTGATGATTCGCCCACATCTATGGCAGGCAACCTCTGAGAATGCCTGCCATAGATGTGGGCGAAATGTCAGAAAAGAATGCTTCTGGAACATGGCCATACAGCATGGAAAACTCACAGCAACCCAGCAATACTGTAGCTGAATACGAGAAGTCCAGTTTAAACTGTATAAAACTTAAACTGTCTTATCTGCACTTTAAAAGGCAGAAATAAATGTCTGCCTAAAATAAGTAAATGACAGATTGAATTGTATTTTAGTCTTGTTAGTAAGCACTTTACTTAAGCTCTGAAAATGGATGTGAGACTATTCATGGCCAGGTTTCCTTATAGAATTATGTGACAACATTTGGTTACTAATAAGAGCATATATTTCTAAAGTTGATGGTAAAGTTTTGGCTTCTGTGTGAAGTTCAGATTTTGAATTTGTAGATAAAGGAATACTTTCATTTTATAGAATAGTTTTATTCCTGGCTTTTAACTAAGCTTCCTAAAGTTCATTCCCTGTAATTGAGCTTGATTTGAGGAATAAAAGTTATTAAAAAATTCAAAATATATGGTAAGTCAATACCATAAAGATTCTCCCAAAGGTAACTGTTTTGATTCTTGAGAAGAAACAGAAACTATAGTTATACATTATTTTTATGAAATGCCAGAAAGTGTGCAAACATCTGTGTTCCAAAGAAGAAAGTTCACTTTAATGGCATTTTGCTTGGTCTGAATAAAGATATCGAACCGAATCTTTTGTAATCTTGGGCTTTAATCATCGCTTTAAGAGGGAGAGGTAAATATAGGTATGTCTGTATTAAGTACTTCAACAAGGGAGTTGATGCACTTCCCTTTCATTAAAAAGTGTTCTTCTTGTAATCTCTTTCAGCCTGTCATTCATTCCAATGTTTCCCTCCTCTTTCACTCAGGCGGTTTTCACAGACCTGGAGATTCTGGCTGCTATTTTTGCCAGTGCAATACATGATGTTGATCACCCTGGGGTTTCAAACCAATTCCTTATCAACACAAGTAAGTGTGGTTTATTTCTAGCAACACTGAGAGCCCACTGTGTACTTGGAGTTCTGTCTGCAGAAAACAATAGAGTAATTTCTTCAGTTCCCTCTACATCTATTTAGTTTTAGTCATCTTCTTCCTGCTTTCTGTTGCCGTTGAGGATAGGTGTCAGCTCACACTTTGGATAAGGCAGCTGAAGGGTTTTCTGCTCACCCTCACTTCAGTTTAAATCATTATTTACTGTAGGTTTGTTGGTTTGTTTTACATTGCTAAATAATGTGGTCTGTGGTGCAGGCTGTGAGCAGACAATTAAAATGAAAATCATAACAAAGAGTGCATCTACTAAACTGTAGAATTAAGACAGTTTGACACCACTTTAGTTGCCATGGTTCAATGCCAAAGTTTGGTGAGACTCTTTGCCAAGGAGTCTCACCAAACCGCAAATCCCAGAATGTTATAGCATTGGAACATGGCAGTAAAAGTAGTATCAAACTGCAGGGTAAATGCACCCTCATACAGCTTACATGGCTGAAGGCTTTTCTATTTAAAAAGAAAGATATCCATGCACATATAAAGCTCGTATGACCAAGAGAAGAGTGTTAGTGTCACTTTCACCTTAACATGGTAGTTTTCTATATGCAGGAATTCTTTTCCCAAGTGGTGGAGCATTTGGACCATGTGAAGCTTCCATTCTGCAGTTTGCACTGGCCACTGCCTAAACACACCCTTAACAGTCACATAAACATACCAACCTAGAGAATCGTAGCATCCCATTGAGCCAGTGATAAGATGTCAAAACTCACAAAATATCCTTATATAAAATAACACTTCCAAATCTGACTCTTAAAAATGAAATGGCTTCAGCCTGAATGCTATGCCATATTCCAATCTATTTCTGTGTATATAAGGATTAATAGTTTTTTTTAAAACCCTCTTATTCCTTCTTTTAAAATAACATTGAAAAATACAAAAGACTACAACTTAAGGATGTTATATTTTAGTCCTTCCATGTGGGAGGTTGCTTTTCTAAGAAGATATTTTTGTATTGTTTTGATGATTAAATCTGTCAGATATGATTATTAAATAAAAGGGGTTTCATTGACAAAGAACGTCTTGTTTCTCTTCTATGAAGCTGTGCCTTTGGAGGGGGGGGGAAGCAAGAGAGGATTTGCTGGCTCACGTGTTTGGTACAGGAGAGTGAGACTGCAGCAGAATAAATTGAAGGAGTAGAGCTTCTGCAGTCCTGATGAGCCGCAGGGATTTTATGGCTGAACTTAAAAAAATTAAATAAAAGGACAGTCAGTGGACCAGACAGATGCACAACTAGCTTTGGGATGTGGAAAGTATAATAAATAGAAATTAAGGTCAGCAAACGACAAATAGCATTTCATCCCAGAGCATGTAGACCAGTTTGTGGGAATGAACTCCAGCTGTATGTTTTTCTCCAAGTGCCTCATTAAGGAAGCCTAAGTAAACGCAAGGCAACTGTTTTGTGTTTTTTTCTGTGGCTGTTCCAAGATGCCGTACATGAGCTCTACTTGATTTCTTGGCTGTGTACAGACTTGAGATAAACACATACTCTTCTTTGTGGAGATTTGCATTTGGATAGTAAATACCTTTGCTCTTGCAGTTCTTGGCAGCAGTAAGCAGTGGTAAACTAGGAATTACCTTTGGGGACAGGCGACATAAGGAAAGGGACGCACGCACAACATGGTACAAGAGTAGGCTTTTGTCCAAAGGCTCAGGCTGTGTCTAAATGTTGCCTGGAAGGTCTACATAAAAATACTCATATAACTGTGAAAGTGAGAAACTCCAGTGAAAAGATGTCTAACATAAGATTTACAAGGAACTAATCACAGTGTATTTCCCTGAAACTACAATAAAGAAACAAGTTGGCCATTTATGCACTTGGCTCCAAAACTTTACAAACATGTAATTGCCATAAATGGAGAGAGGAAGACCTCTGCTCCTTTTGACATGGTATACGTGCACCAGCATGTTTTCTGATGGAAGGAAGGTGGTTTGCAGATTCACTAATCATCGGAAATATGGAAGGGAAATTTTTGTTGCAAGATTAGCTGGTGATCAAGTTTCATTAGCTGATCTGATGTCGTCGTCTTGCTCTTCCAATACTGCAAAACCCTTTTCTTCTGGAGAATAGTGCAGCAAAATGTTTCTGGATATGTCAAAGCCTTGTTTTGTTCTGTGTTCTTCCCATTTGACACATGCCAGCTGTCATACCACAGAAAGGGACATGTGCCCAAGGCTGCTGAAGAGATGCACTGTGTTATTCCAACTATTTCAGTTTGTAAATTGAATGTTTTAGAGGCCTTAAAGATGTGAAGCGGGAAGGGAGTGCAGAATTTCTTAACACTGTTCCCTTCAACTGTCCTGCAGACTCTGAACTTGCCTTGATGTACAATGATTCATCGGTCCTGGAAAACCATCATTTAGCTGTGGGCTTCAAGTTATTGCAGGAGGAGAACTGTGACATTTTCCAGAATTTGACAAAAAAGCAGAGGCAATCATTGAGAAAGATGGTTATCGACATTGTGAGTTGCTATTTGAGTTTATTCTTCTATTTCCACATTGTGTGCAGCTTAACTCTGCAAAGATCAGTTACAGATAAATATTTTCATGATTGATTGCATAGCATTTTAAACCCCAAGCAACACGTAACAAAAAAGCAGTTCATCTCTTCCTTTTTAATTAATTGGATAGATTCTTAGCAGCTTATCTATCTAGTAGCTCAGAGTAATTTCATACCACATGAACTTGTTATGCGTTTCACCTTCTCTTTTAAAAAATGTGTTGCTCCATGAGCCATGTCTGCCATCATGAGCATATGTCCTCAACAGAGTGGTTATTCCTAGATCTTGTCCCTTTTGATTCATATCATTTATGTAGTTGAGGTCTCTACAGAGTCTCTTTGCTAGGACAATGTTCTTTGTTATGTTAGGTGAAAATCCATATCAATTCATACTAAATTCAGGCTGTAGATAGTTTTAACAATCTGTCCCTTTCTCTCCTTCTTCAAGGTGCTAGCAACAGATATGTCTAAGCATATGAATCTATTAGCCGATTTGAAAACGATGGTTGAAACCAAAAAAGTGACTAGCTCTGGAGTTCTACTTCTTGATAATTATTCAGACAGGATTCAGGTAAGATGCTCTTTGCTGTAAGCATAAGCCTGGATTCAATTGAAATTTCCAACTGGAGTAGATTCATTGAATCAATGTAATTTACATTAATATTGATTTAATCCAGTGAGTTTACCCTGTTTGGGGTCAGCAGTTAGTTTTGGGCCACTGATTCTGTCTATTCATTCATGCAGATTTCAATAGACCTGTATGTTTTGAGGTCTGAATTGGTAGCCATTTCTACTGGCAGTAATCATATCTCCTAAGTATCATTTTTGCCTGTTAGCTGTGTTTTGCATTTAGCATTGCATATTGTCAGTCATTGGATTACTTTCCGATACTTGAGAACATCCAGGTGATGTTTTCTGATGAACTCTCACATTTCTTTCAAGCAGATTTGTCTTGCACTTACAACATTTTTGGCCTTTTAGGAGAGGCAGAAGCTACAGATGTGAGATAACTAGGAGGCTATTAATGTCAGTGTGAAAAACACATAGCACACCATCACTTTACTGTTCAGAATAAACCTTACACTCCATGTATATTTGTGATTCTGTTTTCACGCCCGCCAAATGTGTAAATGGAAAAAGCCATTTGTTTCCAACAGAAGAAGACAACAAGTTCTCAAAGTAGATTTTGCTCCCTCTTGTCTGTGTTAGGTTCTACAAAATATGGTACACTGTGCAGATCTAAGCAATCCAACGAAGCCACTCCAGCTGTATCGCCAGTGGACAGATAGAATAATGGAAGAGTTCTTCCGACAGGGAGATCGAGAAAGAGAGAGGGGCATGGAGATAAGTCCCATGTGTGATAAGCACAACGCATCAGTAGAAAAATCACAGGTAATCTATTTAATGCAGAGTGGTCTGATAGATTAGTTAATAAGTCTGTTGCATGAAAATGAAAGGAAGATACAAACTCGAGTTCTGAACCATTGCAATATAAATAAATGAAATTATATTTCGGAAGGCAAATCAATAGCTTTCTTTACAATGATGTAAGATCCATTGATATAGTCGCCAACTCAATACTAGCAAATATATTTTATTCTGGTTGGCAAACATAAGGGGAATTCCCACCTTTCCTCTGTGACTGCTTGTGATGTAGGGAAGATGGGAGGAATTTTCCTTAATAATGCACTGAATCTTAGAGACATCTGAGGTTTCAAGTATTTTTTTGTTAGACTCTTTGGTAGAATTCATTGAGGGCAAATGCCAGTATCACTCCTCAGGTGTTGTGAGCAGAGTTCACTCTCTGCAGTTCCGCTTGACCTCTTGTTCATTTTAGTTGCTGATTCCATCTAAAGTAGATCCATCAGTGAGAACTTAGTAAATTAATGCTTTCTTCATTTGTTCAGTCGATCTCCTCTAAATGGGACTGATAGTTAATTTTTCCTTTTGTCATCTTATGGAGTGGAGGAATACATTCATGATGGTGGTGGGGTGAAACTAGGTATTGTTTACCCAAGGAAAGATTTCAGAACACATCTGTTTGGTAATAGATACATTTGCAAAATGAATTCATGCATCATTTGCAATAACACCTCCTCTAATTTTTATTGTCACAGGTGGGCTTTATAGACTACATTGTTCATCCTCTCTGGGAGACATGGGCAGACCTTGTACACCCAGATGCCCAGGACATCTTGGACACATTGGAGGACAATCGTGAATGGTATCAGAGCACAATCCCCCAGAGTCCTTCTCCTGCTCCAGATGACCAAGAGGAGGGTAGACAGGGCCAAACAGACAAATTCCAGTTTGAACTAACACTGGAGGAAGATGGTGAATCAGACACAGAAAAGGATAGTGGAAGTCAAGTGGAAGAAGATACCAGCTGCAGTGACTCCAAAACTCTTTGCACCCAAGACTCAGAATCCACTGAAATTCCACTTGATGAACAAGTGGGAGGGGAAGTGGAGGAGGAGGAAGAGGAGGAGCAGAGCCAAACAGAACATTGTGTGCAAGAAGAACATTCTCCTGATACGTAACAGTATGATGGCTCTGTGACTCCCTTTGATCTTTTCTCTCACTTTCTCTCTTTTTAAAAATTGAAAAATGGTTTCCCAAGTGCATGTCACACGGCACAACCATGGTCACGCCTCACTGTCATCTGCCAGAGATGTTTGTTGATCAAAAACTGACTTGATTATTCAGTTTGGCACTCAGGAATATTGTAGCCAGAATTGTTCATCTCCATGGCATCAGAGAGCAAAGGAAAACACCTGCAAAGAACAGTTTAATAAGAGTTCAACTTGGCAGATACGATCAGAGTGTGTGTCTACTCCAAGATGTTTTTCAAAAGGAGTAAAAACTGGTCCAAAGCTAGTGTGTGTGCGTGTGTGTGTGTGTGTGTGTGTGTATTTTGTATTGGATTTTAATTTTCATGAGAGAGGCAATTTGTAGCATACATCATCAGAATCTACAGAAAATGGCCAGCAAGTGAATCAAGATTTCTAGTGGGGGGAAAATGCACTCAGAGAATGGGACACAACATGAATCTGTTACCAGTAGGAAGATAAAGCTGTGGAAATCGCATAATTTTCTAAATTTCAAGTCTTCCTGACACACGACTGAAAAAAGTGTAGCTCAGTGGGTTGCACTGACATCTGCATTTTGTATAATATGTAAAATGGAAATCTTTTTGTAGAGTTTACTTTTATTATTAAATGTATTGAGGTATTATATTTAAAAGAATGCAGCACCCTCAGAAATTCATCTGCCACTGGTTTGTCTTCTCCCCCTCCCCACCCAAAGAGTAACTTGCAAGTTCTTAGTACAAATATATGCTACACTGGATAAATTGAATTTTATATTTGTTTGCACTTAGATTTTATAGCAGTTCATTCAGAAATTATTGTTTTTGTAGACCAGTTCAAACTAAATTGTTGTTTTCAAGTCCATCCCTCCTGATCCTTGTGTGTTTCAGAAACAACTTTATCAACATTCATTTTTGGCTCCCCACCCCACCCTAAACTTTTCTAAGAGCAGCAATATATCATTGTCCTTCTAGATGACTTCGTCCTTCAGACCTAGCCTTTATTGATTTAGGCTTTACTGTGCTCAAACTGAAATTCCCCTCTTTTCTAAAATATAGTGGACCACTAGAGTAGCAGTTGTTTCAAACATGATCGAAACCCACTTGTGGATTGCTGGAGCCTTGAAAAGTGAGCACCATGTTCTCTGCAGTAGACTGAATGAGTTCTAGAGGGTGGAAGAAAGATGACAAAATGATAGAGTCACTCTTAAAAGTTGGTGGGATACTTTTACTACAGCTGTAATTTGCAGGCCACTATGACCATGACTCACTCTCTATAAGTGCAAATATAATAATTTCCATAAGGCTGTTTTGGGTTGTACATGATCTGCCCCAATGACTGACAGTGTAAAAAAAGTTAGCATGAGGCCATACAGACTGTTGTGATAACAGATAACAGATAACAAGCTACACTTGAACAGGAATTAAGATGAGTATCTTCAAATGATGTGCAATGGAATTTTTTGTTGTGTTTTGTTAAAAATAGTCTGGGCCATTTCTCCCAATATCCCAGTTCCATTTTGTCATCCTCACAACACTCTTTCTCCTCTTTACACACAGTTAAGTGCCACTCCCTTCAGAGGGGCTGACTCCTTAGTAGGTGTCCTTTTTTGTAAGATTTGAGCAGGAGACCAGTTTAGCTAAATTAGGTTTATCGGAATTGCTTTTGATCTTTATTACAGCAAGATTATTTTAGAGAAAATTTTAAACATCTGGCAGCCATTTGACTGTTTGGTGATTGGATTTTTAGGGTGTTTTCCCACCCCAAATTATATGCTGCCCTGTTATGAAGTTATATTGACTATTGAACAATGAAGGGTGCAAAATAGATTGCCTTGTAAAACTGAGGTAGAATTACAGAGTTGGAAGAGAAATGTTGAAGATAACGCATTTGTACAACAAAGCATAGGCTGCAGTCTGTATGCCATAAAAGCTAATGATTTTAATGAATTAAGAATGGTTTAGCATGGATTGTCTTAATGGCCTTAGCATGCAGCTAATAAAATGCATGGGAAACCTGTCCACAATGGCAGTCATCAGATGCAAAAAAATAACCTCATCTGATCTATGCCATGGTTGCAGTTTTGACAGATCCATGACTGTACACCATGCATCTCTTGACTTATCAATTTGGGGTATTTTCCAAATTGATAAGTCAAGAAAAAAAGTTAATTTTGGAGTGGTACAACTCCCAGATTCCCTCCAGGATCATGCTAGCTACAGATTCTAATTATTCCAAAAAATAATTTTACATACTTTGATATTTACTTGTTGTCTATGTGCATACAGTAGTGTTTCTACATATGTAATGCCCTTGTTGCACATATTCTGAGTCTTAGTCACTTAGCTGAGTGATGAGGCCACATTGAAGGCAATGAAGAGAATGAGTCCACTTTAAATCTTGTTTCTGCCTCCTGCAGAATTCTGGGGTTTATAATTTAGTGAGGCTGTTAAAGGCTCTTCCCTAAACTACAAACCCCAGAATTCTGCAGGAGGCAGAAACAAGATTTAAAGTGGTTTCATTCTCTAGTGTGATTAGGTCAATAAATTGATTAGGATCCAGACAACATTATTCAAGTTTTAAGTATATCAGTCAAGGAAATTAAGTTGACCTTTTGATTTTAAAGGCGCTGCAACCTGACCCTTTTATTCTGTAGCCAACCCTTTGGCCTGAATCCCATTGGAAGCTCCGGCTAGATTGGAAATTGGAAGAGTGAATATATATATTTTAATATGTCCAATTTTCTTCTTAATTTTTACTGGCTTTTGTTGAAAAACAAAACAAAATACTAACTGGGGAATTGAATGAAACTGTTTGACCATGTTCCTGTCCTCCCCCTCCCTGCTTCAACATTTGTTCAGTCCCCAAGAGTGCCTGGAATCTTAAATGACAAAAAGCAATATCAATTCCAAAAATCAGTATGGACCTAGAAGGGTATTTTATGGGTGCCAAAAGTTAATTGTATGACGTGGGGTGCTCCTAGCTTCAGCCAGCAAGAGGTATTTGTAGGGAAGGATCTATTATAAGAGATCTCACATGTTGTTGCAGTCAGGTGAATAATTTTGCATTTTAATGGGATTTCCCTGATGCTTCATTTTAAGGAGGTATTTTCTAATAGCTGGATCTGGTTGAGGTGCACACTTATGAAGTAGTAGATGTGAGGAAAATACAACCATATTGTGTAAAATGCACCCATACATATGGACAATCACATGGTAGAAAATATCATTTTTAGAGCCAGGGATCGAATGCACTGTACAATCTTCTCTTTCTTTTTTTTCCTTATTGCCAAAGTGTGCTTTAGCACTGCACACTGCTTTTAAAAAAATATTACTGTTGTAAAGTGATTTCACATATTTTGTATGTGTGTTTTGCCATAAGAAAAATGCAGTGAATTGGTTACAGTATAGAGAAGAGGAGCAGGGAGTAAGGGAGAGAAAGAGAGGAGCCTGAATTTTCATCCACACTTTAGCTTGCAAGTTACTGTTCGCAGTAATTCTGTGTCTGTTTCCTTTTAATTTCTGGTTTTATGTCAGTCCCCCACCCTCCCAAATTGCTATCAGACATTATAGGGAGAACAAATCACATTCAAAATGTTTTTTTTTTAAAAAAAAACAACAACTTGAGAATGGAATGAATTTTAAAGGACACTTTGACAATTCTTTTAAAATGCATTTATTTATTTTTTTATTCGTGCCATGCATATTTTTCTCACCAAATGACCTTACTTGTAATAAGTCTTGTTTGTCTCTGTTTACAACCATGTATTTATTGTAATGTATATACTGTAATGTTACTTGTAAATTATAAGTTCTTATTATAACATCGTCCTAGCTAGGGTGGTGTTGCTATATTTGGAAACTCTTGGTGAGAGAATTAATATTGTGTATACATATTCCCCTTGTACATTTTCCCCCCTCCTCCTGTAATATATCCTATATCACCTTAGAGCTTGTTTATGGAAGAGTTGAGAAAAATTATAAAATACATAGATATATTAAATTAAAAGCTGCAGGTCTTTGGTCCCAGGGCTGTGCCTTAACTTTAAACAATATTTTCTTCTGTTTTGCTGCATTAGAAAGAAAGGTCGTTGTGGAACATGGGCTGGGCATATCTCCACCACCTTTTTGTGTTTTTAAGAGACTTCAGGTCTTGACTCCAAATTATTAGCTCCCTATTCATTGGGCTTCTATTTATGATCCCACTAAAAGCCCTAATTCTAACATACTTGTGTATACACGCTGCCCTGTTTGCTTTTCTTCATTGCCTCTTCAGGGATCGCTCTATATTTTGCTTTCTTAAAATCAAACCCAAATAAAAACACAACTACTAATGATGGCCACTACTCAATTTCAACTCCCACTTTCCAACCTTAATGAAACAGGCAAGTTTCTTGTTTATTTCAAGGAGCAAGTTGCAGGGCAGGAGGGACTGATGGTGTCCATTGTTGCTACTATAGCAGGTCTCTCGATCAGGCCACAGTTTATATTGTGTAATAAAACACAACCTGTTTTCCCTCCAACACTAATTTTAAGCATTTCAAGAAGCCAAAGCATGCTTCTGTATAACTGTATCTGTAGATATGTGTATCATAAATGTAGAGTGATTGTAACCCTTCAGATCTTGTAAGCACTACCAGTCTTTCTTAGTCACCCCCTCCCCTTTTTGGGCGGAAATTCGCAGTGTTCTGGACACATGTCTTGCTGCTGTTCCTGACTATAATTTCAAAGTCTGGATACCTCATTGCCATTCCACTTATGCCCAGCCCTTGTAGCATGTGACTGTTCAGTGAAAGGAGAGATTCTTTTTCAAGGAAAAAACAGAGCCTCCTTCTTGACACAAACTGTAGATTTTAGCAGCCCTGGCCCAAAGGAATACGATTGCTTTTGTTTTAAACAGTATAAAAGGGACACTATAACAACTGAATTACTGAACAATATTTTTGTTGTTTTCAGTTTGGTTTTGTTTCCTTTGGGTATGTCTTTAGAGTGGCTACTTGTGTGAACATTGCAAATAATTCAATGGTTTCTTAGCCTCTCTTACAGCCTATGGGATAGTACTGTATGTCAAATACCTTCATATGAAATTTTTATATGCAATGGAAATAAAAAGCATGGGTTGATTCTGCCTAGATACTGTACTTGACCATCTTTTTTGCAAATAAATTTATCATACACTACTAAGCATCTGTCAGTCATAAGATTTATTTTTAGGGTATATTAATTGGAAGTAGAAGTTGGATTTTACAATTGTGTCTAAAACCGATGTCACTGTGAATTCATCTGAAACCAAAAAAAAAATATAGCTTCAAATAACAAGCACCTTCATACCTCATGGTATAAGGCAGAAAGCTCAGACAAATTTAGAAGAAGAAAAACAAGGAAGGGCAAACTATCTCCATTTCTGCCATGAATGGCCACCAAAGTAGATTGAAATTTGAAAAGGATACAGAGGCTGATTACATAAAGTACTCATTAATCAAACACTATACTAAAAGTTGCACTTCCACCTGTAGAAGAACTAAGGAAAAAAATTCATAA
Organism: Anolis sagrei; assembly: GCF_037176765.1. Classification (NCBI taxonomy): domain Eukaryota; kingdom Metazoa; phylum Chordata; class Lepidosauria; order Squamata; family Anolidae; genus Anolis; species Anolis sagrei. Next base: position 271,134,962 of record NC_090022.1, read on the forward strand.
AACCTAGAATGTGATCCAACCAGTCAAATATTCACAAGAGCAATTTGATTTTGATAGCACAGACCAAAGTATCTACACATCATTATAATTAGCTGCATAGAGAATCCCAAGAAGGATTATTACTGAACCGTATAAATTAGAACTAAACTCCCAACCATTCTATCCATTCACAGCTTCAAAATCATGGCTTGGGGAAAGTTCAGATTTTGGACCACCAGAATTCCCTTCCATCATGGCTGCTGGGAGTTCTGGTTTTGAAAAGCAACTTTTTCCATCTTTTTGCAGGACTGAAAAGAAGCAACAAAGCTTCCTCCCTCTGAAATGCTCCGAGTTATCATCTGTTCCACAAACAGTAAACTTCCCTATGCATACATTTTAATACAACATGCATAATTTTAATGCAACAAAAATGGCAAGCCATATGCTTCTACTGTAGTACAATATCTATATATATAAATCTGTTAGGTTGGTTCAACCGGACAGGTAAACTCTAAACCCCCCCAACGAAACTGCACCAAAATTGCCATGGCCCTAGGACAACCCACTCGGTACAAACTAATCCACTCACAATTACAAACAACACAACAACACACTCACAAAGTGGCAAAACAACTGAGCATGCGCACTGCCGCAAAGTCCCCAGCGCGCGCGCACACATGGCCGAACGGCCGAACGGCACTTCCCTCCCTCCCTCGCCCAGCACGAACACGTCGCCGCCACAAACACACACACACGCATCGCAACTTCCTCCCACCCCTTCCGGCCCTGAAACACTCCTTCCCTCCTCCAACGCAGCTCTGGTAAAACACGCCCCCTCCCTTCCCCGCAACACAACCAAACGCCGGTAACAACCCCTCCCCCCGCTAACTCACCACACCTCCCTTCCCCGCAACTCACAAACACACACGCCGCTAACGCACACCTCCTCCCTTCCCCGCAACCCAACCAAACGCCGGTAACAAATCCCCCTGCCTTCTACACAAACACACACGCCGCTAACTCACCACCCCTCCCTTCCCTGCAACACACAAACACACACGCCCCTAACACACACCCCCTCCCTTCCCCGCAACACAACCAAACGGCGGTAACAAACCCCCCTGCCTTCCCTGCAACACACAAACACACACGCCGCTAACACACACACCATCCCTTCCCCGCAACACAACCAAACGCCGGTAACAAACCCCCCTGCCTTCCACACAATCACACATGCTGCTAACTCACCACCCCTCCCTTCCCTGCAACACACAAACACACACGCCGCTAACGCACACCCCCTCCCTTCTCCGCAACACAACCAAACGCCGGTAACAAACCCCCCTGCCTTCCACACAAACACACACGCCGCTAACTCACCACCCCTCCCTTCTCCTTCTTACCTCCTCCTTCTTCTTCCCCAATCTCACCTCCTCCCCCTCCTTCTTCCTCCCCTCCCCTCTAGGCGAGAGAGGCTTCGTGCAAAGCTAGGCCCCGCACAAAGCCTCTGTTGCCTAAGCCGCGCCCCTGCCGCCCGCTTCCTTCTTGCCTTTTTGGACAACTCCGGCCAGAGGGAGGGACGACGGAAGAACAGCAAAAGAGGCGAGTGCTGGGAAGGGAAGGGAAGGGAAAGGCGGGGGGGGGGGAGAGGAAGGGGAGGCTCCACAACACAACACAACGTCTCACAACAGAAGGAGTGACCATCACTCAAACAATTATGATTTTGTCATTTGCGAGATGTAGTTCCTGGGATTTACAGTTCACCTACAATCAAAGAGCATTCTGGACTCCACCAATGATGGAAATGAACCAAACTTGGCACACAGAACTCCCATGACCAACAGAAAGCACTGGAAAAGATTGGAGGGCATTGACCTTGAGTTTGGGAGTTGTAGTTCACCTACATCCAGACAGCACTGTGGACTCAAACAATGATGGATCCGGACCAAACTTAGCATAAGCATTCAATACGCCCAAATATGAACACAGATGAAGTTTGGGGAAAATAGACCTTGACATTTGGGAGTTGTAGTCACTGGAATTCACAGTTCACCAACACTCAAAGAGCATCGTGAACCCCACCAATGACAGAATTAGGGCAAACATGCCACACTGAACCCCTACGGCCAACTATGGCCAAAATACTCAAGTTTACACACAAGCATAAAGAAGGGGGAGGAAGGAGGGATGCCATAGACAGAAAGAGAGAGGGAAAGAGGGGAAAGGAAGGAGTGTGAGAGAGAGAGAAAGAGGGAAAGAGAGAGAGAAAGAGGGGAAAGGAAGGAGTGTGAGAGAGAGAGAAAGAGGGAAAGAGAGAGAGAAAGAGGGGAAAGGAAGGAGTGTGAGAGAGAGAAAGAGGGAAAGAGAGAGAGAAAGAGGGGAAAGGAAGGAGTGTGAGAGAGAGAAAGAGGAAAAGAGAGAGAGAAAGAGGGGAAAGGAAGGAGTGTGAGAGAGAAAGAGGGAAAGAGAGAGAGAAAGAGGGGAAAGGAAGGAGTGAGAGAGAGAGAAAGAGGGAAAGAGAGAGAAAAAGGGGAAAGGAAGGAGTGAGAGAGAGAGAAAGAGGGAGAGAGAGAGAGACAGAGGGGAAAGGACGGAGTGTGAGAGAGAGAAAGGGGGAAAGAGAGAAAGAGGGGAAAGGAAGGAGTGTGTGAGAGAGAGAGAGGGAAAGAGAGCGAGGGAAGGAAGGAAGAGAGGCCAGGCAGAGACTTCAAAACTCCTACTAAAGGCCACAGCAACGCGTGGCAGGGCACAGCTAGTATAGTATAAGAGTGACATCTACAGCCTGCACAATAGTTGGGCTGGCCCTGACTGAGGGAAAGGTGTGTCATATGTGTGTGGAAATTTGAAAAGATACCTGTCATTGAATCCAGTGGAAAGGATTGGAAGGAGGAAAGGACATTGGGCTCATACATTTGCAGGTTCACTCAAGCATCAGTGTATCTCTACAAATAGAAGTACAATGCACTGAGGGATCTGTGACCACATAGAATCATAGAGTTAAAAGAGACCTCGCGGGCCACCCAGTCCAACCCCCTGTCAAGAAGCAGGAAAATTGCATACAAAGCACCACCAAACTCCAGGGTAGAGAGTTCCACTGCTGAACAGCTCTCATAGTCAGGAAATTCTTCCTAACGTTCAGGTGGAATCACCTTTCTTGAAGTTTGAAGCCATTGTTCCGCATCCTAGTTCCCAGGGCAGCAGAAAACAAGTTTGCTCCCTCCTCCCTGTGACTTCCCCTCACATATTTATACATGGTCCTCATGTCTCCTCTCAGCCTTCTCTTTTGCAGGTTAAACATGCCCAGCTCTTTAAGCAGCCCCTCATAGGGCTTGTTCTCCATTTTAGTTGCCCTCCTCTGGACACATTCCAGCTCGGTTACATCTCCCTTCAATTGAGGTGCCCAGAATTGGACAAACTATTCCAGTTGTGGTCTGACCAAGGCAGAATAGAGGGGTAGCATGACTTCCCTGGATCTAGACACTACACTGCTATTTATGCAGGCCAAAATCCCATTGGCTGTTTTAGCTGCTGCATGACATCATTGGCTCATGTTTAACTTGTTGTCCACATAGTCAGCACTTAGAGTACAAAGACTGAGTAGAAGCAGTTTCTGTCCTAAGAAGTGATGTTCACTTTATTGTGACAGCTTCTATTGGATAAAAGAAGCAGAATGCAGTTAGCCCTCCATATCCACAGATTCTTTATCAATGAATTCCAACTTGAATGCCTGAAAACAATGACCTGAACTTTTTTGGTAGATCCCATTTAGATCAGATCCATAATTAAAACCAATTGATTTTCATTCATTGTTAACAATGATTCAACAGCTCTGCTTTAGTTTGGAGTAAAATTAAAATTTAGGCCAACATTCATTGTTTGGATCTTGTTAAATTCTTGTTTCATGAGGCCATAGTTAGCTTTCCTGTTATCCTGCGCCATCTCTCAAGTTTTCAATAGATCATCATGATCTTCTGTCCTATGATACTATCTTTTGGCATGTTCCCCTTCACTCCTTGAAATATCTGTTTTTACTGAGTTTCTAAATTAGGATTATAAGGGGAAAAAAAACAGAAAAGAATGAGAGAAAGAAGAGGGATTGAGGGGAAGTACACAGGATATGAATAAGAAATAGACATACACAGTGAGATAAGCTGACCGTATTTCTAAAAATATATTTTCATGAAGTTGATATCTATAAAATATACATTCATCCATAGCTGAAGCTGCAAAATATTCTGACCATTGAATAATAAATGATGAATATCTATCCTTCTAAACTTGGAGAACAAATCTTTTTGCAAAAGTAAAAGCTCACGGGATCCAGCAACATCATCCCCTAGTTAAATTCATTTCACAGGAATATAATTTAAAATATCATGTTTATACTCATTCCACAGGTATTCCTGGTGACAGAAAAATTGGTTGAAGCAAAGGAACATTAAACCTATTTGAAGGATTTCCCAAGATAAGGTTCTTGCATCTTGTATTATTCATGCAGTCCTTACTTGCCTCAGAAGATTCTATCTTGGACTCATAGGCTGCTGAGCTGTTGTTGTACAAGTCTAATGGCTGTTTAACTATTGATTGATTTTAACAAGCACAGCAATTTCCAACCAAAGTCAAGAAAAAACATAGAAAAATGGAATATATATATATATTAAAGAAGATACACATGTATGTATAAGTAAGATTAAAACTAAAGCTGAAATGCTGCTCTACTGCATAGAATCACAGAGTTGGAAGAGACCTTGTGGGCCATCTAGTCCAACCCCCTATCAAGATGCAGGAAAATTGCGTTCAAAGCACCCCCGACAGATGGCCATCCAGCCTCTGCTTAAAAGCCTCCAAAGAAGGAGGCTCCAACATACCCCGGGGCAGAGACTTCCACTGCTGAACAGCTCTCACAGTTCGGAAGTTCTTCCTAGTGTTCAGGTGGAATCTCCTTTCTTGTAGTTTGAGCCCATTGTTTCGCACCCTAGTCTCCAGGGCAGCAGAAAACAAGCCTGCTCCCTCTTCCCCATGACTCCCCGTCACATGTTTATACATGGCCATCATGTCTCATCTCAGCTTTCTCTTTTGCAGGCTAAACATGCCCAGCTCTTTAAGCAGCTCCTCATAGGGCTTGTTTTCCAGACCCTTGATCATTTTAGTTGCCTTCCTCTGAACACATTCCAGCTTGTCAACATCTCCCTTCAATTGTGGTGCCCAGAATTGGACACAGTGTGATTCCAGGTGTGATCTGACCAAGGCGGAATAGAGGGGTATCATGACTTCCCTGGATCTAGGCACTAGACTCCTATTTATGCAGGCCAAAATCCCATTGGCTTTTTTGGCTGCCGCATGATATTGTTGTCCATGAGGACTCCAAGATCTTTTTCACACGCACTGCTCTCGAGCCATGTGTCCCACATTCTGTATCTTTGAATTTCATTTTTTCTGCCTAAGTTGAGTATCTTGCATTTCTCCTTGTTGAACTTCATTGTGTTAGTTTTGACCCATCTCTCTAATCTGCTCAGATTGTTTTGAATTCTGCTCCTATCTTCTGGGCTATTGGCTATTCCTCCCAACTTAGTGTTGTCTGGAAACTTGATGATCATGCCTTCTCACCCTTCATCTCAGTCATTAATAAAGATGTTGACCAGGCCCAGGCCCAGGACAGAACCCTGCTTATGGCACTCCACTAATCCCTTCCAGGATGAAGAGGAAGCATTGGTGAGCACCCCCTGGGTTCGTTAATTTAACCAATTACAGATCCACCTAACCGTAGTTTTGCCTAGCCCACATTTGACTAGTTTGTTTGCCAGAAGGTCATGGGCAACCTTCTCAAAGGCCTTACTGAAATCCAGAACACTACATCCATGGCATTCCCTGTATCTACCCAGTGTGCAACTCAATCGCAATAATGATGATGATGATGATGATGATGATGATGATGTTGAAGAGAACTGGGCCCAGGATGGAATCCTTTGTCACTTCATTCCAGGATGAAAAGGAGGCATTGGTGATCGCCTTCTAGGTTCGTTCAATTAACCAATTACAGACCCACCTAACCGTAGTTTTGCCTAGCCCACATTTGACTAGTTTGTTTGCCAGAAGGTCATGGGGGACCTTGTTGAAGGCCTTATTGAAATACAGATATGCTACATCCATGGCATTTCCTGCATCTACACAGCTTGTAACTATTGGGGGGGGGGGGGGAGGTCAGATGACCCTGGCATGACTTGTGTTTGACAAATTCATGTTGACTATTAGCAATGACTGCATTCATTCCTAAGTGTTTGCAGACCACTTCCTTAATGATCTTTTTCAGAATCTTGCCTGGTATCAACATGAAGCTGACCAGACAGTAATTGTTTGGGTCATCCTTTTTCCCTTCTTGAAGATTTGCCCTCCTCCAATCTACATCTATTTGGAAAGGTTACAACTCCTGGAATCCCACAGCCAGCATGATCACTGGCCACAGTGTTGTCATCAAAAATACTGTTTCAAGTTCTATCAATGGTGCCCCCTCCCCTTTAGCGGGGCTAAGGCCCCAAAGGAAAAGACTAGTGGCTATACTTGCTGCTGAATTCCTGCAGATGGAGTTTAAAAGAGTAACATTTCTGTGGTAAAACAACAGACATTATCCTTTTGCACCTGGTATGGAATATATGAATGGCTTCACTTGGGCTCGCTTTCATGCTTTGATAATTTGCTTTGGCATGTGCCATGGAAGGGTTAATTTTTTCCCTTCTTTAGGTTGTGAGTTGAAAGCAGCAAAATGTTTTATTCAGAAATACCAAAGGATTCTCTAGCCAAGAGGCTTTATTTTTTCTGAACGGATCTATTTTAAGCTCAAGCTCAAACACATTGCATTGCCCTATTATTTCCACACGTGTTAGCAGGAAGAGGGAGGGAAAAGAAAAGCAAAGGCTGTTGCCAGGTTAGAGAAGAGGGGGCACCTTGACAGGCACGTGCTTACTTTCCTTCTGCAACCTTCTCCTGTTTACTCCACATACACACTCAAGGGACTTAGAAGTCATTCAACATAAAAGCAAGCAACCAGCACATGTTTTATTGTCAAATTGAGATGCGTGGCATTGCTAACTCTGTGTCACTTTGTATCAGCGTCATCCTTAGCCGTTTTTGTTCCTGGCTTAAATGAGAGTTGGCAGAAATGCACTTCATTCACGTGCCTTTGCCATGTATGAATGAAACTTCTTTTATGAAAGTAGAACAATCTGATGTGCAAAATGAATGAATCCAAGGATTCTGTTTTCTGCCTTCTCTCCAAATGCTGCCTCTCCATTGAAGCAAATTGACGTAGATCGAGGCATATTAGGAAGGTGCGGATTGCTTTTTATAAGGACTCATCCATGCAAGCAATTGTGGGGAAGGGCTATAAGGAATCTATCCATTTTCGAACTCCTGAGTAAATGTCAAGACAGTCTCAAACCCAGCCGAAGGGCACATTCTCTTTCCTTAATGGGAAATGGAGGGCAAGTCATTTTATGAATAGGAGGAAATATGCTGCTGCTTCCTTTTCTCGTCCTTGAAAGGGCTGACCTACATGGGTAGCATAATTCAATGAACACTCTCTGAATGGGGGAGATAGCACAAGAGAATGATGGAGGGCATACACCTCCCTCCCCACACACACTTCTTAATCTCCATTAGAGATAGGACATATTAGAAATACAAATACGTCTTGTAAGAGACCACTGGCAGAGACTCTAAAGCAACCTGTAGTTGCTTTACCACATAGGTAGATTGATTCAATGTAAATGTTTACAAGATCTGGGCAGGGGAGTTGATTACCAGGGCTCACAGAGGTCTCTCAGTTAGCAGACTGTCAGAATTTGAAATAAGTTTATTAGCAAAATAACAGCACCAATGTTATATGTGAGCTCAATAAAATGCTCACATTATCACTTTTCTTCTCATATATTTATTGAATTTCTTTGCATGTGCAAGGGCGATACACCTCCCGCAGCCCATCCAAGAAAAACGCTCACAAGGTGTTTTTTGGGGTAACAATCAGTATCGGGCAGCCCACTGCTGTCCGATACCGCAAACACGCTAGGATGCCACTGACACAATACCGGGCCAACGTAAAACTTGGCACCCCTGGGACCACCAGCCATTCCCCCCTACCACTAGGGGGGGATACCAAGCCTGATCCAGGGCCCATGCCAAATGCCACCATGGAGTTGCAATGAGAAGCACAAAACAAATAAGTAAGAACATGTTAACCGTGACGAACTAACAAAATAAGCTAATTGTAAACCACAACCCAAACAACATGCAGGGTGGGTGAGATGGGTCAGTGATGCAGGCACGATGCCTGCTCCAGAGCTAAATAGGCTGCCCGAGAGGAGGGAGAGGCCAGCGCTGACCTCGTCAGTGGCGGGGGCGTGGCCAGATGGCCATTGGTTGCCTGGCTGGCCGGCGGGAAACTTTCCCACCAGCCAAGGGGGCTCCTGGGAAGGAGAAACCCCCCTGAGGCGAGAATGGAGGCGGGGGACGCCCTGCGCCACAACATCCCTGGGCCGGTAAGTTGGGCCATGCTTTTTATGGTAGTTACAGATCCATAACTCTAGAGATCTGTAACTGCTCCAACTATTTCAATATTTATTTATTTTAATATAAAACATCTATTTCTGTTTTACTGACTATTCTAAAGCCTTTGACTGTGTGGATCATAATAAATTGTGGCAAGTTCTTGATAATATGGGGATACCAAGTCACCTTGTCTTTTTTCCTGAAGAATCTGTGTAACAACCAAGTAGCAGCAGCATGAACAGGCCACGGAACAACAGACTGGTTCAAGACTGGGAAAGGAGTATGGCAGGATTGTATACTCTCACCCAACCTATTCAACTTGTATACAGAACACATCATGAGACATGCAGGGCTTGATGAATCAAAGGCTGGAAGAAACATTAATAACCCATATTAACCTATAGCTGCAAGAGCTAGAGCTAGACCATAAGGAAGGCTGAGTGAAGAAAGAGAGATGTTTTGAACTGTGGTGGAGAAAACTCTGAGAGTGCCTTGGACTGCAAGAAGATCCAACCAATCCATACTCCAGGAAAAAATGCCCGACTGCTCACTGGAGGGAATGATAGTAGAGGCAAAGATGAAATACTTTGGCCACATAATTATAAGACCAGCTAGTTTGGAGAAGATAGTGATGCTGGGGAACATGGAAGGAGAAAGGAAGAGGGCCCAACCAAGGGTAAGATGGATGGATGTTATCCTTGAAGTGATTGTCTTGACCTTGAAAGAGCTGGGGTGGAAACATTCTCCACCTTGGATCCCATCAACAATAAAACAGGCCTCCTTCACCTAATGTATCTGGCTCTCGTTTACAGTGAGCTTAAAGAGTCTAGCCAAGAAATGTTATTTAGGACCTCATCACATTGATGAGGTACCTCAGCCCTGTGTCCCTCTCCGCCTTGCCAGCAACAACATTTCCCATCACAAGTGGGGAAGTGTCGCCACATTGCTTCCCCCCATGCTGGCCCCATGATTTCTATATGATAAAGACCCCAGTCTGGTTTTAAAAGCTAGTGTGATATTTTTGGGACTTTTTTGATTGAAGTAACAAAAGTAGCACTGGGTATGGAGTCTGGATTTTGTTGTATTCTTCTGGCAGTCATCAATTTCTGATTCCTTTCTATTCTGTTTAAGTTTCCAGGAAGTTGGAGATTGTCTCAGGTTTGGCGTCACTCTGAGATTCCAGTCTGTTAGAACACTCCCCAAGCCACCCCACCTCAAGCTTCTTCAAGGTTAGCCCTGTCATTACAGAGAATGGTCAGTCATCTCAGACAGTTAATTTTGATTATCATGCTAGTTATTTCATTAATTACAACCGTATTATTTTCTGTCGGGAAGCAGAAAACTAAGAGTGCCTCTAAGCTGTAGAATGAATGTAATTTGACATCATGTTAACTGCCATGGCTCAATGCAATAGAATCATGAGAGTTGTAGGCTTCTCTTCCAAATTGTGCTGTTGCCTCACCAAACTTCCATGATCCCATACCATTGACTCATACCACTTAAAGTGGTGTCCAACTAGGCTTGGATGCTATCAAGCATAGATACTAGCATAGATTCACTGAATAAATTGTGGAATGATTAATCAACACTCAGGCAAATTGCATTGATTTTATGGGTCACTAAAACTCAAGCTTATGGAATGGATAGAAGATCTGTCTTCCATTTCATCTGTCTCATAAGTGGTGACTCTATCTGATTTGGGAAAAACTCTCCCTCTTTCTGTTTTAACCTGTCTATTTGCACATTTCTAAATCTAGGCCCAACTCTATGCATTCTATCCTTGGGAAAAGAATATTATTTGTTGCTCCACCACCAAAACACAATTCCATTATTTGCCCTGCAAATTTGCTAAACTATGAGTCATCTCATCATCATCATAATCATCATCATCATCATCATCCATATGTATATGTGAATCCACATGTTGGCCAGGGAAAATGATCAGGACTACTACTTATTGAACCAATTCCTTAAAATATTTCTCTCTAACCCCTTATTGTGGAGTTTCAAGGAAGCATACAGAGAAAAAAAACCCAACCCCAATTTAAAACAGGTGTCACTCAATAAAATAGATTGAAGAGGAATAAACATGAGAACAACATTAAAATAGCTTAAGTGTCGGTGATAATCAAATGCCATGCACAAGTACATGGAAAATAAAATCAGCCCAAAAGCTTTTATAAAAAGCTGAATCTTGGATTGCTACTGCAAAGAAACCAGGGTACCAATTGGACCTCCATGGGAACGGTATTCAGCAACTGAGGTGCAATAAAGGAGAAAGCCATTCCCCTTGTCCTCTCATGCAGTGGCCTCAAGCCTGCAAGGTTCAGTATAGTGTAGTAATTCTGCCTGAAAAACTGTGCTACAACTAACTCTTGGACCTACTGTAGAGTCACTGCAGCTCACCCACCCAGCATCATTCCATGTCTTGGGAAGTTAGTTGGGGTTCAGAGAAGCATCTGGCTATGGTCTTGTAGCCAGGCATGAAACAACTGGAGCATATGTTGAGCTCTGCTGGAGTCCTCTGAAAACATCAGTGGATAATGAAATCATTTCATGTCTGACTACAGCAGTGGTTCTCAACCTGTGGGTTCCCAGGTGTATTGGCCCACAACTCCAAGAAATCCCAGCCAGTTTACCAGCTGTTAGGATTTCTGGGAGTTTAAGGCCAAAACTTCTGGGGACCCACAGGTTGAGAACCACTGGACTACAGGAACAGAGCCAAGTGATTATCAGATCCTCCACTACTCTCTCTGACCTACTTTGACCTACTATAGAGTCACTGCAGCCCACCCACTCTACATCAACCCATGCCTATGGAGATCAATTGGGGATCAGAGAAGCCTATATGTGAAATGCTTATATTATCCATTGAGGCATGTTGGGATCCTCTGGAGGTATCAGTGGATGATATAATCATTTCAAGTCTGGCTACAAGGGCACAGATAAATGCTTATCAGATCTGCTAGTACTCTCACTGGGCAAGGAATGGCTAGGAATGGTGGTAGGGCAGCTCTACAGTAAGTCCATGAAGGTTGATGAGTGCAAAGGGAAGATGGGAGTACCAACCTCCACACAGATTAAAAAGAATGATTATTTTCTCACAGAGAAGAGCCCCTTCAGCAGACTTCATTCCTTTACCTATTAAGTTGATAATAACTTCTGGAAATTTAGGTCTCAGAAATCTGTTCTAGGTGGCAAAGCTCCAGGGAAACCATCATGCAAATAAGATGCAAATGTGAATAAGATGCACTGATTTGGTACATCTTAATTTGCATATACACAGGTGCCATTTCATTTTCTGTAGCTGTATGATGTTTTCACAGACTTTCTCATCAGTGAGGCAGCATCAGCAAAGAAACATTGGTGAGATCAGGCTGAGCAGGTGAATCGGGGATGGGAATGGTGCTGCTCTCTGTTGAACTCCCAGCATCCCTTCCCAGCATGTGTGCACTTGCTGCGACTTGCAATCCAAAAGCATCTGGAAGATTGTATGATCATCATCTCTGAGCCAATGGGAAGTAAATGTGTGCACACAACATGGGAGTAAAATGGCGATTTCAGAGATATCTCAAGAGAATAATCAGCCTGAATGACCAGATTGAAATGAAAGACAAAACCTGGGGTTCAGTTAGAAATCTTTGCTGAAGTTACATGGAACGAGGGGGAGAGGGAGATATATATATATATATATATAAGAAGCCAAACCTTGGGGCGAGGTTAATCTAATGGATGCTGCACAGGAAGAAGTGAATCACTGCTAACCTCTAGTTTCAAACATCCTGATAATCAAAGGGCTGGGGCTTTTTTGACTGCTTTCTAATTCATACATAAACATGGAACTGCAAGAGCTAATAATAGTAATGAAGTGATGCTACCAGCAGTCATTTCCATGGAGTAATTGCCCCCGCTGGCAAAGCGAAAAGTTACTATCTTCTCTTTCTGGCTGCTCTAATGGGTTGGCTGACACCCAGAACTGTGCGTAGCCATTGCAAACCTAACAAGATCTTTAGAATGGTGTTCTTGTTATCCCTGCAGAAGGTCTGGCATAATTTCTGGGGTTTTTTTGCTGGCTGGGTAGATGCTGGGGGAGGACTATTATAACATCAGAAATTTTGGGCATGACAATCATTGGTAGGAGACATTAGGAAGCTATGGGACAAATTGTACAGGCTTCTTATAATAAGCAACCTGCCCTTTGCATGTTAAAAGGGCATAGGCCTCTCTGTATGGAATAACGGAACACTGACACATGCTATAGCTTGGTTTTTATCAGCAATATATATGTGTATGTATGTGCATGTTGTGGGTGAAACAGAAATGAACATTCTTATAGGTGTGGGGTGGAAATGGGAATGTCCCTATCAAATAGGACTTCTGCCTATCTCCATAAAACATACACAGAGATACAGTGGAAACACAAGGGAGAACTCTGCATTTGAAGCCCATGTCCAATCCAGTGAATAATTGTAAGGTTTGCTTGTTTCCATGCTGCAAGTTGCTTCTGGTGTGAGAGAATCTGCTGTCTACAAAGGCGTTGTCCAGGGGATGCCTGGATGTGTTTCAGTGAGACTCCCTCCTGGACACACAGAAGACTGGGCAACTTGGAAGACACTGAACAGACTGCACTCTGGCGCCATGAGATGAAGAGTCAACCTTAAGAAATGAGGCTACAAAGTGGAGTCCACAACATGCAAATGTGGAGAAGAGCAAACCACAGACCACTTATTACGATGCAGCCTGAGCCTTGCCACGTGCACAATTGAGGATCTTCTTGCAGTGACACCAGAGGCACTCCAAGTGGCCAGCTACTGGTCAAAGGACATTTAATATAATGCCGAGTTTTTAAAAAAACTTTGCATTTTAAAAATACATTACAACAGTAATAATAATAATAATAATAATAATAATAATAATAATACTTTATTTATACCCCGCTACCATCTCACAAGGGACTCGGTGCGGCTTACATGAGGCCGAGCCCACAGTACATCAGTAAAAACAATAACAACAGTAATACATAACAATAAGATAAAACTCATAAACAAAAAATAAACAGCAAACATTAACAGTAACACAATGGCGTTTAAAAACCTATGGCTAGGCCAGATGTAATATTGTAAAATAATGCTGTACCCTCGGTTTGCTTCTGATATGATAAATAAATAATTGTAAGGTTAAGGTGGGGGTGTAATTATGGGAAAGGGAAAATAAATGCCCCCATTCAGTGAGCAAGAACCTGTTTATTTGTTGTGTTCATGTTTGCTTTGTGTCTTTGCCTGTTCCTTTTCTCTGCATGCCTAAACTTTCCCTGCTCTTCCAATGCTTTTTGGTTATAACCACAATGTCAGACATTTGGAGAAAGGCTGGAAATTTCAGGAGAAGGGGTAGAATTTTTATTTTGAGAGGAACAATGACTTAATTTTGCACCTCAGCCCTCAACAAAACTACGCATGACCTGGACGATCTATACCAAGATCTCCTGATTTAAAAAACTACCACAGCAAAGATGGATTTCAAGTTCTAGAGGATTTCTGCTGAGAGATTTTGGGAGCTGAGGTTCAAAAAAGCAACTTTTCCAAGGGCTCTATTGTTGCATCACTTCCTTGAAAAGATATGTATAGAAAAAATCATGCCAAAAATTTCCAATTCCCATGAAAAAATATAATACAGCCAGCATGTTGTAGTTGTTTGAGCACTGAAGTATGGTTCAGGAAAGCAAGGTTTGAATTCCCAATCAGCCATGGAGACCAGCTTGGTAACCTTATGCAAATCACACTCTCTGCACCTGAGAGGCAGGCAAGGGGAAATCCATTCCAAACAAATCTTGCCAAGAAAACCCCTCAATAGGGTCACCTTACCGTTGCCATGAGCTGGAAAAGACTTGAAGACACATAGTAACAACAAATATAATAGAGAGGAACCTCAAATACAACCAAGTGAAACCTAAAAGATTTAGGTTGTTTTGAGTTTCCCGGGCTGTATGGCCATGTTCCAGAAGCATTCTCCCCTGATGTTTTGCCTACATCTATGGCAGGCATCCTCAGAGGTTGTGAGGTATGTTGGCAAGTGAGGTTTACATATCTGTAGAATGTCCAGGGTGGGAGAAAGAACTCTTGTCTGCATCCTCAACCAGACAAGAGTTCTTTCTCCCACCCTGGACATTCCACAGATATGTAAACCTCACTTGCATAGTGTCCAACAGACCTCTCAACCTCTGAGGATGCCTGTTATAGATGTGGGCGAAATGTCAGGAGAGAATACTTCTGGAACATAGCCATACAGCCTGGAAAACTCACAGCAACCTAGTGATTCTGGACATGAAAGCCTTTGACAACACTTCAAGGATATGTTGCTTTCATTTTTTTTACATCAGACCTATAGAAATTTGCTTGACTATGTTGCTAATATAAATGCAGGAGGTATACCATCATTTCTACATTACCAACATCTCCATCCACAAAAATCTGTTTTCTGAACCTAGCTTTGAAACATGGTGATAGCAGTTGCTCTTATTTGGTTGGGACAAGTTCTATTACTTTTCTGGCTTTTTGGGGGGTATCTTGTCTTCAGTTTCCTTCAATCCTAAGACTTCATCTCAACTGACTTCTCTGCTTTTGTTCCTGGGATTTCTGCCAGTTTTGAGCTTAAGGCAGGACCACTGAACAAATTTCCTTGAAGAATGGCTGCTGCTCATAGAATTTCTGACCATCCTTCCCTCCAGATGAACCACTGCTGGCTCATATTAAATGCATTTCTCCAAAGCACTTCATGTGTTGTCAGTGGATGAAAAAAATAGAGATGTTTGTATTACAAATTAGATAACTAGCTTCATCCAATGTATATTAATTGGAAAATTCCGCTACTTTCTGAAAGGTTCCTGTTTAAGTAAATTGCCTGGGAAAGCAAATGTAATTTCATCTCTGGGAATCAGAACGGAAGAGGAACCAGGATTCACAAAAGCAAAGTGCCAGGACTTTTTGACAAACAAGAGTGAAGGCATACCTTTCAACATTTCACAAACGGAAAAGGAAACATTTGATTAGAGTATGGCAAAAATTGTTGTATTTCTATCCTTCCTTTTATCACAAAATGTCAGATATAGTGTTTTAAATATAAACAGTTACAAACCTTTTTAGATTAAAATGATAAACAATTTGGACAAGGTAAAAAACATATTGAACATAGCAACAACTAAAGCTACTTTAAAAACTACAATGAGTTAAAATCACATCCCCTAAAGGCACCAGGTCCTTTGGAAGCTGGCCTAGTTAGTACTTGGATGGGAGACTGCCAACAAATACCAGATGCTGTAGGACGTATTTCAGAAGACGGAACTGGCAAAACCTCCTCTTAGTATTCTTGGCATAAGAAAACCCTATGAAATTAATGGGGTCAACATAAGTTGACAGTTGACATGAAGGCACATATACATGTAGGCTTGAAATGCATTAGTTCCCAAAGGTTTTAATAAAAAGCTATGTTTTAGTTAGGAACAGAAATACATCACCTTTGGCACCATCCAGGCCTTTAAAGGTAACATTCCACAACCAGGGTACCGCAGCTGAAAAGGTTCTCCCCCATGTTCTCCCGTAACATATTGCCCCCAAAGTTGGGGTACAAAGGTGTCTTCGGCAGATTCCTGGATTAACTGCATTTTCAAAATAATCTTTGAGGCAGCTTCATGGATAGTGTATTACAATAGCCTCATTGGGGAATCCCCAACCCTAGAGATATGAGTGGAACTATGAGAAAACTGAACTTTCTACACCATCCAATAGCACCAGTTTAGTAAGATCCCATGATCAGAGGAATTAAAAAGCACTCAAAGTCCAGAAGTATCAACTCTGTATTTCACCCAGAGTAGGTTGTCAGTCAAATGTTGTATTTTGGCCAAAATCTGTTTCTTCCAAGAACATATAAAGTTGTCTAGCCACCATATGCTCAAATATCTTTCCCAAAAAGGGGACATCAGCAATGGGGTGATAGTTGTAACATGCAGGAGGACAGTGCATTGTCAGGAAGTTTGGGGCATTGTGTAAGGCAGGAAGAAAATTCCTCTGCCACACCAACACAACTAGAGTCTGATGGCCTCATCAGACGGAGTCTTCTCTGCCTCTTCTCCCCATTTCTTTGTGCTGCCGAAACGGAGTCCCACAAAATCCATGACATGATGCAAGGCAACTTCCAGTGGGACTCTGTGAGTCAACATGGAGAAATGGAACATAGAGAAATGGAGACCAGAGTGCCTTTTAAGGAGCCTCTACTGGATCCAGACATTACAGAACTACCCAATTCTAATTCCCACATAAGCAAGTCCACTTTGAAAGATGTAACTCTTCAAGACTTCATCCTGAGTTTGCAATTATATTATACATTATATTTAGTATATTATTAGTACATTATATTTGGGGTAAGACATTGCCTCAGTCAAACTGATTGTCTGAAATGACATAAAATGTGAATCGACAAAGGTAAGAAAATAATATATGAACTAATGGAAGCAGCTAGAGCAATCCACCATATAAGAATAATACCTATGTGTTTTGTGACCTGTGCATGTGAGGTCATGAAGATTGTTCTTCAAACTCCTGCTAGGTGACCCATGTGCAAATCATTATGTTTGACTTTGAACCGTCCAAAATTCAGGACACTGCCTCGTGCACTTACTTTAAAGAGGTAAAAGAAATCCATGCACCAGCAACTGGGTTTAAATTGCAGGTCATTGTAAATATAGACAATCAATTCGAAAGCACTAACAGCTTGTCGGAATGGCTGCACAATAATGTTGGTGACTCATTCTTCCATCGTTTGTGTTGTCTTCAAGCTAAAGCACATTTTGAGACTCATTAATAATTAATGGTGGGGCTGTTTGAAGGGAAATGGTGCAATCTTTTTGTGTTGTCTTTGATGACAAAGGCAGGCAAAGAAGGCTTCAAGAGCGGAATAACCTACCCATGCTTATGGTGGAATTCTTGGAGGGGGATTAAAGTTTTTGGAAAAGAAAAATTAATGAAAAACAATTCCCTCCTTCCTTTTTCTTGGATGACAGCAAAAACAGTTTAAAAGAACAGCAACAACTTCAGAATCTGACAATGCTCAAGGTGGATTGAACGTTTCCCAGAATGCACTGAAACACAGGGCTAGGGACCACAGTTTAAGGGTCTTTACATACCACACAAGTATAACAGCATAATTCAATTTTCACTACCATTGATAAATCCTGTAGAGTCCTGGGTTTGTAATTTTGTGAGACACTAGATTTCTCTGGGCAAGAATTTTAAATACAAATCCTTGAACTGCAAATCCCAGTATTCTATAGGAACCATAGTAGTTAATGTATAATCACATTTCCTGGATGTACCAATTACGTGCTAAGAGGTTGGAGGAGGCAGGAGGAATTTGGCCCCCCCTCCTTGCTGCCTCGCACATAATTTGTACATTTCAGGAAGTGTGCTGCGAGGCCTAATGGTGGCTGGGTAAGTTAATCTCTCTTTTTAAGGCTTTTCTGGTGGGTTTTGGGAAGGGTGAGGGGACCATCTCGCATCTCTGGGCTCCAGGATTCAAGAAGGTGCAAGATGGGTGGATATCAGGACTGTCCATACAGGGCCCATATCCCATTAGAATTGGGCTTTTCAGGAAGACCTAGATCTAATGGGGTTAATTAATTTTGGACAAAGCAGGGTTTTCCTGCTTTGTCCCAAAGGAATTCGTTTTTATGTGGGGAGTTGTTTGGATGCCCCGTGTGAAAATGTGGAAAGGTGCACATTTTGGGTGCTGTCTGGATGCGCCCTCAGAAGCAGCACTATAGTTATGTAGCCCCCAATCCTGATTCTAGTAGTTTGTTATTCCATCTGCAGTGTTTTTTTTTTAAATGAATTCATTTTTAAAATATGTTTTGTTAGGTATTACTTGGAGGGTGCTGGTTGGGTTTTTGAGGACTTTTCCTATTGCCAAGTTTTAAGATCTTTGGACACCAAATTATGTAACAGTTTTGCATGTGGATTTACACTATACTCAGCCATATAACACCCAGTCAATTCTATCACTATCCTACCAAGTCATTAAGAAAAGAATAGACTGACGGGGGAGAAGTAGCCATTGTTCTGTATCACCTTAGTTAACAGCTTAACAGGCTCTCCTGGCCTGACTTAACACATGGGGCATGTTTGCCCCTTTTTTGCTGCTTTGCTTTGTGGCAAGGATAAGGCCAGTCGTGCACCATCACACAATGCACAGTAAGCACTGCCCACTTGCCTCCCAAAGTTGGGGGGAAGTACCTCCACGACTATGGAAAATGTAAAATGTATTTGGGGTAGCTCCGATAGGACTATCTGCACTTTCCTCCCCTTTTTGCCATGTGATGGCAGAAATGGCGGCGAGACAATGTGCATTGCCATCCTTTCTGTCATCAGATGGAGGAGGGACAGGGTAGCAAAGCACTCTCTCCCGTCCCCACCATACGATGAGGGGAGGAGGGAGAGTGCGCGGGGTGCCACAAGCCACCCCATGTACCTTCCCTTTCACCTGAGTTAGCCGGCGCAACAGCACGGCCCAAAAGGGCCAGGTGAAGAGCTCCTTAAACCTAATGGAAACTTTATTCACACAGGCTTCAATCATGGCCCTTCTTCTCCCCATGCAGCTGATGGCAGTGAAATAGGTTGGGACAGGGATTACAACTATGATCATAGTGCCAGAATTATGATTAGCTAAGGATCATGAATACAAAACAATTACTTAGATTTACTCATCTGTGTTCAGTAGTCATAGAATTAGGTATACTTAATTTAGTAGCTGATACAGTATATTAGCTAGCACAAATAAAAGCAGTACAGCATCCTATGGAAAGCTCTTTCTTGGAACACATTTTTGTTAGCATCCTGTTCGGGATTGATGAGATTGATGACGGTGGACCTACAATGCTGTGACTGCTAGGGACTCATATTTTTAATTGCAAATGACTGAATGTCACACCCAAACCCCTTCTTTGCAGCCTGGCAGGGCCTTGAATGAAGTGTTTTTCATTCAATGCTGGCACAAGAAGGCCGTTCCAGTTATTGTACACCACCCTGCAGTTGCATATAGGAAATCCCCAAGTTACAAACATCCAACTTGCAAATGACTAGGGGTAAGAATAGGGGTAAGGCAACAAGAAGTGAGATAAATCTACCCATTAGAAAGGAAATTTACCCCTGAAAGAGTTATCATGGGAAAAGGTGTCTCCGCTGAAGATTATTCACCAATTCTTGTTTCCACAGCAGGCAAAATATTCAAAATCCTATTATCAAAGGGACAGAAAGTGAGGTGAAATCTTTTGAACAAGGACACAGACAGCCAAACAAACACCGCAGTGGTGTTAACCCTTCCCTATGCTATCCAAAACTTTAAAGAGAGAGAGAGAGAGAGAGAGGAGTTTGGGTGACCTGGGACAATTTATACATGCTCAGCCCTAGAAAATTCCATGAGAGATTTGCTTTGGGAGTCACCACAAGTTGTAAAAGAATTGAAGGCACATCACCACCACCACAAGATGGTTTAAAATGGTGTATTTTAATATTGAGATAAATGTTTTTAATGTTTATGTAAGCGTATATGAATTCTTGTCCCGGCATTGAATGTTTGCTGTATATATGCTATGCTCTGCCCTGAGTTCCCTTCAGGGTGAGAAGGGCAGAATATAAATGTTTTAAATAAAATAAAATAAATAAACAATCATGTGTCTTGATGAAAACATGTGTAAGGGGACTGAAGATCAGAACAGGCAGTCCCCAACAAGATAGGGTCTGTAGATTTGTTTTTAAGTTTAATTTGTATTAAAGTTGGAACAGGTACATTTTTAGTGCCACTCCAACCATGCACACACCCACACATAATAATATGGTAAAGATATAGTTGGCAAAGATGAAGTACTTTGGCCACATCATGAGAAGACAGAAAAGCTTGGAGAAGCTAATGATGCTGGGGAAAACTGAAGGAAAAAGGAAAAGGGGCCGACCAAGGGCAAGATGAATGGATGGTATCCTTGAAGTGACTGGCTTGACCTTGAAAGAGCTGGAGTTGGTGATGGCTGACCTGGAACTCTGGTGTGGGCTGGTCCATGAGGTCACAAAGCGTCGGAAGAAACTGAATGACTAAACAACAACAAGCAAGATATATGGTTGGAGTTACACTAAAAGTGTACCTGTTCCAACATTCATACAAATTCTACTTAAAAACAAATCTATAGAACCTATATTGTTTGTAACTTGGGACTGCCTGTATTGATCTCTTGTACCCTTATACATGCATTCATCAAGACACATAATTGTGCTGGTGGTGGTGCCTTGAAATTTTTTATAACTTGTGGTGACTCTCAAAGCAAATCTCTCATGGAATTTTCTGGAGCTGAGCATATATAAATTGTCCAAAGTCATACAATGGGTTCCCATGGCCAGGCAGGAATTAAATTCTGGACTCCAGAAGTGTAGTCCACACAACTACAACTGAAATACTCACACAACTCCACCACTCTGACTCTCACTGCCAGTTTGCAAAAATAGGTTTTGGGACAGAGTTATATCATCATAGCTACATTAATAATTTGGCAACATTTTCAAAAAAATCTATTGGAGTAAAAAATGCCTTTGCTTGCTGATGGAAGATTGGCAATTGTGACGGTCTTGTTTCAGGAATATTCTTGCATAGAAAGGGAGAAGAAAGGGGTAGCTTCAAGTCTAACACCACACAGTGTTTCAGTTGCCACTGAGCCAGTAACACAGTCATAAAAAATAGATCTGCTACAAATTATGTTGGAATTATGTTAATAACTACCAATTTTGCCAAGAATCTGGAAATCAGTCCCTCCCAATACCTAACACTAATAACTGCCTGAACAAAATTCAGAACATTATGTACACAAATAAAATTACTAATTATAGATGTATCCAGGAAATAGCTTGCTCAAAGGTAAAAATTGGGTTATTTGAGAGCTATCAGTCGAATGACTGGGATTTAAGGTAAGAGAGGAGCTAAAGACCATAATGCTATGCCCACTGATTAAGGAGTAAATCACCATGGACAATGATATGACTTTCTTTGAAACAAACACTTGTTTAGTTAATGTATGTAGCATAGCCTTACACTGTACAGGACCTGCATGCCTTGCGTCGATGATGCCTGTTTCCTTTGCTTCATGCTACGCTGTTTCAGTTCAACTACAAGTATAATTTTACTATTACAATTTTTTAAAGAAACTTGAAGCCAGACACTATCATATCCATTATAAAATGTGGTCTGTATTTTGATTGCTACTGCACAGCCATCAGGGGCCTTTCCAAACAGGCCCTACATCCCAGGATCTGATCCCAGGTTTTCTGTTTATCCCAGATTATTTGGCAGTGTGGACTCATATAATCCAGTTTAAAGCAGAAAATCTGGGATCAGATCCTGGGATATACGCCCTGTCTGGAAGGGCCCTAGGACTGCTGGGAATTAGTTTGCTTTAATATGCTTTCCAAAAATAGCCCTTTGCAACAAAAAAACTACAGTCAGTGATGTTGCAACGTAAAGACTAATTAACTGCATTTGGCACCAGGTTTTATGGACTGCAGCCACTTTGCAATGTCATGGGCTTAGACCAAATAAAATGTATGTCTTAAAGATGTTACAAAACCTTTTCTTGTTGTGGCTTGCAGTAAGCCTTTTTTTGGTGTGAGAGGGAGAAGGCTCAGGAGGTAAGGGCCTAGTGGGAATAGGGATGTATCTCTGTGGGGTATGAGAATATGATGCAAATGTTTTTGCTAGTCCAGCATGCGTAACAAGGTGCAACATGCTAAAGCCACTAGTTAAGTAAGTGTCTTCCTAAGAGATGAAAAGATAAAGAATTTTCATGGACTTCAAAATGATCTCAAACAAAGCTGAACCACTTGCACTAGGAAATTCCATAGAGTTAGAGTAGAGGTAAGCAATGGTGGAAGAAGTGGGTCTTTTTCCACCCCTGCATCTCCCAATGTGGCCACCCAATGCACTGTACTGGCTGGAATGGGCTAGAATTCTGGAAGAGCAGGATTTGAATCTGTGCTCAGTGATGGTAACCCATTGGGTGACTTTGGGGAAGTTATACTCTCTGAACCTGGAAAGCAGATCATTGCAAACCCCCTTTGAACACATTTTTGGGGAAAATACTCCATGATAAGATTGCCTTAGGGTTGCCATAAGTTGGAAACAACATAAAGGGGCACAACAGCCATTACACCACCACCTGTCCCCCTAGAGACCTGTCTCAGTATGCCTCATATCATTTCCCTTCCGTTTCATTTCCAGCCATGTGTGTTGGAGCTGGGAGAGCTGCGGGGTCACATATTGGAGCCATGAGAGTTGTTTGCAGTGTGTGGCCCACTCTTTATTCATCCTGATCTAAAGTCATGTATTTGATTCTTTGGCCTCACAGACAAAGTCCCGATCTGACCAACAACATTTTGTTACTTGAGGGTAAAAAGTAAAGGTTTTCCCCTGACATTAAGTCCAGTCATGTCCGACTCTGGGGGTTGGTGCTCATCTCCATTTCTAAGCTGAAGAGCCAGCATTGTCCATAGACACAATCCAAGGTCATGGGGCTGGCATGACTGCAAGGAGCGCCGTTATCTTCCCACTGGAATGGTACCTATTGATCTACTCACATTTGCATGTTTTTAACTGCTAGGTTGACCGAAGCCAGGGCTGACAGCAGAAGCTCACACCACTATCCAGATTCGAACCTGCGACCTTTCAGTGAACAAGTTTAGCAGCTCAGCGGTTTAACCCACTGCGTCACCGGGGCAATGCCCAATTGTCTCCCCTTGCAATGGTGACTGACACATGCCTTTGTCTGCCTTTTTCTGAAAGTACTAACAACACCTGAAGCAGGTTTATTGATTATGTATTTAGGATATTTCTACCTTGCCTTTCTCCGCAACATGGACCCAAAATGGCTAACAAGACCAGTCATAAAATCCTTTGATCAGGAATACATAAAAAGTTGAAACCATGATAAAACATCAGTCAATAAAATCCAATATTTTATTTATTTATTTAAAACATTTATATTCCGCCCTTCTCACCCCGCAGGGGACTCAAGGCAGAGCACAACATATATATGGCAAGCATTCAGTGCCAGGACACAAAGCCATAAATATATACAAATATTAAAATCACTTATATTGACATTAAAAGTTGCTGAAAAACCATCTCAGGACACCATTTTGCCTCATTGCACTGCCCCAAAGGCTTGGTCCCACAGCCAGGTCTTCACCATCCTTCTGAAGGGCACGGGGGAGGGGGCTGATCTAATATTGCCAGGAAGGGAGTTACATAACCAGGTGCCAATCACTGAGAAGGCCCTGTCTCTCATCCCTGCCAAATGTGCCTGTGATGGTGGCGGGACCGAGAGCAGGGCCTCCCCAGAAGATCTTAGTTTCTGCAGTGGTTTGTACAGGGAGATGCGTTCAAACATGTAAACTGGGTCAGGGTGGCTTAGGGCTTTATAGGCCAAAGCCAGCACTTTGAATTGTGCCTGGTAGCAAACAGGCAGCCAGTGGAGCTGACGTAACATGGGAGTTGTGTGCTCCCTGTATGCCGTCCCAGTTATTAACTTGGCTGCCTCTCGTTGGACTATTTGAAGCTTCCAAGCCATCTTCAAAGACAACCTCAAGTAGAGTGTATTGCAGTAGTCTATCCTGGATGTAACGAGAGCATGGACCCTGTGGCCAAGTCTGACTTCCCAAGGTATGGGCGCAGCTGGTGCACAAGTTTTAATTGTGCAAAAGTCCCCCTGGCCATCACTGCAACAAAGGGTATTGGACTCAGCGATGAGTCCAATACCCTTTGGTTTACCCTTTGGCTGTGAAAGGCTCCTCTTGCTACAAAGAACATTTTCCAGAGCTGAGAGATCTCAAATAAGGGTCTCTCATGTGGGAAATGGAACTTCTTGGGACAAACTTCCTCCGCTATAACTCCTGTGAGTCTCAGTTGAACAAGCACATCTTTATTACATAGACCAACATAAGGACAGTCGGGTACAGTCTCATAAAAGTATCATACATTAAAATCATTAGAATCTAGGCTAAACCTAGATATACAGGAGTATATTAAAAGGCTAAAACACAAAATACTATTTAAAGAATGATAAAGACTAGAAGGAAATGAACAGGGAAGAGAACCTCAAGGTTGGAGTAGGAGTATTCATAGAGTATGAGGAAGCATAAGGAGGGAGGAGTCTCAGCTGATATCACCAAGGATAGGGGATGATATTAGTTGAAATCCAAATAATTCTGGAACTAATGGTATCTTCCATATCAATATGCTACAGAAACTGCTTCAGGTGTTAGTATGAGCTTTAAAGAAGCTAACTAAGATGTTGAAACAAGCTCTCAAATAGGTTTGGCTTTGGATAACCCCTTTAACAATCAGGCTAAACCCCTGAAGATATTCAATATGCTATCAACATAGAGACCATTGGTCACCACTGTCTGAATGGCACTGTGTTTGAAAAGGTTGCCCTGAGGTGAATTCGAGGACTACATTATTGCCCCCTGAGACTGGGAAAGTTACCTTTTCTGGAGTCCTCCTTCTGAAATCCCTCAGCTGACATGGTCAATGTCTGGGGAATTTGTGGGGTCGTAGTCTCAATAGGTCACTTCCCCAAGCTGTGTATTCATCACACTTTCTCCAATAGCCCTGTCAAAATAACTCTGAGATTTTGTTCCTGATTTTCTAGTGTTTGTATGTCACTGTGAATGGGAAACCCTATTGCTTCTCCCAGCTGCATCATCAACTGATGCCTGAAACATATTAAGCAAGCTTAAGTGGTGCACTAATCACAGCTGGAGCTAAGTCTGATTGATAGAGCCAGCTGGGTGATGGGTGCCTCCAGGTTCATCCAATGCATTGCCCATATGGACACACACACAAGACCCAATGTACTTCATACATCAAAAGGCAAGGTGCAGGCAAGGAAACAGATTGTTGGAAGGAGAGGCAAACTGGTAGCCAGGCATTTTTCTACTGGAGTGGAGGAAGTTCAGCTAGCTTCCAGATAATGAACTCTGTGTCTCCCTTCTGCTTCAGCTAACTTGGCTCACTGTCAGGGATTGTGGAATCTGTAGTCAAAACATGTGCTGCGCACCACTGGAGAAATTGAGATAAACATTCGTTTACTTCAGCGATATAGGTCAACATCTTGTATACTGTGGAATTAAATGAGAGTTTGGAAAAGTTTTGTTTTGGACTATAACTCACTGGGGGTAGTTTGGAGTTTGCGGTTCTCAGAAGCAATAATTCTGCATCAGATGACAACCACTTCTTTGTGATATTTTGGCTTTGCACTGAGAAGACCCATAGGAGCTTATCACACAACACTGCTATACTGTAATTGTATTGCATTGGTCCTGTTTTTGCTTGGAGCACTCTTAATTATTTGGTGCTGTGCCATGCTGTACTGCTGTTGGGACACTTGTAAAAAGATTACTAGTCTCTCCCCCCCCCCCCCCCCCAAAGCCAGGAAATAATCTGTTAATGATCCCTAACCTGTTACAGTTTAGTAACCACTTTGGATACAACTGTCTAATTTTGATTTGTTGCCATATTAGGACTTGGTCTGTTTTGTTTTATTATTTCACTTGCTAACTGCAAACTGTAAAATTTGGAGCCTTTTTTTTTGTTTGTAAAGATTTATACCTTCATTCTCCTTCGTCCACATTTACATGTTTTCTACTTTATTGTATCTTCCAACATTTCATAGATAAAAACCAGGACACACATGGCTAAACAGTAGGGCTGGGCAATTCGTTTCGTTAATTCGTAATTCGTTAAAAAATTCGTTAATTTTTGAATTACAAAACGATTACAAAACTTATTTTTAAACCTGGAAGTGTTTTTAAATATCGAAACGGCAGGCGCCAAAAAATTTTGTAATTCCGTCCATTTCGGAAATACGTAAGATGGCCGCCTGGCTTGCTGGGAGCTCTCCTCTCTCGGCGCCGGCTGAGCAAGCGAGCGAGAGGGCGGGCGAGCGGCGAGCGAGAGGGCGAGTGAGAGGGCGAGCGGCGAGCGAGAGGGTGAGCGGCGAGCGAGAGGGCGAGCGGCGAGCGAGAGGGCGAGTGAGAGGGCGAGTGAGAGGGCGAGCGAGAGGGCGAGAGGGAGGGCGAGAGGGAGGTCTCCTTCTCTTTCTTTCCTTTTCTCTTCTTTCTCTCTCTCTCACCTTTCGCAGGGGGGTTCTGAGCTCTCTTCCAAAGAAGGCTCACTTGCCTCCTCTTCTCTTTCTCCCTCTCTCTCTCTCTCAATTCGAGGCAGGAAACCCCTCCATCCTGCAGCCATCTACACTGCAGCCTGGATGAGGTTTGGCACCACATTGGCTCAATGCTGTAGCATCCTGGGAGTTGTAGTTTGGCAGCCTGGGAAAAAGAGCCCCTCCTGGAAGGAACCCATCCTAGCGAGAGGGCGAGAGGGCGAGCGAGAGGGCGAGCGGCGAGCGAGCGGCGAGCGAGAGGGCCCGCCAGAGTGAGTGCCTGCCTTCCCTCAATAATAATTTCTCCTCCCTATTCTACTAAATTAATAATTAAATTTAAGAAATATTTAAAAAATATTGGAAAAAAAGGGCGCCATCTTTACAAAATGTTTTGTAAATATTTACGAAATTTCGTAAATACCGAACTTTTTTTTGGAAAATTTTGTAATTATTTTAAATATCAAAACAAAAAAACACCCCAATTACAAATCGATTTTAGAAACAAATTTTTGCATTGTTACCCAGGCCTACTAAACAGCATTAGAATGCTGTCAGGATAACAAAAGTTATTAAAAGTACCCAGGCTAGGAGAGGATGCAGCAGTGTGCTTTTGTCTGAGCCTACAGGGAAGAGCAAGATTCTGTTACTTCCTCTTCTCCTTTCCTGCTGTGATAATCGAATGCAAACTAGCTTTGCAAATTGAACTCAGTTTGAAGCCATTGACCTAAGCTGAGGGCAAAGAGAGTGAAATGGTAGGAGGAGAGAAATATTTGGGCATTTTGAATGCAGTTGAAAATGTAAAATGGCAGGATTAATTGGGGCTGCCCCTGTGGAATTGGAACAGTTGGAAAGTATACTTTACACAGAAATCAGTCCTCTCTGTGAACCACAGACCTGTTTACATTTAGTTTATATATAAAGAACTTTATGATGGGAGATAGCAAGTCCTTGAAGACACCTTTCAAGAGTTAGGATTTAGACAAACCGAAAGGGTTGGATGGGAAAAAGTTGTTTCAAAATAAGACTGCACATTTTGAAATAAGTGATTTTCATTTTTGCTCTTAAAATGGATAGATGTTGAGCATTCTTTATCTGGAATTTTGAAATAGTCCAAAATTTGAAATGGTGCAGTTTGAACAAAATTTAGAAGAATCTCAAAAACAGGGTTGATTGAGTCAAAGTCACAGTTTTAGTTCTAAGAACTCAGAGCAGTTTCTTTGTATCTGAGGACAATTTGGGGGGGAAAATGATTCAGAGGCATTTTGTGGAGTCAGGGTTCTTTTTAATGTGCAGAGGGAAGTGTATTTGGAATGCTTTCCTGAGCACCAGGTGAATCATAAGTGCCTGTTTAAAATTGAGGTTCTTGCTAGCCTGTTATACACAAAAGAGAAAGTGTGAATTAACAAGTGAGAGGAAACGGAGGGCATAGAAGATTGGAGTGATTCACACTCTTAAAAACAACGAGATCGAGCATGTTTGGGCAGAGACAGAGAGAGAGAGAGAAGAAGGGTTAGAGAGAAAGTTCCCAAAAATCATTATTAAGAATAGTGCCCCCCCCCCCCACGCCGCCACTGAGACAACAGGCTGCCAAAACATGTGTTCCCTTGGTGGGATTGGTGACAAGTGCCTCTGAAGTGGCACGTGCTCCACGTGGCCTTCTCTTTTGATTTTACCATACTTGACTAGTTGCAGGACAATTTCCTGACAACCAACTGAAATCTATTTTAAATCATGAGCAGCTTGGTTGAATACTAAATCAGTTAAATACTAAAAAGGAGGGGGGGGGGAACACAGTTTTCTTTTGTTTATTTGAGGGCCTGGCTCTGCTATGAAGCAGCGGTTTCAGGCAGCAATTCTTTTTGGTAAACAAAAAAAGTTGCACATTCTTAGCTACTAATTTATTATTATGTTTAGGGTTAAGGAGAACTACTTTGGAGACTTTCTTCCAAAATAACTTGGCTGACTTTGTGTACTGTCTGTTGTGTCCAGAGGTTGATCGAGATTTCTGAAAGTTCTCATCTGGACATGAATAGGAGACAGATACTTGCTGCTCTTTCTCAGGCATTAAAATGTCTTAAGACAGATGGCATGAGTTGACACACACTGTTTAATGTATTGCAGGTTGACTCTCCCCTATCTAAAATGCTTTGGACCAGATGTTTTCATATTTGTGCATTTTTTTTGTATTTGGGAATACCTGTATCTGCATTTATGTAGTGAATGGGAGATAGAGGGGAAAGAGGGCTAGGTACATGTCCAGCACCCAGTGGGTGTTTTTCTCAAGGAGCCCTATCAGGAGGAAGAAAAGAATCACAGAATCATAGAGTTGGAAGAGACTTTATGGGCCATCCAGTCCAATCCCCTGCCAAGAGCAGGAAAATCGCATTCAAAGTACCCCTGACAGATGGTCATCCAACCTCTGGTTAAAAGCCTCCAAGGAAGGGGAAGTCTTCTCAGCTTATACAAGATCCCTGCAGAAAGTGGATATTCCAGATGCTTCTCTGACTGACAGCACACTTTCTGATTTTTTAACAAAGTAGTCAGGAAGGGTGGGGAAATACTCGTATCTCTCCCTACACCTGAGAAAATTTTCCATTTTCTCTGAGCTAGAAACAGGCAGTCACTCCACTCTCAACCTTTGTGGCGGTTTGCAGAATGCCTGCCACATAATACCATTGGTGAGGTGGAGTGCAGACGCATCTGTGATGTCTACTTTTGACAGAGGTCTCGTACAGGTAGAGTTGTGTTCCTTCCCACTTCTCTTTTTCTGATAAGGACTCCTTGAGGGTGTTGGACATGTGACTAGCCCGCTTTCCCCTTTGGTGGCAGAAGTGTCAGGCTTTTGAGGCTTTGGATTTTTTGAGAAGTAGAAACACAACCTTACCCTTGCTTTAATCTCTCACAAATTTGAACAATTTGCAGATATCAAAGCTGTGTGAGAGACATCAGCTATATCTTTTGGCCCTCCTCACTAAAATATGATGCCTTATGTTTATACCGTAGTACAGATTGAGCATCCCTATCCAGAAATCCAAAATATGAAATACAGTACAACCCCTGTACCCCTCAGACCAGTATTTGTGGTTTCACCTACCCACATCCAACAAAATATGTTTCTTCTTTAAATTCTTTAAGTTCTTTGATTGCATGCCATGCTTCCACCACAAGCTGTCAAAAAGTCTTATAGGAGGACCTAGGAAATTCTTAGAGAGGATACCTATTTGTGAATTTTCTAGGTCATACAAGGTGACTCTGTGGTAACTTCTGCCTGAAATCATTGAATAAGCTTTACTATTCCCACAGTTTCCCGTTTCCATAGTATGTTTGGAAATGTATCCCCTACAGAAATGTCGATCATACTCCAAAATCTGAAATTGTCAACATGGGTAGGTTGGAATAATGATACCTTTGTTTTCTGATGATTCAATGTACACAAGCTTTGTTTCATTATTATTAAAAAATATTGTATACAATTCCCTTTGGACAATAAGGTTATATGTGAAATATAAATGAGTTTGTATTAAAAATTTGCATCCCATCTCCAAGATATGTCATTAAGTATGTAATTGTGAATACATTACATATCTATATTCCAAATCCAAAATACTTCTGGTCCTGTGTGGGGATACTCACACTGTAATTATTTCTATGTGTACCTGACAACATTGAATATATATATATATATATATATATATATATATATATTCAATTCCATGTCATTTTTAATACTTTCAATGATGCATTTTGTCTTCTTTGGGTTGGTGGAGGCAAAGTTGTGTAATACTCACCCTACATATAGGTGACAACTACTCATATAGCCATTTTGCTAGATTTATGACTGTGTTTATGACTGTGTGGCTAAAATTGTTTCTATGATAGATGCTGTTTCTAAATATGTTTCTAAGTATCATAGCTTCCAAATATTTCTCAGATAAAAACTGGGACACATGTAGCTAAGCAACATTGGTGTGTGGTCAAGATGGCAAAATTATTAATGAGAACACACAAACTAGGGTAAAGTACACTCAGGAGGAACTGTGTCAGTTACCCAGGATCATTTTCCTATTCCAAAGATCAACCAGGTAGCAACAGAATCACCAACTCTCACAGCTGGAAAATCCCCCAGAGCAATCAGGAACACTTCTGCATCTATTAGTCTCTAGGGCAGATTATTTTAATGGGTCTATCACCCTTGCAGAGTTTAGGAGTCCCAGCAAACCTAAACTCTATCAAGTAAATTTAAACTCTATCAAGTAGCCATCTATTCCTAACACTGGGGTTCTTCCAAATGCCTCAACCGCAAGATCACTACCATACCGATTAGAAAAATAAAATCAAGAGTGTGGCCAGCTACAGGTACAGGGGCAAATATTGAGACAGGACCATGGTTGTCATGGAAAGCATGAAATCTTGTACTAGTCATGATGAGGATGCATTACCAGAAGGTTATTATGACTATTTTTATGGCAAGTGCTCCCTTCGTTTAGAAGTCAATTCCAACTCTAGCACTTTTCATTTCCTCTAGGACTGTTTTTTCAAACCATTGATCCTCCAGGTGTTTGGAGCTTCAATTCCCAAAAAGCCCTAGTCAGCTTGGGCAATTGTAATGAATTCTGGGAACTAAAACCCAAAACACTTAGATGACCAAAGACTGAGATTCACTGCTGTAGGCCTAAAAGCTAATAGGCCTAAATTGTCCATTAAAAACAAAACATAGAAAATACATCCCCAAATATTTTAAGCAGGCAGTGATGTCGCTGAGAGATGCAGGAGGTGGGAACTGCACTGGGTGGCATGATCAGCAGAGGAGGGGGTGAGACCAAAGTCCTTGTGCTTTGACTATGTGAGTCTGGGGTCTTTTGCAGTGTTCTTCACTGAGGAATTAGCTTAGGAAGAATGTATGCATCACATATAGATGGACCAAACTCTTGTACAATGGTATCCAACCCGTGGGTCCCCAGATGTTTTGGCCATCAACTCCCAGAAATCCTAATAGCTGGTAACTGGCTGGGATTTCTGGGAGCCGTAGGCCAAAACACCCGGGGACACACAGGATGAGAACCACTGCTCCAGTATGTCTGGTTGCAGATGATGGGACTAAAATGTAAGACAGAGCTGTAAAATTATCTTTTTAGTACAATTTTTATGCAGCCACCATGGCTACTGGTAGATTTGTGAATTTGGTAGTCTCAGGTCATTATCACACGAGGCTTTTAAACCATGTTGGGGACTCTTTAGCTACAAATGAAAAAAAGAAATACTTCTGCATGATGCCATTGTAAATATACTGCAAACCCATCTTCAAGTCATGTTGAATCAGTAGTTCTGAAAATGGGCAAATTCTGTTTTAGAGTTAATCAATGTCTGTGTAACCAGTCTTCCAAAGATATTTCAGCCACACAGTAATGTGAAGCTGCTTCTGCAGTGACCTTGGGGTCAGTGATCTGAATTGGGGGCATGTTTTGTGTGTTTGTTCTCTCTGCTGCTGCCTGTTCCCACTCTCTTGGTATTGCCACTTCCAATAGATAAACAGAGAAGAACACTGGCTAAAAATCCCAAAGTTGTTTCTTTCCTCCCATTTGCATTCTTTAAAAAATGAAATTAACTAACTGCACAGCTCAATTATTTATTATTTATTTATTTACAACATTTTTACCCTGCCCTTCTCAACGCCCAGCTTGGGGGGGGGGGGGCGGAGGAGGACTCAGAGTGGCTAACAAAGGCAGCAATTTGATGCCACAATCAATAACACAGTATAAAACTATAAATACATACAGAGTTAAAACAATGGCAATTATAACCAAATTATCATAACAGTCATTAAAACAATACTCAGTCCACAAACCCACTGATAGAACCGTAAAACCATATCCTCATACATATCATCTTGCCAATCCATTTCCAGTCAAAGTGCTGCTTTATGTTTATTGCCCGAAAGCCTGGTCCCAAAATC